>NC_083359.1:42800000-43400000 GCF_030254825.1 Meriones unguiculatus
TAGAGACCCTGTCTCAAAAGTTAATATAGAGAAGTGAAAAAGATACCCAACACTGACCTTTGGCCTCTGTGTGCACCCACATACATGTGCACACAAAGGCATATACACATGCACGCACACACACAATCGAGTGTAGCATTCTATTTCCCTCTCAGAGGGAACTGAGTTTTGCACACATAAGAAGGTTCAAGAATTCAGGAAACCATTGTGTATTTTTGTCTGGTTGCCTATGAGAGCTTGTTTTCATCTCCCTTTCACACAATGAACTGTATAGAATATTGTAGAAAAAAAAAAACCAAAACAGTAGACTCTATACTCTTGTGATGGTGAGTCTGAAGGACTGTAGGCTGTTTAACTTGTTGTTGTGATTAAGTAGTTCCCTGAGGCAACATTTTGGCTCCCAGTCTGAGGCTCCACCCATCACAACAGAGAAGGCATGGCAGACAGCTCTGTAGCAGTAGGGTCTCTCAGCACTGGTTGCTCACGTGTGTGCAGGTCAGGAAGCAGAGGGCTCGGGCTGGAATCCCTAAGACCTGCTCCCAAAGATCCACCTCCTCTAACTAGACCTTACTTCTGCAAGGTTTAACAGACTCCCCAAACAGCTCACCTGCTTCAGACCGAGTGCTTGTGTGTGTGTGTGTGTGTGTGTGTGTGTGTTTGTGTAGGGGCATTTCACGTTTAAACCTAACAAGCTGGAGAAAGACTTGGCTGGAGGTCTTCTGTGGGAGCTTCAGAGCCCAGATCATCAGTTCTTTCTGGGACCCCTGTTCTAATTCTCAGTCTGCCCCGCAGCCCTGAATGAATCTGTCTCCCAAGTCTCTCAAACATCAGGCTGCGTGGGTGCTGCTTTTAATGCTCTTCTCTTAAGCTCTGCAATTTATGGTGTAGTCATTCTGGGAGAAGGCAAGGATTAGTCTTTGTTGTTGGAGCTGCTGTGTGTATTAAAAAGCTCTTGTGGCAATCAGTACCCCATGGGAGAAAACAATGGGGAACTTTGCAGGCCCACTTAGTCAGAACAAGGGGGGCGGAGATTTGGATAATCAAGACAAATGTCTCTGAGCCCAGGGTGCCTCTCAGAAGGGCTCCATGGAGCTGGGAAGAGGCCAGGGCTTCTTGTTTGTGCTCTGGCCTTGGCAAGTGCCTGCCTGGTCACATTAGCATGGGGGAGGAAGAAACAAGGTCTTGGGGCAGGGATAGAGCACCTGCCTACAATTCCCCAGTAAGGGTCGGGGGGTGTGGCTCAGCAGAAATACCTCATGTCAGTCACTTTAGCAAAAGGCAGGATTCCAGGTACACCCCAGAGTAAAAAAAGAAAGAGGATGTACAAAGTCGTATTTTCCAAACTGAAATCTTTGAGCTCGATAGAATGTCATTTCTATCTTCTATTTGTTTGAGACAGGATCTTGCTATGTAGCCTAAGCTGGCCCCAAACATTCGATCCTCCTGCCTCGGTCATCTAGGTGCTGGGATTACAGTCATGTGCTACTGAGCCAGCTTGTCATTTGCATCTTGATAATTAGCCTCCCTCTTCCCCAACTAATTCCCTGGCAGAATTGCATCCTCCTGGCTGGGCTGATGAAAAGTTCACTGGTAGTCCTGGTGGCAACTGTAGGTCTCTGTGTCATTCACAAACACTAGCCACACAGATAGACACATATTCCAGAGGAGGAAGAAGCTAGGGTGTCACAAACAAGACACATGGGCACTCAAGTGTGTGGTGGGAGGAAAAAGTCCCTTGTCTCTGCCTTAGTTATTGTTCTGTTGCCGTGAAGAACACCATGACCAAGCTACTCATGAAAAAGAAAGCACCGAATCTGGGGCTCATGTACATACACAAAGATAAAACACATCTTAAATCTCTCTCTCTGTGTGCGTGTGTGTGTTTGTGATGTATATGTGTTTAAGTGTAAGTCAGGGCATGTGGGTACCATGGTGCATATGTGGCAATCAGAGGACAGCCTTGGTGTCAGTTCTTACCTCTACCATGTCTGAGACAGGACCTCTCGTTCCCTACAGTACATTGCAGCCTCGCCGGCTCTCTCGGAGTTTCCTGTTTTCACCTGTCACCTCACTGCAGGAATTCTGGGGTTACAGGTGCCCACAATCGTGTATGGCTTTGTGTGGGTTCAGGGGAATCACGCTCAGGTCCTCAGAGCTGTGAGTGCTTTCTCCACTGAGCCACCTCCCAACATGCCCTTGTCTTGTGATTCACCCTCATCTTTCTGCCAGGTTTCAGATGCTTTGAAAGAAGGACTTGACGTTATAGGACTGGACTGGGCAGCTGGAGACCAATGCCCCGAGGGGTGCTTTCTTCCCCAGGAATGTCAGCATGTCTACAAGGGTAAACAAGCAGCTTCAGCAGGACAACCTGGGTTAATATCCCTGCGTTGTCACTGTAGGAGAGGCACAGAGCAACGCCAGGGACCCACTGTGAGCTGGGCTTGCGTGATCACCAGTCTGACTGGTGGGCTTCCTGGGCTTAGTGTCAGTTCAGAGCCCAGGCCTAGTGACCTCACTCAGACCTGATAGCTTCTTCTGTGTAGCTACCCTGAATGAAGGCCTGGGGTCCAGTCTAAAGTCCATTCCAAAGTGTAAGCTTACACTTAAGGCTTCTGGCCTTCCCCTTGGTAAAGGATTCTGAGGCAAGATAGAAAGATGGAGGCAATTAAGGGAACATAAGAAGGGGGAAGAAATATGGTTAAAGCCACACACCAATTGAAAGGAAGAATTCTACCATGTTGTTGCTCACATACAGATGGTATTCCTTGTATATAAAGATATTTTCAAATAGCAATGTTAAAATAACAATAAGCCATCCTGTCTGACCTTCAAGTGTGGCCTTTCTTCTTTTTCAGATTTTTTTTTCCCCTGGGAATCTCACAAACAAGACTGAACTTGTGCTTACAGTGAAGGTATCTTATTTTTCTCTGTGCCCCTGTGGCCCCAGCTTACTTTATCAGTAGAGATTCCATCATTGCACCCCAGGAACCACCCTGTGATCTTACTCACCCAAAAAGAAAAGGTCCCTCAGCCACCATTTGAGGTGGAGCTTCAGTAAGCCACCAACACAGAGAGAAAACAGGGTCACCGAGAAGTGTCCTTTGAGAAGGTCACACCCACATGTTCAGGTGTGCCCTTACTGCCTCCTAAGTACCCTTCCAGCAACCCCCATGCTCACCCCTGTTAATATCCTAATAAGTGCCTACCTGCTCCATAGTCTCTGCTCCTGAGCTTCTTTTCTGCGGTGAAGTCGAGGATCAGCTTTGCCTGGGTAGGTAAACAGGCTGCTGCTGAGGCAGCATGGAGCTGTGTGTTCCACTGGTGTCCTGCCACTGCTCTGCAGTCTGGCTCAAACCTGGGAAACAACTGAGGCGACGGAAGTCCGTGTTTCTGTGACTAAGACAGACTTCTCCTGAGCATCTGTTTTGTGCCACCCTTCTGATGGCACAGTGGGCTAGCCTGCTGTGCAGGCTTGAGGACCAAAGTTTGCTCCCTAGCAACCACGTGAAAGGAAGCATGGCAGTGAGCATCTGTGATCCCAGCATGGGGGTGGGGCGGGGGTGGGGGCTTGGACCAGGTCCCGAGGCTCACTGACTAGTCAGTTGGCTGATCTAGGAGCTCCAGATTCAGGGAGAGACTGTCTCAAACCCAACCCAAACTACACCAAACCAGAGCCACAAAGAAGGCGCAGCTGGCAGAAGTGCTCGCTGCACAAGCTGACCGTCCAAATTCACCCCAGCGGAAGGAGAGAACTGACTTCCCAAAGTTGTCTTCTGACCTACCTTCTCGCTCTCTCTTTCTCTCTCTCTCTCACATATATACATACACACTCACATCCACACACAAACACACATCCACACACACAGACACATCCACACAAACACACACACACACGAATAAATAAGCAAAATTAGGATTAAAAAAAATAGAGTCAGTAATGGTCAGGAAGCACAGGAGATCTCAGAATCTGAGGCCAGCCTAGTCTGTCTCAGGGAAAACAACAAAGAAACCAACACCACAAACAAACAACAAGAACTAAATGAGAGAAAGAAGGAAAACAATAAAGGGAAGATACCTGTTGTCCTCGGGCCTCTTTGCTCTTCGTATCGGCTTGATAGACCCAGCCAGCCTTCCCTCACCTTCTTCATGTCATTTTCTAGGCTGCCCCAAACCATTCCAAATACAAACAGCCAAAGACCAGGGTGACTGTGTTGTCCATTCTCTCCCAGCCGCTCTGGGCGTCCCTCCTCTTCTTCCCTTCCCAGGGCATCGGGTGTGAGACATGGCTTTGCCTCAGTGGGCGTCCACTGGGTACCTGCTCTAGTGGGCTCACAGGCTTGACCCGTCCACCGGCAGTGCCTGTGATGGCCAGCAGAGGGAGGTGGCGAGCCAGCAGAGCTGCACATAGCTGCCCAGCGCGGACCCGGAGCCGGAGCGCAGCAGCCCCACTACCACCGCGAGGCCGCTTGCAGCGGGAGGCGCCTGCTTCCTTCCTCGTCCCCAAGAGCAGGCACCGAGAGCCCCCACCTGGAGTCATGGCCAGCCCCCCAGGCAGCCCTGAAGATGCAGGCAAGCTGCGAGGAGGCAGGGAGGGCTGGCAGAGGAGGGAGGACGACGCTCCGGAGCAGAAGAGGTTGAGGCTGGGTCTGCGAGCGGGAAGCGAGCCCCAGGACGGAGCCACGGCACCGGGTCCAACCCGGGACGAACTCGCCGCCAACACAGGTGGCGAAGGCAGAAGTGTAAGTAAGCCCGGGCGGCTGGGACGTGGGTCAGGGCTGCGGTGGTCTAGGGATGCTTGGCCATCGCCCGGGTGAAGTTGGTAACTGGGCAGCAACTCCTGCGGGCGCATTGTGCTTGCTTGGAGGGACTTCCCGGGGGATCTGGATGCTTGGTGGCAAGAACTGTTTATGTGCTGTTCATTTCCTAAGAAGCCCACAAGGTGTGGCTGGTGAGGAGCAGACCCAGCGGGACCCCGTGGCTTGCCTAAATGGGGAAAGGAAGGTCCCCAGAAGGAGAAGCATGTGGGGCTGCTTTAAGCAGCCCTGAGCAGGCACCCCCATTCTGTCCAGGGCTGCCGGGGTGTCTCTTTGAGACTTTACTGCCTGTGCAAGATTGTCCCCTTGGGTAGGGTCTCGGGTGGGCACCTAAGGAGCTCCAGGGTCATGGCGCCTGCGGTGCTCATCTTGGACTGCAGTCACTGTGCACTCGCCACCAGCACCGCACCTTCGTGCTCTCCAGTCTCTTCCAAGTCTTCTGGGAAGTGTGGGCAGGAGGCACATGGCTTCACCTCAGTCCCCACAGAGCGGGGGCAGCCAGGCAAAGTTCTTGGAATCCGTTGGCACTCCTGCCAGGCTCTGTTCCTAGCAGCCAAGGGTGCCTCTGTGGTGTGATGCTTCTGGGGGCTTGATTAGGATGGAGACCATTTGGCCCCCAAAGACTCCGCTCTCTCTCTGGACTCTCCGAGGTGTGAATTGACAGACCTTGCCCGGGGAGATACATACCTGGAGGCTCTGCCCTTGCCGAGGCTGCCACCGTGGCTGTTTTTAATGGCTAGTGGGGTTGGATTCCTTCGCTTCCCCCCTGTTTGCTTGGCTGAGCTTGTCTTATCAATTTGATGAGTTGCTGGTGAGTCCCCCCAGGGAGCAGGCCCTTCCTCCTGAGTCATTTGGATGGCAGCTGGCCACCTTGAAGCTCAGTGGCTCCGGCACTGGGTCGCTCTTAGGAACTTGCAAAGCCCCTCGTATCGGTGCTCAAGGCTCTCTATGAATGCTACTGCGTTCGGAAGGGGCCGAGAACCCAGGCGGGCCAGGGGAACAGCCTCTGAGATCCCTGGGGAAGAACATGCGTAGGGAAGGTTTTCTGGGCTACAAAGTGGAAAGGATTGGAAGGGAGTGGGAGGAAATGACTGGCTTCAGGCACAGCACAGTGTAGTGTCACGACTCTTTGGTTTCTGGGACGTTCCCCTTCCCCTGCCTTCCTTCATCTCCTTTGGCACAGAACTCTGTTGAAGACCAGGATTCCAGGATCAATGCATGTGACCCAGGGCCATTGAGTGCTGAGATGTCAAGACTGAGTGCACATTCTGCCTGCCCTTAGCTGGGTGCCCTTGGGCAAGTCACTTAACCTCTCTGAGCATCTGGGTTGCCAAAACGGATATGCCTGTAGGCCAGCTTCATGGTGTTGTTCCTGAGGTTAAGTAACGCTTGTTTGGAAGAAGTGTTTTGAGTGGCTCTGGTCCACCGTGTGCTCAATAACGTGATTTGGTGCTAAAATTCACCCCAAGGAACTAGCGCTTGGTGGGGCATCAGTGCATCCCCACTGAGTGCTTTCTGGAGGTTAAAAGAACGCTGTGTTTTTGAATGAAATTTACTAAGCCAGGAACCCAGTGGGGTTCCTTTGGCATGGAGTTGGGGGTGGGGCAGGAGCCCCATGGTATAGGTTTGAAGGAATATGCCAGAACTGGACAGAAATGATCTTCCCTGGTCTGGTTATAAGCCTCCTTTTTGGGGGTTCTGTGGCCCCCTGTGCAAACACTCCTGCTTTACAGTTTAAAGACTGCCCAGAACCCAGGCTTGCCTGTAACACCTGCCAAATTCCTCTTCCTTGTTTGTGTCATCTAATTCTCCAGGGAGTGTTTCCAGGCTGGTGTGTGTGTGTGTGTGTGTGTGTGTACGCACAGGGATGGGAGTGAGGGGGTGGTGAGGAGAGATGGCTCCTTCCTGGGGGAGCTGAGCCCTTGTCTCCACCCATGGCTCTGAGAGAATGGACCAAGCAGAGAGCAGCACCCCTTCCTTAGTGACTGTTAGCTTGTTGAAAGTGTCGCAACCCTCCTTGTTCCTCAGTGACAGGTCACTGTGGACTCTTTGCAAAGCTGCTGGGCCATCAGGCTACATCTAGACTCTTCTTTCTTCTTCTTCCTCTTTTTTTTAAAGGATAAAATGTTCCTTCTCATCCCTGCTGCTGGTGATTGGTGGCAGAGGCTTCCCTGTGACTGGCTGTTCCTCTGCGTGGCTCCCTGGCTGTGCTTTTATCTTTGGGGCAGGGGTCTGGCTGCTAAAGGCAGCTTTTAGGAGACACATTTGAACTCCAGGGCCCCTGAATGTGACATTTTTCGGGGGTGCTCAGGAGAGGACTTCTTACTTCTAACCTCTCCTTTTTCTCATTTTATTCATTCTTCCTCCATTTATTCTAAGCAGTATTTTTCATATTCTTATATTAAAGTTAGCATATAAAGTATTAGATTTCATTATGGCATTTTCAAATACACACACACACACACACACACACACACACACACACACACACACCATGCCACACACATGCTTAAATCTCTTTTTTCTCTCCTTATCCATCCCTCCCTCATTTCCCCCTGCTCCCTCAGTACCTCTTTTCTGCTTTCTTGGTATTTGTATTCTATTGACCTCCCTCCATTTCCTCACCATCTCTTTTCTCCTCTCATGGTCACTCCCAGCTTTATGATCTATTCCCACACCTGCTCCCACATATACATAAATAACTATTAAAATCTAGAATCCACACAACCCAGCCTCAGAAAGACAAATACTGCCGACTGCCTCTTGGGGTCAGAAGTCGCATAGTTTCTTTCATATTCTGTAATCCAGGGAGGGATCCCAGTGTGATTTGCAGCCCATGGCTCTTCCCGGAGGGGAGAAAAACCTCTCCAGGGAGTTGTCTACCTGCTTTGACTTCTTCAGCACCAGGCATCTGGGCTGAGATTCCCCAGTTGTTGCTGGATGGAGTTGAGCTCTCAAGGGTAAGAACTCGCCGAGGCTCCTCTCCTCCCAAATCCGTGATGGACCTCCTGAGCCATCCCTCCTGGAAATGGGATGAGGACAGGAAGGTCACTAACTGGCATCAGGGGTACTGGGTGGAGATGCATCAAGACTGCAGGACCACAGGGCTCCCCCTCCCTCATTTTTGTCATTTTGACACAAGGTAGAATTATCTGGTGAGAGGAACTTCCTTTGAGAAAGCGTCTCCATCAGATTGGCTGTAGTGCAGGTTGTTTTCTTGATTAATGACTGATGTGGGAAAGCCCAATCCAGGGCAGGTGGTCATGTGTGTAAGAAAGGAGCCTGTGCAAGCCAGCGGGGCACACCAGTGAGCCGTGCATCTCCACGTTCTCTGTTTTAGCTCCTGTCTTGAGTTCCTGCCCTGACTTCGATCAGTGATGGGGACTTGATTTGTAAGCTGAAGCAAATCATTTCATCCCCAGGTTCTATTTGGTCACAGTGTGGTATCACAGCAGTAGGAAAACCTAGCTAAGGTACCATCTTTGCTGGTGATGGGCTCCCTCACCTTCCCCCAGTTTGTTTCTGGATGCTGATCCAGATTGTTCTCAGTGGAGTGGTCAGGACTGCCCTGAGCTCTGGGTGACATCCAGAGTATCTCCATACCCATCAATAACCTCCTAGGAGTGAAGGCGGTTCAAAGCTGGGGTCCACTTTCATTTATTAAGGTGTATGTGAGTACACGCGCAGGTGTGCATATGAGGCCATCCTCGGGCGTCACTCATCTGCTGCTGTCCACTTCTCTTCCTGACACAGGGTCTCTTATTGGTCTAGGCTGGCTGACCTGTAAACACCAGGGGTACCCTTGTCTCTGCCTCCCCAGTCCTGGGATTACATGATCACCACCATGTCCAGTGCTCACCTTCTCTCTGTTTGTCTGTCTGTCTCTCTCTCTGAAGACTTGTTTTATGTGTATGGGTGTTTTGCATGTATGTTCGGTGCCAATGGAGGCCAGAGGAGAGCATCAAATCCCTTAGGTCTAGACAGTTGGGAGCTGCCATGCTGAGACTTGAACCTGGGTCCTCTGGAAGAGCAGCCAGTGCTCTTTAACTGCTGAGCCATCTCTCCGTGCCTCACTTTTGACATAAAGTCAGGTCCAAGGTGAGCACATTGCTGACGGAGCTATCTCCTCTACTGTCTATTTTGTTTTTGCTGTGCTGGGGACGTGTAACCCAGGACTTCCACACATTAGTTACTCTTCTGTTTCTGTGATAAAGCACCATGACCAAGGCAACTTACAGAAGGCAGGGCTTATTCGGGGTTAGGGTTCCAAAGGGATAGAATCCATGATGGTGGCTTGAAGGCATGGTGGCCGGATCAGAGAGCTGAGAGTTTGCATCTTCAAAGTACAAAGCCAGTGTGTGAAGCAGAGAGAGAGAATTCACTAGAATAGCACAAGACTTTAAACTCTCAAAGCCCACCTCCCGGACACACCTCTTCCAGAAAGGACACACCTCCTAGCAAGGCTGAACCAACTGGGACTCAAGTATTCAAATGCCAGCCTGAGGAGAGACATTGTCCTTCAAACCTCCAGGGTGCTTTCTAGGCAAGTGCTCTTTCACCGACCCAAGTCACTAGGCCTATCCTTGTGAAAGTGTAAGAGAAAGAACTATTGCCTGACTTCTCCTGGGAGCCAGTTTCCATGCACCCCAGGCAGAGAAGGTAGCCACAGAACAGCCAAACAGTTTCACTAAGTCCAGCCTGGTGAAGCAAAGAACTTATTTGAGGTTATTTGCAGGAACATGGCTGAGAGATTTCTTACAGGAGCATGGACAGCTATACCGCAGAGTAGAGCACCCCAACAACTGTTAACCTTTTTTTTTTTAAATCTCCTCTAGGAGGCCAGGGGTCTCACATGTCCCAGAGGGAGCACCAAGAGTCACAGTCCTGAGAAGGTCTCTGATTTCAATGGCTGTGTCATATCACGGACCGACTCCACAAAGGGCATGTTGAGTGTCAGCCTCTGCTGCGCCTCTTGGCTGTGTGACACTGGGAAGCTTGAGGGACTGCTGTGGCCCTCAGCTTCTTTGGCTGTTAAGCACAGTCAAGATGTCTCAGAGGAAGGAGCTGTGGGGTCTGACACAGTCAGAGAAGAATGGGACATGCTTGGTGTAGCACTTCAGTATGACACAAAATAGGTAGTGAATGCCTAAACGTTTTAGGAAATTGCAGTGTGTGTGTGTGTGTGTGTGTGTGTGTGTGAGAGAGAGAGAGAGAGAGAGAGAGAGAGAGAGAGAGAGAGAGAGAGAGACTAGAACACATATGTTACAGTGTGCATGTGGAGGTGTGATGATAACTTGGGAGAACCATTTCTCTCCTACCATGTGTGTCCTGGAGCTTGGGCTCAGGTTGGTGGCAAGCACCTACATCTGCTGAGCCATCTCGATAGCCCACAATTTCATTTCATGTTTTAATTTAACACCATGTGAGTGATTCCACTCTGTTTACCCTTCTCGGATCCGCTGGCAGGGTACGAAGGGGATTCCTGCCCACTTCAACCTTCTGGCGGATTCGGGCGTCGTCTCTGTCTTCTGCTTCTGCTTGAGGTTTCCAGTACCCAGACTGCCTGCTGGGTTCCAGGTGGCAGGGATATGGGAGGGCAGGGCAGGCGCTGCCCAGTGTTCACTTCTGTGCTGGAGCTTCCAGAACCAGCTCGTGACACAGAGCTTAGACCACAGCAGGGTTTCGGGATCCCCATCTGAGCACAGCGGACTTCCCCATGGAAACTCTCCCTGCGAAGGAGACTGTCCCCGGGTGGTGCTCCCCCTCGGGCTTGCTTGGAGACATGGCCGTCCACTGGAACACGATGTGTCTGCAGCTTGTACCAAGCTTGTGGGGTGCAGTGAGGATACTGGACTCTTGAAGGAGGTTCGTATGTCTCCCAAGGGACAGAGGTTTGGGCTCAAGTCCTAAGCACAGCACAGCACAGGAACATCATTCCTTGGAGCTGGAACAGAAAGAGTTTTGGGGTACACAGCACTGCTATTAGTCTCTTCTTCTGAGGTGCACGCCTCCTTGTGCCTGCAGTGGTGTTAGGGAGCGGGCTGTGCACTGCTGATTTCAGAAGTATTAAGTCAGTGCATGGTTAAATGGCAGTTGCTGTGTGCTGCTGGGCTGTGGCGGTGTGGACTATAGGTGGATGCTGGTGTAAATTGTTTTTGATATATTACACAATGTGTGTGTGTGTGTCCACATGTGGAGGTAAGAGCACAGCTATGGAGTTGGTTTTCTTCCTCCACTGTGTGTCTTCTGGGGATTGAGCGCACTGTCCTTAGGCTTGGTACCTTCTCCTATTAGGCCCCCTTGCTTTCCGATGTCGTAGTATTGTGTGTGATCTATACACATGCTCCTGTAGACTCTCAGCCACCTGTAGGTGACTTACAGTACCTCATGCAGTGCTGTGTCCTAACAGTGGCTATGCTGTGTTGCCATGGGCCTAATAACCAAAAACCTCTCTATGTGGTTAGCACAGAGGAGACTATTTTCTTTCTCCATTTTTTTTTTTTTTGTATACGTGGTGTGCTTATTCATGATCTTTTGCATGTATGTGGGTCCATGTGAATGTGTATGTCTGTGGAGGCTTCATGTTGATGCTGGGGCTGATCTTCCACTTTATTCACTGAGCCATGGTCTCTCACTCAAACCCAGAGTTCACTGACAGGGCTGGTTTCACTGGCTAGCTTGCTCTGTAGCTCCCAACTCCACTTTCTAAGGCTGCAGTTATATACCCAACATTTATGTGGCTTTCTGGGATTCCAAATTCCAGTGCCCACACTTTTGCAAGTCATTCACCTGCTCAGCAATCCCCCCAGCCCCTTAAATATTTCTACTGTGTGGTAGGTGGTATTTGTGGAACCCCTGGATATGAAGGGCTGCTTGTGTGTACCCCACATTTTGCTGGAATCTTTATAGAGAACAGTGTATGGAGGGCATGCAACACTTTATCCTTAGTCAAGATAGTCTATCTGCCCTGTTCTGGCCCACCACACCCTTGATCTTTGGAAGAGAACCTTACCTCAGTGGAGGGTCCTGCCCTGGTGGTTCCTCAGCACGTCATATCGAAACATGATGCCCTTCGAAAGCTTCACCTCTGTCCACGGTGAGGGGACATGTTGCCATTCTCATTTCATCTCCAAATATTTGAGCAACTGTTAGCTAGGTGAGCATCTTTAATCAAGACGGAGTAGTCTCTGCTGCCTGAGAGGTCATAGCAGTGACAGACTGCAGAACATGGGCCAGAGCTGGAAGCCAAGTTGTGTAGATCAATAAAGTTTTATTGAAGCACAGGTAGATACGTTCACATTTGTCCTGTCTTTCTGCACTTTCTCACCACAGCAGAAACTTTGGAACATAGGTGGTGGTGCCTCCCAGGCTGAAAACATGTCTTCTGGCCCTCGCTGGCCTTTTTGCTGGTCTTTGTACCCTAGAAGTTCCAGGCTAAAAAGCTCTGCACTCCTTTGGAATTCACTGGGAGTATGAATACAGGTGTTTATGAAATGGCCACAGCCCTAGAGACTACAATCAGCCTTGTAGCGGGCAGTTTCGGCTTTGTCTGCTTTGGATGTTGGATAGGCCCTGGTGTCTGCTGCCACTGTGGCCAGGCTCCCATGTGAACATACTGTCAGGAGGAGAGGAAGGCGAAGGCATGGTGGTGTGCTTCTCCTAACGTCTCTACTGAGGGCCTCCCAGTAGGTGTCAGCGTTCCGCAGTGAGGCCAGCCTCCCTGGTGCTTGGGTTTCCAGGCACTAAACCTTTATGATGCCAGAGGCGGAGGAGGAAACATCTTCCCTGCATACATACATACAGTTACATACATGCAGGAACTGGGGTTACAGAAATTAACATTTCCCTCCGAGTTTCACACTGTCTGCTTCTGCTGGCGTTCTGCCTCCAAAGCGCTTGTTAACAGCCAGATGGTACCGTTTTATTTTCTTTTTCTTGGGGCAACTTGAAGCTTCTTGCACAGTCCTTCTGCAGCCAACCAGGCAACAGGACCTCCAGGAGTGGCTCACAGGAGGAAACACCTTTCCCTTCCACTAGGCTGCTGGGGTATCCAGGGGAATCCATTTGCTCCCCATAGCCCGGCCGGCCTCCTGCCTTGGCTTCACCATGGATTCTTGGCTCCATTTGAACCCTTGGACTTCCCAACCTTAAGAGATATCTTGCTGTGCTGGTCTTCGCTGTGTTTCATTGGCTTCATAGCTGGGTAGAACTACTGATTGCTTCTCTCCTCTGGCAGCTTTCAATGCACCTTCTGATACCATGAAAGCTAGTTCTCAGTGCGGAGGATTCCAGGTCACACCCAGTTGGAATCCTCTGAGTTTTGTGTCCAAAGTGCACGGTGTCTTCAGAAATAGAGATGTCAGCTTCTGCAAGGCAGCCAAGGACAGCAGCAATGGCATGTGCTGCTTTGGGAGTCTCCTGGGCAATCTCAGTCCTGATCAAGTAACTCGGAGGGAGATTTCTCATGTCTGTAGTGAGGTTTCCTAGTCTGTGGCTCTTGCAAGAGGCGTTAGTGTCCCAAGTGACATGACTTCATCTAAACTACATGTATGTACGTATTTATATGTATACATACACACATATATACACATACACACATATGTGTACACACATATACAAACACATATACAGAACATACACATACAAGCACACATATATAACACATACACACATACAACATACATATATACAAATATATACATAAACACACACATATATACATACATACACTATTAATGATACTTTGCTGTGGTTGCAGACAGGAGCCTAAGCTTAACTGTTTTCTGAGAGGCTTCATCCAGCAGCTGATGGAAATAGATGCAGAAACCCACAGCCAAACAACAGGCCAAACTTGGGAGTTTTTTGGAAGAGTGGGAGGAAGGATTGGAGGAGATAGAGAGGTCAAGGACACTATAAGAGACCTACAGAGTAAACTAACCTGGGTCCATGCGGGCTCACAGAGACCGGACCACCAACCAGAAAACATGCATGGGCTGGACTTAACTCCCCAACACATCTGTAGCAGATGTGCAGCGTGGTCAACAGGTAGGTCCTCTAATAATAGGAGTAGGGGCTGTCTTTGACACGGACTCCATGGCCTGCCTTTGGATCCCTTTCCCCTAGCTGGGCAGCCTTATCAGGCCTCAGTGGGAGAGGACACATTTAGTCCTGCTGTAACTTGAGGTACTAGGGCAAGTTGGTACTCTTTGGGGTCCTCTTTATGAAAAGAAGGAGAGGGAGGGAAGTGGGGAGGGGCATGAGGGTAGGACTAGAAGAAGAGGAGGGAGGGGCTGGGATCAGGCTGTAAAGTGATGAAATAAAGGAAAAAATACACATGTATATACATACTCACACATACACACCTAGATGCACACATATACATATACATATACACACTATACAAACACATACATATACACACAAATAGACACACATACACATGTTCATGTATATACACACATAAATATATACATACATATATATACACAAAATATATACACATACAAACACACATATGTATGTACATACACCTCCCACATACATATATACACACATACACACATGTATATACACACATGTACATACACAATATACACATAAACACACATATATGTACATGCATACATATACACACATTTACACATATATACATTCACACTTATACACACATACACTTATATGTGTTATATGTAATTTTAGGTAAATATGACATAATATGGTTTCCTATGGCTCATCTAAAAAGATTTTTGTGTTGTTTATCCCACCTTTCTCTCCTTTTGTATTGGCCTCCCTCCTCTTCCCTAATCAAAGCCCCTTATTTTTTCCATCTCCCACTTTATAGTACCTATATTCTACTATTCCTTTCTCGAGAGCCCTTCCTACCCCCACGCCCATGGTCCCCTTTTACTTTCTGGGTTTCTGTGGTTCCTTTAGGATGTGTACTCACACCTGAAGATTTGGAGCTAGGAACCACAGACATGAGAAAGCATGGCTTTATCTTTCTGGGTTTGGGTTACTTCATTCAATATAGTACTTTCTAGTTCCATCCATTTACCTGCAAAACTCACAATTCCATTTTCTTGACACTATTCCATGGTGTATCCGTACCACGTTTTCATTATCCATTCATCAGCTGAAGGGCATTTAGGTTGTTTCCATTTCCCCGCTATTGTGAATAGAACAACAAGGAATATGGCTGAGAAAATGTCTGTGGAGTAGGGTGTTGAATTCTTTGGCCATATGCCAAGGAGTGGCATAGTTAGGTTATATGGTGGATTCATTTTTAGTTTTTAAAGAACTGTCATACTGATTTTAATAGTGCCTGCACCACTTTAAAAATTATTCAAACTTCTAAAATGCACAATAACCGAGCAATGTTAATCTATTTTAGTCCTCTAAGCTGATCTAACTACCTCCCAGCCAAAATCCTCAAGATGCTTGCGTTTTAAGACTTTCTGCTCCAGCTCTTTTCTCATGGTCTGGACCTCACCTTGTGGCTGAATGAATCTTTAACTCCCCTTCCCCCACTGGAAAGGAAAGCCCAGCCCTATTCACTCTTCTGCTCAGCTATTGGCTGATTGGCTTTATTGAAAAAAAAATCAGAGAATAAATGGGGAACAATATTTAAACAAAATGAGACAGGAGATTTTTAAAATAAGCATCACAGTGCCATGTCCAGATTGCAACCAGATATGGGGACAGAGACGCCAGCACTTGAATAATACAAGGGTAATCTTTACACAGCGCACATCATCGCTGTGCTGGCCGGGTGCTGATGCAGCTGCTCTGCAGTGGTTTCTGCTCCTGTAGTTAACCCCCCACCTAGATAGACTCCTTAAGCAAAGCCAGCCCACCTATTGGTTCCCTAAGTTGGACATTGGTAATAGCTTTACTTTGGCCCGTGGTCAATTACTTGCCTGGGGTGAGTAGACATTTGTTCATGTCACCAATGTGTGTGTGTGTGTGTGTGTGTGTGTGTGTGTGTGCACATGCTCACCATGGTTTCTATGTGGAGGTCAGAGGACACTTTTGGGAGTTTGTTCTCTTTGTCAGTTATTTTGTTGGTCTTAGCCATTCTGACTGGGGCGATAAGATTTCTGAGTTTTAACAAGCATTTCCCAGCTGCTAAGGATGGCTAAAACTTTCTGAGAAATTAGCCATTTTTATTTATTCTTTTGAGAACTCTCTGTTCAGGTCCACAATCCATTTTTAAAAATCTAGTCTTTAATTTTCTTGACTCTTTTTTTTCTTTGAATTGTTTATGTATTCTGGATGTTAATCCTCTGTCAGATGTGTAGCTGGGAAAGATTCCCTTCTGCTCTGTGGGCTTTCTTTTCACTCAGGTGTTGTTTCCTTAGCTGCGCAGAAACTTTTGACTTCCTGCTTGACAATTGTTGGTGTTAATTCCCGGGCAAACGGAGTCCTCTTCGGAAAGTCCTTTTCATGTGGTTTCTTTGGTGTAGTTGTTACCATGTTGGTGGAATTGCAAAGCGGTGCAGCCGCTGTGGAAATCACACAGGTCTGGGGGTGAGGGAGGTATAAGCAGGGTAGGTCACACGGACTGGCTCATCAGGCTGCCTTGGAGCCCAGGGTATCTGAGTTATGGTAATCCCAGGGGAATGACTGTGGCACAGGCAGCTTGGGGTGCTCAGAGCGAGGGTCTGTGCTGCAGAGCATAGGTTAGGTACCTGCATCTTTGGATGGGCTGAGAAGTTAAGATTCCTGGCAAGCAGTCCCCGGGGAACCAGAGTGGGGAGCCTGAGGGGGGTTGTCTCAACAGTTAATTGATGTTAACCCAGCCCACTGTGGGCAGCACCATCCCCTGGGTAGGTGGCCTGAATTGTGTAAGAAAGTTAGCAAAGCATGAGCTTGTTAGAGCCAGCTAGCCTTGGTTGCATGATCCTAGACAACACTGCCTATGACTGCAACCACACCCGCCTTCAGATTCCTGACTTGCCTCAATAGTGTACTGTGACCGACCTGAAAGTGTAAGCAAAACAAACCCTTTCCTCCACACGTTGCTTTTGGTCTGATTTTTTTTTTTTAAAGTATAGCAACAGAAAGAAAACTAAAATACTGGGATGTGTAAGACCTTGTTTTTTTTTTTTTTTTTTTTTTTTTTTAAAAAAAGGTGTGTGCTGGGTTTTTGGTCCTTGAGATGTAGAAAAATTGAACATCGTAAGAGGCGCTGAGCAGGGAAGGTGCACCTATGGGATTGGGCAGAGCTGTGTGTCCATGCGGAGAGGCCCCCAGCATGCAGTAAAGGCCTGAGCCGTCATAGGTGTGCTGCTGCTCCTGAGGCCAGGTGTAGGGTCTCTCTCTCTCTCTCTCTCTCTCTCTCTCTCTCTCTCTCTCTCTCTCTGTTGGACGTGGGTGTGGTAAGAGGAAGGAAGATCATGTTTAGAGGTGTGTTACAGAAGGAGAGGTCCAGGCTGACAAAGAGGGTCTCAAGGCCATGAGGAAGAGGTTTGGGAGGGGAGGAGGAGGCAGGGCCTGAGGACATGGTTGGCATAGGGACTTGACTTCTGGAGGCATCCGGGGATGGAGCTCGAACAGAGGATGCTGGAGCTGGGCTGCCGAGCCACTAAGCAGGGTGCTGGGTGCACGGACTATTTCTGTGAGTCTGCGCTCTTGCTCTGCACTCTGGTGGTGACGGCAGCCAAGGGGCCTGTGCCCTGTGCACGTTGTTTCCAACCTCGGTGGTGCAGCTTGCTCCCTGTTAATTACGTGTCAAATATTCATGGCATAAGGACACAAAGATATTGAGAAAACATCACAGGACTGTGAAAACTGATGGAAGATCTTCTTTCTCTGAGTGTCTCTGTGTAAGTAGTTGCCCCTTATCCTAAAATCACGGCAATTACACTGAAGTTTTTTGTTGTTGTTGTTGTTGTTTTTTGCATGTTTTCAGATTTTGAACATCATGCACGGAAGGACAGGAGTTTCACAGGATAGCGTTCACCACAGCTCTCCTCTCCTCAGCGTGTGGAAGGAGCACACACCCTCATCCTGTGATGGTGTGACTGGTAGTGGCCAGTGGTCTGGGTGGTTGTACAGGGTGTGAACTTGAGACTGAGCTTTAATTTGGCTGTGTGCAGCTGCTAATGCTGCCTTCTCTATGGTTAGGCTGACTCGCCAGCGCGCCTCAGGGGTCCTCCTGTCTCCACTCGTCTAGGGCTGGCATTATAGATGTGCACCATCAAGCTCAGGTTGGGGATTGGAGCTGGGTTTTCCCAGCTTGTACTTTCCTGACTGAACCGGCTCCCCAAGCCCCAACAGCCGCCTCCTCATTCAGGTATGCTGGGTGATTTGCGTGCCATGCTCCTTCCCACCCTCCTTTTTCTTTTCCCTCCCACCACCTCCCCTTCTCTCAGACAGCCTCACTTCTGTTTTTATTTCATGTCAATGATTTTATGCAGCTATATAAAAATCTAGGATCCATAAGTGAGAGAAAATGTGATGTTTGTCTTTTGAGTCTGGCTTGTTTCTCTTAACACAACAACCCCCAGTTCCATTCGTTTTCCTGAAAAAATGGTTTCCTTTAACTTCAGAACTAAAAAAAAAAAAAAAAACTCCATACGACCCCCAGTTCCATTCGTTTTCCTGAAAAAATGGTTTCCTTTAACTTCAGAACTAAATAAAAAAAAAACTCCATCATGTACATTTACCACATTTTCTTGATTGACCAATCCATCCATCCTTCTTGCTAAAGAGAAAGAGAGAGAGAGAGATAGATAGATAGATAGATAGAGAGAGAGAGAGAACTTTATGTTGGCTCCAAAATGTAAAAATACACGTATTTTGCAGGCTTGCAAAATCGAAAAATCAGGAATCAGTGGTTTGAAAAACCACAGCGTGGAATGTCAGCAAGGAGTGCCAACTGCCTCTCCTACCCCATGTGGAGCTGGAAGTTTCCTGAGCATTTGGGGCGATGTCAGTGACATTCAGTGACTTTTCACTGCAGCAGCTGTGACATCTTGAGCCTTCAGATGTATGCATTCCATGCTAATTGCATTAAAACATGGCCAGGGCTTTCTCTCTGTCATCCCCCAAATTAAGCACCTTAATCACAGAAGCACGTAGAATTGGATTTAGGGTGACTGATTCCCACCCGTCAGGAGGGGTATAATTAGATTATATTTTTCTCCAGTTCAACTAAAAGAAAATTGACAATAAAAGGCTGATCAATATGTGCAGCTCAGGAGGTAAAGCCTTCTTGGAGATAGAGAAGCGCTTGTTTTGAAAATCTATCTTCTTGAGCAAAGGGAAAAAAAAAATCCATCTTTCTTTTCCAGAAGGGAAAGAATTTGTGAAGCCGTCTTAGCTGCTGCTTGGCCATCAGGGTTTTCTGCTGTGTGGCCGAGTGTTCATGGCGTCTTGTGCTCCAGCTTGGGCCACGTGCATATGCCGTCTCTCTATGCGGATGCCTGAGTCTGTGCATCTGTGTGTGTTTCTGATTGTCTGTCTGTGTGTCGTCTGTGTGTCCAGGTGACTGCATGCAGGTGGCAGTGTGGACCTGGGCATGTGCACACACTCTCATGTGACCCACAGCTCTGCAGGGATCTTGATGCCTGGAGCTCAGCACATGCCATTTAAAGAAAAAAAAATCACTTGAAAAACGAGACAGGGGGCAGAGAAGTCAGGTCCTCACTCTAATGGCAGCAGGCTTTCAGTCTCTCAGGATCTTTGTTTTGAATTCTGCCTCCCCCCCTATGAAATTTCTGGGTGGATCAGAATGAAAGGGTTAGAGAGGGAGGAAGGCACTCAACACCAGCTCTCCAGCCCCGATTTCTCACCATGGCCTTCTTGCCACTCTGGTTGAAATATTTCTCTGCTGATGCCTCCTGGTGCATTGTGGGATGCTGAGCAGCACCAATGGCCCCTGACTCCATATGCCAGGAACACACCTTCCCCATAGTGTGACAGCCACACACATGTCCAGATACCGATGGGTGCCCTGGGGGACAAATCTGCCTTCCTTTCCTGTTGGTGAATATTGTCCTGCTTAGGTAAAGGATGGCCGGGGTGAGACAGTGAAGCTGTCGGCAGCTGGGAATGAGCAGAGACCGCCAGGGGCCTAGAGGAGTGTGTCAGGAGCCTCTGAGTCTTGCCACACTGGTGTTGCCTATATGAGTTTGTGAAGAGGCCGTGACACTAGTCTTACACTCTCATTCTGAAGCTGTCAACAGATTTCTGTTAAACAGAGGGGCTGCCTTGATCTGGAAGTTCTCGGAGGAAAGTGGGGGCTGCAGGGTGAGAGTTTTAGGGCTGTGTGAGCCATGTTTGTCTGTGTTGGCCGCTGCCATACAGGAGGCAGGGCTTGTAGTGGATGGAGGCTTTGCAGCAATCTCAGCAAACCTGGGTTGGTGTGTACAACACTTTTGTGACGAAGGACACACGTGGGGCTGCTGTTCACATTCAGGAATTGTGACTGCCTGAGGAATTCGGCCACAGCATGTTGCTACCCACTTTCTGTCCACTTACTGGACTGGTGTGAAATGCCCATGGGTCCAACCTTGCCAGGAGGGCAGAGGCAAAGATGACCGAAACTCAGGCTCCATAAGGGGCATCCTGATGCCTGCTTTGAGACTAAAGAGCATTGCTCACTGTCCTTGAAAATGTATGGTGCATTTCACACACACACACACACACACACACACACACACACACACACACACACACTTCTGTTAACTCTGACCTTATTGTGGCTGGTGGCTGTGTTCTTACTATTTATTTATTTATTTATTTGGAGAGAGACTTGTTTCTCAGCAAAATTCATTTTTGAGCATGTTGAACTGGAAATTTCTTTAGGCACAATCAAAAGCCAGTGGAAGCCAGGCTTTATGCACAAGTTAAGATCTACAGGCGAGTGAGGGAAACGCACTGGGACAGGGCAGGCCACACTGGCGATCCTGGCCAACCCTCCATGGCTCACTGGCACCGACTCCTCCTCCTCCAGCACTGGGCACAGCTTCTCTGTGAATAACTGATGAGGTTTTTCATGGGCAGTGTGGCCTGTAGGCTTCTCAGTGCGTGCCCATGGCCCATCTCTCTCTCCTCGTCTTGGCAACAAGAAACAGTTCACTGACTTTGTGTGCGTGTGTCATGTGTGCACCGGTGCACATAGAGTCTGCAGGCAAATGTGAGTGGACATGGCCTGGAGATAACATGTTCTGATTTTTTTCTTTTGGTGTGTGTATGCGTGTGCGGGTATTCATATGCATGTACATATATGGAGGCTTCAGGTTGACACTGGGTGTCTTCAACACTCATTCTCCACTTTAAAAACTGTACTCTGTGTGTGAGTGTTTAGCCTGAGTGCCCGTACCCCACTTGTATCCCTGGTGCCAGCAGAGGTCAGAAGAAGGTGTTGATCCCCTCTGACTGGAGTTACAGATGGTAGTGAGCTGCTGTGCAGGTTCTAGGAATTAAATCTTGACCCTCTGGATTGAAGGAAGTATGCTTTACTGTGGAATCATCTCTCTCATCCCCATCTTCTCCTTTTAAGTCCAAGCCCCACATCACCTGGCATTCCCAGGCTGTTTCCCATTCAAATACTGACCAGGCCTGATCACGCTCAGCTTCCAAGACCAAATGGGATTGGGTATATTGAGTTAGGGTGGTATGATTGTAGATTTTTAAAATTTTATTTTGCTACTTACTTATGTGTGTGTGTGCATGTGTGTGTATGTATGTATGTGTAGATGTTTGTATATGTATGTATATACATGTATGTGTGTGTATGTATGTTTGTATATATGTATGTATGCATATGTGTGTTTGTATATGTGTGTATGTATGTATGTATGTATGTATGTAAATGTGTATGTGTGTATGTGTGTGTGTGCATGGAGGTACCTTTGAAGGCAGGAAGGGCATCAGATCCCTCGAGCTGGAGTTACAGGCACTTGTGAGCTGCCATGTGGGTGCTGGGAACTGAACTCCAGTCTTCTGCAAGAGCAGCCAGTGCTCCTAAGTGCGGATCAGTCTTTGTAATCTTTCCACCTTATTTTTTGAGGCTGTCTCTCACTCGAAGCTCATCAATTCATGGAGACTGGCTGGCCAGCAAGCCCCAGGGATCTGCTCATCTCCACATTCCCAGTCCAGTCACAGAGTTTTTATTATTAATGGAACAAAGAAAAATACATTAAGGCTCCACATACATCGGGTAGGTGTGTTGCAGCAAAGCAGGGGAGTGGTCCCCTTGCCTCGGATGTGCTCTGCTGACGCTCTCAGCCTTTGAGGTGTTGAAAGGTAGGAGTTTTTTTTAAAAATACGTACTAAAAGGATTTAATGATCAAAGGATATTGGGCTACTTGCAGGAGAGAGCAGTGATGGCTATTTAGGGCTCTAAAGATAACTCAGGATAATTGGCTCTGGACCTGCCACCTCCCAGAGCTCCACAATCACAGGCCGCGCAATCAGCCTTGCAAAGTGCTTAGCACAGTTGTGCCTTTCCCACGTGAACTTCAGTTCACACTTGCAGCATTGGTTCCCAGGCTGAGCCTGTGGTTGGTAGAACTGCTCATCGTCTCTTCGTTGCCGACGGCCCCCGAGGTTGAGGGACTAGGCTCGTGGACATCACAGCCTCCCCTGGCCTCTGCACCAGCCTGGATTTTAACCAGCCTCAGAGCCCAGAACTCTTCCCTAAGCCCACCAAGGAGGGAAAGCAACATCGACAATGGTAAGAGCATATCCACCTGCCAGCTGAAGCTGAAGTTACAGAGACAGGAGTGTGACATCTCTCTATCCTGGTGTTGTGGTGAAACTAATTCATTCTGGTTTGGAGGGAAGGTGAATTTGAGCAGTCATGACTCCATGGCACATGCCTAGAGCCCCAGCACCGGGGTGTGGAGTGGAGACAGGAGGGTCTGAAGTTCAAGCTCCAGGTCAGCATCAGCTATGTCAGTTCAAGGCCATCCCAGGCCACTTGGGACTCAGTGTCTAACATGCCTGCCTATAAGAGTCTCAGAATACAGCCTGCAGGAGCTCCAGGTCTAGGCACATGTCCAGTGTGCTGCCCCTGAGCTTGGTACTCTGTTCTCTCCGGCTATAGGCTTTTCTAGAAAAACTCAGCAGACATTTTATGGCCGAACTACCAAGCCATTGGGATGGAGACAGGGGCCAGGGCCAGGTAAGGCAGGGCTTTAATGATGACTGTTATATTGCTGTGGAAAGACACTATGGCCATGGACACTTTCTTTCTTTCTTCTTTTTTTTTTATTTTACTTTTTTAAAATATTAATCACAGGTTATTTACTTTGTATCTCAACTGTAGCCCCCTCCCTCATTCCTTCCCAATCCCACCCTCCCTTCCTCATCTCCTCCCTGTCCCTTTCGAAGTCCACTGCTAGGGGAGGACCTCCTCCCCTTCCATCTGACCCTAGCTTATCAGGTATCTTCAGGACTGGCTGCAATGTCCTCCTCTGTGTGGCCTAGCAAGGCTGTTCCTTCCTTGGGGGTGGGAGGAGGTAAAGGAGCCAGTCCTTGAGTTCATGTCAGAAGTAGTTCCTGTTCCCCTTACTAGGAAAAACCCACTTGGATACTGAGCTACCATGGGCTACATCTGACCAGGCGTTCTAGGTTGTATCCTTACATGGTCCTTGGCTGGAGAAACAGTCTCATAGAGGACCCCTGTGCCCTGATATATTTTGTCTTTGTGGAGCTCCTGTCCTCTCCCGGTCACACTAACTCCCCCTTTTATCATATGATTCCCTGCACTCTGCAGAAGGTTTGGTTATGAGTCTCAGCATCTCCTTTGATACACTGCTAGGTAGAGTCTTTCAGAGGCCCTCTGTGGTAGGCTCCTGTCCTGTTTCTTGTTTTTTCCTACTTCCCACATCCATCCCATTTGTCTTTCTAAGTGAGGATTGATCATCTTACCCCCGGTCCTCTTTCTTGTTTATCTTCTTTAGTTGCTCATATTTTAATATATTTATCCTATCTCATAGGACTATGTAAGTGAGTATATACCATGTGTGTCTTAAAAACAGTGATTAGATGCCACGAAGTAGGTGGCAATGCCTTAACCGTATGCGTGTTGTTAGGCCCAAGGGCCTCTTCCATCCTTGTCAAGGGGAGCGCTAACTTTCTCTCCTTTCATACAACACCCATGGACACTTTCAAGAGAAAAAAAAAACTTAATTAGGGCCTTGTTTACAGTTTCAGGGGGTGAGCTCATGACCGTCCTGGCAGAGAGCATGGTGGCAGGGAGGCAGACGCGGTGGTGGGAGCTCACGTTTTAGGATACAACCACGAGGCAGAGAAAGCTAACTGGAAATGGCAAGGGCTTTTGAAACCTCAGAGTCCAGCACCAGCGACACACCTCCTTCAACAAGACTGCACCTCCTAATTCTTCCCAAACTCTTTAACCAACTGGAGACCAAGCATCCAAATATATGAGTCTAGGGGGCCATTTTCACCACACGTGGCAAGCACCTCACCAGCGGAGCTATCTCCCAAGCTCCATGAGCGTATTTTAGGGTGAGGAACAGCACAGCGAGGGTCAGGTGGAAGAGATTTCAGAGAGGTGGGTATACCTGGAGACTGCAGGGCTGGGTAGAATGCCAGATGTGAGGAAGAGGTGTAAGGCGTGGGGCAGCAGGGTATCAGTCTATTATAGGATGTCCTGGGACAGTGTATGCTCAGAGGAGGTGAACTCTATTTTTTTAAAAGTTTTATTTTATGATCTATTTATGTGTATGTGTATGTGTATGTATACACATGTGAGTGCAGATGCCTGCAGAGGCCAGAAGAGGGAGTTGGATCTCCTGGAGCTGGAGTTACAGGTGGTTCTGAGTTGCCTGATGTGGGTGCTGTGGATGGAACTCCACTCCTTCACGAGAGCAGTAAGGCCTCTTACCCACTGAGCCATCTCTACAGCCCTGGGGGTGAACTCATAATCATTGTTAACAGACAGGAAGTGGGGAGCCATGGCAGGTGAGCGGACCCCCTGGATGGGCCTGCTTCCATTGTTCCCGTGCTGAGTGCTGGTTGTCCTCAGGATAGAGGAAAAGAGAGGAGATGCTTCCAGGGGTGGTTGGAGGGTGACAGAGACTCGGTTGGTGATGAAGTTAGAGAGTGGAGACCACTGAGTGGAGTGAAGGCAAGGAGAGGAACTCGAGGGCGGGGTAGCTGGAGGTAGGCTCAGACCAGAACGCCTACAGAACATTGCCAGGTGGGCCCTCGCGTGCTCCTGGTCCCTTGGCGAAGAGGAGGGCATTGTGCTCACAATGAAGCTCTCTAGACTCTGGACCGCCTTCTGCCCCGCCTCCTGTGTCTCGGACAGCTCCCTCCTATCTCATTTCTAGAAGTTAGTAATTTCTGGTCAGAATTCATGGCAGAGGGATTTCCATTTGTTTTTGAGAGAAATATGCCACCAAGAAACTGCATTAAAACAATTTAGAGTGCTGCAGGGGAGTTAGATCTGTTTGGATTTGTACCCGGGTGAATGTTTTGGTGTGAGGCCATTCCTAGCCTGGGGCAGAAGCACCATCATCTGCTGCTTTAATTTGCAAGACCCCATTTGGTGTTTTCAGCCAGGCCTGAAGGAGCACTTCTGCTGCCTTCCCCCCAAATCGCAAGGCAGGGGCGGCGCTGGCGCTTTGCTGTTCTTCCTGGGCTTGATACTGCTGCAGAGCCTCCGCCGACGCTCGGCCGTGTTACTAAGCCCTGGCTCCAGTGTGGGCTGTGATTTGTTTCTCCTTTGAGTGACATGACCATATTTTCCATTAAAACCTGAAGCAAATAGCTGCATAAGTGCCAGCTCTGTCACTTGCCCTGCCTGGGAGGGAAATCGGTTGGGGTGAGTCTGGTTCTGTATTGGTATCCAGATGGTTCCGGAAAGTTCCTTCCTCTCAAATTAACTCTGACGTGCCCCACAGCAACTCAGGCAGACTTTTGAGATTCTTGGAGGTGGCAGGTCACGTTTCTAAATGGGACTTGGCAAGTCGGGTTGTGCCTGTGACTCAGGTCAAGTCCAATCTCACAAGTGGTCTCTGTATGTCAAAGAAAATGTCGCTCAACGCTCTTTGCAATACACTTCACCCTGGGGTTCCAGTAGTCTGTGCACTGGGGCTAAGGCCTCAGAGAACACCCCAGCTGAGGATAAAGAGGAGCCAAGATGCTCTAGCATCCACGGGATTTGGGCCACTTTCCCTCTCTGGGCATCACCAACAAGCACCATCCACGAGACAGTACTCTCCCCTCACTACCTGAGCTGTCTCTACCACGGCAGGGTTTAGGGTGGCTACAAAGTATTGCTTCCCTTTCATCCACCCATATACCCTTCACCCATTTATCTACCCATCCTCCCACCCATCCTCCCATCCATTCATCCACCTATTATTTATTTATTATTCGTTTGTTTGTTTTGGTTTTTCAAGACAGGGTTTCTCTGTGTAGCCTTGGTTGTCCTGGACTCACTTTGCAGACCTGGCTGGCCTTGAACTCAGAGATCCATCTGCCTCTGCCTTTCAGAGTCCTGGGATTACAGGTGTGCACCACCACACCTGGCCTTTATTTATTTGTTTTGTTATATTAAATTTATTTATTTATTCATTTTACATCTCAATCATAGCCTCTTCCCTCCTCTTCTTCTGTTTCCACCCTCTTTCTTCTTCCCCTCCCCCTCTCCTCAGAAAACACATGTATCCACACACAGCATGCACACGTATGTATGCATACACAAGCAAATGCGAATGTAGTAATGCTCTGAGTCAAAGGCTGTGTTTAGTTTCAGGAGTGAAAAAAAATCAGTAATAGAACTGGGATGTAGCTCAGTGGTAGAGTGCTTGTCTAGCAGACTTGAAGACCTGTCACCTGCCCCAGCAGTGAACAAAGATAGAAGTCGACGCAGCTCTCGTTGTTGGGCATCTCATAGTTTAATGGAGCAATTCAGGACCAATGTGACTCATTACATAAAGGAAATGTTAGCTGAGCCAAGAGCTGCTTGGGGGTGCCACATGGGCTTGGCTAAATAATATCTCAGTTACTTCATGACAAAGTTCTGCCTCCTGGGTTCTCATCTTACCAACTGTGAAAAACAAAATCTGGTTGGTGTTGATGTGTCTTTGACAGCTTGGATTTTCCCTTTCAACACAGAGGGCAGGTGCAGCCATTTCTTCTATAAGCAGCAGAGTCTTACTAGAGTAGGTCCATTGTTGGGTTGACACTGAAGTTAGCTGTAGGCATCTTTATTTAACTATTTTAATGGGGGTTCTTACACCTCTACCTCCCTTCCAACCCTTATCCATCCTAATACCTCCCAGTCCCCCAACACTAGGTAGGAGAAAAAGGAGTTAGTAGGGAGAGGGGGCGTAGTTCTCTTTAGCTACTTCCTGCTGTTTAGGGATGTAGTTCCTTGGGGCAAGTCCACTCTCTGTAGTCAGGATATCCAGTAGTCCAGCAACATCAAACACAGCAGCAGGATGAGCCAGCAGCAGCATCGGGCAGCAGGAGGAAGAGCAGCAGCTGCCACAGGTCCTCTCGGGTCCTGGCATTTATTCCCTCTCAGAGTCCCCAGAATTAAAATGTCTGCAGCTGGTACATAACACACCTCGGCCAGAGCACTGAGACAATCATAGTTAACAACTGTGAACAAACGGAAGCAGCCCTGTATCCCCAAACAAAAACAGCTTTACATAACGGGGTTTTAAAAGAAGCCAGAACTTCCACCACAGTTATTCTCTACAGTAGTATCTGTATGTGGTGAGCCTTTTAAGAAGGGTTGTATTTGGGTGAAAAAGTGATCAGCTTTAGAAAGAGGCAAGTCGCATGTGGTACTTGTTGAGGGTGTGGTTACAACCCGAGAAGAAAAAAGAAAAGAAGTGATGTCATTTTCAGAGAAAGCAATGCATAGGAGATGATCAGGTTAGATGAAACAAGGCAAATGAGGAAGTAAATACCCTGTGTTCTCACCTATGTGGACTCCAGCCAGAAAAAAACCCAGAGGTCATGGAAGTAGGAGGAAGAACATGCTTGGGAGATGGGAAAGAGGGTGCTGAAGGGAGGGAGAGAGGGGAGCAGAAGAATGACATGGGAACAGAGAAAAACAAATACTGTATGTTTGTTCTCACATACAGAATCCAGACTTAAAAAAAGGGGCCGAGAAGATGGTTCAATGGTTAGAAGTACTCACTGCCCAAATGTGAAGACCTGGGTTCAAATCTCCAGCACGTCCATAAACACATAGGTACCATATGTAATCCCAGCTCTGAAGGAGGTAGAGACAGGAGGACCACCGGGGCTTGTTGCTCAGCAGCCCAACTCTAGGTTCAGGGAGAGATCCTGTCTCAAAGGAATACGGCAGAGAGTGAGAGCAGGACATCAGTGTCCCTCTCTGACCTCCACCTGCATACTTGCACACATCTCCCCTCTCACTCACAGAAACATATCATATGAACACATAAGACATGAAATCAGAGGCAAGTCTGTATTGGGGAGGAAGTGGTCCAGGAGAGAATGTACTGGGGAGAATGTGAGTGGAGTGCAGTGTTAGATATGTGTGGAAATGGCCTGGCAAAACCCATTGTTTTGTACACTAGCTCAATTTATGAACAGAAAGGAAAATAAAATCTGGAAGTGTGAGCTTTTCTCTGAAAAGTTTTGAGTTATTGCACGTTAGATCCAATAAGAAAAATCTGTGTGGTTCAAATGAAATTCACTGTGGATAGCTGGCCGGTGAGTTGAATAGTGAGGGTGTGAAGGCAGCAGGCTTCGTTTTGAAGTAATAGCAGTATTGGGCTTGGTTTGGTGTCTCACATCTGCATTCCACTACTAGGGAGGCTGAGGCAAGAGGATCATCTATGGGTTTTGAGGGTAGTCTAGGCTCCAGAGAGGATTCTAGGCCAGCCTGGGCTGAAGAGTGAATTCTAGTCCATCCTGGACTATAGAAAGAATTCCAGGCCAGCCTGGACTATAGAGTGGGCTACAGCCTGGGCTACAGAGTAAAATCCTTTCTCAAAAGCAAAGAATCAAAAGGAAACTCACAAACCCCAAACAAATCCAAATCAAACAAAAGAAGATGAAGTGTTGAGGGATTTTTAGGGACAAATCTTCTGAAAATGGTGTTTTAGGTTTCTAGATTGCTCCTAATCCAGACCTCAATACTGTGTGGGACTGTGGTTCTCCAACGCTTGGCTGGAGGCTGGGCATGGGGACCCATTCCTGTAATCACAGCTCTCAGGACTGAGCCAGGGGGATTCTAAGCTAGTGACGACCCTGAGCTACCTAGGAAAACTGCAACAAAACAAGACAAAAGAAAACCAAGCCACAGCATTTGACAGTGACATTTGTGAAGAGCAACTGTGTGCAATGCCAGGGGTTGGCCTGTGGGAAGTCAGAAAGTGGAGATGGAAACGACACTTGAAATGTCCAACCATTTAGTGTCTGCAGTTTGGAGGGGACCGAGTTTGAGAAGGCCAAGTCATATGTTCTATAGATTTTAAAAGGCCAGTAACATAAATAAATAGCTTAAAAAATGTATTTAGGGACTGGCGAGATGGTTCAGAGGTCAAGAGCCCTTGTTCCTGCAAAGGACCTGAATTCCCAGCACCCAGTGATGTTTCAGAGTCATCCCTAGCTCCAGCTTCACAGGACCCAATGCTCTCTTGATCTATGAGCACCAGCCACACATATGCAGCATCTATTTCAGGCAAACACAACACACATAAAATTAATCTAAAAATGTTAAAAATATTTATTGAGGTGGCTGGAGAGGTTGTTCAGCAATTAAGAACACTTGCTGCTTTCCCCGAGGACCTGAGTTTGGGTCTCAGCACCACATCAGGTGGTTCACAACCATCTTCAGCTCCAGCTGTTGGGGACTGGACACCTCCGGTTTTCCTGGACACCTTCACTCATGTACACATGTCCACATATGGACAAAACCACATACACATAATTAAAAATAATCAAAAATAAATCTTGAATTCCGTTGAGTAGGACAAGCTGGTTCTGCGTGTCATTCTTGTGTCATTCCTGGTTGCTTTATCAGTTTCTTAGGATGGGTCCCACAACCTTACAGAAGGACTGGTTTATCTTTTCTTTCTTTCCACGACTTGCTCATGTTCTTTGAACTCAGCCGCTAGGTGTAGCATACTCGAGGTCATTTTGTTTTGCCTATCAATGGAACTTTAATTAAATTTTTATTTTAATATTAGTTACAGTTTATTAACTTTGTATCCCAGCTGCATCCTGCTCCCCCATTCCCTCCCAATCCCACGCTCCCTCCCTCATCTTCTCCCTGCCCCTTTCCTCAATGGAACTTTAAGTCACCACAGATGACCACTCTTCATCTCTTCTACTATCCCCTGTCTTAAGGTCTGTGTGTCTGATGTGGTGAGTACGACTGCTCTGGGTGTCCCTTGTGCTTAGTTTCATCTCCATGTCTCTTTTATTTAATTGTTTCTCACAAACAACATACAGTTGGCTCTGCCTTTTTGTTCGGTCTATCAGCCCGTGACTTGCATACGGAGTGTTTGGGCCATTGACATTTGGTGTAATTACTGATTGAGTCAAGTTTAAGACCATTATCTTGACTTAGAAAAGGATCCATTTTTATCTTTTGTTTTGTGTTTGTCTGGATGTACATACGGGCACATATGCAGGTGCACACAGAAGCCAGAAGAGGGGGTTGGACCTTCTGGAGCTGTAGTTACAGGCAGATGTGAGCTGCCTGACATGGGTGCTGGGCTCTGAACTCTAGTCCTCTGACAGAGCAGCAAGAATTCTTAGCTCTGGAGTCATCTTTTATTATTTTCTGTGTCTGCTCTTCTTTGTTTTTTTTTTTTTTTTTTTTTTTTTTTTTTTTTTTTTTGTTGTTGTTGTTGTTCACCTTCTTTGGAGTTACTGCTATTTAGTTATTCAGTATTCTGTTTTTTTATTGTTTGGTATATTTTTATAGTCACTAAAGAAAATTTTCTGCTGGAGGACCATCTCCATCCTTTCAGATTCAGCTGCCTGTAAGCCTAGACTCTGCCTGGGGAGGACACTACACAGTTTCATTAATATGGTGATTGTGAACTGATGGTCCCTGCGGTACAAGCACACTGGATGCTGTCCCCTCTGTCCCTGGGGTTTGACATTATGTGGCAGTGGCAGAGGTGGCTTCATCTATGGTAACCGCTGAGCCTGTGTCTCCCTCTCCAGGGGCTCCCAGCCGTCTGCCTGCTGTCACTCCTCTATCCAGCGCAGCTGCTTTCCTCCATCTGGCTGGAGACGGAGAACATTCTGGAGCCCCGTGAAAAGCTGTTCTGTGGAAGCCACGGGCACCAGTGTCTGGGGTAAACGTCAGCAAGTCCCCAGTTTTGAGTGTTACTGTTGCTGACACGACTGTGTCCTTCCCACTCCACTCGGAGGGAGAAGGAACCCTAGCTTAGAGGTGCTGAATCACCATTCATTGCATCCCACACCGTTTCTTGCTTTGTTTATGACTTAGATTAATTCTGCGTCTCTAGTACCCAGACTCCTATGAAAATTCCAATAAAGCAAAACTGATTAAAATCGGATTGCCCCTAGAAGCAAGATGTTATTTTCTCCCCCAAAGCTGTATTCAGCATCTAAATAAAGTGAGGAGACCGAAGCCCTCTGCATCAGCCTTTAAAAAAGGCTCAGTGGGAACACCTCCATTTGGACCCATAAATACCAAATGGGAACTCTTAAATGGACCTTTCTTGCTTGTTGGGAAAAAAACCCAATGTGAAATGATAGCCTTGATCATAACTTAATTTTTCATTTCCATTTGAACTTTAATTTTACTTAACTTTTCTTCTGACAAATCTGCCAGGGAATATTTAGGCGACATGGCCTAATGTGGGCCGATTATTCATCTTTGCAGCCCTAGGGCTACCCACGAAGGCTTCATCAGCTCAGAGCCAGTTTTATTAGAATCTGTAGCTCAGGAAATATTGCTTTCTGACAGCTCCTGGGCTGTAGAATTTAAAAGGCTTAAGTTTTGGGAGAATTTACACCGTGCTTTCTTCTGTACCTTTCAGAAGCAGTAAATCCCGGATTCCTAGTGCTGCTCAGAGGGGTGGGGTCACTTCGCCCCCCCCACTTCTTCCTGCATAGGCCTGGGACTCCTAGACCAGCCCGAGTTCCTCTTAGTTCTGTATGGAGCTGGGTACTCTGGCTGGCAGGCAGAGGCTCCAGCGTGAAGTTCTGTTCCCTCCCCTTTGGTGGGGATGGCCGTTGATCTGAATATGGACATGGAATGTTTCTTAAAGTCCGCAATGAGTTAAGGGTGCTTTATCCTCATTGTGTGCATATGGGTATACACGTATGTTCAGTGTGTGTGTTTGTGTGTGTGTTAGAGGAAGACCTCAGGTGCCATCTACTTTTTTTTTTTTTTGACAGCATCTCTCACTTTCCTAGAACTCACCAGGTATCCTGGGCTACCTGCCTGTCTCTGCCTCCTCACTGGGTTGCCACCTCACTTGGGTTTTAAAACATGTGTTCTGGGGTTCAAGCTCAGTTCTCCCTGCTAACGTGGCTGACTAGCACTTTACTGACCGAGCTACCCCATTGCCACTCACTGAATGTCCACATCGATTATTTTTGTACGACCAACTTGAAGGAGGAAGGATATGTTTTGGTTCATGGTTTCAGAGGGTCCATGATGGCTTGACCCCATGAGCTTGGACAGACAATCATGGCAGCAGGAGTGTGGCGAAGCTCCTTCAGCTCAGGGCAGCAGGAAGCAGAGAGAGGAGGGTAGCACAGGGCGTAACCTTCAGAGCCGCACCCCAGGGACCCACTTCCTCCAGCTAGACCCCACCCCCCAGACACCCCCAACATCTCACAATAACCCCATAGACTGTCAGCCAGGCACCCAACACGTTTCACATTCAAACTGTCACAGTGCTGTGTTCGCCACACATTCTTAGTCCTGGGACACAGCGCCGAATAAATCAAAGGTGGTTGCTCCCTTCGTGGAGCTCACGGGCTGGCAGGGAAGACAAGGACTAAACTCTTAAACACACACATGAATCACACCGGCAGCTAGAGCCACGGAGAAAATAACATCTCTTTGGAAGAATTCAGCAGAGATTTGGAGGATGAAGATGCTACCCGGAGGAGGGCCTCAGCAAACACAGATGGGCTTCTGTTTCATTTCCTGTCCCCATCACCAGTGGGTTTGCACATTCTCATTCGGCCACTGGCAGTCCTGGTTTTTGTGAGCCTTGCTCTTACAGCCCTCTCACTTCGACCTGTTGCTCCAGAGAGTTCTCCCTTGTGTGGGTTGCAGTCGGGCCCCTTGTTGTGTGTGATGTGACTGTTCACCTTCACTGTCAGCCTGTTGGGATATAGATCACCATGGAGACAGGCCTCTGGGCACATCTGTGAAGGGGTTCTAGACCAGGCTCAGTGAGATGGGAAGACCCACTTTACTAGTGGGTGGCCCCATTCCATGGTGTGAGTCCCAGACTGAATAAAAGGGAGAAAGTGGGCTGAGCGCCAGCACCCATCTCTCTCTGCTTCTCTGTAGATTCGGCATGACCAGTTGCTCCCTGGCCATGCCACCATGCTTTCCTACCACGATGGACTGTACCTTGGAACTGTGGGCCTAAATAAACCCCCTCTTCTTTTAAGTTGCTTTTCTTAGGCATTGGGTCACAGCAAGGGAAAAAGTAACCAACACCATCATTGAGTATGTTGCTTATGGGCTTTGAAAGTGGGCTGGGATGAGGGGTTATGTCACTCTGACCTTACAGAAGCTAAGAGAGGAGGGATTTGTTTTGGCTTGTGGTTTCAGGGAACATGGTCCAGTGTGGTGGGAATGGCCTGGCACTCTGATGCTATCTATGAATGATGGGAGCTTGCAGCTTGTTCACAGCACTGCTGACCAGGAAGCAGAGAACTTAAAGCAGAGAGCCTGGGCTGGAAGTGGCGTCAGGATGAAGTCCTTAAGGCCCCTCCTCAGGGAGTCAGAGCCATACCGCCAGCTGGAAAGGTTTTACAAATTTCCCCAGATGGCACCACCAGCCAGTGCCTAACTGTTCAGACACACTAGACAGAGGGAAGGCATTTCACATCCGAACCACAGCAGTTGTCCTATGTGGAGAAGTCTAAAGTGATGACCCCTCCACAACTGACTGGTCCACTTCAGTATGGACCAGGTGGGGCACACTGGAGACAGAGTGAAGCCTGTTTTGACTGGTGCTCATCATTCCAGAGTCTGGGCTTTGTGAGAAGAGAGCCGAACAGCACCCACTGCCTTCAGTGGTTGTCAGTAAAATCTTGGTACCTATGGGCATGTTGTATTCTGTATTCTGCTAGGGCCCTTGCTTCTGTGGAGGGTGACTGATGGGGGTGGGGGTTGTGGTAAACAATAGGTGCTGTTTTTCTCCTGAGCTCTGCATCTGTCTCTTGGTGTTTCTTTGATGTCTTTAAAGACTATGTTTTACTCTATTGATCAGCAAAACAAAGCGGTGTTCAGAGCTCTTGTGTGGAGATCTGCGAGGTTTTATTGAGCGATAGCCCTCTCTATATTTCTTGCCCTTGCAAGAGCTTTCTTGTGAAAATGAGGCTGTGAAGAAGAAAAGGGAAGTACCTGGGGTGCAGAGGCCATACAGAGGCTTCCTAAGGCTTGAAAGTTATTTACTTCCTGAGACTCAAGAGCTTCCCTTCAGGATGGAATATTTCAATTGGGAGGAAATTACTACACAACACTATCCCAACATGCTGTACCCTGTGCAGACATCACTAATTGATACTAACTCATTTTCAGGAAGCTTATCTTGTAAACTTCTTGGGAATCTTTGATAGTGTTGAGGCTCACGGCTTCTGTCCTTCTGCAGTTGTTATTTTCTATTCCAGTTGCTTCGTTTCATGCAGACATCATTAATCGATCGTAGCTGTCTTTAGGGTGCTAATTCATACAATACTCTTGGAAATACCTTTCAGGGATTTGGGACTGGCTCCTGGTTGGAAATATAATCAGCCTGCCTTTGACAGAATTTGGTTTCTCTCATTTTTAAAAGTAGTCTAGGTAACCCTAGACTACATTTTTTTGGCTTGGAATTTTCCAAGGAATGTTAAGCTGACAAAAGACTCCTGAGAGAAAATAATTTAAATAAATGTTCTTTCTTCAGCTCATTTGGGCATCATGTAACCCTCGGGTGAACAAGTGTGCATAGTTGAGTTAACTTTTTAAATAGCACTTGTCCACAGCCTAAAAACATGCAGTATGCACTGTTATAAGTTGTATCATGACTATTCATCCATTGAAGATATAGTCTCTGGGATGCTAGCCAGGTACTGTTGGTGCCAGGTGAAAGGGTCTCTCAGAGAAAGTTGAACTCTCGGCCCTGGGCTGAGGGAGTTTGCTCTTCAGTGGGGGGATCAGGAGGAATACTAATGTGAATTTAGTGAGCAAAGGAAACAGGCTGGTGCCCTAGGAAAGAGCATTTGGGCTGAGGAGGAGCAGGCACAAAGGCCCTGTGGGTTGAGCTTATTCAGTAAGTGCATGGGCCAGAGTGGAAGGGACTGTGGCTGAGAAGGGAGAAATTGAGGCTCTGTGAGCATGGATGGCTGGAGCTGCCAGTATCTGCTTCAAGGAGGCATGGGAAGTGCTTCCTCTTGCTGGTGTAGCTGGGATTGGGAAGATGCAAGGAGTTATTTAGGACAGTTTTGTTCTGAGTATTGAGTTTGATATGTTTACTTTTCTTTAAAAACGTTTAATGGAGGAGTTAATAGAGGAAACGTGGCATTGTATACTGTATAAACGGGTATTTCTCAGCATGAAGAAGGAAGGAGGGAAAATAGACACAACTGGAGATCATCCCAGGAGGCCAGTCTCACCAAGAGAAACAGTTTGTGTAGATACATTGCTTTGCATGTGTGCACATGACAAGAAAGCCGGCACGAGATTGCTTAGGGGAACAGAGGCGACTAATGGAAGGTGGAGGGCGACCAAGGGAGGGTCATGTGGTGTGAGGGTGTGCTCAGTGGATGTTATCTGTATGTGCAAATGGCTGCATGTAACCCAGTTTAATAAAGCCAGTTTAACAGTGCACATCTATAGTATAGAAAAATGGCTTCAGTCATTGTTTTTACATGTGTGTCCTGTGCTTTGCTCACCTTCACCCCCATTACCCTCTCTGTCCTTCCCTCACCCCTCCTTATGGTTCACGTTCTCCTCTCAAATACACTTTCTTCTACTTCCATGTCACACATACAAGTGTACACACAAACACACACCACCACACCACACACACACACACACACACACACACACACACACACTTTAAAATCCAGAACCTAGAGGGGAGAGAATGCACAGCATCCATCTCATCCATCTGTCTTTCCAATTCTGGCTTATTTCACTTTACACAATGGTCTCCAGCTTCATCCGTCTTCCTGTAAATGACAGAATTTCATTTTTTTAGGAAGCATCATTCAGTTTTCCTACTTGAAGTCTGCCTGAACTCCTGACCCTGGCTGTGTGAATTCTCATTTCCTGCCCACAGCCTACAAGACCCTGCTCCCCAAAGTCTGCTAGCCTCCTGTTGGCTGATAGCCTCCGGCAGGTGGGCGGTGAAGGTTCAGTGAGGATTGGATTTGCATTTTCCGTGTGATTGGTGGTGTGGTGTGCTTTCTCATGAATATATAACTGTGATTAAGTAGGAAAAATTTTAAGAAAACGTCTGGAGCAGGCAAATGCATCGACAGGAAGTGTGTGGTTGCCTGGGGTTGGGGAGAGAGGGAAGGTGTTGGAGATGAGAGGTGGAGAGGCTGTGGAGGTTGATTGTGGGGCGATGGGAATTTTCTCCCGTTGATTGTGGTGATGGTTTCACACTTGAGCGTTACCAAGCACATAGAGGCTGTCTTCTTGAAGTGTGTTTGTTAATAATGTGCGCGCATGGTGTGTGTATGGTGTTAGTGCCACGGGGCATGGATGGAGCCAGAGAACAACTCTGTGGAGTCGGTTTTCTCCTTCCTCCTTTTTGTGAGTTCTAGGGGTCAGATTCAGGTTGCCAGGCTTGCACAGTAAGTGCCATCTCACCAATCCTGGGCTCTTCTGAGCAGCGAGCCCCTGCTTGTGGGTGGCACCCCGGATGTCACGTGGATGCTCCGGTCTGAGTTCCCAGGCTGCGGATGTAGGTCAGCTAGTTAACTGCTGGCTGGACATGCCCCACACCCCAGGCTTCATATCCAGAACTGAATAAAACCAAGGTGGTATGCCCCTGCAATCCTAACACTCAGGAGCTGGAGGCAGGAGGATCAAAAGTTCAAGGTCATCCTTGGCTACATAGGGAGTTTGAGGCCAGCCTGGGCTACATGATACCTTGTCACTTACCAACAGTCACCCAACACACACAAAAGCCCTTCAAACTCAGCACAGTGCAGAGCTGCCCCAGGCATCAGGCTTTCAGGGCACACTGCTGTCATGGAGCTCAGGGAGAAGATCCTGTAAATCATGAAGAGCCTTGCAAGAACGGAGGCCGACCGCCCCTCCCCCATGGCTGGCATTCTCTGCAAACTTTGGCAGCCTGCACAGGCTGCGTGCAGCACAAATAAGAGATCAGTGTCTTCATTTCCTCTGAAGCTCTGTGTTTGGGGAGAAAACCCAAGAAAACACACCTGTCCCGGAGGCTCAGCAACACGGTTATTAAGTGTCACCTGGTGGGTCCCCAGGCTTGTCATTGCTGATGCTCTCTCTGCATTTTTGTTCCAGCAGTGTCTAGGGTGGCACATGACAGGTCCTGTTTTGGGGCTCAGACTAGAGAATTTTTCTGAGCTCCCTGGTCTATTTGTCCTGCACACCTACTAGTGACTTCTGCGTTCCTAATCCTCTCCCTGTCGCCAACACCAGCCCCTCAAATGCTAGAAGTAACACATACTGTCAGACCCTCTACACTCTCTCTCTCTCTCTCTCTCTCTCTCTCCAGAATCATGGATCCTACCTATACCAGACCCCTCTTCATATCTGCCATTTAAAATCATTTATTTATTACTTATTTAATGTGTGTGTGGGCACATGTATGCCATGGTAGTTGTGTTGAGGTCAGAGGTCAACTTATGGGCACGCTTCTCTCATTTTACCATGTGGGTTCCATAGAACAAACTCAGGCAATGTATGTCTTGGCACCAAGTGCCTTTACACACTGAGCCCTCTCACTGAACACATCTGCCACTTCCTGGGGCTGTCCAGTGAGAAATGTTTTATTCTAACTGAGGGATTTACAACTGATCACACACAGGGTGTCACACACGCACATGCACACATACCCAAGAGGCCCCAAATATATGTTATTTGAAGCAGTCATGCTTACAATTAAAGGAGGAAATCCTGAAGGGTTCTTCATAAAGAATTCGCTTTATGCCTCCAACCTTTTGAAGAGAGACAGCTCTGAATCCTCTTAGCTTCAGTAGCACACTCAGCTGGTCTGTGTGGCTGACTACAAAATAAACACAAGCAGCTGTGTGTGTTTGTGGGGTACTGAGATGTTTCTTTTTCACATTTACTAATTTGAGGTTATCATACTGTATTTACATATTTTTCACCTCCTCCTCCTCCCTCTTTCCATGTCCCTCCACTCCCTCCTCTCAACTTCATGACCTCTTCTTTAATTACTACTGTCCCCCGCACAAAAATAACCTGCTGAGTCCATTTAGTATTGCTTGTGTGTGTGTTAGCATGTGCATGTGTGTATGTGCACATTCGTGCATGCTTGTGTGTGTGTATTTAGGGATGACCACTTGGGACTGGGTGACATACGAGGGATTTGTCCCTGGAGAAGACTGATCCTCCTCTCAGCCGTTAATTGCCTGAGGCTCTTCTTCTAGGGGTGGGGTTTCGTGAGATTTTCTCACATGCGCACTGGCATGTGAACTCGTGCTGTCACTGGGCAGGTCTCGTTTAGTTGACCATCTTGTTAAGATTTCATGGGTGCAGCGCCTGATTATCAATGGAAGACACTACCCTGCAGCCCGTGCCCTGGTCCTCCCGCTGTTACAGTCTTTCTGCCCCTTCTTCTGCTGTGTTCCCCCAGCCGTATGTGTCAGGGTCCTGTTGTAGATGCACAAATTCAGGACCTCACAGTTGTTCTATGCATTTTGGCCAGTTGGATAGTCTCTGTCTGCTGAAAAGCGAAGCGCTTTGAGGAGGGATGAGTTACGCTGCATTCTGAACACTTACCCTCAAGTGTACCCTGGGATGTTTCAGTACTACATACATGCTGTATGATGACCAAGTCAGGGCTGCTGTGTGCACATTTGATCTTAGTGCTTATTGTTTTCCTGTGGAAACATTACAATTCCTCATTCTAGCTCTCTGAAGTGCCAGTCTTTTATTGTTAGTCACCCTACTACACAGTAGCACCCAGAACTTGTTCCTTCTGTGTGTTGTGCTGTTCGCCAGCCTTTCCCCCTCTGTCCTTCCTCGCTGTTCTCCCAGGCCTATCAGCATTGCAATGCTCTTAGTTTCTGAGGCTTGAAACAATTAGTCAATTAGTGTGTGTGTGTGTGTGTGTGATGGCAAATATGTGTGGAGGTCAGAGAACAACTTGCAGGAACTGGTTCTTTTTTCATCATGTGGTTCTTGAACTTGGGTCATCAGGCTTGGCACCTTTTTTCTACTGAGCCATTTGCCATTTCACTTTTCTTTTTTTTGGGGGGGGGACTGGTCTCTCACTGAACCTGGAGCTGATTGTCTAGACTGGTTGGCCAGTGAGCCACAGGCCTCCTCCTATCTTTCCCCCACAGCTCTGGGATCATAGGTGCTTGTTACACCAGCTTTCTATTTTTTAATGCTTGTACTTATTTTTCAGTTATGTGTCTGTGTGTTGGCATGTGTGTGCATGTGTGTGTGTGTGTGTGTGTGTGCCAGTGACTGCAGAGGTCAGAAGAGGGCACTGTGTTCTCTGGAGCTGGAGTGGCAGGTGGTCATGAACTACCTGAGGTGGAACCAAGCTGAGGCCCCCAGAAGGAGCGGGATTCTCAGCCACCCTTTCCCCTCCACCCCTGCACCAGCTTGGGTTCGAAGATTGCGCTCACGCCTGTGTGGCAAGCACTCTACAGACCGAGCCGTCTGTCCTGCCTCCCCGTCAGTGCGTTCTAATGAGTGCATACGGAGTGGGACTCTGCAAAGTCACAAAACACGGGGGAAGCGGGTTTATTCAGTGCATGTGCAGAGACGTCTACTCACACGAGAAGCCGCAGCTTCTCCTACCCCTGGAGGCTTCATTTCCTTGCCAGACTGTGTTGGCTGCACATGAGTGTCTTTCCTTGAGACATTTCCCAATGAGGTGGGGGCCAGACATTTTTCTGCTTTGATTTTTTTTTTCCTTTGAGACAACAATAGCAAATGTGGAAATCTTGGTGGCTGTGGTCACAGTCCTGTGACAAGCTGTGGTCCTCCTTTCTTTTTGAGATTCATTTCCAAATATGCCTTCTCCTCATCCCCTTCCTGCTCTGCACAGCCATAGGCAGGGTACATAGCGGAAAGGGTGGGCTTGGGAACTAGGAAGACTTGTTGAGGGAACCACAGCACAGCATCTTCTGGGCGGAGAGGACATGGTCACGTGACCGAACCTCTCTGTCTCCTTACTTGCATGGTATGTGGGAGTTCTTTGTGCTTGGCCTTGTCCGTGGATGGGCAGGAGGTCATGAGCAGACTATTCCCAGTTTACAGTTGACTTTGGGACTAACTATCATTCTCTATGAGATGCTGGCATATTTGCACACATTCCTTCTGTGAATAATGCACACCTGGGATCTTCTTTATTTTTGATTTGTGTGTGCATGTGTGTGTGTGCCTGTGGAAGCTAGAGGTCAATCTTGGGTGCCCTTCCACCTAGAGGTCATCTTGGTCTCTCTCTGTCAATCCTTCTATTGCTTTGAGTGCCAAAGCCTCATTTCCTGTTTCTCAGATATTGGGACCTGACTACATTTTCATTGATTTGCTGGGGACAGGGTCTCTTGATACAGCCTAGGCTGGTCTGTGACTTGAAATCTGCCTCAGCCCTCCTAGTTCTGTAAGTATAGGTAGTGCCACCAAGATGGACCTTTGAGTCTTTTGTCTGTCTGCAGTTGTGCTACCCATCACATTCTCCAGAGGGCACAAAGAACAAAACCAACTCCTCCAGCGCTGTTTGTAACAGTACCTCTTTTCACGAGAAACCGTCATCGGGCACTATCTGAGTTTTGACCCCTTAACTCCTTTTTTGCAACCAGTTGGGCAGCTATTGCATCCTTCTCCTCTGACCTGCTGGGAGCCAGAAGCCTGGGCAGAAGTCTCTTAGCCAAGCTCACAAGCTGTCTCAATGCAGCTGAGCCTTGACTTAGGTAGTTCAACTGCAGACAATGAATCTCGCTGCCCAGCAGAAGCCATCTTTGGGCTGGGTGTGCAGTGCTCGTTTGTGCTGAGGCTTAAGGACCATCAAGGTCTGCAGAGAGGCATAGAGCTCTGGGCCAGGGTGCAGCAGGCTTGGCCCCAGGCAGCACTGTGGGCAGCCTGTTCCCTTTCCTGGGGAGATTCAGCAGGCATGGGGCCCGGGCCCACATGCTTGCTTTCCTTTCTCTCTGTCCAGAGGATGGACAGAGAGATTTTCCATGTTAGTCAAATGCTCTATCATTTAGCCGGTCTCACAGTCCTGACTTGTTAAAGGTTTTTATTGTTAAGTACATGTATGCCTCCATGCGTGTATGTACACATGTGCACAGGAGCCTGTGGTGGCCAGGAGAGAGTCCTGGACCCTCAGGAGCTGTCAGTTGGGAGCTGGCCGGTTTAGGTTCTGGGAACTGAATTCTGGTTCTCCGGAACAACAATAGTTATTCCCAACCACTGAGCCACCTTTCTAGCTCCAGCCTGATTTAAACAACAACAACAACAACAAAATAGAAAAAGTTTGTCCCCTATCCTGAACTTTTAGGTAAAAGAGAAAATTTTTAATTCACTATAGCAGCACACGATTCTTTAAAAAACTTCAAATTATACATCTATTTCCTTTGGGTGCATGTATGCAAATGTTCATATGTGGTGTGCTTGTGTGCCATTGTACATATGTGGAGGTCAAAGGACAGACTGCACGAGTCTGTTTTCTCCTTCTACCATGTGGGTCCTAGGAATTGAACTCAGGTCGCCAGGCTTCGTGGCAAGTACCTTGGTGTATGTGTGTGTGTGTGGGGTGTGGGTGTGTCCACGCAATCTGCATATGTGGAGGTCACAGGAAAACCTGCAGAAGTTAGTTCTCCCCTACCATATGAGTCTTGAGGGTCAAACTCAGAACTAGTCTTGGTGGCAAGTACCTCTACCCCCTGAGCCATCTCTCCAGCCCTAGAGGTTTATTTTTATTTTTGAAAGAGTGTTGAAAGACCACCAACCCTTGCTGTGGCCTTGGGAAGGCTCAGGGCCCCTGGCAATGGTATGTCTGCCTTGGGAGTTTACTCTGGCTCTTGAGATCCAAGAATCAATAGACCCACTTGGAAGGGGATAGAATGCTTGGTGGAATCTATCAGGACAGCTACTGGGAGAACCAGGGTCTGGGAGAAACCCAGAAATGCAGCTTCCACAGGATGAGGACTATGGCTCCTGGGTCCGGATGAAGGAGCTCACCTCAGAGCTAGCCCTGCTGAGACTACCTCGCAAGCTAAGAAGTCACAGGTGATGGCATCCTGACAGGAGGGCTTCCTGGATCTCCCCTCTCTACGATTAGAATCAACAGTATTGAAGGCATCCGCTCCAGTTCTCACTTTCCACAGGTCCAGCTATCAGCAGCTTTGGGGAGTGCTTCCTGGGGACGGCATCTGCAGAGCTATGTCTTTACTGGCACTGTGCTTGGGACAACCCCCTCTGCTTCAGGGCCAGGTGGTGGCTGGGGACAGGCGTCCCTATTATGCTTGACATTTGTTTAGCTGGACCCCATTTGTTCAGTACAGAGAGAGCTTTGCAGGCAATTAATTTCAGGTCTGTTTAATTTGCTCTGCTGCTCATGCACTGTGGAAATATCAGGAAGGCAGCTGTGAGCCTCCGCTCTGGCTGCTCCTCTTCTGCAGGCTGCCATGTAGCCCAGAGCACACAGGCTACACTCCTGGGGTGCCAGGCACCCTCATGCCATGTCACCCAGGACATCCAGCAGCACCTTGGGATGCAAGCATAAAGAATCCCCCCCATGGGGGTGTGGCTGAGTTGGTAGGGTGCTTATAGTCCATGAGGCTCCCCAGCTTTGTCCCTACCACCGCACAAATCAAGTGTGGTGGTGAATGACTGCAGTCTAGCTCTTTGGGAGATGGAGGTAGGAAGATCAGAGGTTCAAGGTCATCCTTGGCTACTTAGTGAGTTTGAGCCCAGACTGAGCTACAGGAAACCATCTGTATTAGTTACTTTTCTGTGGCTCTAATAAAACACCATGACCAAGGCAACTTACAGAAGAGTTTATTTGGGCTTCTGGTTCCAGTGGGATAGTAATCCATGATGGCAGACAGAGCAAAGGCAAGCGTAGTGGCAGAAACAGGAAGAGGAAGCTGAGAATCTTGAACTGCAAACAAGGGAGGGAGTAAGTTAGAGATGGAATGAGTCTTTTAACTCTTGGAGACTGCCTACAGTGACACACTTCCTCCAAGAAATCCACACCTCCTAAGCTTCCCCAATAGTGCCAACAACTGGGGATCAAGTCTTCAGATGCCCACAAATATTGAAGGCGTTATAATTCAAACCACCACATAAACACACACACACACACACACACACACACACACACACACACACTGAGGAGTTGTCCCTGAATCTCAAGCCCCGCCCTCTGGGCTCCCAATCCCTTAGCCATGGAGACTTCATCTGCCTGGATTTTTTTCTTTCCTCCCTCGTTTCTGCCACGTGTGCTGCTTTTCAGCCTCTGTATCAGTTACTTTTCTATTGGCATGATAAAGCACTATGGTCAAAAGCAATCTATGGGAGAAAGAATTTATTTTGGCTTATGGTTCCAGAGGGAGGCATGGCAGCAAGCAGCAGGCATGGAGGCAGGAGGAGGATGCTGAGAGTTCACGCCTTCGAATGCAAACAAGTCTGTCAATCTCCCATCAGAGGGGGACTGATATTGCCCCCACAAGATGATCTTTGGAGGTAAAGCCTCTCCATCATAGTCCCGTCTTGGGGGAGGGGACTCGGCTGCAGGCTTACTGTAGCCCTCAGGTATTTCTGGATCAATCCTGCTCTTCCTGGAATCCAAAATGATGCAAGTGGAAAGGGTGAGGGCGATGGCTCATTTCTGTGTGCTCAGCCTTGACGGGGAGGGGCCAGCTAGGTAGATAGAGCCGCCTTGGGTGATTACTGTGCCCGTGCACCGTCCAGGCAGGAGTCTGCCCAAGATTAAGGAGGGAGACGCAGAAGGAGGGCAGAGAGGGCAGAGAAGGCTTCATTGTGCTGTTAGTGATGTTGATAGTCAGGCTTCTCCAAAGCAACCGTGGTGTTTGAATGAGAATGGCCTCCATAGGCTCATATGCATGAACACTTGGTCCCAGCTGGTGGAACTGTTTGTGAAGGATTAGCAGGTATGACCTTGTTGGAGGAAGTAGGTCTCTGGGTGAGGGTTGTGAGGTTCCAAAAGCCTGGCACCATTCCCAGTGTGCCCTGTCACTGTGCTTGTGGGTCAAGCAAGATACAAGCTCTCCTTCTCTTAGCTTACCGAATGTTAGGGTGACAGGCATTCAGTGAACCCCCCATGGCAAGCTTTGGGTCTCTGCCACTTAAGTGCCTGCAACCTTTCTACCCAGCACCTGGCTTCTTGCAAGCAGGATACTGGGCCAGTAGCTTCAGTGTCCCCAAATCCCTAGACACGGATCTTCCTGCGCACCAAAGGCCTCTCCGGGCCTGTTTGTTACCAGGCAGTTTACACACTGGGTCAAGCTGGGGAAAACCCAGGTCACCGCAGCTGCTCCTCACCCCCACCCTCTCTCTCTCCTTTTGCTGTTATTCATGCAACTACACGTCTCAGCTTTCAGCATAGCTCTGGTGCGTGGGAACAGAGATGCCCTTTAGTCCCTGTATCTGTGCTCACTTTCATTTGACTCCCATCCCCTCCTACACACTAGTGTGAAAACTAAATTTAGTACAATCCAGTAAATTTCCCACCGTGTTCATTTTTAAAATATTTTAAAAAAATGAACGTGCGTTCAAACTGAATTTATCTTGGATACATGGTTCTTAGGATTTTCTTTATGTGTATGTGTATGTATCTGTATATGTGAATAATATGTGCAGGTCCCCAGGGAGGCCAGAAGAGGGTGTAAGATCCCTTGAAAATGGAATTACTGGTGATTTTGAGCTGCTTGACATGGGTGCTGGGAATCCTTTGTAAAAGCAGCAAGTTCTTTTAACTGCTGTGTCATTTCTAGCCCCAAACCTTTATTTGTATGGTTTTGCCCTTACAGTATTTTAAAACACACATCTTGATGTTTGTATATGCCCTCATAATCCAGATACAGAGCAGCTTTTCCACCCTTGTTATGGGTCTCTGTAGGAATGTACCCTTCCCATTCCCAATTCTGCCATCTGTTTTCTGGGTTTATGGCTTAGTCCTTCAAGACAGCCATGTTGATGGGTTCTACATCACGTGGCATGTGACCTCACACAAGCTATTTTTTCTTAGCATTTGAGAGCGTGAGAATCCTGCAAAAGGTTGTGTCCGCTACTTTGCTTTTGCTGTGATAAAATATGGCCATAATCAACATATGGAAGGAAGAGTTTATTTTGGCCTGAGGTTCCAGAGGGAGAGTCCATAATGTCAGAGGAGGTATGGCAGCAGTTAGCTGAGAGATCACATCCTCAGCTGAAAACTCCTCAAGCGAGGTTCTACCTCCCGTAAGTTCTTTTACCTCCCCAGACAGCATCACGAACTAGGGACCTAGCACTCAACGACTTGTGCCTATAGGAGGAGCATTTCCCATTCAAGCCGCCACAGCTAGTTCTTTTCATGCTGAGTGGTATTTCACAGGGAGATGTTCTCCTGTGTGCTCATCCTTTGCTCTCTCTAGGACACTGGGCCACATTCTAGGTATGGACAATTCGAACTAGAGCTTGATGTGCACATTCGTGCTTACCCTTCTGTGTATAAGGTTTAATGTCTTTAAGGGTAAATGCCTAAGAGAAGAATGCTAGGTTGTGTAACTGTCCATTCAACTAGTCAAGAAATATTCAAACTGTTTTACATTCCAACAACTGCACGTGTTCCATTGCTCTGCTTCAACACCTAATATTGTCAGTCCAATCTCTAGCTTAGCTGGGTTTGTTCTAATGGGTAAGAGTACCTTGTAGCCTCTTTAACCTCCTAATCCTGGAGACTCACCTTCCTTCTACATCCTGGACCCCACTGTGCTGTGGAGACATAAATGTAGAGCGAATGTGACCAGTGCAACCCGAATCCTTTCTAGTCCCACTGTATATGGGAGTTGTTCCCCCACCACACAGACTTAGAGAGGGGTAGACACAGGGCTCACTGGATAACACTCCAGAGTGCTCTGAATAACACTCCAGGTACCACATCCCCTCTTCCACCCTCCCCATCACACTCTTGAGGATGGGGCAAATTGAGGGAACTTGGGAGGAACAGAATTTCCACTCATTCTTTTGTTCAAGTGGGTAGTCCCCATGCTCAGACAGAATCCCTGACACCAGGTCTCCTTACCCTCGTTCTAGACTTTATATCACAGAGGATGGGGAAACACATCATTAATTTCTTTGTATTTGTATGTGTGTGGGGCCAGAGAGGGCACTGAGTGACCTGCTTTTCACCTGCTCTATCACTTCTGGCTTTATCCTCTTGAGAAAAGATCTCTCATTGAATACTGAGCTAGGCTGGTGGCTGGAACCCTCTCTTCACCCCCTTTCCCAGTGCCTGGCATTGTTGGTGCATGTAGCCACATTTAGCCTTTTATATGGGAACTGGGGAGTCTGACTCAGATCCTCATGCTTGGGTGTCACTCTCACACACAGAGTCATCTCCCCAGCTCTGTCATAACAGTTCTTAGCTAGGTGTCAGAGGGCTAGGACCCATCCAAGATCAGCAGGTGCTGTGGTTTGGTGAGTGCACCCTAAACGGTTCCATGTTGAAGGCTTGGTCCCAGTCCATGATGGTGTTGGAAAGGATGGAGTCATTATGATGTGAGACCTAGTGGGAGGAAGCTAGATCCCTGGCAGAGAACCCATGAAGAGGGATACTGGGACCCCAGCCCTTCCTTTCACTCTGCTTCCTGGCTGACAGGATGTGAGCACTTTCCTTCATCCCGTGGCCTTTTTCTAATGTTCTACCTCATCACAGGCCCCAAGGCAATAGACCCATTGACCATGGACAGAACCCTCTGACACCATACGCCAAAACAGACTTTTTTTTTTTTTTTTTAGAAGTTGTTACTCTCTGGTATTTTGCCACAGTCTGTCTCAATGAAAAAGAAACCTTTCAAAGCAGAGTGGGTTGGTGTAGAGCCCAGTGGTCTGGCAATCAGTAGAGGGGGGACATGCCAGCCAATTCTCTGCCTGGGAGGGACCTTTTACTAGCTCCATGTTAATACGGCTTTCTAAGAGGCGAATGTTGTACCTCAGCGAAGGTACCTTCACTTGTTCAGACGAGGGCAAGCATGAGTCCTAGGTACTGGGCGTGGCGGGACAGTGGACAGATGAAAATGGTGGGAAGCGAGTGGGTCTGGGAAGGGAAGAAGGGCAGCGGGATCAGAAAGCCTGGGAGGGGCTTGGCCTCAGAGGCCCGTGTTCATTTTCACTTAGAGAATAATGGAGACCTTTCTGGGGGCCCTTGGCTAACTCTGAGCTCCTTGCATGTGAGCTCGTGTTCTGTCGCCCAGCACAATCCTCAACAACATGTGCCTTAACAACAGGGCTTCCCTTCGGCTTCCGGTATCAGAGGCTGGGAAACCTTAGCTCCCCTGTTTTTGGGTTGATTTTAACACATGGCAGAAAGCAGAAGAGCAGGTGGACATGTGTGGAAGAAAGAGAAACAGACCCCTGTGGAAGCTAGAGGCTGACTGCAGTGGTCCCGGAACTCACTTGACACTGACATATTGAAGAGTTACGTTCCCAGTGTGATTGCTTGAGAGATGTTCTGAGTCATACAGTGTCCTGGGTCATAGGGTCTGCGAGATGGAAAGACCCTGCTCCCACCTGCACTGCCCCATGGTGCACTGCGGTCTGCTTCTCCCACAGCTTTTTGGGATTCTGAAGCATACTACACTGACCGCCCCCTGCACATGTTAGTAGAGGTCAGAAGCGGAAGTTGAATGTCTTTCTTAATAATGTTCTAAAACCTTTTTAAAAATTATATCCATTTATGTGTGTATGTGTATACATGCGTGTGAGACCATAGTGCAAGGCGGTGGTCAGAGAACAATCTGTGGGTGTCAGTTCTCTCCTTCCATCACGTGGATCCTGGATATCAGGTCCTCAGGCTTAGCGCAAGGAGGCCTTTACCCGCTGAGCCAGCTCACTGGCTCTCTACTTAGTTTTTTGAGACTGATCATTTGTCTAGTCCCGAAGCTTGCTCATTAAGCTAGGCTGCCCGGGACATGAGTCCCAGGAGTCCTCCTGTCCCCACTTCCCCAGTGCTGGGATGAGGGGTGCTCACTGCTGTGCCTGGAGATTTCTTATGGGTTTCAGGGGTGGACCTCGCATCCTCACATGTGTGCAGCAAGCCCTTTCCCTGACTGCTTTGTCTCCCCAGCCCTGTAGCCCACTTTGTCAAGAATCCAAGTTTAAAATAATCTTTGTGGTTTTGGTCCCAGGAAATGAGTGACGTCGTCAAGCTGGGTCCAATTAAAAGAGCATTCACTGGTCTCCACATCCCTTGGCTGGGAAATGGTGAATGTTTACAGTGCAGCTGCCTCCAGTTAATTTTAGCCTCAGGGAGCAAAGCAGGCCCTTCACTCTAGGTTCTTTGGACCTTGCTTGGCAATGCTCCTCCCCTTCCTCCTCCTTCCCACACCCTGCCGTCAGCAGGAGGCTGCCTTCTGCTACAATGGGAGCCTGTTGCTCTGAGAGATTCCTTGTAGAACCCCCTGGAGCAGTTACAGAGTGTCCTCCAGGACACGCCCTGGAGCATCCTCTGGTCATCCCCTACATCACTCCTTGGAACACCCCTTGGAGCAACCCTGGAGTGCCCCCTAGGGCTCTTTTCTAAAAGGTACTTCTATGACCTGGCTAATTCCCAAATAATTGAGACAAAGACCCATTGATTTATTTAATCAAGATTTAAGCATAATAACTGGGCAGGTACATTTTTTTAAGCCAATTTTCTAAGCTAGCCTGACTGTCTCCCAGCCGCACTCCCCAAGTTACTTTATTCTGTATGGGCTAGATCTGCTCCATCAGGCCATGACCACTGTCTCCATCTTCTTTCTTCTTCCTCCTCCTTTCTATTTCGGCCTTGTGGTCCCTACCTGAGACTCCAAGCCTATTTCTCTTTTGCCCAATTACAGGCGATCCAGCCTTCTTTATTAACAAATTAGAGATAATTAAGTAGCTAAGTTTACAAAACAAAGGCTGGTGTACTTAAGGATGCACTTGTCTGGATTGCAACCAGATCGTGGGATCCAAAATTGAGCATTTGTATTCTTAGCACCAGATGAACTCCCACTAGGCTCTTCTTGACCATCCTCTAGATCACTCTATCTCAGTAGTCTGAAACAAATGCATGGGCTGTTAGCTGTGACCCTAGCTGGTGCGGAAGTCAGGCTTGGATCTTTCCTGCTCCCCGCTTATTTCTGAGACTGACTGATGGGGGTGGGGGACTTGGCAACTAGGAGAGAATTCAGAAGTACTGCATGCCTTGCAGGACAGAATGCCCAGGCCTAGCATCACTGTTACTTAGGAGTCCTGGTGTGGGGACTTGGGGGACAGCTTTGGATCTGGAGTTTGCTGAGTAGGAGTGAGCACCTGGATTTGACCCCTAGCTTCTACATAAAAACTGAGTGTGGTGCACACCTTAGATCCCAGTGGTGGAGAGGGTGCACTGCTATGCTGGCTGACCAGCATTGCCAAATTGTCAAGTTCCAGGCCAATAAGGAGCTCTATGGCAGTTCTGTTTCATTATGTTCAAGTCCACTACCACATCTCTAGGAGGCAGCCTAGTCAAACTCACAGCACTGTTCATAGGAGCCATTGCAATGAAGTCACCCCTAGGTGTCCATCCGTGGAGGACTGGATATACTGGGGTATTATTCAGCCATCAGGAAGTATAGTAGATTTATATAATTTGCAGGAAAATGAGTGGGATTGGAGAGCATGTTAAGCAAAATAAGCCAGACTCAGAAAAATAAATATCACGTTTTTCTCTCACATGTGTGTGTATGTGTGTGTGTGTGAGAGACAGTGACAGACAGAGACAGAGAGACAGAGATGGTGCTTTTAGAGATGTAGAAGGGTAAAAGAGGAGAGGGAAGAAAGGTTAGCAGAGAGGTGAATATGAGCAAAGAACACTATATTTGAATATGGGCACATTGTAATTTCAATTACTATATGAACGGAAGCCATGGAGCTTGCAGCATCAGCTCCCACTTTCCTGAGTGCCTTTGCTGGGAGACGCCTCCCACACTTCTGTAGTTAAAACTCTAATTGAATTAACTGATCTGCTGATGGATGCTCATTTTCATGTTGTAATTTGCCTTTAATAGAACCGATGCTTGAATGGGAGGAAACGAGAGCCCAGGGGAGAAGTGGGGCCTTCCAGTGTGCAAGGAGAACAAGTCCCTGTGTTTGCTGCAAATGCTTAGCGTGTGCTGGCTGTCAGCATTAATTTTCTGTGCGTGTGCGCATGCACGCAGCAGCTCCTGGCAAGAAGAATGGTTCCTGAGAAATTCACATGGACTCTCTGAGTCTTGACATGAAGCTTATAACTGGGGAAGCTTGAAGCAGCCTGGGGCTTGGCTGACTGGCTTCTGGGTGGGCTCTGGGTGAGGTATGTGGGTGTGTCAGGCTGGACACAGGAGCGGAGGTGTCCCTAGACTCTGTGGTCATGGATCCAAAAACCCATGTTGTTCTGCTTTTGTAAGTGGCCCTTGCTGACTTACTTTTGTAAAAGGCAATTTGCAGGGCTAAGGGTGGAGCTCAGTGGTAGAGCATGTGCCTGCTGTGTGTGGTGCCAGAGCCATCCGTAAAAGAACAGAAGAAACAAGACCAAACCAAACACAAGGCTGCTCTGCTCTGTGAAGGGAGGGAGGGAAGGAGGGAGAGAGAGAGAGAGAGAGAGAGAGAGAGAGAGAGAGAGAGAGAGAGAGAGAGAGAGAGAGAGAGAGAGAGAGAGAGAGAGAGGAGAGAGAGAGAGAGAGAGAGAGAGAGAGAGAGAGAGAGAGAGAGAGACAGAAAGCATCTCAAAAATAAACAACCAAGCCAAAACACAACACCACCACCTTGGGCTGGGCTGCAGCTGAGTTGACAGAGCATTTGCCTAACATGTATGAGAAGCTCTGAGTTCAGCCCACAGTATCACATAAAGTTGGATGTAGCAGAATATGCCTGTGATTCTACTCAGAAAGTAGATACAGAAGAACCAGGAGTTTCAGGTCCTCCTCAGTGTGTGTGAATTCAAGGCCACACACACACACACACACACACACACACACACACACACGCACGCACACACACTCGCATGCACGCACACACAGCACCTTACAGGATTGTGCTGGGGAATGACTGAGTTTGGCCTACTGCCTGGTATCTGGTGAATATGGTAGAGACGGAAGGGCTGGAAGCAGGGGCATCAAAAGCAATCTGTCACCTGGCTGGCATTTATGAAACACTAGTCTTGAGCGAGGCCCGTGGTGAGTCAGGGCAATCCCAGGCAGGTGCCAGCCTTGTGATAATGCTGTTCTCCAGCGGGGTGTCTGATGCCTGTTCCCACCACAGCGGAGAATTCATGCTGTACTGGTCTTCACTGTATGAGGTGGCAAGCTCTGTTTGAGCCCATCCATTAATAAGCCATCATGCTTGTTAGGTCTAGCTCTCTGTCTCGACATGCCAGACATTATTATTTGGTTTATCAGTTGTCCTGTGAGGTAGGCACATTCACTGGTCTCTACTTCAGGGTCAAGGCCAGCAAAGTTCAGAGAACAGAGGGATCTGGGGTCAGATAATGGTGTGTGTGTGTGTGTGTGTGTGTGTGTGTGTGCGCACAAGCATGGGCTCGAGCATGGGCGCAAGGGCAGGACTTGAACTTAAGACCTGTCCACTCCAGGTTTTCAGCTCTGTTGGTCTAAGTGCTGCCTCTTGGTGAGATCGTTTATCTCCTTTCCCAGCTTCTGTGAATGGCCTGAATCCAACTCAGAGGCGTGCTAATGCAATGGCAGACCCCATTAGAAACATCTTTCTTCTGTTGGCCTGAATTCTAGACTCTACATGTCTGTGACCTTGAGGCTTGGTAAACAGCTACAGCTCAGGTGGCTGGGGAGGAAGCCAGCATGGGCCTTCTTAGGTCCCAGTCCTGAGGCCTCGGTTGTGGGTGGATGGATCTATTTCTAGGTATCTTTTCAGACCTGTGAGAAGTTGCAAGCACAGAATAGTGATCACCGGTATACCTTCACCAGGTGTTAGGTGTGCTCCTTGGCGGGTCAAATCTCCCACCCTGCTGTTCCCATCCTCCTGTCTCATTTCGAATGCCCGTTCTACTGTGGTCACATGTTACTGGAGATCAAGGGCATTCTTTTACATAGCCAAAACTCAGTGACCACACTAGAGAAATTAAATGAGGAGGGGCTGGGGAGACAGCTCCTTCAGGAAGGTGCTGACCCTGCAAACACAGGGACCAGAGTTTAATTTCCAGAACATGTAAAAATGTTGGTATGCATTTATAATCCCAGGACTAGGGAGGCAGAGAGGTGGGGCCCTAGGACTCTGGCCAGCCAGCCCAGCCTATTTGGTGAACTCCAGGCCAGTGAGATACCCTGTCTCAGGAGACAAGGCACCTGAGGAATGTCGCCTGAGGTTGTGCTCTGGCTTCACATATGTGTCCACGCACGTGACGCCCCTCCCCATCACCACACGGACTCCTTAATCACACAAAGAGGTTGAATGATGACGCTATGCTCATTTAACCTATAGTAAGTCCCCAGGCACTTCACGATTGCCTTTGCATCCTCTGCAGCTGCTCTTCCTGAAGTACAATGCCCAATCAGAGACAATGGGTTGCATTTAGATTTCACATCTTCAGAACTTCTTTACCCCGAGGAGTCCTGAGCCGCCGTCTGGGCACCGTGCGTTTTGTCATTGAGTCTCTGAGCAGCCCTTGCCCTTCCCTGATGTTTGGCAGAGAGTCCCGCTGCAGATGCAGGGTGGCTCCGTCTGCCACCTCCTGAGGAGGCTCGGGGATGGCAGTTTTGGCAGCTGTGCTAAGGGAGCCACGTAGTGTCCTTGGTGCATCACACCCAGATCGGATGATGTCAGTGTCCTCTGCTGGTGCTGTTAGAGGAGATGCCTTCTAAAGTCGGTCGGATGAGAAGAGTCAGTTCCTGTCTGACTCGCAGGCTGAGAACTGATTTCTCACCCAGGAAACAAGTGCCAACCGCTTTCTGCGAGGCCTCACTGAGCCCCGTCCGGGAATGCTGGGTGTGTCTGGTGCTGGCTTGTCTATGTTACGATGTGAAGACTGTCCTGGGCTTAGGGTGTGCCTGGCACAGTGACTGGTGTTCCCATAAGAGGAATGAGAGGGAGATCCGCCTCTGAGAGGCGGCAGAGGGAGCCTTACGGCATGGGCAGAGGTGGAAGGTATTGAACTCAGGTCCTCATGCAGCAAGGACCTGCCTATCACCCTAGCCCCTTTATTTATTTTTATTTTTATTTTCCATAGCTTTATGGATGCTAAGCAAAGTCTACACCACTGAACTGTGTATCCAGCCCTCTCTTCATCTCTAATTTTGAGATCGGGTTTCACTAAGTTGCCCAGCCTGGCTTTGAATTTGTGTATGTGTGATTGTGTTTGTTCACGGAGCTCAGCTCTCTCTCTCTCTCTCTCTCTCTGGGTGTGTGTGTGTGAGACTGTGACTGTGTTTGTTCATGGAGCTGAGTGGGGATACACACCTGCACTGAAGTGTGTGTGAAGGTCAGAGGACAGTCTTGGGGGTCATCTTTACTTTCCTTTTTTGAGACAGGGTGTCTTGTTTGCTATCATGTATGACGGGCTGGTCAGCCCGTGGGTTTCTGGGGTGTCCCCATGTCTGCCTCCCATCTCCCCACTGGAGCACTGAATTATAGATGTGCACTGCTGTTCCTAGCTGTATGTGGCTTCTTGGCATTTGAACCCAGGCCTCATGCTTGTGTGAAAGGTGCTTTGAACACCCCGTCACCACCCAGCCTTTCCTCATCCTGAGTAGCTGGCATGACAAGCCTGTGACACCACGACAAGCTAGCCCTCACATCTGACGTCTCTTGCTTAGTCCTCTTTTATTTGTTTGCACTTAAGATGGAGCTCAGAGCCCCATGGATGCTAGGCAATCTACTGCTGAGATGCAGCCCTGGACTCACATTGGTTCTTTTTGTGTCTTTATCACAGAGTGTATGTTCTGGCAGGAAAGCAATTTACAAAATATGCCCACATAGAAGGTGAGAAAGACATTCTCTCTAGGGCATTTGCTGTCCAAAGGATACTGCAAGGATTAGGTAACTGCCATCCAGAGGAACAATTGACTCCTTTGGGTCAGAGGCAGTCTGGGGACCTTGCTTTTGCCTCTCATCTGTAGCTGTGGAGAGGGCTCAGCCTGGCCAGCTAGGTGGCTGCTAACAGGCCGGAGAAGGCTGCAAGGAGAGTGATGATAAGAGAAGTGCCTCCTGAAGTCGGGGCTGCAGACTGGCTCCTTCTGGCCTGGGAGCCAGACTGCACAGCATCCTTGTCTGCTTCCCATGTTCTGTGGCTGCAGTTGGAATATACTTGTTTTCCTGTAGGACCTAGACACAGACTGTGTGACAAGAAGGCCTGTGGGGGCCAGGCATAACACACTGTCACCCACATTGGGGAATGGACTGGAGTAAACCCTTGGCCTGAGCAATCAGCTTTGTGCCGCCTTGGGCTGTGTGTAGTGCCTCAGGTTGGATTCTTCAGGGGGGAGAAATCTATAAGTCTTCTTACATTTCCTGACAAATGGGGCTGAGGTTAGTGCCTTAGTGACAAGCAACAGAAGCCACCTAGAGCAATAGGAGCAGGGAACGGGCTGACTGGGAGAGCCCAGAGGGGCTGGCAGCTGACCTGTCCATTCCTCCACGTCAGAGTGAGTGTTGCCACCTTGGGGCAGAGCAGCTGTGAAGGTCAGCATGAAGAAACTGTGCCTCGTTACACGCCCTTGTGAAGGGGAGAGGGGGCGATGTGCTCAAGGCTGGAGAGGCTCCAGAACCTTCCGGCCTTCATGAAACCTGTACCAGGCCCTTCCTCCTCAAAGATTATTGCTGCACAGCCTGCTGTGGGGGAGGAGGGAAGGGCCTGGAACCGACTTTTAGCAGTGAGCTTTTCATGAGCTGTCCCTGCTCCCTGATGGTGTAGCTGCCCTCCCTCATGCTCCCATGACTGACCCCAGCAAACCCATCGATTCGCTAAGCTGGAGCTGGATGGCAAGAAAGCACTTCAGCTGTGGCCACACTCTCTATCTGAGTGGGTAGAAATAGTCGGCCCACGCTCAGCACTGTCTCTCCTGGATCATCTATGCACTTGACGAGAACACCCCAGAATGTCTTGTGTCGTCTCCTTTTCCTCACTTAGCTCTGGAGAAGCATGTGACCGGTGATGTCATATCACTATCCCATTTCTTTAGTAGTGAAAATGTAAGAGGGGATTCTGAGGAAGGAGTATCTGGAGTCCTTGGCCTCATCAGGAGGAGTCATGCATCCTGACTGGTATCCACACCAAGAGGGAACACTGTGGTTTCAAGAATTTTTCCAGGGGAGACAGAAGCAATGTCTGTCCTTCCTCATAAGGCCCCACTGGTAATCCCAGGTACAGTTCCACCACGGCTTGCCCCCACGTGCAACTAGGGCAGAATTGCCTACAAGTGGCTGGAAGGTACAAGAGGGGTTGCTGGAGGCTCAAGCGAGGGACCAGTGGCCCTCTTCAGTCCTCCTTCTCTGAGGGACCCTCAGTAGTCAGTACGGCCACTCCTGATGGCCCCTTGAGGGCCGGTACAGCTGATGGAGGAAGACAGTAGTTATTTGCTGAAAGGACTGTGTTCCACAAAAACTGGTTTGTTCCCTGGAGGGCTGGATAGCACACACCACAGCCACGCTCTCCTCTGCATAGCCACTGGGTAGCTCTATTGTCTCCTGGGTTCAGGTATTGTTATGGTCTCATAGGTGTTTACCACAAGCCCCTGTGTATGAATAATTGGTCTCCAGCTGGTGGTACTGTTCTTGGAAGTGTGTCACGGGAGGTGGTGTCTTTAGGGGTTATGATGTGACCCAACTTCCTGCTCTCTCTCCCTCTGCCTCTTCAGCCATGAAGATGTAAGGTGTCCCAGCTGCACCCTCCCACTGCCATGATCTCTGCCCGGATGGAATGTAGTCTTCAAACTGGCAGCCCAAACAGATTCTTCCTACCTTAAGTTCTTTCTGTGAGGTGTTCATCACAATGACGAAGGAACAATTAATGCAGAGAGGTAAAAGGCAAAGCCAGGATTTGAACCCATGCAGTGGGCCTAGTACAATTGTTCTTTATGGAGAGGTCTCATCTGCTGTGGTTGTCAATCTGCCCAGTGCAGAGACGCTAACAGCTGAGCTGCTATCCAAGGATCCTAGTGGTTCTTGGCTGCAGAAGTAGGTTAAAGAGTGGGCCAACTGGGTAGCTGCCCAGAGGCCAGATTAGGAGAGCCATCGAGGCCTAAGAGTGTGGCTGGACAGAAAACCCACGCTGATTTGACTTGTTCATTGTTGTTTAGGAGGAGGCTGTTAGTGACCAAAGGGGAAAACTGTGGCAAAACAGCTCAGGATGTGAGACCAGATGTGTGTGACAGAATTGAGGTTGTCAGGGTAGTGACAAGAAGCTGAGCATAAGACCTATCGTCACAGCATAGCTTGAGGTGGAAAGGAAAACAGTTGGGGCTGACCTGCCAAAGGAGATGCTTCACCTTGCTTACCTGTAGGCCTTCTTTGCTTTGTGTGTGTGTGTGTGTGTGTGTGTGTGTGTGTGTGTGTGTGTGTGAACATGTGTGTGGTTGCCTGCAGACACCAGAGGCCATTGCTAAGTGACTTCCATTTTTGTTGTTCATCAAATTAAAAAAATGCTTTTTGTATTTTAAATTTTGTGTACCTGTGTGGGAATGTACGCGTGAAAGCATTGGCCTTCAGAGGCCAGAGGAGGGGGTTGGATCCTCGGGACAGATGGTTGTGAGCCACCAGACTTGGGTGCTGGGAACGGAGCTCTGGTCCTCTGCAAGAGCAGCAAGTACTTTTAATCATCGAGCTATCCTCCAAGCTCTTAATCTCACTGAAGCTAAAGTTTACCAGGTCAGCTAGACGCCTGCCTAGTGAGCTCCGAGAATCCTTCTGTGTCCACTCGCCCAGTGCTGGACTAAAGGCACATGCCTAACTCTATGTGGGCCTAGAGGACTGAACTAAGGCCCTCATGCCGGTGTGACAAGCACTTTACTGCTTGAGCCGTCTCCCAAACCCTGATTCGTTTCTAGACCGGCCACCCAGATGTCTCTGTGAGCCTGTACAATTCTCACACCCAGGGGAGCCCTCAGGGAGGTGGAGGAGGGGCTACAAGGGCAGAAAAGTGTGACTATTTATAGCATGGCATCCACAGGTAATGAAAATTCCTGAGTGTTCTGAGGTTCATGAGGGTGGCAGGTGGGACATACCAAAATATCGTTTCATTAATACAACTAAAGTGAAGTAATATCTCAACCAATATTAACAGCGTAGTTTAGCAACACATCTGGAATAATATAAAGATCTTAAGTCTTAAAACCATATTTAATAGTTAATTATAATTAACAAACAAATTAATTTTGAGAGATCCATTATGTCAGGTGTGTGGCCTAACTCACTGTTCTAGTTTCACTCTGTTGCTGAGAGTAAAACAGCCTGACCAAAAGCAGCTTAGGGGGGGAAAGGGTTTATCTGGCTCACACTTTCAGGCTATAGCTTATCATTTCAGGGAAGTCAAGGCAGGACCTTAGACCAGTAAGTCTTGTCCCAAACATAGTCAAAAGAGAAACGAACACACCCTTGCTGCCTGCATGCTGGCTTGCTTCATCCAGCTTTTCCCTGTTTTGTATAGTTCAGGGAATGGTGCCGAGTTTTCTGACCTCAACAGATAATTAAGACAACTCCTCCAGAAATGCTCATAGACCAACCCGGTCTAGACAGTTTTTCAACAGAGGTCTCTTCTCACGTGATTCTAGGGTGTGTCAAGTTGATACTCAAAACTATCTGGCACACTTACATTGCTTAATTTTTTTTAATTGGAATTAATACCATACATCTATCTTTAACACAGATCTAGCCTGGTAATAAACACTTACATGCTAGGTGTGGTGGCACATGCTTTTAATCCCAGCGCTCGGGAGGCAGAGGCAGACAGATCTCTGTGAGTTCAAGGCCAGCCTAATCTATAGAGGGAGTTTGAGGGCAGCCAGGGCTACACAGAAAATCCCTGTCTAGAAAAACGAAGCAAACCAACCAAACAGAAACAACTAATAAAGAATGGACAATACAGTGTCATTTTCTCTAGGCACCGTGTTATGTCACAGATCTCTAGAACTTGTTTCATCTAACAGAATGGACATTTCCCACCTCCTCACTCCAGGCAGCCATCTTTCTGTGACAGTGAGTTTGACAATCTTTGGGTCCCCGTGTAAGTGAAGGTGTACTCACAATTTTGTGAGAGCTTTACTTCACGTATACTAACATAGGTCAACTTCCCTGCCCTGTGACTCACTCACACAATTGCATATTAGAGCATTGCAGTTTAAAGGGTAAATACTGTTCTATCACATGGATATGCTACATCAACTTTTCCGCTCATTTTAGCTCTGAAGAGCAGAGCAACAGTAAACACGGGATGTGGGTGTCTCTTTGTGATTCATTTTTTCTCCCTTTTGGGTGAACAGTCTTAGTCACTGTTCTATTGCTGTGAAGAGACACCCTGACCAAGACAACGTTTAGAAAAGAAAGCATTTAATTGATGGCTTGATTATAATTTCAGAAGATGAGTCCATTGTTTTCATGGTGGGAGAAGGATAGGAGCATGGCGGCACTGATGTTGCTGGAGAAGTAGATCAGGATATTCTGATCCACAGGCAGGAGTGGAGCCTGGGCCTGGCATGGGCTTTTGAAACTTCAAAGCCCACCCTCAGTGACACACTTCCTCCAACAAGGCTGAACCTGCTCCATCAAGGCCACACCTCTTAATTCTTTTCAAATAGTGCCATTTTCTGGTGTTTAAGCATTTAAGTACATGAGCCTAAGGGAGCAATTCTTATTCAAACCACCACAGGTAAAGACTTGGGAACAGGACTGTTGGGGTTCCTGGTAGTTTATATCCTTTCTTCTGCCTTCTATGATGGTAGTTTTAATTGTCACACAGGAAGAGAGTCTCAACGAAGGATTACCTGGTCAGATCCACTTGTGGGTGTGTCTGTGGGGATTGTCTTGATTATGTTAGAAGAGGTGGAAAGACCCACCTGCTGTGGGTGGCACTATGCCCCAGGCAGGGGATTCTGAACTGTGGTAGAGGGCAGGGAGAGAGGGAGGGAGAGGGGGAGAGGAGCACAGGTGAGCATTCGTTAATCCTTTGTTCCCTGCTCTTGATGTGACCAGCTCTGCAGGTTTCTGATGCCTTGACTTTCCCACAGTGATGGGTTGTACCTACAATTGTGAGCCAAGTACACATCTCCCTCCCTGAGTCGCCTTTGTTAGTGTGTTTTTCTCACAGCACCAGGAACAGAATTAAGACCCTTCCATCCTCAGCTTCAGTTTAGACCCTTCTTTAAGTTCCTTACAAGGTCCTAGGACATCATGGCTTCCAGGCTGGCTTTTTCTGTGTCTGGAGCAATCTATCTTTGCCCCACTGGCCTGGTGACTCCTCCTCTTAGGTCAATTGATGGCACCTTTCTTTGCTTCTAGGATGAAGCATTTCCCTGTGCTAATGAGTTGTGGTCTTCGCTGCACAGGTAGGGAATGAGTAATGCAGTTCCTTGCTGTGAGCCCTCCTCCGTTCCCTGCGCCTGCCTCTTTGGAGCAGAGATGTATCCGTCTTGTTCGTTGCAATTTCCCCCGGGGCTCTCAGAATTATGGTGTTCCCCAGGCTTCCTGAGGCTCCCAGGGTCATTATTTCTCAGTTTCTTGGCTTGTCCCCTTTGTACTTTTCTGCCAAGGCTGGCCTGGCTGAATACATGCTGCTAGAGCTCTCTCCTGGAACCACGGCTCTACAGCCCACAGTCACTCTCCAATAGAAGCCAAAGCCAACATGGAGCTCCTTCCTTCCTCAGCTCAGGTTGCCAGCCACCGCAGCCCCTAATTAGAAAAGTGTCGAGGAATGCCTTAAAAGAACGTAGGGAAAAGAGAACAGAAATGGTACTCAGGTTGTTCATAGCTTCATCAATTTTTAAAGTTTCCTTCATGGGTGTGGAGACTGACTCCTTCCAGGAGTTTCGTGTTGTTCTTGTGCAGGTCTGAGATGCAAATGTACTGACAGTCCCCTGAGAAGACGGTGAGAAAGCTCATGCACATTCCTGTGCAGTTTCCTCTCTCTCCCCACGACTTGAAAGTCACTGTGTAGCTGTCACTCATTTTCTGAGAAAACAAACCAAGGAACATTCTAGTTCCAACTACAGGCAGCCAGTGACAAATATGGCTCAGCAAAGGATCTGGCTTCCTTGGCTGCAGAGGTGGAGGAACAGAATCCTCTCCCATGTCCTGAGCGAGAAGGGCTTCCTCTTTTGGTCTTGGTGGCTCCATTTTCTCCCTAAAGACCTTTCTTGTCTGGATCTTGCAATTCTGCTTTTTTGAAGCCAGTGTCCTGCACCACGTGCTGTTGTTCTCCAGGCGTCTCCGAAATCTCTGGGTACCTACTGCTTTAAGAAGCTTCATCTGGGCCATTAAGGGGGGTGAGCTTCAATTTGATGGTCATGATTTGGGTTCCCCGAGGAACACACCACCCTCAGATGGGAATTTTAATGCAAGGGGTTTGACTGCACACCGAGGAAAGAGAAGTAAGGAGACTGGCGGACGATATTAGCCAGATGCTGGCCCTAGTAGGATTAGGGTTAGAAGGGGCATGGGGCACTCCTGAGTACCACGGTTCCCGAGGCCCAGTGGATCCCATCATTTCCCAGTTGAGGATAATTCCAGGGAGTGCCACTTGGTAGGCTCTGGCTTTACCAGAACTTGCGCCAAGCATGTTCAGTGGTGGAGGATGTTCTAAGGCAGAGAGACACTTGGGGTAAATACCTATTGGGGCCATCCCTTGAGGCCAGTAGTTTAGTTAGCTTGTGGAGATATGCTAGCTGCATCTGCTATGTGGGCATGGGGACAAAAGAACATAGGGAAGGCTGGCAAGGTGGCTCAGTGGGTAGATGTGCCTGCTGCCAAGCCTGATGACCTGAGATTGATCCTTGGAACCCAACTGATGCAAGTTGTCTTTTGACAGCCACATGCGTGTTGTAGCATGTGTGTGTCAATGTGCAAAGGCACACATGTATGAACACACAGAGATAAAGAAATAAATATAAAGGAAAATAAGAACATGGATAGGCATCAGCCCTTGATGGGGTGTTAGACCCCCTTCATAGCTGTCCTGGTTCCTCTCCAGTGGCCCCAGACGTAGCACATCCTGGCGGTAACTTAGTGAGTGCTTGCTGCGGAGCAACCATTGCGCCCAGTACTTTGCAGATACCTGCCATGTAATTCCCAACGTCCTGAGGCAGAGGCTGTTATTTTCTTTCTAGTGGAGAGGGAACTGAGCCCAGGGAGAGGAGGCAGCTTCCTTAGGATGCCACATCCAAATAGGAGCAGAGAAGCCTCTGAGCCACAGTCTGCCAGGTTGAGTTGGAAGCCTCAACCTCCAGCGAGGGGAGACATTGCACCTGAACACTACTGTGGAAAGAGCCACATTGCATTCTTTGGACTCAGGGTTAGGGGTTTGGGATGGGTAATCTGGGTTGTTAATATAACAGGATCCAGAATCACTATGGAAACCAGTACCTGGGCATTTCTTTCCCTTTTCTTTCCTTTCCTTTCCTTTTCTTTTCTTTTCTTTTCTTTTCTTTTCTTTTCTTTTCTTTTCTTTTCTTTTCTTTTCTTTTCTTTTCTTTTCTTTTCTTTTCTTTCCTTCCTTCCTTCCTTCCTTCCTTCCTTCCTTCCTTCCTTCCTTCCTTCCTTTCTTCCTTTTTTTGTTTGTTTTGTTTTTTGATTTTTGAGACAGGGTTTCTCTCTGTAGCCTTGGCTGTCCTGGACTCACTTTGTAGACCAGATTGGCCTGGAACTCACAGAGATCTGCCTGCCCGTGCCTCCCTGGGAATAAAGGCATGTGCCACCACACCCGGCTATCTCTGGGCATTTCTATGAGGGACTTTCTAGATTAGGCCAATTGAGGTGGGGAGACCACCCTAACTGTGAGTGTCACTATTCCATGGGCTGGAGTCCTGGACTCAACAAAAAGGAGAGAGCGAGCTGAACACCAAGATTCACCTCTCTCTGCTTCCTGACTGCCATGTGAAGGGCTGTCTCAAGCTCCTATGGCTGTGACTTTCCTGACATGATGGACTGTATCCTCAAACTGTGAACAAAGAGTTGCTTTTGTCAGGTGTTTTTGTGACAGCAATGAGATCAATTATGAATAGAGAGGTGTTTCTCTCTTCTTATTCGAGTGTTACCTCAGGCATTCCACACGGGTCCTTCAGGATCAGGGGAGCTCATTCAGTTGCCCGTTGTGAGGGTGGTGGATACTGGTGCCCAGCTCCCTCTCTTCTTTTTCTTCAGTTCAGGCCACCAGTTTGTAGAAGAGTGCCAACCATAGCAAGGTGGATCCTTCTACGTCAGTGTAGCTAACCTAGATAGTCCCTCACTGGTGGGAGCTCTAGTGTGTGACACATCAGTCCAGACCATTACATTTGTCATCACTGTGTGATAAATGATCATCATCTGACCTGATATATTCCCTCTGGGGGCTATCCATTTGAATGATGTCATTGCATAATGCCTTCTAATGCAATTATCTGACTCATCACGAAACACAAGGCTTGAGCAGTGTTTCTCAGTGTCTTTCCTCATGCTCTCTCCTTCATCTTTTCACCCTGTTTCTGAGGAAAACCTCCTGTTTCTTCTCCTCACACATTGAATATTAATGTCAATCAGAATTGCTCTGTGAAAGATGCTCCGCTGTTGCAACCTGTTAGTTCACGGTAGTTATTCAGAGTTGCTTGGCAATGCTGTGGGCCACTGGGCTCACATGGGTTTTTGTCTCCTGCCTCCCTTTCCCTTGTTTTCCTGGAGTAGAGAGCAATAAGGAGAAACAGCCTCCCTTCATAGCAAAAGGAAATAACATGCATTTAGAGACCTCAGCTGAAAGCCGGCTTGCTTCCCATGTGGCAATCTAACTCTACAACTCTTCCTTAGCTTTTATTCCTAATGATTTGACAAGCCCCAGGCTGTAGTTTCTGAAAACGCTCATAGTTATTCACATTTCAGAATTCTGTCTAAAAACTGAAAGCCTGGGTGCTATCTTTTAAAGGCTTCTGGCCTCTCACCAGGCCAGGAAGTGGCTGTCACTGAGTGCCACAGCTCCTTAGTGACCTCTCTAAGCAGGGTGACCTGATTCTTTCCTTTAAATCTCACCCGGGAGCTTCTGGGTCTCCTTGTGCATTTGACTCTGCCAAGCTCTGCTGTCTCTCACCAAGGAAGCTTACCCGAACAGGATACCACATTTTGTGTTTCATGCCAGGTTTTTTCTCGACCTGTCCCCTCAATTATTTGTGACTTCAGCCCACACTCTGCACTGTTCCCAAGAGCTCTGAAGAAGCAGAGAAGGCAGTGTTTATAATGTGATCATGTTTCTATCTACTTCCAGCCCTCCTTTTCTGCACAAGGTCTCCAAGGACTCTTGAGATAGACAGGGACATGAGATGGATGGACAGCGCTCAGCTGATTAACACTGACAGCCAGCCTTATGCCAAAGGCTAGGCTAGTTAGCTTTCACAGGTCACCTTTTGCACTGTCCATGGTACCCACTTGGATTTGCTAATTTTATTGTAAGGAAAAGGCTGAGTGATATACAAGGGGTTCACTTGGTTGAAAACTCTCACTCCTCAGCACTAAGATGCCTTCCAGGGAGAGGCGTTCCACTGGACTACTCAAAGAGCTAAGGTTCTTTTCAGACTGTACTAGCTTCAAAAGGTGGACGAGCATCAGCACAGGAACAATGATGTCACCTTCCACCTCTTGAAACTAACTAGCTCTTTTGCTTAGTAGAGCAGGCCCTTCTCCTAGCAGCTGCCATTTGATAATGAAATATAGATGCCTAGGGATGCTAGGAGAAGTGGTGTCGAGCTGTCATAGCTTGGGGATGGTTTGAGCAGCTTCCTGTTAGCACTGTCTGGGCCAAGATGTATTTCCCTTCTCAGTGTGTCTGTTTCTGCATTTAGTCACTTCACTGAACACCTACTGTGTGCTGGCTTAGTTGCATGTGCTGGGGTCACAGGAAGGAGTGGCTGTTACTGGGGATATCCAATCTCTTCTTAGGGTGGCATGGTTTCCTTCTGTCTACTCTGGACCTGTGGTTGTAGCACCCTCCTCAGTAGCCACTTTTATGGGCACACTGAGGGCAACTGTTCTCTTCCTACTGAATGAATCCAGCTGCAGGTGAGCCCATGGACTTCAGATCCAGGCAGCAATGACATTCTCCTGCAAACCTGCATACCAACCAGTTACCAGTTGTCGTGAGCTGTGATGAGGACGTGCTGTGAGAGGATCCCACGTGGGGAAAGTGGAGGCACAGGCAGACGTCCCTGCGTCATGCCCACCCCTTCTCACCCTCCTTATCTTATTCCTCCTTCTAGACATTTAGCTGGCCCATGGGTCAGGATCCAGGCTGTATTTGCCATGTGAGAGGTGGCCTGGCAGCCGTGAAGGTACTTTAGACACACCATGTACTTTATTCTGAAATCAGACCATTGAAACAAGGAACCCCAAGAAACTGGAATTCCCCTAGGAATCTCCTGCTTGGAGAAAGCCTAAAGCCTGAGCCAGCCAGAGGGGAACTTGTCTCCTGGAAAAGAGATTTTCAGTTCATCGCTGAAGATAATGGAGCCAAAATAACGATGAGCCAATGATTGGCAGAACCATAGACCTGGACCACACCCTCGCTGGGACCACACCTTGCCTGGCACTCCTTAGATGTGCATGTCCTTGGCCCCCTACTTCAAGACCCTTAGGAGGCCACTGAATTTGTCTCTCTTCTTAGTGGCCACATTGAATAAATATCCCCTTCTTACTTTTCATTATGAAATCAACTATTTTAATTGGCTCATGGAGGATGGGTAGCTGAACCTGGCTTGTCGCCAAAGCCTTGGGACACATGGCCCCTAATTTCCTATGTTGAAGCTCTCACCCTGCACCTTAGAAAGTGGCCGTGTAGAGACTGAGCTTTAGCATGAGGGATATGTTAAAATGAGGTCATTCTGATGGCCCCTCCACATTGTCCTATACAAAGAGAAGTTTGGAGCTGGCTGAGGTGGTACATCTGTAGTACTGTGTTGGGTGACTTTTCTTAAGGAGACCTGAATAACCATCTGCTTACCCAGATAGGACATGGACAACAGACAAAATAAATGATTCTACCAAAGCTGAACTTAGAGAGCCAATAAACTTACTGTGGTCACTTCCAAGAGTGTGGCTTATGGGTCCCTTGCAGGAGCAAGGATGACTTAAAGACGGCTGCATCATTTGAACTTACCTCAACACATATGACAACTCACAGAACCTCAAGCTTGGTTCTCTGCATGACTCGCAAGAAGCTCAGCTGTTGGAGAGTCTCTTCTCTCTGGTGGTTGTTTAATGCTTTTATAACTTTGGTCATGGACCTTGTGATTCATGTTAGTTTTAGGACTTTCTTAAGACTTGTGTATTTCTTAGTCTCACGACCCTCCCACTGTTATCAAGGAGGCAATGTTTCAGCTTGGAAGACATTGCTACACAACATCCTAGAACTTGGGGATGAGGCAGGATGATTCACAGGTTCTATTCCAAACTAGTGAGTTCCAGGCCAAAGCAAAGGAAAAAAAAAACCCAAAGAAGATTCATCTATAGATTCCAGGAGTATACATGTACAGAAGAAAGGTTCCAAGAGGCCACCAGGAGCAGATGGTCTCTGGAGGTCAAGGAGAGGCCTTGGAAGGAGCCTACCCTGAAGCATATTGTATTGGCCTTAGACTTTGGCTTTTAGAGAATGAAGAATGAGTTTTTAAATCTTTAAAAAATAATTTTATTATTTATTATTTTCCTTATTATTACTTTATGTTTATGGATAGTTTGTCTGCATGTATGCTTATGTGCCACATGCATGCCTTGTGCCCACAAAGGTCAAAAGAGGGCATTTGGTCTCCTGGAACTGGAGTTAGAGATGGTTGCGAGCCACTGTGTAGGTGCTGGCACTCTCCTGCTGAACCATGACTGGGGGATTGTAGGCAGGTGCTTTCCCAGTGTCTCATGTTCCCAGCCACAGTGCGGCTTTACTCTGAGCATGTGTCTTTACAAGGAGGAAATTCCTGAGACTCTCATGAATTCATGAAAACAAGAGGCACCGAGATGTGCACAGTGACTTCAGACTTTGCCTAGAAAACCAATGTCCCAGTGGCTTCAGACCCTTCCTCAGGGGACCAAAGATGGCACATGGGAACCATGCTCTTTGATTGACCTTGAAGTTAGATGGGAGTAGACATTTGCATTGGAGGGATTCTGTGGGGGAATTGTGCTGGCCAGTCTTATGTCAATTTGATACAGACTGGAGTCATCTGAGAGGAGAAAACATCAGTTAAGAAAATGCCTCCATAAGCTTGGCCTGTAAATAAACCTATGGGACAATTTCTCAATTAGTGACTGATAGGGGAGGGATCAGTCATTTGTGGGTGGTGCTACTCCTGGGCTGATGGTCCTGGGTTCAATAAGAAAGCAGGCTGAGCAAGCCAGTAAGCAGCACCACTCCATGGCTTTTGCATCAGCTCCTGCCTCCAGGTTCAGGCCCTGTTTAAGTTCCAGCCCTGACTGCCTTTGATGATGAACAATTCTAAAGAAAAGTGAGTAAAACAAACCCTTTCCTCAAGTTGCTGTTGGCTATGGTATTTTATTATAGTACTGGCTAAGGCTCAAACAGTATCTGTTTCCTTAAGTCTGTGTGTGGTAGTTGCATAAAGCCCTCCTCAATACCAGCCCCGTCCTCAAGGATGGTGGTGGAGAAGATTGAAGAGAGGGGACAGAAACGACCCAGCCCAGACTCAGGTCCCTGTACTTGCAGCACACAGGCATCCGAGTCCTGGGCAGGAGTCTGCTCTTTGTGGAAATGGGGGCTCAGATCTCTCTAGTATGGTGTAGCCTTCTTGCCTTGCTGAGGGTGGAGCAGAACTGCTGTCTACCCGCTGCCAGGTGCCTCTCTGCCTCTCATTCATTTTATGCGAAGAGGCAAGACTATCAAATGCGATTCTCCAGGCTGGGTCACCACACCAGCCAGACCTGTGCCCTTGACAAGCTGTGAGCCAAAACACAGCTCTCCATTTCTCCGCTTTCCTCTTCTTCCCTCCCTTTCCTCCTTCCTCACCCCCCTCACTCTTCTCACCCTCCTTTTTCCTATCTCTCCTTAGTCCCTCCCTCTCCTTCCCTTTCTCTCCTAGGATGGAACCCAGTGCCTTGTCCTGACTGGGTAAGCTCTGCTTCCAAGCCTCACCCCAGCTAGGAAGTCAGCATTTAAATCAGCTCAGGCCCAGCCTCAACTGCTCTTTTTTGAAGCTGGAGAACATTCCCGGGCCAGAGAAAAGAGGCCTTGCTCCACGCCTTTTCTCACCATCAAGGCTTTCCAGACACTTCCACAGGGGAGGCTGAGAATTCCAGTGGCTGGCTGAGAGACAGAGGCGAGACGGACAGAGTTTGAGAAAGGTGGTGGCGGTGGGCTGAGGTTGAACTGTTTCCCTGGGAACAGCACCGTTGGCCCTCACAGACCTTCTGTCCCCATCTGCTAGAACACACTCTCGAACATGATTGGTGGAAGGAAATGGCTTTACAGAGGCCCAGCATGGCAAGCCCTCACACCTGGCACCAGGATTGCCTTCTTGGGGAGCCACAGGGAGGGCTGTTCCTCCCACGGACAGAAGAGTCTCCAGGCAGCTTCCTTCCTGTCTTTCGCTTTTAAAAAAACTCATTTTAAAGCATAATGACCTTTTTGCGTTTTCCTTTCTATAGTCTCCCACAGTGAGAGCTGACAACAGCACGGTGTTGCACTGCCTGCCAATTTGAGGGGGAAAAAATTCTAAAAACATCTAAAAGAAAAAAAAAAACCCTCACATCAGGAGACAGCCGTGCAGAGCCTGCAGTTGGGGAGGTGGGGGAGCCTTCTGGAATATTCAACAACTGCTTCTATTTTAATAAGGAAGCAGGGGGGTGAGAGCCCGCCTTGGGCTGCAGTAGCCAGATCTGGGTTTCATGAAAACCAGCAGGTTCCCTTGGCTCATGGTTCCCCAGGCCAGAGGAGGCTGTGTGGGTCACTCGCCTTGCTCTGGCTGGGCAGCTATACCTTGGGTTACACTTGGGCTGTTGGAGGGAGGGGACAGCCCATAGCAGGTGCACTGGGCCTGAACTGGCCTCCCAGTGGGTGCTTCTGGGACAGTCAGTATGAGGCAACTCAACAACTGTGGCAGGAACTGGAGACTGTAGATGCGGTCCTCTGCTCTGAGAAGGCCCAGGACAATTACTTATTTTGAATGTGGCCCAAACTGCCATCATCCTTCCGTCCTTGGCGGCGGCTGTGGTGAGCTTTCTCACCCTTTCCCACACGCTGGGCTGGCCGCTCCGCTTCCCAAATGACTGCCAAGCTGCTGTTGACGGCTGGCGTGCTATCAGCTCGCAGGAGGGGAAGCGTGGACACGACCCAAGCGCCCAGTGGCGGGGCATGGTTCGGCACACAGTGATGCCGCCTATCTGAGTGTGGGTTTAGAAACTGGAAAACAATGAAGGCTACGTCTATTCCTTAAGGTTTCACACCCAGCCTCCAGCAGCACTTGGTTTTGGGGACAAGAGGTACAGCCAACACCCGTTGTACACTGAACTCTAGTTGAGTGTGTCTCAGGGATCGTGTTCATTCTCATACCTTACATACTTACCAAATAGGTTGAAAACTAACTTTCCTTTGTTTACTTTGTGGTAGGCCAGGGGTGGGCATGTGTGCGTGGAAGTCAGAGGACAACTTGTGGGAGTCAGTTCCCTCTGTTTACTGTGTGGGTCACCGGCCTTGGTAGCAAGATCCTATACTTACTGAACCATTTCTTAGGCCCAACTTGTTGAATATTTTTATATCAGTGATAAACTTGGGCATTATTTCTTTAATTAAAACAGAAGAAAGTGGGGCTGGGGTATAGCTCTATGGTAGGGTGCTTGTCTAGCACACATGCAGTCCTGAGTCTGATCTGCATGAAGACCACACAAGACAAAACCAACCAAAGGAAATGATTTTTTTTTGAGAGAGAGAGAAGCCAGAGACTGTAGACTACAGAAGAAATGCCATCATTTGGGCTTCTGGAGTGGGCAGGGCCCTTGTAGGTCTTGAAATTGCCAGCAAGTTCTCATTTCCTTGGCAAGACAGTTTGGGGGCACAGCTTGCCCCTATCTGCCAGTATCCCCAGGAGAGGTGGCACAAACCATGAGTCACAAGTCATTCACACCATAGTATGAAATAGATGTAGTATGAGAGGGGGTAGGGGTTGAAGGAGGGAGAGTGAGCTCTGTCCTGCCTCTTGCTCTTTTGTCTTTCTCTACCCCAAGGAACTTAGTACACAGCGAGGCAGACCCTATTCCACTTAGTTTGGAGTTGCAAATTATTATGACAGTGCAGACAAATGAACGCACACTTCATGTTTACTTAGGGACCAGATGCTGTCTCTAGAGTTGTGGCTAAAACTCTTAGTTTCACATGGTTCATTTGGTCGAGGTGCCAAGAGCCTGCATATCTCAGGAGTCCCCAATGGAAGCTGTAGCTGCTGGTCTGCTGGCCTCTGAGGCCCTGATCCCAGCTGGTGGAGTCTGATGTGGTCTGTGAAGCCCCGGCCCCGTTACTTCCTCCCTAGGATGGCTGTAAATCTTGGACCGTAATGCACGGACTCCAGCTCTTGGCTGGGTGCCGGCTGTCTGGCCCGGGCTCCCTGACTGGCCATGATTGTTGTTACTAATCACTCCTCACTGCCTCTTAGCCCCCAGTGCCTGCCTTATGGTGCCCAGAGAAGTGAATCCATATCCCCCCCCCCCCATCATGAGACTGGGCAGTGACCCCGTGTCCTCTCCTGGGACTCCAGAGTAGATGGTTCTGATGTGAGGCCCCTCAGGAGCCCAACCATGTCTGGACGTGTGCCCTCAGTATTTTCATATCTGAGCTCTGCCACCCACATGTGTACCCTCCATTTTCACATAAGCAGCCCTGGGAGGCAAACCCAGTCATGGCTGGCTGAGGAGACCTTCTCTAGATTGCTGCCTGTGGGATCCTGGCCAAGTTCTCCCCTTGATTTGGAACCGTCACTCCGGCTAATAGAGGGTTAACAGACTCAGCTAACGGCAGTGACCCAGGGAGTCACGTCTTTTATTTTTCAAAAAATGCTTGAATAGTTCAATTTTGCTGTTATTCAGCTCTTCTCCCGTCCTTCGAAAATGTGGGGGCTGACGTTATTGCATGCACATTTGAATTGGGTGCAAAGGAAGCAGGCTTTTTTCCCCTTCTTTCTTAATGTTAAAAAGATTACATTTTATTTGTTTACTGCGTGTGTGTGTGTGTGTGTGTGTGTGTGTGTGTACACTCTTACTCATGTCATGGTACTTGTGTGGAGGTCAGAGGACAACTTGTGGGAGTTGGTTCTCTCCTTCCATCATGAGGGTCCTAGACATCCAACTCAGGTTGTCAGGCTTAGCCACAAGCTCCCCTACCCACTGAACCATCCTGCTTTTCTGTTTTTGTTTGCTTGGAGACAGGAGCTCATGTAGCTCAGGCTAGTCTCAGAGACATTTTATGCAGCTATGCTGGCTGTTTTTGCTAGCTTGACCCAAACTAAGGTCGACTAGGAAGAGGGATCCGAACTGAGGAGTTGCTGCATGGGACTGGCCTGGGTGGAATGATGTGGTGCATTTTAGTGATTGATGACTCACAGGGAAGGGCCCAACTCCTTGTGTGGTCAGTGCTAACCCTGGGTTGGTGGTCCTGGGTGGCACAAGAAAGCAAGCTGAGCAAGCCAGGAAGCCGCAATCCTCGTGGCCTCTGCTCAGTTCCGGCCTCCGGGTTCCTGCCCTGACTTTCCTTCACGGTGGACTGTGAGGGGACACACAGCTCTGCTCTGAAGGTTGGTTTTGGTCATGGTGTCCATCATAGCAACAGAAAAGCAGACTGATACAGTAGCCAAGGTGACTTTGAACTCCTGACACCCCTGTCTTCACCTTCTGCGTGCTGGAGTCACAGGCACATATCACCACATAGTTTATAAGTGCTGCGCTGAGGACGGACCCCAGGACCTTCTGTTTGCCAGGCAAGCACTACACCCCATCTTCTAAGGCGCACCCGTAGCCTGTTTGCTTTATTTTGAGATAAGGTCTCACGTGGCTCAGCCTGGCTTTAAATTCTTGACCCTTCTGCCTGGCCTCCTGAGTGCTGGGCTTATAGGTGTGCACCATATATGTGTGTGTGTGTGTGTTTGTGTGTGTTTGTGTGTGTGTGTGTGTGTGTGTGTAAGTGTGCCTGTCACTCATTTATTTCTGAACTGTGACTCCAAGTTGGTGAGGTTCTGGGTTCTCCTGCCTGTGTAAGGAGATTGAAGAGCTGATGACAGTTCGTTTCTTGAATGCTGACATTTTATCATCATTGTTTAGTTTCCTGCTGCCTCTGCAACCTTGAGGGAGTAGTTTTTGGATCTTTGAAGCACATCCTATGGGTAGGAAAACCAAAAATTGAGTGTGCATTTAAGATCTGATGAAGAGAAAATGGTAGAGGAAGGATTTGAACTCAGAGACCTTGGAGCTGGCCTCTTATGTTTTTGTGCTATTGTCTGGGTTCTGGAGAACATTAGAACTTGTCTCTACTTGGAGGCTGTAGAAAACCCCCCCAAGCTGAATGACTGTGCCATGTAAATGTTCCCCAGACAAAGCACCAACCACCATCCATGTGTCCTGTCTGTCTGATTTCACAATGCCAAGCCAGGTAGCTATGGCTGAGTTTTTCATGCCACAGGGCCCAGAAGTTTTTTCTTTGTTTCCTCCAGGGCAGTGGGGACTCTTGAGGCACCAGAGGGGTTGGTAGATTCTCATGTGATGTGGCAGAGTGGGGTAGCAAATGGAGAAAGGGGCTGTGTTTTCTGAATGGTCCAGACTACGACCCCGAGGATGACATAGAGATGCCCAGACTGGACCAAGTCTAGGACCAGGGCCTGTAACCAGAGCTGTTAGGGTTAGAGCCTGTTCTCTGGCAGCCCTAAAGAGAGTCTCTGCCATCAATCGGCCAGTTAAGTAGACAATTAGCAGAGATCAGAAGAGAAAAGTTTATTCAGTGTGGCCACACTGGGAAGGGAAACAGAGATCTGGGACAACTCAGGTCCATCTTCAAGGTCTTGACAGGTTTAGGCTTAAATAGAGGGCACAAGGTAGGCGCAGCTAAATAGACCTGGTGAAGGCATGGTGCTGCCCATCACAACTGTGTCTGGCTCCTGTCTTTCTTGTAAAGTGATCTTCCAAATTGTTGGAACTGTGTGATATCTGTTTCCATGTCCTGTGGCAGTCACCGGGCCCCAGAGTTTCCCTTCCATCAGCATATGGCTCTTGGGAAATCTCAACTCCTTGGGGTCCTTTTTTTTTAATAGTCTGAGAGCCAAATGAGGGACACAATTCCTGCAAGGTGATGATGGTGATGGGGACAGGCTCCAGCCTGGAGCCCGTGCTGCCTCCTTTCCATGCCAGAACTCCGAGCGTTTCCTCCAAGGCTCCAGAACAGTGGACTGGGATCCTCATCTGCCTGGTGAGACCTGGTCCTGCAGCATGGGTTAGATGCTAATTGGATGCATATTTCAAGCATTGGGTTTTCTGGGGACATAGCAGATGGGTTCCGGGGTAATTTGGTGCATGGTACCTAGACTTTTTGGGCCTCACTTTCTCCTTTAAATAGGGAATAGGACCAAGTCTCCATATCAGTTGAGTCAGCACTTTGGGACTCGCAGACCAGCTTTTCTGGCCAACCGGCTGTTTCCTGAGTGAGTCAGTCATGTCTGCTCTTAGCGAACCGCAGCAGTGGGTGACCTAGACAATGCTAATCTGGGATCCCGGTGTTACAAGTGACAGAACCCTGACTCCAAATCAGAAAGGCTATTCAATTACACGACTGAGCTTCGGTGACAGAGCTAGATAGAGCTGGGATTCTGTGATAGACTATGTGATAGAGCTGCTTCAGATGTGACTGGACCCAGGTGCTCGACGCTGTCATCAGACCCAGTGTTTCAGCTCTTCTTCTTGTCCCCCCTACCCTGACTGTTACTGTGCTGTTACTATCCACAAGTGCCTGTCCACCGTGTGTGCCTGGTGGCACCAGACTCTCAGGCTGCCACCGCCTCCCTGTAAGAGGTGACTGTGTGCGAGCAGCTGGTCCAGGTAGAATCTTGGGTCTATCCGTGGGCTCTGGCTGGGTACTGGCTCTTCTAAGCAGTTACTCCCACCATGCCAGTGAATGTTTCTCTGATCAGTTAGACTGAACCTGTCAGAAAATGTTCCAGTGCTGATGGGGATGGCTGAATACTAGGCAGTAACCCCAGCTCCAGGGCACGTGTTCACAGAGGGCTTGAGGAATCAGGCAATTCAACGCTGGGTTTTGAAGGATAAATGGGAGATTTTTGGGTCAGCCAGGTGAGGGTCAATCAGGCCAAGCAGATGAGTTTCTTTGTATAGTTATCTGATGGCACCCTCAGCATTTGAGCTTGTCGAAGCGAGGGTCTGTTAAGTAAATACATTTCAAAGGTTTCTCTTTTCTCAACATGCTTAGAATTGGTAGGAATTTCATTTTACCACAACTGAGTTCCTTCACACACAGTCAAGGAAGACTCTAGAAATTGATAAAACGGAAACAAAACAAAACAAAACAAAACCCCAACTCCCCCTCCCCCCCAAAACAACAACAACAACAAAACCCAGATGCTCCCCTAGCACAGCTGGGAGGCAATGTGGCTTGGGCTGTACCTGACTAGAGGGCATAGCAGAAGTGTCAGAGAAGAGCCTGCTGTTCATTCCTCTCCAGGAGCCGGAGGAAGAGTCTGCCTGGCAGGCACCTGCAGCCTTAGAGCAGGAGTCGGGGTGAGGCCCAGGGCAGATGCTGGGCTGCGTGTGCAGTGGGCAAGGTCAGGGGTCAAGGTTGGGGAACACGCTGAGCGGCAGGTGGAGGTGGGAAGACCCTGCCTCTTCTGCCTAGTTGGCTCCAGGGAAGTTGCTCTTTTCTTAAAGAGTAAATTAATCAGGTATGGTGGCACACACCCTTAACACCAATGCTTTGAGGCAGAGGCAGGTTGATCTCTCTGAGTTTGAGCCCAGCCAGGGTTATACAATGATGACCCTGTCTCAAACCAACCAACCAACCAACCAACCAACCAACCAACCAACCAACCAACCAACCAACCACAACAACAAAAAACCTGATAGTAATGCCAAGTAGGATTCCTGTAGGGTTTTAGAGAGCAAGCATAAGAGGCAGGGAGGACAAGAGGCTTGGAGTCTGGCATGTGGTAGCACCACCCAGATGTTGGCCATTTCCTGGGCACCATGGCAGCCCCTGCTCTAACTCCAGACATTGTCCCCTGGGAGGCAGACTCATAGGTTAAGGTAGAAAGGAGCATTTGGGGGAACTTCTCCTTCCCATGCGTTTCCTTCTTTCTCCCTCTCTCCCGCCTCCCACCTCCTTCCCTTCTTCCCCTCCTCATTTTCCCTTCCTCCCTTCTTCTGTCTCCATTCTTGTTCTTTTCCTTTCCTATCCCTTCCTCTCTCTTCCCTCCTCTTTCTTCCTTTCCTCTTTCTGGGCTTGTTTATAAATCCTTGTTCATCTCTCTTCCTTGCCTGCTGTTAAAACAAATGAGTTGACATTATACAAGTTGATTCTGGAGTTTAAAACCCTCTTGCCGAAGTTACAAGATGCAAACCAGAAAAGGTCACAGATGCTAAGCCACAGCCTGGGAGTTAGCAAATACACCCACCAGTTGGCACACACGGTGGAGAATTGCTCTCATTAACTTTGTTTTTGGCAGTATGTTTTATGTATTATATATAATTTGTATAGCATGTGATTTTATAAAATGAAGATGTATATGAAATATTACATATATACATAGCTTCGGATATTATTTTTGTTTTCTGAGACAGAGTCTTGTCATGTAGCCCAGACTAGCCTAGAACTTATCCTCCTGCCTCAGGCCCTGACCCTAAACTCATCCTGTGAGTTTAGCAATCTTCTGGAATAATCCAGGAGAGCCCTCATATTGTATAACAGTTTGTTCCTAGACTGACAGTCCACCCTACAGGAAGCTGCTTATGCAGGAGGGTAAACAGCTCAGCCTCTGCTTCCTCAGACCTTTACCTAATGCTCTATTTTCACTATGCTGAAGGCCTGGTGCATGCTAAGCAGGTGCCTCACCACTGAGCCAGGCTCCCAGCCCTCATCGAGAGCAGGTGGCAAGGGCAGGGCTCTTCTTTTCTCAGTCTAGTAGGAGGTCAGTGCAAATCTTCTTTAGTTGGAACATTTTGTCATCTCTTTGAAGCTGAATCTCTAGCAGGCACGTCACATGGGTTCTGTGAACCTGCTTGGCTTACAGAGGGGAATTTTGACCACACATCACAAGTTCTTAGTTGGGGCAGAGCTTGGATGGTCAGCACCAGTCTTCTGAGGTACTTCTAGATCTGTTATACCCCTGGCATCCCTGCAGCCAGCTCAGCCCCGTGTCTTTGTGTAAGTTGTCCTTGCCTGAGGCTGGCACTGGCTCTGAGCAAGAGCATGGATGGCACGGTTAGCAGACACCTGCTAAGTCATTTGATTTGGGCAAAGGTGGAGGCAAAGGGAAAAGGTCAAAACCTTCAGCTGTTCCCTGGGTGACCTTGAGTCTCTACAAGGGGAAGAGAAGGGGGCAAAGTCATCTGAAAGACAGAACCTCAATTGAGAAAATGCTTCCGAAAGATTGGTCCTTAAGGAGCGTAGCATGGCTGTCCTCTGAAAGGCTCCCCCCAGCAACAGACTGAAACAAATGCTGAGATTCACCGCCGAACATTGGGTGGAGAGTGGGGAGTCTTGTGGAAGAGTAGGGAGAAGGCTAGAAGGACCTGGAGGGCACAGGAGCCAACTAACCTGGGCCCAGGGGGGACTGTGGGAGACTGAAGCACCAACCAAGGACTACGTATGACAGAACTTAGACAACCTACACACAGGTACCTGTGGACAGCTCGGTCTTCATGTGAGTTCCCTAGTACGAGGAGCAGGGGCTGTCTCTGACAAGGACTTTGTTGCCTGCTTTCCAATCACTTCCCCCTGGCAGGCCTGCCTCGCCAGGCCACCTTGGAAGAAGATATACTCAGTCCTTATGCAATTGACTTCCTGGGATGAGTAGATGGGGGAATCCCCTTTGCTGAGGGGTAGGGGAGGGGAGATAGGGGGAAGAAGGAGGGAGGTTGGAACCAGGGGTAGCAGAAGGAGGGCGCTATGACTGGGATGTAAAGTGAATAAATAAATAAATTAATTAATTCATTAAAAAAAAGATTGGCCCATAGGCAAGTCTGTGAGGGCATTATCTTGATTAATGGCTGATGTGGGAGCGTTCAGCCATGGTTTGCGGTGCCACTCCTGGGCAGGTAGTACTGGAATGTATAAGAAAGGAAGCTGAGCATGAGCCTGGAGAGAAAGCCAGGAAGCAGCTTTTTTCTGTCATGCCTCCAGGTTCCTGCCCTTCCTTGAGTTCTCTTCCTGATGGACTGTGCTAAGTGCCCTCACATCTCCTCCTGAGTCCCCTGGGGTATCTGCAGGGTTGGGGAAGACTTAATACTTGTGTGCCAGGAGATCAGGGTCATGCAGCCACCACCAGCATGCTTTGAGCAGCAGGTCCAGGGTCTGTGGCCATCCTGAACCTAGAAGCAGGCCAGACATCCAGAGTCCTGGCAAGTAGAGGGTGCTGAAGAGACAGTGAAATCACTTCTACAACAGACAACCCTGTGTCTCACAAAACAAAGGGAGTGATGGGCAGGCAGGACCTACCAAAGGGTGTCCTGAGATGTGGCCTTCTCGACAATAGACAGACATTAGATTTCATTAAGGCGTCATGGGTCATCAGGACACACTATCTTTCAAACAGCCCCGTTGTTGGGGAAGCACATAGTGCTGTTTATGGGCAGGTGATGTAGTGGCTGAGGACATCTTTGGGGGCCTGAGGGGAAGCTGGGCTGTGGAGGGTGCACCTGAGGCTGAGCTAGAGTACTGATAGCCGGATGCCAGAGGCGGGGTCTGGTGTGTTAGCTTTCTGAGCATGCTAGGGTGCCTATGATAGACAGTAACAACTGACATGCATGCCACCTGCCAGTCATGAGAGCTGGCCTGGTGACAACTGATTTACAAGTGGTTCCGTTTCTTATCTTTAAAATGGCTATAACATCTTCTGTATGGGGTTTGTGTTTCTTGTTAATGTTACATGTGTGTGCTTGGTCTACAAGACAGACAAGGCCCCTGACTCGCTGGCTGGCCAGAGAGGCACCCCCTTTGTTTTTTTTTTTTTTGCCTAGGCTGACCTTGAATTTGCTCTATAGCTGAAGATGACCTGATTTTCTGATCTTTCCACTCCCAGCCTCCTCTGTGGTAGGATTGCAGCCACATGCTACCATGCACCATTTATACAGTGATCAAACTTAGGGCTTCATGCATGCCAGGCAAGCACTCTTCCAACTGTGCTACATCCCTGGCCCTGAGAAATGTGTTTAATTAACACATGCCAGGGAAGATTTTTATGACATTGAGGCTTTGACTGGAGAGAGAAAAAGCATTGGGGGCAGCAAGAACATGGTTTGAGAGATTCTGAATAGCTCTAGGAGCAGAAAGTTGGGCATGCCTAACCCAAGAGTATTAAAGCTGGGCCTTGAATAGTTGCAGCTGAGTCTGTGTGTGTTTGTGTATGTAGATAGTATGTGCATATGGTTAGCATGTACACCTGTGTGTGAACATAGTATACATTAGCTTGCTTGTTAGTTCGGGTACATGTGTGCGTAACTGCATGTATGTTTGTGAACATATTTATGTACATGTGCATGGTGCAGGATAAATTGTGTCTGTGAGAGCTGTGGACGTGGTGGGAGGGTACGGAGGAGGCCTGCGGATCTCTGTCCTCACTGGGGTGGAGGAGAGGCAGAAGGAAAGACTGTGGGATCAGGGGTGGGTGATATGGGGTGGGAATCCACGGGGGCTCTGAGAGCAGCACCTGCCAGATGTGGGGCTCCTTTCTGCAGAACTAAACAGTGAGTTTAGTTCAGCATAGCAGGCAGGCCCAGGGCACCCGGGACCCTGTTACACGCTTCATTTCAGCTGTGAGGCTCTGAACGAGGAAGGCAGCCTGTGCAGGGGGCCCTTGGCTGCTCCTTGCTTCTGGCCTGCCTCTTTTGTCACCACCTTCTGGAGCCTCCTGCGAGCCTGAGCCCATTTCTGAAAGCCTTTCTGAGCTTGTTGCATGCTGATAACAAACTGTGTGTGGCCTCAGTTGATCTGAAGCTCCAAAGCGGTGTCCAGGGACACACACTATCACAGAGTTCCAGCAGTTTTTACATCGAATGGTGGGCAAATGATAACCTGGCCCCCATGTGAAAAGCAGGACACATATTTCCACCATCCTGAACTCTTACTGTCAACAGCACCTGGGCTTGGGGCCTTTGCATAGCGGGAGGCAGGATGAGGTTGGACCTGAGTTTATATGGTTTTGGTCCAAAATTAGATACTGGAGCTGAGTAGGAGGGAAGCTGATGAAGGTGTTCTGAAGTATGTAAAAGTCCTAGCTTTTCTTTGTGGAAGATTTGGACACTAGAAAAGACTAATCGCCCTTCATTGTCCTAGCAGGAGGTGAGCATGGTGGGTATTTGGCAAATTGTTCCCTGCTTCCTCCTCCGGTTATAGTCGGGTTAATTGCATTCCTGAGTCAGTATGAAACCTCACTCCCAGATCTGTTACAGTCTGTCCATCTGTCTGTCTACTCATCTGAGTGACCTATTAAAAAGTGTCTGCTTGCGCTGGACATGGTGATGCACAGCTGTAATTCTGGTGCTCAGGAAGTTGAGGCAGGAGGTTCGTGAGTTAGAAGGGTGGTGCAGGCAACTTAGTCTAAAAACAAAATCCGAAATAAGAGCTGGGGTGTCTCATTGTTAATAAAACCCACACCTGAATAACTGTGTGTAATAATGGTGTATGTGTGTGTACATGATGTGTGTGTGTGTGTGTGTGTGGGCGCGCGCGCGCGCGCGCGCGCACGCTCGTGTGCCAGCCACCTGGCATGCATGGACACGTCAGAGGCCGATTTGCAAAACTGGCTCCTTTTTCTGCCACAAAGCAAAGAGTAGATATTCGTGATATTTATCTATCTGTTTGTTTGTGTGTGTGTGCAGGGTAGGTGGGAGTGTGTGGTTGTGTGTGTGTGTACACATGCATTTGCGGGTGCACGTGTGTGCGGAAGCCAGAGGTCTGCACTGAGTCTCCTTCTCTTTCGCTCTGCACCTTGCTCCAGTGTGTCACTGCTCACATAGGTAGTTAGACTAGCGTGCCAGCGAGCACACCTGATTCTGCCCCCTCCTGCCAGCACTAGGTTATAGGCATGTACCAGACTTGGCTCTTTCATGGGTGCTACGGAATTTGAACTCAGGACCTCATGTTTACATGGTGGGCACTTTACTCACTGAGCCACAAAGCTAGTTGGCTGTTGCTGTGGTTAGTGACACGCTGCTGTGTTATTCTGATGCGACTGCGGGCTTGTGATCACTGAAGGAGAACTTCCGTGTTTGCTGTAGTAGGGTGTCAGCCACAAGGGTAGGAAAGTCACTGTTCAGGGTTCCCAGTCCCCGGGCACACACGCAGGATGGTTTATTGTAGGAGTGGATCTTATTAGGATAGTGGTAATAAGACTTTCCAGAAAGCGCTCTGGATGGGGAGTGAGGTGGTCGAATGTCATGGTACACGTGAGTGGTTGAGTCTTCACCTTGCCTGACATTCTGGAGGACTTGGCCTGTGTTTGCAGAGTCATTGCTCCTCACAGCCCTCGGAGGAACTAGAATTAGTGTCTCCACAGGACGGAAGAGAAAGCAAGTCCCAAGGAGGGCAATCAACCGTCACATAGCCCCAGGTCTGCCTCCTAGTCACAAGCCCTCTGATGACTCCAGTGACTGGCATTCATTCCTGTGGAGGAAGCAGGAGTCCCCAGATGCTTGGCTTCTCCAGAAGAGGCTCTTGAATCTAGAAAAGGAAGGCCAGTGGATCTCTGCACCAAGTCATTCAGGCACACTAAGAGTGCAGTGTCCCCTTTGCAGGTATGTGCACAAGGCAGGCTGCGCTCCTGTCCCCATCCTGTTCCCATCATGATGTCCAGTCATCTGTTTCTGGTCCCTGAGCCTCCAGGCTTCTCAGCTTGATTGCCAGATCTCTTCATGCTCCAGGAAGTGGAGTGAAGTGGGGCTCCTCTTAACTGAGAAAGCTGTGTTTTCTACTGGTGCCCAACAGTCATAGTTATTGATGACTTGGCAAGGTGTTTATAGATATTTCCAGAAGTCCTTCCCTGTGGAAAAATGAACATCTCTCCCTTCCTCATAAGGTCCCAACTATAAAACAAAGTATTATTTTACCAAATTTCATCCTGGGAAACCAATGAGTTTATTGGGCTTACTTCCAGAGCATGGGGTAAGGGGTTCTCTACAGGAGTGTGGGGAACCCCGGAACTGTTACACTGCCCCATTAACATCCATAGCCCGTGTATTCTAGGGCTTCTAGAGACATTGGACAATGAGGACAGGACTGACTAGGAAGACTGGGAGGAGTGGCTAGACAATCAGGTGAAGGCCACATGACCTACAGCATCTCCTCCTCCCTTGAAGGAATGTCAACAGTCCATGGGCCTAATGTGATGGGACTCTTGCAGGCAGACGCAGCTGATGAAAGTGGTGAAAATGGAGCTGCTTTGCTCAAAGGGCTGTATTTTATAACAGTAGTGTACCCCAGAGACCATCCTGGCCCTTATGTTTCTCTGTCCTCTTTTCAGAGTGCTGAGGCAATTTCACATTTTCGTTTTCCTCTTTCTCCACCCACAAGCTTATTTGGCTCAATTTATAGAGCTTCTGCTCTGAGCCTAAGCAAACGGTCAGTGGGATGGTGGAGTTTTTCCTGTGGCCTCCACTCTGCAGTGGGTCAGTGCCCTAGTTTGCCTCTCTGATGCTGAGATAAACACTAACCAAAATCCTTGGGGAGGAAAGGGTTTATTTGGCTTACAGCTACGGTCCACCTAGGAAGCCAATGCAAAGCGAATTTATGTTTATCTCTAAGGTTCTTTTTTCTGTCCCCATGTCCCCTAAAGCTCCTAATTCCAGCTCACTTACTGAGTCCTTCAAAAGAGTGAGGTGTCAACTTGATTGGGCGTGGAATCACCTGGAAGACACTACTCTGGGGGTGCCTATGTCTCTAGAGAGACTTAACTAAGGAGGGAAGATCCTCTCAATGTGGGTGACAACAGGGGTGATGTGATGCTGGACGGAACAAAAAGGAAACAGGAAACAGCCAGGATAGACAGAATAAGCTTCTCAAGTCTTGGGTCACAGTACACCCCTCTCCCATTAAGCTTCACTCGTTAAGTATTTTGTCACAAAACCAGGTGGTCCTGGCTCAGAACGAAGGGCAGCCCCATGATGTGATGTCTTTTTAAAAATGAGTGTGTCATGCTTGCCAGTGAGACAGAAGGGAGCCCCAGGCAGACACAGTGTGGACAACCATCACTCCAAAGAAATGGCAGAGGTCAGTACTCCATTGACCACAAACTGAACGCTGAAGGAAGTTGGTTGGCTTTTCCTGGAAGGACACATTTCTCTATTCAGAAGCATGGTGTCTTACTTAAGTTTCTACTGCTGTGGTAAACCCTAACCAAGAACATCTTGGGGAGGGGAGGAGCTTGCTTTAGCTTACAGCTTGTAGCCCGTCATGAAGAGAAGTCAGGGAAGGAACTCAAGGCAGGCACTTGGAGGCAGGCCCTTATGCAGAGGCCATGGAAGAATGCTGCTCACTGGCCTGATCTCTAAGGCTTGTTTAGCCTGCTTGTTTTTCCCTCCACTTAAGGTTCTTGAATTATTTTTTTCCCTTTTTTAAAAATTTTTCATCAATTACACTTTATTCATTCTGCATCCCTCCATAAGTCCCTCCCTCCTCCCCTCCCAACCCCACCCTCCCTCCTCCCTCTGCTTGCATGCCACTCCTCAAGTCCACTGATAGAGGAGGTTCTCCTCTCCTTTCTGATCTTAGTCTGTCAGTTCACATCAAAAGTGGCTGCATTGTCCTCTACTATGGCCTGGTAAGGCTGCTCCCCCCCCAGAGGGAGGTGATCAAAGAGCAGGCCAATCAGATTATGTCAGAGGCAGTCCCTCTTCACATTACTATGTAACCCAATTGGACTCTGAACTGCCCTGGGCTACATCTGTGCAGGGGTTCTGGGTTATCTCCATGAATAGTCCTTGGTTGGAGTATGAGTCTCTGGGAAGTTCCCTGTGTTCAAATTTTCTGGTTCTGTTGCTCTCCTTGTGGAGACCCTGTCCTCTCCAGCTCTTACTATTTCTCAGTTCTTACCTAAAATTCCATTCACTCTGCCCAACAGTTGCCCATCAGGCTCAGCATCTGCTTTGATAGTCTGAAGGGCAGAGGCTTTCAGAGGCCCTCTGTGGTAGGTTCCTAGGTTGTTTCCTGTTTTCTTCTTCTTCTGATGTCCATCCTCTTTGCCTTTCCGGATGGGGATTGGACATTTTTGTTAGGGTCCTCTCTCTTGCTTAGTTTCTTTAGATGCACAGGTTTTAGTGGGTTTGTCCTATGTTGTATGTCTATATGAGTGAGTATATACCATGTGTGTCTTTTTGCTTCTGGGACAACTCACTCAGGATGATCCTTTCCAGATCCCACCATTTACCTGCAAATTTCATGATTTCCTTATTTTTCATTGCTGAGTAATATTCCATTGTGTAGATGTACCACAATTTCTGCATCCATTCTTCAGTTGAGGGGCATCTGGGTTGTTTCCAGCTTCTGGCTATTACAAATAAAGCTGCTACAAACATGGTTGAGCAAATGTCCTTTTTGTGTACTTGAGCCTCTTTTGGATATATGCCCAGTAGTGGTATGGCTGGATCTTGAGGAAGCGCTATTCCTAGTTGCCTGAGAAAGCGCCAGATTGATTTCCAGAGTGGTTGTACAAGTTTACATTCCCACCAGCAGTGCAGAAGGGTTCCCCTTTCTCCACAACCTCTCCAGCATGTGTTGTCACTTGAGTTTTTGATCTTGGCCATTCTCATGGGTGTAAGGTGAAATCTTAGGGTTGTTTTGATTTGCATTTCCCTAATGTTAGCCTGCTTTATTACTTGGCTCAGGACCATCTTCTCAGGGCTGGCGCTGCCCACAGAGAGACAAACCTTCCCACATCAGACAATAACCAAGAAAACGCCCACAGATTTGCCTATAGGACAGCGTTTTTTTCCCCCCACGATATGTGTAGGTTTGTGTCTAGTTGACAAAAACCAGCCAGCCCGCACGAGCTCCTCTTCCAGTCACCATGAGGCTGCTGAAGATGAGGCAGCACTGAGGAGTCTGGAGGCTCAGAGACCACCCATGGAGGAACGAGACAGAAAGGAACTAGTCGTGAGAAACATCACTGTGGGTAATTTTGATCTTCAGCCTTTCTGAAAGCAAACATGTCTTTCCCAGTGACCTGCAACTTGGTAAGAATAGGTATTTATCACCTGTACCTAAGACAATGAAGGGGCACAGCGGAGGCCTGTGCACCTGCCAGGAGACAGACCAGTTGTGGCTGTTCCTGACATACTGACTGCTCTCATTTCTCAGGCCCCAGGCTTGATCTCTGAGGGTCAGAGAGCTTGGCTGGAGGTGACAGATGGCCCCATGACTATCATCTGTGATTCTATTCAAGCTCGTGTTGACATGCGTTGAGGATCATGACACTGAAATTCAGCAGGACCCCTGGCTGCAAACTCCGAGTCTGCCCAAGCATAGAGCTTCATCTTGTATCTGGAAGTGAGGGTGCCAGCTGGCTGGACACACGCTGGCAGAGGAAGAGGTCTGCTGTTGCTTTTCTAGTCCTAGTGGTTTCTGGGGTTAAGGAGCCAGTAGGGACTGAGAGTCTATGGTTTATCCAATAAATAATAACCCAAGTCTATTTTCCATCCAGGTAGAGATTGTTTTATGAGACATGATCTCTTGTAGCCCAGGCTAGCCTTGAGCTCATTATATAGCCAAGGATAACCTTTATTTTTATACTTAAAAATATTTTTATTATAATATATTATAATATTTATTCCTCCTCTTTTTCCCTCCAAATGAAGGAATGGCAATTATACCCGTCCCTGCTCTCCTTCAAATTCATGGCCTCTTTTTTCATTGTTGTTATTGAATGCAGAAATATGCTTATGTATGTTTATATATGTGTGTGTGTATGTGTGTGTATTGCTAAATATTACCTGCTCAGTTCATATACTGGTTCTTGTATGTATGTTTTTTTCCCACTCCCATGTCTACTCAGTTGGCAGTAGTTCGTTGTGTAGGTTGAGGACTTCTCCCTGTTCACTTTGGCATGTCCATTGGTGTCATCCTGTCCAGCTCATGCTGGGCAGTAATGTTGGAGAGGTTTTCTGGGTGTAGTTTCTGACATTCCCGGGAGACACTATGACACATCAAACTCTCTGATCCTCTGGCTCTTACAATGTTTTTCCACTTCTTCCACAGTGTTCTCTGAGCCTTTGGTGTAGGCATGCTTTGTAGCTGTATCCATTAGGACTGGGCTTCACAACTCTGAATTTTGATTGATTGTGGTTTTCTATAGTGGTCTTTGTCTGTTGCAAAGAGAAGTTTTCTTGGTAAAGAGTGAAGGCACTTGTCTGTGGGTCTAAGAACAAATGTTTAGGTTCTTGTTAAGAATTATGCTGGGTTAGTAAAGTAGTGGTTGTAGATTCCCCTTGGGTGACCATGAGTGCACTAGTGCTGAGTGGTTAGCTAGGCTTCCAGCACCAGGCATGGCTTCTCTCTTGTTGAATGGGTCTAAAGTACAATTGCAGAGATTAGTAACCACCAAGGCATGTCTTCACTACTGTGCCCTTAGGATTATCGTGCCCTTAGGGTCATTGATGGGTTCATAGGCATTATAGCTGGGTCAGGCTATTGGTTGCCTTTCTCCTTTGGATGCTTACATGATGTCTTTTGGAACCATGAAAGCCAGTTCTCGACCTTGAATTTCTGATCCTCCTGTTTCTACTTCCTGAATGTAGGGATACAGGTGTGGTGTCTTTGGCACTAAGGATGAAATCCAGGAACTTATTCACCCCAGGCAAGCACTCTGCCAACCAAGCCACATGCCAGCCCATTTTCCAGGTTATGTATCTTGGTTCTCAAAACAACCCCGGAAGCTGGAGCCCATCTGTTATTTTCATTTATGGACAAGTGAACTGAAGGGGACATTTCAGATGATGTTGAGTCCTAATGGAGGTGGTATTCAAGTCTGAGTGTCCACAACTCTTCTAAGGGGGCCAGGCATGTTCTCAGAAGCTGGCACTGTAGAGCTGAGGCCTCAGGCTTAAAATTTTGGCCAGCAACAGTACCTCATCAGAATTTAATATCTCCATTTGGTTTTCTCCATTTGTTTTTTATTGTGTTTGTTTTTACTTGAAATTATATTGATATTTTATTTCTACTATTGATAAATTTTTTTCCTCTAAAAGAGAATGTATTTATGTAAATGAAAATGAGTTTTTTTTTTTTTTTTTTTTAGATGTAATGTTGTTATACTCATGGTGTGTAGATACGGCAGAGACAGTGACTGGTAAGAGAGAGCTTTTTACCGCCACTGAGGCTGAAGCCCAGGGCCATGTGTGGATTTCAGAGGCTGGTGAGACTGAGCTGAGCTGGCAAAGAAGGAAGATCATGGAACATGGGAAGATCATGATTATGGCTAGCCAAGGCTGGGCTGAATTTTAATGTATACCAGAACTGCTCATGGTGTCATCTTCCACGATGGCTGCCCTGAAGCTGGCACTCTGTGCTGGGCCCTCTGCTCACTCAGGCATCGACCCTTTGATGCTGATGGTCAGTGGAATATGAACAGCATGTTTAGGACATGGTACTGTGTCTGCGTTATTCTCTTTCATCATGTAGGGCAAATGGCAGCAATAGTGAAGAGGGTATTTGCTCTAAAGGCTCAACCATGGGACCACCAAGGACCTGGGACCTCAGCTGATCAGGATGAACCTGTAGCACCCAGTATGTAAATCTTGAGTGTTATTGCAATACAGGGGCGTATTTGTTACTGCCACAAAACTGAAACCTGTCTTTGATAGACTCTTATCACTTCTCCAGATGAAAATCCAGGGAACAGGGTTGGGGTGCAGCCTGACCATGGTAATACCTTCCTTGCAGATCTAACCCACAGACACAGGATGAAGAAGGAGCAGAGTGCAAACTACAGTAGAACAAAGGAAAGGAAAGTAGCCACCGTCCGGGAAAGCTCAGGTTCCCCCTCTCATTTTGCAAACAGCATTGGTACCACCTGCTAATTAAGATGCACATGCCGACTGACATCAAGCAGCCTTTTGTGAACTGTTAATTAAGATTTAATCAGTCACATATTTTATTCTTACTGAATTAAAAGATTAGTGTTTGTTTCTGGCAGGGTTCCTTTGCTTCCTGTCTAAGGAAATCAATGTATTCAAACATGATTTAAGGAGAAGAAACTTGTCCCACTGGGGATCCCTGCTTAGGGAGGCATTAGCCTGACTTTGGAGCTAATTCAGTGAGTCCAGCCAAAGCGAACTGATCGACAAGGTTGTTAATTCATCCAGCTAGGGGTGGGAAGTGAGTTCTGATGACGAGTTGGGTTGTGTGATGAGACACTCTGAGAGTTGAGGATGGGTGGAAGAGGTGTTCCCATACCACCTCACATGAAGCTTTTAGGGGAAAAAAATCCATGAATCGTGAGCTTTGTTCTGCTAACCAGAGACAAAGAAAATGACCACAGAAGTGCAAATATGAGCACCTGGGGGCTGGCCCAGAAGGGCTGCTGTTGCTTGGAGTTTTCCTGGACAGATGTGGAGAAATGTCCACTCTCCCCAAATAGGGCCTTGATGACAAGGCACATCAACAAGCCTATTCAAGTCCAGTTTGGGAAAACAATGCATTTGTTGGGGTCACAGGTGATGGTTTACGTGGCTGACCCCCAAAAGCTGCATTATCACAAAGTCCCATTCCGTCAGGGGTAATGACCTCATGGAAGCTGAGTCTTGGAGACTCGCTCTCAGCTGAGCTCCTATGTGGTCTAGAATCTCCCGAAATCACTTGGCACTGGGGGTCAGGGCAGATGGGAGAGGTGTCTGGAATGCCAGGGAAGGGCACCGTGACTTTGCTCCCTCCCTTCTCGGAAGTGTTAACAGCCCCATTATTATTACCGTAGACCTGGTCACCTCTGGATTGGTCTGCTCCGTTTGTTGCTATGCTTAGCAGATCAAGGTAATCTCTAAGATATCAAGGGGTGATCATGTCATATCTGGAGGAAAAAGACCACACCACAGAAGATGATTGTTCCCATTTACAGGGAATCCAGAGGCACCTAATAAATGTATGCTGTGTGGATAAGTCCACGGAAGGATGCACACCTTCTGAGACTCTTTATGTCGTATTACTAAAGCACGTGAGCCCTGCATACATGCCCTGTGACATGTCCCATGGTCTGACGACATTGAAACTTTCCTCTAAGCTCATTTAAAATGCAAGAAGAGAGCTGCGGATGTGGCTCAGGGTCGGAGCACTCACTGAGCCTGCGCAAGGCCACGGGTTCCTCCTCCAGCACTGACAACCAATTGAGACCAGCGAGTAGCCGGCACGTTTTTAAAAATCACTGTTAATGCCGGCACTTTTGAGGACAGTGATGAGCTCGCAGATGGAGGAGCAGCTGGGTGTACCCTCCAGGTGCAGGTGTGTTCCCAAACACCGGAAGTTGTAGCCCGGGAAAGGTGGTGGATCAGGCATCAGATCCTATGGGTAATGATGACGTGAAAGCAGGGAAGACCAAGTCTTTGTCCCTGGGCCAGGTGGCAGGAGTGAATCCAGAGGTATTTCTGATCTTACAAATGGAGAGAGAAGCTGGGTGTGGTGGGGGTCATGTTTTCAATGCTAGCTCTCAGGAAGCAGAGGCAGGAGGATCTTGATTAGCTCGAGGCCAGCCTGTCTACATAGTGATTTACAGGTCAGCCAGGGCTACACAGCTGGACCTTGTCTAAAAAAATGAGAGAGAGAGAGAGAGAGAGAGAGAGAGAGAGAGAGAGAGAGAGAGAGAGAGAGAGAGAGAGAGAGAGAGAGGAAAGAAAGAGAGAAAGAGAGAGGACCATCTTTGCAGACAAGAGTTAGAGATACCCTAGCCTGGGACCTGGTGGATGCACCAGTTAATTCCGGCTTCATAGAACCAGGATGGCTTCCTACCCAGCTTGTCACACCTCTTTCCCCACTCACCCCTTCCCTCCCCTTTCCTCTGCCTCTGCCCCAACTTCTCCTCTTTCTCACACCCTTCCACACTCTCTCTATTATGGCTTGAGTGTGAAATGTCTCCCCACAGGCTCATGTGTTTGAGTGGTTGGGCCCTAGCCTAGGGGACATTTTGGAAGGTTGTGGAACTTAAAGTGAGGCACTGGGAGAGAGGGCTTTGAGTGTTATAGCCTGTCCTCACTCCCTGTTTACTCTCCGATTCCTGACTGCAGGCATGATGCGATTGGCCTCCTCACGCTTTGCCACTGTATGCTGCTTACTGTGATAGACTGTGTGTCCCTCAAACTGGGAGCCCAAATGAATTCTTTCTCCTGTAACTCGCTTCTTGATAGGCATTTGGCCAAACAACAAGAAAAGTGACTGATATGGAACATGTGTAGTAATGCTGGTCTCTACCAGCCAATGAGAAGGGCCTATTATTTATATGCATTCAGTCATGAAGAGACCAGATGCACAGTTTTATAGGGTCACAAGCAAACCCTGAGGGACAGATCCTGGGCTTGGCAGAAGCAAGTCTTGAGAATTTGACTGATGTCTGAATGGGATCAGGGCCAGCACTGGTGAGGTCTTAACCCTTTAGGAGTCACTGGACTAACTGACCCCAGTTCAAGCTGGTTTGTCTGGTTGTCAAGCTTATTTTAGGGTTTGTTGTGGCTCTGAATTGGGTGGGAGGGTAGGATTTTAGGCATGGGCATAGTTCACATTTTCTCATCCCCGGGAGTTGTGAATACGAATTGTTACTTCTGTAGTGGTGTCTCACACATGGCACTGCTCCCGGGGTGAGGGACAGCAGGTCACAGCAACCCTGCACAGCCTAGAGCCCTGGTTGCTGGTGGGGGAAGGGAAAGGACAAGAGATTGAAAATGTGAGAGGGACATGTGTGAATCTCTTAAACATGATACCACCAATCCTGGAGAACTGGGTTTGATGCCTGGGATCCACATGGTGTAAGGAAAGATTGCTGTATGAAAAGGAGGGAGGTAGACACCAAGGCAGAGGGACCACTGGCCAACAACTGCAAGGAAATTTAGACCTTCATCCTGCAGCCTGGGGCTTGCAGCCGGGTTCCCACCAAGTCCTTCCTAGTTGAGAGTATGTGATGTGGTGACGTTAGTCATCGAGGCCCTGGGAAGAGTAGCTGCCTGCCTCTTAGAGGGTGAGGCCACGTTCCCTTGTCTATGAAATGACAAGCCACATAATACTCCCAGGTAATAATACTCCAGCATAACACTCTAGCTCCCAGGAATAGAGCTAAAACTTGGAAGAGAAATTCCTAGGGTGTGGCTCATATCTGCACAGTGTTCACATGACCGGCCATTTGAACACGACTAGGACATCATAAGGACTGCTGGAACCTTCTGGGACTACTGGGACTGCCACGCTGGCTTGAGTTCCTACCAGATCATGCAAACTTCGTTGACATTCCCGACTTCCACCTGGGGCTTCGGCTTATACTACATCCACGAAGTGCCAGTGATTGCAGATTTGGCTTCTGAAGAAGAGACACATCTCTCCCCTTCTCTGTGTCAAATCAGGACTGTGAAAAGAAATGAGAAACTTCTAAAAATATGGACTGTGTAGAATCTCATTTTATGGTGATTCTGGGCAGCTTTGGGTTCGTGGCTCTGCATTGAGTGAGTTAGGAGGCCAGACTCTTCCCCTGAGAGGGTGGTGTGACACAGTAATCCCACCTGCTAAGTTGCCTTGACTGAAGGAAGATCAGAAGTGATTAAGCCCGTATTCTTCCACAGAGGGAACCTAGACTCTTCGAGGGTAGGAGCCAAATCCACCACAGTTCCTTACACGTTGCCTTGCTCATGCTGGGTGTGGGATGTGTCTTGGCTGAATGGATAGAGAAATCACACATGCATTTCCTAGCCAAATGCAGCTTGAATACTGGTGTCTAACTGTAGCTAGAGTCCTGTGAGTAATGTGAACTCTTGTGTATGAGTTAGGAGTTGTCACTGAAAGAGTTTGTATCTTGAGTACAAGTGGGACATAGTCATGGAAGCACCCTTTTGGTAAGAGATTTATTAGAAGACATTAATTCCATAGACAGGTGGATAGCAGCATGCCGGGAGGACTGAGGAGGAGTCAGCTTCTTGTGGCAAGTGGAGGAATCCATTGCTTTTTTAAAAATATTTTTATTTTAAAGTGTGTGTGTGTGTGTGTGTGTGTGTGTGTGTGTATGTACGTACATATGTATGTACATGTGTAAGTACCAGAGTCTGCAGAGACCAGAAGTGGGCATCAGATTCCGGAAAGTGGGATTGAGGGGTGATTGTGAGCTGCTGCCTGATGTGGGTGCTGGGAACAGAACCCAGCTCCTCTGTAAGAACAGCAAGTGCTGTTACCCACCGAGCTGTCTCTCCAGCCCCTGGGAGTCCCTTCTTATAGTTCTCATAGGAAGGAGGTGGGACAAAGATGGAAGCATTTCCCTGTCTTGGTTCTCAATTGTCTGTTGCTAGGCACCAGTAAGTGCCCACTTAATGTTAGATGATCTGCAAAGAGCTCTCTTGGCCACCATTACTAGGGTTGATGGCTAAGGAGGACAAGGGTCTAGAGAAACAAGTTTCTAGTTCTGGAACAATTACCACAGTAGCAGGAATTGTCACAGTTCAACCCAAATGAAGGATCTTTAGAAAAAGGTATGGCCCCAGCTAACAGTCATCACTTTTGAGATGACACTGTCCTTGAATTTATATCATATCAAGTTGTCTTGTAGGACTTTGAGTGAAATAATCTGTCCCTTTGCTGCTGGTATGAAGGGTTTTCATTGGCAGGGTTGATGCTCTCAAAGTCACTTTCTGTCGTATGGTCTCTCTTTGCTGTGACTAGGAAGTGCCTCCCATGTCAGGGCCTGCATCTGGCAGTAGAGGAGAAAGCGATATTCAGTGTCCGATGACAGGCCTGGTGAATGATGAAGTCCCTTCTTTCCAGCCCTCGGGTCTCTTAGGGCATTAGCAACTTCTTAGAGAGAGTTCTAGTTTTCATGCCGTGTTTCTGTTGTAGTTTTCTGTTCCTGTGATAAAATGCAAGAGCAACTTAAGGGTGAAGGCGTTTGAGTGGCTCACAGTTCAAGGATTCATCATGATGGAGAAGTTAAGGCAGTAGGAGCTTGGGGCACCTTGTATCAGGAGTTGGCAGAGAAGAGTGAGTGCACACTGCTGTGCTCCCCCTTCCTTTATTTATATTGCTCAGGATCCCAGCCAGGTAATGCTGCTCCTCATGGCATGCAATCCTTCCCATCTAGGTTTGAGCACATAAGATAATCCCCCACAGGTATTCCTAGAGACCTCTTGCCCTGGTGAATCTAGATCCTACAAGCTGAAAATGACTAACCATCCCAGTTGCCAAATTTGCTCAGTGGTGAGGGCACCTCTTGCCATGGTCCTCAAGTCTCTTGGGGCATTAATAACCACATAGGGACAGCAAAATGATGCTAATGTTCAAATCTGGCCTCTGTGAACAGTGAGCTGTTGGACTTTCCCAGAGTGAGAGAGACAGACAGACAGACAGACAATATGAATGAGCTCTTCCAGTGTGGGAGATAAACTTGAGTAGTCAGGGCAGGTGTGTGTGTGGGAATGGGTGGGTAGGGGCTTGTGGGTGGGTGGGAGAGAGTGGCTGGCTCATTCTACACTCATTGCCATCAGTTTCACTGGATGGTACATGAATCCCAGCTCTCTGCAGCCTACAGGGGAGGGCAATCTGATAGCAGTAGAATCCAATCCCCAAGTCTCCTTTCTTCAGCCTCTCCTGGGTCCCAGAGTGTACCATCAGGTGCCCTAGTGTCCCTTGAGCCCTGGAGGAGGTGGCTGGCAGGGTCCATGATCTGGAGTGGAACCTCTATGGTGGAAAAGAAGAAGCAATCCAGAAGTAACCCTCCATCTCAAAGTCCTGGGTCTCCTTGTTCCTGCAGCCCTTCTGCCATGCAGTCGCCGACACGGCCTCCTCTGTTTGAGTCTGTTCTTCATGGTGAAGGCATGGCAGCTCTCAGCCTCTGTGATTGGTTCAGGCAGGGCATATTTGGACTCAGAGGGCCCATTGTACAAGGCTGCTGTGTCCGAGTGAACTCGCAGGGTCTTGCAGGGCCTTTGGACGGTAGAGGCAGCATCTCTGAAATTCCCAATCTGATTTAGAGTGTGTTTAAGTGAGAATATTGCTGACTATCCTTTCACGGGGGAAGGAATGAGTAATTTTAAAAAGGATCAGCTCTTATGAATCCCAAAGACATAAATTGTTCCCCAAGTATCTGGTTCCCTGCCACCGCGTTGATCTCAGTCGGCTTCCTGGGCTGTGCTGGGTTTGGCACAGAGCCTCCAGATGCTCTCCCGGCTCACTGCCAGTGTGGTGCAAACACGGCTCTCTTATGGCTGAATCCCGCACCGGAGGAAGCTGCCATTCCCTGTTCAGTTCTTGGTTCTGAGATGGCCCTTAACCAGCCTGTTTGCTTCTAAAATGGGGTCCCCCTTGGGAACAGAGTTTGTTCCTGTTTGTGCTCAGTGGAGGCATGATGGGGATGTCTCCTGATTAATCCCTGAGGGGAGACTGGTCACCTGCTGCAGCAGGAGAGTGATTCCCACAGTCTGGCCGGGTGGTCACAAACAGCCCCTCCCCCGAAGGAGCTGCAGAGCCCTGGTTCACAGATTAGAGTCAGAGCTCAGAGCCCTGCAGGTGCCAGCAGCCACAGACGCCGCCAGAGAGGCAGGCTCCAGGTCAGATCAGGGTACAACTCACTCCCATCCTAGGCTCCTTAGGATCCTAAGGAGTTTTTGGATAACTCCAAGGGTTCTTGACTCTTACGTTGGGGTGTCTGGTAAGCCAGTGTGGGTGGCAGTACCCTCTGCTCCTTCTCATTCCTAACTGTGTACTTGCTTGAGTTGCACCCAAGAAGGAAAGCTGGTGTCGGCAGCATTAGGGCTCTACTACATTAGGGCTCTAAGCCACTCTTGTGTGTGTGTGTGTGTGTGTGTGTGTGTGTGTGTATTGAGGACTTGACTCACAGAATTCTAGAAGCTGGTAAGTCAAAAAAGTCTTCCAGGTAGGTGGGCAGTCACAGCACAGGTCTGATGGTGGTCTCTTATGAAATTCCCACTTGCTGCGGGAGGTCAGTCTTTGTCCTCTTCAGGCCTTCACCTGATTGGATGAGGCCCATCCCCAGTGTGGAGGAACAGCTGGTTAACTCACAGCCCATAACTTTGGGGAGTAACTCACCCTACCCTGCCTCCACAGAGACATCTGGAACAGTGTTTGAGTGAGTCTCTTAGTACCCTGACCCAGCCAAGTGGACACATGGAGTTAACCTTACAGAGGCTGTACTTAGTGGTGGCTCAGTGGGCAATTGGTCTGCCGTGCACGCACAAGGGCTTGCGTTTGGATTTTCAGCACCCATGTAGAAATGCAGACATGCTGATGATGCCTTTGCACTGCATGGCAGAGGTTCACTGGCAAGCCAATTTCACGGAAATGGTGAGGTTCATATTCAGTAAAGATCCTATCTTAAACGTATGTGTGGTGGGGGAGCAGTCTGGCATAGTGGCGCACGCCTTTGATCCCAGCATGCAGGAAGCAGAGTCAGGTGAGTCTCCGAGTTCAAAGCCAGCCTGGCCTGTGGAGCGAGTTCCAGGACAGACATCTGAGTTGAAGCTCAGGGCTGGCCTTGCCCAGCATGGTGTGTGTCTGGACTGCAGATGTAGCTGTTGGTCTAGTGCTTGCCTACTTATACCCAAAGCCTCGGGATTGGTCCCCACAGTGAATAAACCAGGTGCGAAGATGCATGCCTGCCAACCCAGCACTCAGGAGGGAGAGGCAGAGGTGTCAGAAGTTCAAGGCTGTCCTCTGCTACACAGCAAACTTGAGGCCATCCTAGGCTATATTGAGAGATTGTCTCAAACAAAGCAAAACAAATTACTCCCCCGACCCTCTGGCCGGCTGAGAAAATGAAGCTTAATAATTTGTGAGGCAAAGACTATTAGACCAAGTGTGTGTATGTGTGTGTGTGTGTGTGTGCGCGCGCGTGTGTGTGTGTGCGCGCGCGTGTGTGTGTGCGCGCGCGTGCATGCGTGCGCTGCTGTGTGTCCTATTTTGTATAAAACCTCTAAGCTGCCGGTAGATGCTGCTGACCCCGTGGCCTGTCCTGGTGCGGAGTGGAGGGAAGGAGACACCTATACAATCAGACCCTCTCCAGCTGCAGTGACCGCTGGTGCATGAGGACGTCACTCACCACACGTCTCGAATGTGTATCAGGATTTGAGAGAAAGGTGCTGGTGTCAGTGACGCTGGCTGCAGTGGCCTTTTGACACGGGGCTTTACCAGAATGCTAGTGTGTAAGTAAGTTCTCAGGATCCCCACCTGTGATGCCTGCTCCCATGAGTTGTTCCCGTCACGTGGATTGTGCTCCTGATGGGCTTCTTATTTTCAAAAGTCCCCACCAACCTCCTGGGAAGTACTGAAGGCCGAGACCTCCATGCATTAGTGGAAAAAAAAAATCCAGTGTTTTTTCAGCAGAGCTCTTGCATCTAAAACAGAGCCTTGTCATCGTTACTCCCATGTGCTTCTCCACCCCAGCCTCCAAAAGAAAAACACCAAAATAACGCTCAGCGCTCGGGATCTTGGGCTGTAGTTACAGCAGTTCTCCGTTGATTTATCACTGCTCAGCCGCTGAGAGTCTGGTTTAACTATTAAGGATCCTAGAGACACGGGCCGTTGCTCTGTTCCCGAAGCTGCAGGATGTTGCAGATTCCCAGAGCTTCCTCTAGGGGGCAGCGCTCTTTCTGGGGCCTCCGTTTTCACAGCTCCAGAGTTCTGGGCACATGTCTACAGCTAAAGTCAGTCGAGTGGGCCTGGCGGAGAGAGAAAGAAAGATCTCGTGGCCCTTGTTAGTTTTCTGCTGTAGGTAAAGACACCCATTTTTTTGGGGGGGGCAAGGAAGCCCCGTGGCAGGTTGGGGTTGGGCATGGGACCTCTGATGTAGAAGGGGAATTCAGGAAGGTCTGTCTTGAAATCACAGCCATGAGAAAGATTTGTGCCACAGATCTGGAAAACTCAATTCTGAAAGCGTGGAGTGGAATCAAATTGGCCCATAAAGATAAAAACATGGTTAGGTTAAAAATGAGGCTGACTGGGGAGAAGGCAGGCAGGCGATCTCTTCAAGAAACTGTCACTGCTGCTAACTAGATTAGTCACTGTAGTGGCCCTGGCGTGAAGCCCTCCACACCCGCCTCTGTCGCCCCGATGCAATTTACCTGTAACGCCTACCCTTGTTTATTGTGCCTCGTTATCCCGCTATCCTATGCCTACTGCTCTTTATTAGAGTTGAATTAAGTTAAGGACTCTGGTTTTCTGTAATTCTACAATGTATAGACTACTTGTAACCAGGGAGATTCTTTTTCCCACTCTTTTCCTTTGTGGAAAAAAAAGAAGAAAAGAAAAAAATAAGAGAGAGAGAGTTAAAAATAATAAAATCCAGAGTGGTTGTACAAGTTTACATTCCCACCAGCAATGGAGGCGTGTTCCCTTCTCCACAACCTTTCCAGCATGTGTTGTCTCTTAAGTTTTTGATCTTGGCCATTCTGATGGGTGTGTGAAATCTTAGGGTCATTTTGATTTGCATTTCCCTGATGGCTAATGAGGTTGAGCATTTCTTTAAGTGTTTCTCTGCCATTTGATATTCCTCTATTGAGAATTCTCTATTTAGCTCTGTACTCCATTTTTTTAATTGGATTACTTGATTTTTTGCTGTTTAAGTTCTTTAGTTCTTTATATATACTAGATATTAGTCCTCTGTCAGATACAGGGTTGGTGAAGATCCTTTCCCAATCTGTAGGCTGTCATTTTGTTCTGGCGACAGTGTCCTTTGCTTTACAGAAGCTTTTCAGTTTCATGAGGTCCCATTTATTGATTGTTGCTCTTAGAGCCTGTGCTGTTGGTGTTCTGTTCAGGAAGTTGTCTCCTGTGCCAATGAGTTCAAGGCTCTCTCCACTTTTGCTTCTAACAGGTTTAGTGTGTCTGGTTTTATGTTGAGGTCTTTGATCCACTTGGACTTTAGTTTTGTGCAGGGTGATAAGTATGGATCTATTTGCATTTTTCTACATGTAGACATCCAGTTAGACCAGCACCATTTGTTGAAAATGCTGTCTTTTTTCCATTGAATGGTTTTGGCATCTTTGTGAAAAATCACATGTCCATAAGTGTGTGGATTTATGTCAGGGTCTTCTATTCGATTCCATTGATCCACCAGTCTGTTTCTATGCCAGTACCATGCAGCTTTTAGTATTGTTGCTCTATAGTACAGCTTGAGATCAGGGATGGAGATACCTCCTGAAGATCTTTTACTGTAGAGAATTGTTTTAGCAATTCTGGATTTCTTGTTGTTCCATATGAAAGTGAGGATTTTTCTTTCAAGGTCTTTATAGAATTGTGTTGGTAATTTGATGGGAATTGCATTGAATCTGTAGATTGCTTTTGGTAAGATGGCCATTTTCACTATATTAATCCTGCCAAGCCATGATCTGGAGAGGACAGGAACTCCACAAGGAGAGCAACAGAACCAAAAAATCTGAGCACAGGGGTCTTTCCTGAGACTGATACTCCAACCAAGGACTATGCATGGAGATAACCTAAGACCCCTGCACAGATGTAGCTCATGGCAGTTCAGTATCCAAGTGGGTTCCATTGTAACAGGAACAGAGACTGTCTCTGACATGAACTGATTGGCCTGCTCTTTAATTACCTCCCCCTCAGGGAAAAGCAGCATTATCAGGCCACAGAAGAAGACAATACAGCCACTCCTGATGAGACCTAATTGACTAGGATCAGAAGGAAGGAAAAGAAGACCTCCCCTATCAGTAGACTTGGGGAGGGGCATCATGCAGAGGGTGGAGGAAGGGAGGGATTGGGACGGGAGGAGGGAGGGAACCACAGGGGGGATACAAAGTGAATAAAGTGTAATTAATAAAGAATTAAAAAAGGATAAAATCACTTTTCTCTGTTATGAGGAGACATACAGGTCAAAGAGGCACAGGTATTGGAGCCCTAAGCCACTGGGACCAGGAGAAAAATATACCTCAGTATGCTGGGGAGGACCACAGTCTCTGGGGGGAGTCGGGGAACAGGTATCTAGAGGAGGAAGTGGATGTGGAGACTAACCTAAGCACAGGCTGCTCTCATGCCCCAGCACACACAGCTGTTTGGGAAGCTCTTTACTGGGCCTCTGCTTCTCCCTGAGTATGCCACTGGGGGTCACAATGTCAGATCACATGTGTAATCTCTGGCTACTTGCCAAGATCTCAGAATGTGGATTTCCTGGTTGTGGCTGATGATGGTTTAGGGACCAGGACTCTGGTCCTGATGATGTCTTTAGAGAGGCCAGAGACAGTGGTTCCTCACTCTCTGATGCAAGGGGAGGGACAGAACAGTGGCAGAATGGAAGGAGAACATAGATGTTAAAAAAAGCTTCTGTGTACTCCTTCCTAGTTATGAAAGTAATGTTTGCTCACATTGTATCCTTTCTTTCATTGTACTGGTGAGTGCTGTTGTCATCATGAATGACTGAATGAGTGAATGAATGAATGACTGAATGAGTGAATGAATAAGTGTTTCTCTTGGTTCTCTAACAGGTATCCTGGAGGGGGAAGTGTCTCAGCAGGGGTTCAGGAAATGGTCAGTGCATGGAAATATGGAAACCATGGAAGGCAGAAATCACAAAAGAAGGTGGAGAGCAAGGCATGGTGATGCACATTTGTAATCAGGAGGCAGAGGCAGGAGGATCATGAGTTCAAGGAGACCCCATTAAGAAGACAGCAAGACTGCCTTTCTCAATGAAAAGAGCACGTGGTCCTCAGCCTCAGGTGTGCATCAGAACCTCCCCTGCAACATGGACCATGAAGGGAGCCTGTTAACTGTCCCTGGTCCATCCACCAACCCAATCTGAGATGTAGATGCAGGGACTATAATGGCTAGGATTTCTCAAACTTCCATACCAAGAATGCATGAAGGAGCCCTGCTGGTCCTGGCTAGGTTTGTCTTAAATGTGTGTTATACTAGTCAAAAGCATGTGTCATGTACTTGCTGGGTGGATCAACTCTATGGGAGGGCATGGCTGCTTGGAAGCAGAACTCCCTGTGACCTTGGAGTTGTGAGCCACTGGTGTGGCTAAAACAGAACTCAAGTCCTTTGCAAGAGCAATTCCTTTAGGTAACTGCTGAGCCTCCTTTATCATCTGTCTTTTTTTTCCTTTTTTTTTTTTGAGACAAGGTCTCGTGTACCCATGCTAATCTCAAATTCATCATGAAGCAGAGGGTAACCATAAGCTCTTCAAAAAATATTTTTTGCTTATGAGTGTTTTGCCTAAATGTATGTCTGCATACCACATGTGTGCCTGCTGCTCACAGAAGCCAGAAGAAGGCATTGGGTCCCTTGAAATTGGAGTTACAGATATTTGTGAGCCACCATGTAGGTGCTGGGAACTGAGTCTGAGCCCCCTGAAAAGCAACCACTGAGCCATCGATTTCCCCAGCCCCAGCCCTTGACCCCTTGATTCTCAAGTCTCTAACTTTCTGAGTTAGATGGTAGGCACACACCAACTTACCTGGCTTTTCACGTTTTGTATATTAATTATTATGCTCTGCTAAGTAACGTGGGGATCAAAGGAGGGCCTAGAACTCTGTCCTCTGGCCAAGAATTCCATGTGGCCAGGTTATGACACTCCATGCATCCTATAGCTGTCCTTGCAGTTCAAGCCTTGCCTTAGGTGGAGTTTAGAAACTGAAAGCTCAACAAATGGCACTTGTTGTAGAACATACACTATCGTAGGCCTATCTATTTTAACTATTTTAATGGGGTTCTTATATCTCTATTGTTCCAACCACAACACTAGGTAGGAGAAAAAAAAGTTAACAGAGTGGATGCAAAAACAGGATCAATCATTGTGCTGCATACAAGAAACACACCTCAGTAACAAAGATAGACATTACCTCAGAGTAAAGGGCTGGAAAAGGTTTTCCAAGCAAATGGACCCAAGAAGCAAGCAGAAGTAGCTATTCTAATATCTAATAAAATAGACTGTTAAGCAAAAGTAATCAAAAGTAATGGGGGAAGAGCACTTCATGCTCATCAAAAGAAAAATCCATCAAGATGACATATCAATTTTGAACTACCTATGCTCCAAATGCAAGGGTACCTGCATTTGTAAAAGAAACATTACTAAAGCTTAAATCCCACAGTGAACCCCACAATATTAATAGCCCGAGACTTTAAAAACCCAGTCTCACCAGTGGACAGGTCAACAAGACAGAAACTAAACAGAAATAATGAAACCAACAGATATTATGAATCAAATGGACCTAATAGATGTCTACAGAACATTTTACCCAAACACAAAAGAATACCCCTTCTTCTTAGCACCACTTGGAACCTTCTCCAAAACTGACCATATAGTCAGTCACCAAGCAAGCTTCAACAGACAAGATTGAAATAACCTCCTGTCTAATAACCCTATTAGACCACCATGGATTAAAGCTGGAACTCAACAACAGAAACAACAGAAAGCCTAAAAACCCATGGAAACTGAACAACTCTCTACTCAATGATCACTGGGTCAGGGTAGATATAAATAAAGAAATTAAAGGCTTTCTAGAATTCAGTGAAAATGAAGGCACAACATAGCCAAACTTACAGGACACAATAAAAGTAGTGCTAAAAGGAAAGTTCATAGCACTAAGTGCCTTCGTAAAAAAAGTGGAGAGATCACATACTAGCAATCTAAAAGCACACCTGAAGGCTTTAGAACAAAAAGAAGCAAACACACCCAGGAGGAGTTGATGGTAGAAAATAATCAAACTCAGGGCTGAAATCAATAACCTAGAAACAAAGAGAGCAATACAAAGAATCAACAAAACCAAGAACTGGTTCTTCAAGGAAATCAACAAGATAGACAAACCCTTAGCCAAACTAACTAAAAGGCAGAGAGATAATATACAAATTAGCAAAATCCAAAATGAAAAGGGGGGCATAACAACAGACACTGAGGAAATTCAAAGAATATTAGGTCTTACTTCAAAAGACTATATTCCATAAAATTGGAAAATCTAAATGAATTGGATGACTTTCTTGATAGATTCCACATACCAAAGTTAAATCAATACCAGGTGAACAATCTAAATAGTTCTATAACCCCTAAGGAAATAGAAGAAGTCATTAAAATTCTCCCAACCACAAGAAGCCCTGGGCCAGACGGTTTTAGTGAAGAATTCTACCAGACTTTCAAAGAAGAGCTAATACCAATACTCCTTAAACTATTCCACAAAATAGAAACTGAAGGAACATTGTCAAACTTGTTCTATGAAGCTACAGTCACCCTGGTACCTAAACCACACAAAGATTCAACCAAGAAAAGAAATTTCAGACCAATATTCCTTATGAACATTGATGCAAAAATACTCAACAGAATACTTGCAAACTGAATTCAAGATCACATCAAAAACATCATCCACCATGATCAAGTAGGCTTCATCCCAGGGATGCAGGGATGGTTCAACATAAATATACATCAATGCAATCCACCATATAAATAAACTGAAAGAAAAAAAAACCCAGATGATCATCAACTTAGATGCAAGAAAAGCCTTTGACAAAATTCAGCACCCCTTCATGATAAAAGTTTGGAGAGATCAGGGATACAAGGCCCACACCTAAACAAAATAAAGGCAATATACTGGAAGCTGATAGCTAACATCAAATTAAATGGAGAGAAATGTAAAGCAATTCCACCAATATAAGTGACAATACAAGGCTGTTCATCCTCCGTATCTCTTCAATATACTACCTGAGGTCCTAGCTAAAGCAATAGACAACTAAAGGAAACCAAGGTTATATGAATTGGAAGGAAGAAGTCAAAGTATCTTTATTCACAGATGATATGATAGTACATGTAAGTGACCACAAAAAATCTACCAGAGAGCTCCTACAGCTGATAATCACCTTCAGCAAAGTGGCTGGATACAAGATTAACTAAAAAAAAAAATCAGTAGCTCTCATTTACACAAATGATAAATGGGCTGAGAAGGAAAATTATTGAAATAACACCCTCCACAATAGTCATAAATAATATAAAACATCTTGGTGTAACTGTAACCAAGCAAGTGGAAGATCTTTATGACAAGCACTAAGTTTAATCACCGTGACTCACATGGTAGGAGGAACATGATGATTCCTGTCACTTGTCCTCTGACCTCCACACACATGACCTAGCATGTATGAGCTCACCCCTACACGCATAATTTAAACATTTAGTAGCGTGCTTGGAAACACCACCGGAAGTTGTTGTTTGCAACATATGGGTCAGGACAAGGGCCAGAGCAATTCTTCCTCTGTGATGCTCTGTCTTTCAAATCTTATTTAACGAACCCCACCCACTTACATATTAAAAATAAAAATGGAAAGAACTGGCAACACGGCGGGAGACACTCTTTCCATTGGTGGTTCAATGTTCTATCTGCATATTTTCATTGGCTGCTGGAAAAATCTCCTTTGCATGTATAGTTTTATTAGTCATTGAAAATGACTATGTGAGATATTTCCCCTCCTAACATCAGCAGGTGAATGAAGGGACTGAAATGCTGCTGGGGTGAAATGCTCTTGATCCATGATAAATGGAAGTTCCCAACATCTGCTGGGGCAGAAGATGAGTGGTTCATCTGTAATGATGGGTATTTGTAGTTTGAAGCATCTTCCTGATCATTTTCTTTGTCACCATTAGTCTCCCAATCCTGGTAGGAGTGCCAGAGAAACAAGTGGCCAGGTAATGAGCTAGGTGGGGGGGGGGACCTGGGCTGAGGGTCCCTCACTCATTTCCTTTCCAGTCTCCCATGTCCTCCAAGAGCTGATTGGTTTTGAAGTGCTTATTGAGCACAGGGCATGCAGGTACCACTTTTTACATTAGTTTGTGTTACTCATTAGAGTCCCTAGATGTGAATGAGAAGACAAGGATGCCATAAGACTAAAATTCTGATGGATATTTGGAGCCTCCATGACTTAGACATCTCCTTAGGTTACTCTGATCTCAGCAGCTGCACTCCTAGTAGGAAATGCCCCCATCCTATGAATTACTCATTGTCTGCCCAGTCTGTTGGGACTCCAGCCATTGAGCTGATGGCTTTCTCTTCCCCACCGACCCTGGAAAAATATAAATGAAAGTATTTCATCCTCTGGTGAACTGGAGCTCCTTCACTCCCTAGTCTCTGTAGACCCTGCTTCCCCTCTCAGGTGTGTCTTACCAGTCTAGTGCAGGATGCCATCTGGTGCTGTTGAGGGTCAAGAGCTTCCTTTCTGGTTGGGCAGAGTGGTGCTGATGAGTCATGAGGGGTAGAGTAGGGCCCTCCTCTCCCTGAGCACAGTGCGGTGAATGCACGTGTAGGGAGCTGAAAGAGTGGCAGCGGATAGGTGCCTACACCCACTATTTACAGCACTAGGCTTTGAGAAGAAAAGAGAGCCATGGGCACAGGGCCAGTTTGCTTCACAGAGATGACAGGGACTTCTCTGAGAAGGTGACATTTCCAGGTTGGGAAGGGGCTAACTTGACAGGAGTTGGGGGTCTGGATCCCAGTGAACACAGGCAGTTAGGATGATGAGCTGATACGACCTCAGAAGGGAAGCTGAGAGCTGGTCCACACACCTTCAGAAGCTCCAGCAACGATGGTGGACGAAGTGTCACAGGAAGTGATGGCTGCCTGAGGGCTTCAGGTAGAGGGATGGGTGATGGGGTCTGCAGTTTCGTTTTTAACTCATTAATTTGTGGTACCAGGGATCGAATACAGGACCCATGCAAGTATTATTCCACCAACCCATACCACAACTCTTTTTTTTTTCTCTTTAGAGATAGTGTCCACTAAATTTCCCAGGCTCACATTGAGCTTATGATGCCCCTGCCTCAGCCACCTAAGTAGCTGAGTTGACCTGCCAGTGTTTCCAGGCTGTTATTTGGTATTTTAAAAAGATTTGGGTACCTGGGTAGGAAGTGGCTTATGAGGAAGGGGCTGAAGTGAACTTAGACCGGCACTAAGGCTCCTGCTGGAGTTCTGAGGGACAGAGGGGTCCGGGCTGGACTGGGTCGGGTGGAGGGGTGGCTGAGTACTACATGAGCACCTAGGTGGGGCGGGGGGGGGGGGCTTGGCCATGAAGAGTGAAGCAAATAGAGTACATCTATGAAGATTTCTGTTATTTGAGACCAGATGTCACTATGTAGCTCACAGTGACCTCAAATTCAAGAGCACCTGCCTGCCTCAGCCCTCTAGCTGCTGTGATGACAAGGCTGCCTGACAACAGCCAGGTCTCAGGCTTTTGATGGGAATGGTTCAGTGTGCGGTGGAACCATTTCCCTGGAGGAGAAAGATGGCAACGTGTGTGGGGTAGAGGACTAGACTGAGGTGGAGGATGACACTGTGCTGTCAGGCGTGTCCTCCAGGGGTGATGTTTAGTGGGAAGTGGGTGGGCTGTGACACCACTTGGTGGGAAGGACAGCCCTGACGTTATTAATTTAACCACTGCTCTCACTCAATAGTATTTAAAGTGGTTGAATAGTATGGGGAGATGATAAAATATCCAGAATGATTTAGTCTCATAAAACAAATGTCATGTTAGATACGAGTCTGACTGCATTAGCAGAGTATCTTCTAACAAGATCACTTAGCACGAAGCTCCGGGCCGGGGCAGGCGGTGCTCACACAGCTGACATATTTGGGCCCAGGGAACCCCGGCAGCCACTGCACTTCTGTATCTTCAGCTCTTCATATTATTGTTTGAGGTCCCCGGTCTACTCCCCCTGATGTGGACACATCTGGCTGCCTTTTCTCTGTTCTCCTTCTCTTCCTCCACCTTATCTTTTTCTTCTTCCTCCTCGTCCACCTCCTCCACTTCTTCCTCATCCTCCTCTTCCTTTTCTCACTTTCTGTTTGACATAGGGTCTTACTCTATAGCCCAGACTGGTCTTTTGCTCAAAACAAAACAAAACAAAACAAAACAAAACAAAACAAAACAAACAACCAAACCAACCAACCAACCAACCAACCAACCAAACAAACAAAAACAAAAAACCCAGTGCTTTAGCTTCATCTTCGTCAGTGCTGAGGTGTAAGAAATGAAGCCATTCTGGTCCATTTTCATATGAGGTGCTCTCAGAGTTCATCAGAGTCCCAGAGGAGCAGAACTAAGCCCCTCTCTTCTTAGTTGGCAGCAGGTTTGACTGTCTCAGGACTCTTGAGTTGCAAGCAGTCTGCTGTGTGACAGGGTCAGAAAAGGATTTGAATCTCAAGCCCCAGATTATTCATTAGGTAAGGCTGTGTGTCCTAAACCAGCAGGATAGGGACCTGAGAAGCTGGGAGGAGAGGATGGGAATTTCTCAGGATTGGAGGACTTTAAAAACCACTGTCCAGTGTCAAATCAGCATGCTGGCTATTTTTGCCTTTTCTCTACACTGGCATCTCTTTCTGCAGAATTGAATATTAAACAGGTTCATGTCTCTTGAGTCTGTTATCACCATATTTCCAATATGGGACTAGGCAAGTACCGCCATTGGCCTCCCTGTTTCTTTAGAGTACATGCGCTCTTCCACCTGGGCTAGTGTTATGAAGGACATTTGCTATACGGTATCATTTATTTACGTGAGAATATTTTCGTCCATGTTACCTCAGCCTCTGCAGCTTCCTGACCCAGGGGAGTCTGAGGGCAAGATGACATTCTGTTTCTCCAGGGTCATCCTGTCTGTAGAGACAGAGGCGGGCACAAACCAAAGTGTTGCTTTGACAGGCTTCCTCTGACCCCTAGAGTTCCTCAGTAGACGCTGACAGAGCTGGCTCCGAAGTCCTTAGGTGACTTGCAGTCTGCTAGTTTTCAAACCTCCCCAAGGTAATCACTGTTATTATTATTATTGTTGTTGTTATTATTATATTAGTATTACTGATTTTAGGTTAGGCACCACATTAAATATTTCATTGTATTTAGTTCATCTATCTTGAAGATTATCACTCAAGAGAAAAGTTCATTTGAAAATACAGTGGAGGCTGGTGAGATGGCTCAGCCATTAAAATGTGTGCTCCCTAAGCATTGGGACCCAAGTGAAAAAGCTGGGGTGGTAACTTGTGATCCTAGTGCTGGGGAAGGGGAGGGGGAGGGCATCGTCAGGGCTTGCCCGCCAGGCAGTCTAGCTGAGTCAGTGAGCGTCAGGTTCAGTGAGAGACCATCTCCAAAACTAAGGTGGGCAGGGTGGACCTCTGGCCTCCACATGCACATGGGCACACGCACATGCAATTTCGCACACACTTGAACACGTCTATACACACTGAAAAGTAGGTGACGGTCTTCCAACTTAGAAGGGTAACAAATTAGCTTTGAGGGCTTCAGGCTCATTTAATCTAATTAATTACATTTTTATTTTTGTGTCTCTGTGTGTATGTCACACATATAGGTGATAGAGGAGGCCAGAAGAGGGGGACGTGGGGTCCCTGGGAGTTGAATTTACAGGTGGTAATGCGATACTTGGTGTGTGTGCTGAGAACTATCTAGCCGTCTCTCTATCTGCCAGTTTTTTTTTTTTTTCTTTTAACATGTTCCTGGCATCCAGTCCTCAGAAAGGCACCTTCCCTTCTTGAGCCTGCTAAGCAGAGGGAAAAGCAGCACCAGGCACATCACTCAGCAGCTCATAAACGATTTCATTATCCACATTAATAGAGAAGACCGAGGTGCCTCTCAGCCCATTCCAGTAAATCGGTTTTAGCACCAACTGCTGATTAATTGTTCCGAGAGAGCTGAGCCTGACTGACAAAACACTGCTGTCTGCCCTGACACAGAGGCGAGTGAAACTCCACCAGAAATTATTTCAAAATAAGAGGCTGCAGAGTGTTCTGTGTTCCATTAATTACGGTTAGCCGCGTGATCCATGCCTTTAATTGGTGACAGATGGAAGTCTACATGCTGGCCTGGCGGAATTGGCGAGTGCTACTTTGAGTCCTGTGACTTCAACTGCAACATCCAGACTCCAGTCCAACAGCTCAGGGCTGTGACAGTCCGTGGCTCACATGTTTTACTCAGTTCCTCTGGCTGAATACAAGGTATACCCACCACATGCTAACAGCCAGCATGACCAGAAAGACAGATGTAGATGATAAGATCCCCAAGAAAGCTGAGCCATCTTTATCTGCAGGCAGGAGTCTGCTTCGTGGCTCTGTCTGGAAGCTAGGGTCACCCCTTTGATGGGCCATCACAGAGAAAAGGATGATAGCATTCCCCTAGCCTCAGGTGTTGCAGGGCTCCGTGCCGAATGCCCTTGGAGCCAGTGGCCTGGCTGCACAGAACGGCCAAAGGCAGGAGGGAGCAGAGTGAGAAACAAGGAGGTGAGCTGAGGCACCCTCTCTGGTGCGTTTGCTTCGGTCAGCATCGTCCCGTGGCAGCGCAGTGACCTGCGTGAGGCAGCTGTCCTCACAGCTCCCAGGGATTTTTAGTTCCCTACTAGGATTTTTTGTTCCTCTCCTTGCAGCTGAGGAAGGTGAACCTTAAGACGATTGCTCAAGGTCATGTTCTAGTAAGGGCCTGGCCATGCAGAGGAAGGTGGAAGTCAGCATTCTTCTCTCCTCACTTGTCCTCCCCTGCCCTCTTTCTCTTCATCATCTTTCTCCTCTTCCTTCTCATCTTCCTCCTCTTCCCCTTTTCCTCTTCACCTCCTTTTACTTCACTCCTTCCTCCTCTGCACTTTTCTTTCTCCTCCTCTTCCATCTCTTCCTCTTTCTTCCCTTCTTCCTTTTTCTTCCTCCCTCTCTTTCTTTCTTCTCTTCCCCTTCCTTCTCCTCTTTCTCCTTTTTCCTCCTCATGTTCCACCTCCTCTTCCAGCGGGCTTTCACCAGCAGGCAGCATGTTCTATCTGCACTTTAAAGATCCCTTTGAGGTGCTCTGGTGCGGGGTGGGCAGGCATGGATTTCAGGAGACCCTTGGGAAGCTGCTGTTAATGGTCCTCAAACAGTGGCTTGGTGGTTTAGACTAGTGAGATGTTTCAGGAGAAGGGAGAGTCATTGTATATCTCGAGACTTCCTGAAGGGCAAGGCTGAGAAGGGCTTCGGTATTTGATGGAAATGTCTGGTGCTTTGTTTTCTCCTCCTTTCTGTCCTGGCTCTCTGTCCCATGCCATCAGTGCTTGAAGACACCGAAATTTGTCTCTGTTGCATGTATCCTTTTTACTCATCAGCTCCCCAAGGTTGGGGATCAGGTTTCTTATTTTTGGCCATCTGTAGGACCCTTGTGCCTACTACCCAGCAGATGGCTGGTATTCATTTGAATAAAGCCTAGCATTCAAGCCTAGTAACTGAAGTCTAGTGTGGTATCACCTGCTTTTCCTCTCAGCACTGTGGAGGCTGAGGCAGGGGACTTCCTTGTGCCTACTACCCAGCAGATGGCTGGTATTCATTTGAATAAAGCCTAGCATTCAAGCCTAGCAACTGAAGTCTAGTGTGGTATCACCTGCTTTTCCTCTCAGCACTGTGGAGGCCTGAGGCCGGCCTTGGCTACATAATTAGTTTCTGCCTCAAAAAACAAATAAATAAATAGATAGCTAAATAGCTAAATAAATAAAGTTCAATTCCTAGGGAAAATATTTAGAAGTATATGTGAACTCTATATTATAAACAATGAATATTACTAAGAAAACTTTCAAAGTATGCTTAAACAAACATGTCATCTGTAGATTTAAAGAAAAAAATAAAACAAAACCAAACCCAACAACAACAACAAAAAACAAGCCCAAACAATGAAGCCCCTCCAGATAAGAATAAACCCAGCAGTTGGTGGTGTTCTTGAGTTCTGTTTTCCTTCCCAGAGATGGCAGAGATGAAAGGGTCTCGCAGGCACACAGGCACCTGATAGCCATCTCTCCACCTCCACAGCCCCAACCCTGCCAGCAGGAGTCCAGGACTGCCTTTAAGGTAGTGTGACCTGTTACTAGGCTGTCACATTTGCAGGGTGGCATGATGTAACCATTTAACTCACTGCCAGGGGAGCTCAGACCACTTAAAGAGGAACACGGTGACCTGCTCTGTGTGTGAAATTGCTTCTGCACAACAGAAGTTCTGTTCTCACAAAAACCAAACATCTTTCCTCAGGACAGTTCTTTTTCTTCCTTTTTCTCCCATGAAGGCTGGCTTTGAGTGGGAGTTCACAGAGTAAAAAGGACATGCAGTTTGAAGAGTTTTTATTGTGTTAACAAGTAAGAGGCTGACAGTCACATTGATTTTTGAGATGGATGTGAAGGGCTTGAAAGGGAATTCTTACTCTGGGTAGGACCCACCTGGAGATGTCAGCATTGAACCACGTTCAGAGAAGTTGCTCACAGGGATGAAGGAGCCAGGTTTTCCCCTGGGAAAATCAGTTCTCACTGGCAGGCTGCCTCAGGAGATGGGTGTCAAGTAGCTGACTCATATTGGTCACATAGAGGGAGCAAAGTTCTGGGGCTGGCTTGTACACACACCTCCTCTATGCATACTTTTTTTTTATGGAAAGTGGGAGCTCTTGCAGAAAAAAACCCCCAAAACTAGAAAATACTGGAGTCAGAAATGCTCCCTAGAGGGCTAGGGGGGTATGTCCACGGGCAAAGTGCTTGCTAGGTAAGCATGAGGAACTTGAGTTTGAATTGCCAGCACTCATGTTAAGAGTCAGGCACGATAATCTGTGCCCATAACCCTAGTGCTAGGAGGGCCAGAAGGAGAAGGGTGGATCTCAGGGGCTCACTGGTCCAGTCTAGCAGCAAAAGAAAAGTCCAGAGAGACCCCAACTCAAAAATGATAAGGCTGAAAGCAACTGAGGAAGACACTGATGTTCACCCCTGTGTACTGTGTATAGGTGTACAACATATAGGTGAACCTGCACACGCACACATATGCACAAATATACGCGCATGCACACCATACACTTACGTCATGCATGCGCAACACACATGCACCCTCTTGCTAAGAGTGAGATACTTTCTTTTTTCCCCATGAGTGTATTCTATTGACATGGTCTGATCCTGCCATCTCCAAGTGGGTCTTGATTAATTCACTTAAAACCCTTAACACCCTTTCTGTGTATGATATTTGGTTGATGCATCAGTCTCTAGAACCCCTGTCTATGTAGCGCCTAGACAGCTCAGACTCCATGTGGGTTCCCTAGTAAGAGTAGAAGAGACAGTCTCTGTCATGAACTCATGCTCCTTGTGAGCAAATGCTCCTTGATCACTTGGTGGGGTGACCTAGCCAGCCCACAGAGGAAGAGGATCCAGGCTGTCCTGATGGGACCTAATACACTAGGGGAGGACAGGAGGGGAGGAGGACTTTCCTTATCAGTGGACTAAGGGAGAGGGATAGGGGAGGAAGGGGAGGGAGGATGGGACCAGAAGGAGATGAGAGAGGGGGCTACAACTGCATAACAAAGTGAATAAACTGTAAATAATAATAATAAAGACAATAATAATAAAGAGTATTTGAAATGTAAAACAAAAAGAAAAAAGTAAGAAAGAAAAACCCTTTACTCCCTTCAGATATTCACAGCATCCTCCATCCTCTTTTCCCTGTAGCTGGTGGTCAGCTGGCCTTACTCACCCCTCTGCCTCTCTTAGGTGTGGCCTTTCCTGGTGCACATTGTCAGAGGAGGTCCCTGCGTGCTCCCCGACTTTGCAGTTCCCTTGCCTAAGTTAAAGACTCATTGTGTTCGGAGCGACTGATTGTCTGCTGATGACCCAGTGCTGTGGATGCTCCTGGCCAGGTCTCAGTCTTTGTCCAGTCGGCTAGGGCCCGGTGCAGTCAGAAGAAGTACCAGGGTTACCATGGCAGTGAATGAAGGACAGTTCCTAAACCAGGGCCAGGTGCCCTTTGACCTCCCGTTCCTCAATAAGGAAGGTGGTCTCTGGGTTGCAAGGAGTACTGCTATGTGGAGATGATCTCAGAGCTCTGCTTGTACTTCTTTGAGCAGGAGAACTGATGGGAGGAGATCCAGCACGTGGCTCTGCCTTCACTAAGCACAGGGGGGCTGCCAGCACTTTCTCTGCCATCCTGCTGCTCAGACTCCCCTTTTAACCGGTTCAGAGAGAGATGATGTGTCGTGTGTGGGGCAGAGGTGACTTTATCCCACAATCCAGGGCAGTTCACTGAAGTCCAGTAAAAACTTTGGGAAGAACTCTGTTTTGTATGGGCTGTGTAGAGTACCATTTCCAGGAAAATCACCCAAGAAGCAATCTTCATTTCAATCCAGGGACATCCCAGCTCCTGTGTGTCTCTCTGCCTCTAGCACGAGTGTGGGCCACATTCTATGCAGTTGTATCACCTGAGTGCCCTGCAGCAGCCCATCTTGACTCTTGGTGCCTCCTCCTGGTGGAGCTTAGACTGGACGCCACTGCAGAATGAATGCCTTGTGAATGAAAAAAGATTTGGGGATACATTCATAAACCCAGCAGAGTTCAGTGAACACCCCACCTGACTGTCAGCATCCTGGATATGCCAGAGGGGAGAGCAGACAGAGAGCATCCTCAAAAACATTTGTTCCTCAAGGCAGTAGGATCCTCCTGCTTCTAGTTTCTGCTTGAAATGAGTCTCCTTCCTCTCCCTGCTGCAGATCCCCTACTTCTACACCAGACCACTCTGAAGGAAAGAAGAGTTTTTGCTACCACAGGGCCTTTGCATGAGCCATCACCACTTCTGCCCTTCTTACCCTAAGGATATTGACATAGCTATCTTGGGGACATCTCCCCTTCTCCCTCCCCTCATCTCTATTGTCTAGTTCAGGTTGGTTGCTGTTTCTTCCCTCTCTGAATCACACTTCTCTTTCATAGTAGCACAAATCTTGGTTTCTATGTGTCCATCTATTTCACCAATTTCATAATGACCTAGTTTTTTTTCACCAGACCCTAAAACATCTCAGGTTCCTGGGATGTTAAGTGAGTAACCCACACACAATCTAAGAGACATGATCAGAATTCAAGCCAAGAACCCCTCATTCCTCACACCATCTAGTTAACAGTGACCTGGAAATACTGAGCTCAAAGCTTCCTTCCACAGAGCCCTGTACTTGCAATTAGCCATGTAAACATAAGGATCACTGGAGTTAACGTTTGCTGAGCGCTCACTGTTTGCCAGGCTGCAGTATCACTCTAATACAAGCTCTGCATGCAATGGACACTTGGGTCATAGGAGATGGGGAATAAAATGTTTAGAACGGCTGGAGGGGAAAGGCGAGGTGGCACAAAGTCTCCCAGGGAAATATTCTAAGCTCCTCCTCATGCCCACAGAAGAACACAAGCAGAGTGATGCAAAGCCAAGCCTCATGCTGTGGGCTTTGGGTTTCACCCGAAGGGTTCTTGGGAAACTTCGAGGCTATATCTGCCATTGTCTTATTGCTTGTTGATGTCTTTGGCCTTGATACAGATGGGAAAGAATGCAGGCTAGTGCAGTCAGCCCCTTGGAATGGCCTTTGTGTTCAGACCCTGTCCCTCAGACAGGCAGGCTGGTTGTCCCCAGCACCAGAAGGCCATGTCCCCACTTCTTTGCTTATTTCAGTGTGCTGTTTTGCTTGGGTTTATGTAACAGCTTCCAGGAGGCTCAGAGTCCAGGAGTAAAGAAGGGCTCATCTCTGAGACCTTAGGCTGGCTGTGTAGCACCTCTCCCTCGAATTCCTTCCTGCACGTGGGGTTTTGGGTAGGAGATGCTTCAAGAATCCTTTTGAGCTTTGTCCTAGTCCTTGAAGTTCCCAGAAGAAGGCCCCTACCAGATGCACACAGGAATCTGGCTTGTGAGAGCCTGTTCGATTTTGTAGCATCTCTGTTTACTGTGGCGAGTCCAAGGTTAAGTCTCTCTGAGCCGCAGTGACCCCATCTGAAAAATGGACGGATGACTGCATTATTGCAATGATTACTAAATGAACACAGCCCAGGTGTGCTCAGGACCTGATGTGCAGAGGACGTTCGGCAGCAGCAGGAGTGTATTGAAACGGCTTCTTCCTCCCGACCTGCACTGTGGCTCCTGCTCTCCCACTCCAGTTATGGACATCAGACCTGCATTTCTGAGGCTCAGCTTTGCTTCTTTTGTAGGATGATGGCATTTTGATGCCAGTGAAAGGGGAAAAGAGAGGAAGGAGGGAAGGAAAAGAGGGAGAGGGAGAGAAGAGGGGAAGGAAAAGGAAGGAAGGCAGGAATGAGGGGACCCTTTGTTGAGAGCTGATTCCTAATGACCCATCGGCAGGGTCAGTCTCTGCGAGGGCAAAAAATAATGAAACATCGATTCTCAGAAGCCATTACAAGTCAGGCTTACAGGAGAAGTTTAAAAAGCAATTAGTCTAGATTGAAGCTAATTAGCGTTTTCTGCCTTCCCCTGATTCAAAAGACTCAGGTGGCACAGACATTATTGGAGACCTACTAAGTGCTAGATGATTAGAGGATTCAGGGATGGAAATTAACTATATGATGGAGATTAACTATAAGTACATATGATGTCCCAAGACTGCCAAGGAAGGTAAGATCCAGGTTAGGCTAGAAGGACAGGTGTCATCTTTCGCCTGGCTTCAACTCCCCTCCTTCCTTTGCTCTGCTTCCTATACCAGACTCTGTGGCTTCGATCTATGTGTCATTCAAATTTCACTTTATAAAACTTTCCAGAAAGGTTTGGTCATCTCATGATTGGTGTCTGCCCTCCATGCAGTGACAAACATCTCTCTGGCTCCTTTCAGTTCTTTAAGTTCCATTTGTCTGGCTGTCTTCTCTTTTTTGGAAGTTCAAGGTCAAACTTTCTGTCTCCCCATCTCCCCATCCCTAAGCCACTTGCTCTTAAAGGTTTGTTTTCCAAGTTCATGCTCTTACCACAGATCTGGTTCACTTCCCATGCCAACTCCCTTTACTCTGGATATCTCCATGATTTCACCTGTCATATCAAATAGGTCATTGAGAAAAGCTTTATTTTTGCTCATAGTTTCTAAGGTTTTTGGTCCATCACGTGGGGAAGGCATGGTAGAGTTCATGATGCCAGGAGCATGTGGCAATGGCTCCTCACACCATAGTGGAGCAGGGATCAGAGCACAGAACAGGAACTAGGGCCTGGTATAACCTTGAATGACCCATTCACTGTGACCCATTTTCTCCAGCCAGGCCCCACTTCCCAAAGGCTCCACAGCACCCTCCCCCAATGTCCTAATTTCATTTCTATTGCTGTGACAAATATTCTTACCAAAATGAAGCTTAAGGAGAAGAAAGGGTTTATTGGGCTTACAATCCAAGGTGTCAGTTCACCATTGAGGGGAAATCAAGGCAGCCTCTCAATCAGCTAGTCCTATCACATACAAAGTCAAGAGCAGAGAGAGAATCAACTCACCCTGCTTGCTTTCTGCTACCTTTCTTGGCTTTTAATACAGTTTATGGCACAGCTTAGAGAATGGTGGCATCACAGTGGACTGACTGGGTTGATGAACAATGAAGACAACTCCCTACAGACAGGCCCTCAACCCAATCTTATCTAGACAGCTCCTCAACTGAGACTCTCTTCTAGGGTGATTCTAGGCTGTGTCAAGCTGACACAGCGTTACTCATAGCACACTGGTCTCTTAACAGAAGGGTATCAAGTAATCACGCCACAAGGAGCATGCCTGGGTCTCTCATTTATCCTTACCCAACTATTTTCAATAGTTCTCCTCAATCTCTTAGATTTTTATACTATTTGATTCATCCAGATCTCTTTCTCCCACAAAAGATGAATCACTCTTGACCTGTTTTTTGATCTGCACTTCTGATCTTCAGTAGAATACAGTATTCACTTATGTGGTTTTTTTCCTTCTTGTAATGGGAAAATAGAAAAATGGTGGTAGAATCATGATGGTGGTTGTGAGGAGAGGAATGGGGTCAAGAGTTACTAGCCAGAAAATTTTGCTCTTAACTCTTCAAAGTAAAGGGCATGAGCCTTAGAATATGATCAGTTTTTTGTCTGTGCCCTTCATGTTTAGAAGGTTTTTCACAGCATGAACTAAAAACTTCCAAAGTTTTTGTTACGTATTGTTTGGAGCAAGTTAAATATCCTAACATTTGCTCACTTTGATAGTATTAAAAATCACATTGATTAGTACATGGTTCTGGGAAAACCAAGGAACACATAGAAAAGCCCGAAAGAAGAGATGGAAGATGAATGTGAATACTGTGGTGCAGTTCATTCTCCACCAAATTCCCTAAACATGCTTAAGATGAGGTTATTATGTCTGCACCCCAAGAGATTAGCAATACATTAAGTCCTCTTCTTGTGCTTCTAGTAGTTGCAGATATTTCGCTGTATGGATGTGTTATACAGTTCATTGAGCAGGTTCCCTTTGGTGGGTGTTTATCACAAAGTCATGTTGGTTTCTTTGTCTCGTATAGGATAAAGTCAGGTGACATCTGCCTTATCTGCTGTCATATTTTAAGCTTCTCATGGGTACCATTCATTTTTAGGAACAGACTTGGAAGGTGATCTGGAAGGGAAGCGATGTACTTCATCCCATCTCCAAGATGGGAACCATGACCTTGCATTGGCGACTATGGCAGCGACAGCATTATTCACCGTTAACATTTATTTAATGCACTCACTTGGTAGTTCATACTGAAAGCTCACACACAGTCCTTGTTTTATTCCCCATTCTGACTTGCTTCAGCAAGGTGCCAAGACCCATCAATTTAGTGTCCTCTCTGTTTCTTTAATCTGCTCATTTTCTCCCTATTCCCTTTGACACCTCTCTTCTTGGGATTGCTTTAATAGCTCTCAGCTTTGGAACTGTCTCCTTCTGTGGCAGGCTTTTAGTCACATCGCTCCTAATCTTAATTCTCACAGACTCACATTATCTGAGATAATGCCCCCACCTAGTCAAGTGGTTTGGGATGCTGATTATCACTTGCGGTGCCTCACCTGAGGTTGCCCCCTCTTTGGGTCTTCAGCCTGCCCAACTTCTCTTGTTGTTAGCACCATTGTGTCCATAGGAGTTCTGGATGCTATAAGGAAATAGCATGATCTTTTGTGGCTTAAATGATGAGAATTTATTTCTCCCTGTTCCAGAAGCAGACAGGTCCAAGACCAAGGTTGCTGGTTGATTGCTGTGGAGGGCATGCTTTCTGGTTTGCCCACAGACATCTCTTATAAAGTCATCAGCTTTATTCATGGATGACTTCATGTCTCATTTTCCCCCATAAGTACATTTGAGCCCAACATGTGGGTGTAAGGGACACAGATTGTATTTGTTACTTTCTTTTGTGGTAAAATATAGTAACTAGATGTACATTCTAGAAGAAAGAGTTTTTTCTGGGTTACAGTTCTAGAGGAAGACTCTGCAGTGATGGGGAAGTAGGATGACAAAAGTAGGAAGCCGAGAGCTCACATCTGTATCCACACACAGAAGGCACTGAGAGTGAACTGAAGTACGCCTCCAATGATGTCCTTTCTCCAGTGAGGCTTCATTCCCTAAGACTTCTGTTAACCCCCCGCCCCAACAGCACCACCAACTGGGCACCAAGTATTCAAATAACTGAGTCTGAGTCTATGAGGTGACAGTTCTCATTCAAACCACCACACAGACATTTAGTCCATAAAAACTGTTCTCTGTGCCTGCGTCCCTCTTCCCCTTCCCTCATTTCCCAGGTCATCTTGGTTCTGATGTTATCTCTTGCCTACCACCTGGGCTAGGTGCCTTGTAAGCGTTCAGTGTAGCTAGAAGCAAGGATTCCTTCCCCATCACTCTTTGAATTGTCAGAGGATTGTATCTATCTCTTACTGGATCGTGCACTCTGTGAGAGAAGGGTTCATTCTCTCTTCCCACCAGGTCTTAGCTTAGTGTCCAACATGTGATATGATTTAATTAAGTCTCAACTAAATCAAAGCTGTGGCCACTTCCTGGCTGAGCCCACTCCCCACAGGACACTCTGACCCACTTAGAAGCAGCAGTGCGAACATCCTAGCATATCTGCTTAGAGGGAGGGAGAAAATTGTCATCAGAAAAAGGCTTCATGACACAACAGGAGATCCGGTGTGTAAATCATTAACTGATCTGTTTACTATTTTTATTTGCATTGGAGATCAAATTAAATATTGCATTAAGTGAGTTAAATATTCATATTTCATTAAATATAGATTGCATTTTAAAAATTAACTGCTGGGTGCTCTTCCTTGAGCTGGATTATCAAGCCTCAGCACAATTGGCCTGGCATGCACTAACCGTATGAGGCTGTTTTCTGTGTCCCTGGTGGCTTGCTTGCACCCATAGGGGTAATGGAGTGGGAGAGGACCTGTGGGCTGAGGTTGCGAGTTGTACTGTGGGGCTGCAGAGCTGATGTCTGGTTGTACAGGGAGAGGGGGAAGGAGAAGGAGTGACACTGTATGCGTAACTGCATCCTTGTCGCTTTCCATGCAGTTTCTGTGGATTGCCTCCCTTGATTCCCACCACAGACACATATGACTGACTCTTACCTTTCACAGGTGGAAACCGCATGTGGTGAGGTGAGTGGATGGACTCCAGGTCTCGCAGCCTTGGAAAGGCTGTCCCAGGTTGCGTGGCTCACAGTCTTCACTAGGACCCTAATGAAGCAGAAGGGCCTCCAGGATGCTAGGAATCTAAACATACATGAGTTTTAACAATAGAAGATTAGTTCTTAACAATAGAAGATGATGATAGGTAATGGTAGAATTTAAAATTGCTCATTTATCTCCCCATGAATCCATGCATCCATGCAGTCATCCACGAATCCATCCATCTATCCATCCATCCACCAACAAACCCAGCCTCCATTCGTTCTTCCATATAGCCACAAAGAATGCATGCATTCACTTGTCCATGAGTATATCTTCAATGTATGCATGCATTCATTTATGAATTCACCTACTTATCTATTCCCTAACCACATATCTGTCCATCTAGCCACTTATCTATTTATCCACTTTTCCTGACTAGTTTTATGTCAACTAGACACAAGTTGGAGTCATCTGAGAGGAGGGAACCCCAACTGAGAAAATGCCTCCATAGATCAGGCTGCAGGCAAGCCTGTGGGGCATTTCCTTAATTAGTGATTGATGTGGGAGGATTAGCCCAGCATGAGTAGTGCTACTCCCAGGCTAGTGGTCCTGGATGCTGTAAGGAAGCAGGCTGCGCAAGCCAAGCCAAGAAAGGCAGTAAGCAGCACTCCTCTATGGCCTCCGCATCAACTTCTTCCTCCAGGTCTCTGCCCAGTTTGAGTTCCTTCCTTGGCTTCCCCTCAGTGGATAATGATTCAGGATATGTAAAGCAAATAAATCCTTTTCTCCTTAAGTTGTTTTTGGTCATGGTGTTTTATCACAGCAAATAGTGACTCCAACTATGACCCGTGTATCCATTTATCCAATCCTGCGTCTACCCACATACCCACATATCTGCCATCCACTTATCCACACATTTAAAAATTTTTTATTGAGCCTCTGATGGGTACCAGGAGTGATCTAGCCTTGAGGACATAGAGGATGAGGCATATATCATTTGTTTGCATATATCATTTGTTTGCTATAGTAAATTGGAAGATGCCAAGATTCTGTCTCCTTTGCTCTATTCCTCTATTCCTTCTTTCTTCCCTAATACCTAGGACCAGATGCAGAAACCAGATTTTGTCACACCTTCTAACTCCCTCTTGTGTGTCTGTGTTTCGGGTATCTGCTGGCTCTGTGTATCTATTTCACAGTAGCCAGTGATCAGTCTGGGACAGCTGACAAGAGGGGCTGAGGTGTGGGGGTGGGGCGTTTGCACCACGGTGTGGTGGCCACTCCCACTGTGCAACCTTCTTCCTCCTTGGCCCTCTCCTAAGGCTCCTTCAATTTCTGAGTCACCCTTCATGTTGCCTTCTCCTTCAGTGAGTCCTCCCCTGGTGGTGACTCCCTACACATTCTGTTTTCTCATCCCTCTTCTCCTGAATCCCATTGCTTATCTGGGCATCAAGATTCTAGCGAGCCTGACCATGTACAGATTGCCTTCTGAGTTTGGCCTCCCGAATCACTTGGATGTTACTTGAGAGGAGAATGGTGTCACATCTGCTTCCTGAGAGAATCACTGGCTGAGGGGTATTGAGGGGTCAGAACCATATCAGCTAGTTTGTGTCTCTAGGATCACTGTTGCAGTGTTGTAGTCGAGACATAAACACTCTCCGAGACAGTGTTGCAGGGCAAAAGTCCTTATTATGGCCAGGCCAACTTGTTCTCCATGGGTAGGAGAAAAAGTGGCATCTAAGCTGCAGCAGGGGAATTCGAATATAAGTCTTTCATGGCCTTTGCAAGCAAGCAGTGTTCCACAAAAGCAGAACTTTTGCGATTAGTCAAGTCAACCTATTTCTCAGAAGGTCTTTGTGGTCTGTTGGTTTGAAAAACAATCTGCACAATAGGAACATAAATCTCATAAATTTTACCTAAGAAATACAAGTGCAGATATCATGACTCTGGAAGCTGAGCAGTAGGGAGAATGGAGGCACTGTTACTGTTTGAGCCGTGTTAAAATCAACAGTGGAGGCAGAAGTGGGGGAGTCAGCTTCTAGCCAAGAGCTTCCCTTGCCTCTTCCAGGGATCTGTGAAGCAGAGATGGCAGGAGAGACCTTCTTAGTGGGTCTGCTGTGGGGACTCAGTGTTTTAGCTCACCTATAACGGACTGGTTTCCACTTTGTTGTTAGAGATGCTACTTCTAAGTCCCCTTTGAAAAAAGGGTGGATTTTTCATAGAAAAGATGGGTTCCCATTGTAAGGGATCCCTGTTGTTAAAAAAAAAGCGTCCGATGGAAAGGTACGCCCCACTGGAAAGACAGGGGTGCCTATGGAAAAGAGCGATCCCCCTGTAGAAAAGAGTAAGCTTGTAGAGAAGCTTTGTTGGGAGGCTCCCAAAGGCTCTGGGGCTCAGCAGGCATGCTTTGGACTACCCTACTTTTGGGCAGCTGTTGCTGATGGGGGCATTTTCCAAATGGGGATAGAGACTCAGGAAAAGGGCTTCTGATCACAGTGACTTGTTCTTCCAGGAAAGGCCAGAAAATGTTCTTTGGACCGGGGTCCTGCAGTTTGCTTTAGCTATCAAAAAGACAGACTCTGATTCTTTCTCTTCCCTGCTGCTAAAGTAATCCTAATCCTCCTGGAGGCTGTGGCTGCCCTGACTGACAACCTCATACAGGAGCAGCACAAAGGAGAAACAGACAGAGGCTCCCTAGCTCCAGTATCACCACAGAGCTGATGCAAGTCACCTGGCTCTCATTGTTTGGCATTGCCTAAAGCCACTGCAAAAGCTGTCACTTGATCTTCAAATGTTAGATACTTGTCATGGAGCTGGCGGGGTGAAGGGATGCTTCCTTGTGAGGTTGAAATTCTGCTCAGGAAATGGAGTTCTTGCTCTTTCACTATTGGGAAGAGGGTGTGTGTATGTGTGTGCGTGCGTATGTATGCTCACTCACATGCGAGAGCATACATACCCACGCTCGTGCACATTCTTGTATGCAGGTGTGTATGCATGTGTATGCAAGTTCATGTGGAAGTCAGAGGTCAACCTTGGGTGTCATTTCTTGAGATTCTGTCCACTTTGATTAAAAAAAAAAGATTTGTTTTTATTTATGTGTATGCATGTTTGTGTGAATGTATGGCACATGTGTGTGGGTACCCAGAGAGCCCAGAAGAGAATATTGGATCCCCTGGAGCTGGAGTTACAGGCAATTGTGAGCTGCTGAACTAAGTGCGTGCTGGGAATGGAACGTGGGTCCTCTACTGAGTCAGCTCTCTAGCCCCAAGGAGGCTGTCCATCCTGTTTTTGAGAGAGTGTTTCATTGGCCTGGAACTCACAGGAATGGTTAGGCTGGCTGGCTAGCCAGCTCCGGGAATCTATCTTGTTCCTCATCCCCAGTGCTGGGATTTAAACCACATACCATCTTACCTGGCTTGGGTTCTAGGGCTCAGATTCAGCTGCACATCTTGCAAGGCTGGCACTTTATTATCAGAGCTACCTCCTCAGCCCACTCATCATCTTTTGAGGGATGCTTTGAGTTCACCCTCATGGTAGCTTTAGGGGAGAGCATGGCTGGGGAGGAAAAGGAGAAGCTGGCTCCAGGTCACAAGGTGGCTTGAGTTCCCCCCATTTGCCAGTGGCATTGGCGCTGAGCAAACATGGCTCTGAACATACAGGATGGTCGTGTCTCAGCTTCTCACATGCAATAGCTTGGGAGTGTGTGTGGAGCTGTCCCCACCCAGTCCAGAGACCTGCCGCCTCAGCTCCTGTCTCTCTCTCCTCCTCCGCTCCTTGGCTTTTCTCTTTTTCTACCGTCCCTTGATGCTCAGGCTGAGAGCCCAGCTGAGGCCCGGGGGAGGCACCTAATGACCATCCCAGATTCTGTTTGGAAGAATTAGCGCTTCAGCCCCCACAGGAGCTCTCTGAGGATAAACTTCTCATGCACTTTTCTCTCCTTTCAAGCCCACGGGACATCTCCACATCGTTTTAGGAAGGGGCAAAGTTCATTTTTCATCCTTAGCTGCCCAGCATTTCTGCCTGTAAGTGGGCCCTAGTTTGAGCTGTGTAATCATTTCTGAAATAGCTTCTATCGCTGGAGTGGGCTAGCTGGATTCATTAGCGGTGTCTAATGAAACAGCACAGGGAGGAAGAGACGGCTAGTTGGTGGTGTGGTGAGATGGCCTTGCCTGTTCATCACACAATTTATCTCAGCTTAAAAAACCCTGGAGCTCATTAATAGTCTCTCTAAGAAGGGCCAGGCCTGGGAGAGCCATCTAGATTCTCTGAGCTCACAGGTCTAATGGGAAGGGGTGGGCTGCTGCTATCTGCCACCTCCCATGGTACAGGATGTACAAACCTAGGCACTGGCACCTGATCCGTTTTCTCTGATGGTTCCCTCAGAAAGGTGAACCGATTCCTGCTGTCACCCCCTTTACTGTCTCCTGTGCTAGAATCCTATCACTTCCTGACACAGGGCAGAATCTCCTCATTGTCCATAAACATAGGGACACACACACAGGAAAGGAAGCTCACAGAGTTGCCTTGCATCAAGTGTATATCTGCCTGAAAAAGACCTGGTTCTCAATAATTGGAAATCGAGCATCAAGGAAAACAACCTCTTTCCATGTAAGCTGTGGTATGTTTTAAAGGGCAGATTCCTCTGGTGCATTTAGAAATAGGTTTTGGGGGCTTGAGGAGAAGGCTGGGGGAGTAAAGTACTCGCTGCTCAAGCATGAGGACCCGAGTTCAGATTCCCAGCATCCTTGTTAAAGGCTGGGTGCGGAGGTGCAAGCCTGTAGCCCTGGCACTGGATGTGTGTGTGTGGGGGGGGGCAGGAGCAGGTGGGTCTCTGGAGTTAGCTGGCCAACACGACTGGTCCATCTGAGATCTCCAGGCTCAGTGAGAGGCCCTGCCTCGGGGAATAGGATGGGGAGTGGTAGAGGAAGGCACCTGACATTGGTTCCTGGACTCTGCTCATGAATGCACGGGCAGGCGCACTGTATGTGCAGCCAGGGAGCAGAGTGAGTGCCGGCGCTCAGCGCACATTCTCTTGCTCAGTCTAGGACCTCAGCACGGTGCCCTCACATCTAGTGTGGACCTTCCCACCTTGATCAAACTAACAGGACCGTCCTTCACAGGTGCACTGGGAGGCTGGTCTTCTAGGTGATTCTAGGTCCTGTAAGTTTTGACAGTCACTATTAATGGTCGCAGTTGTTGCAACCAAAGGAAGAGAAGTGCTTTTGATGTGGGGTTGCTCAGCTGCCCAGGAGAGTGGATGTTCCTCTCGCTCTTCCTCACAGCCATGGTTGTATGTGAGTTTTGGCATTGTTTCTAATCTCTGTAAGAGCCCTAGACTAGAAGTGCCATGAGGGTAAGACCCTGTGTGATGATCAAGATCTGACCTTCTGGGTTTCAATGTGACTCAAGGGAGGAGGCCAGCATGAACAACCCAACCATGACAGAAGCGCACACCACCCTCAGAGAGCCTGAGAGGGAAGAGCAGGCCTTCTTGGTTTGCGTAATGATCTATTGGCTCAGGGGTAGGTCAGTCCTCACCTGCCAGGTCCTTCCTGTTGGCTGCTCACTCAGGTTTCCGAGTCTGCATGGACTGGTCTGGGTTGGTCCATCCTCACTTGGTGGTGCTTGGTGATGTATGTCCCATCTGGTTGGTAAGATGAGCATTTCGACTCTAGTAGGCCTGTAACTGTGCATGCTCACAGAGGCAGGGACTGTCTCCATGGGTGCCTAGCTCAGAAACTGAGGTATCATTTTAGGAAGGAGTATAAACTTATGCTTCCTGACTTTTTTTTAAAGAAAGCCACGTGTTCTATTGTATTTCTGTTTCTCTGATAAAAGATTCTGACCAAAAAAATGAGCTAGAAAATGAGGCTTATTCAGCTTATGAGACCAGATCACAGTGCATTACTGTGGGGAAATCAAGACAGGAACTTCAAACAGCTAATCACATCACATACACACATCAAGAGCAGGGCAAAATGAATGCATGTGTGTGCTCTGTTCAATTTCTCTACTCTTATTTAATTTAGGGTTCCATTCCTGGGGAATGGTGCCACCCACAGTGGGCCATGTCTTCCCACATTAATTAACTGTTTAGTAAAGACAGTCCCACATAGATGTGCCCACGGGTCAACCCAGTGTAGACCACCCCTTATGGAGACTTTTTTCTCAGGTGGTCCTGGGTTGTGTCAAGTTGACAAATAAATCTAATGATCACAGCACACAAACTCCAAATGTCAGTCATGAAACTGAGTGTTCTCTGGTCTCTGATATTTAATTCTTATTTTCTTCTCCTTGATGATCAGGTTTTCCTGTTGTTCCTTACCCACTCTTACCTTCCCTAGGACCTTTTTATCCACCATTCCTCCACATTTCTTGCCCCTCTGGTCACTGCATAAAGCAACTTCTTATTTCAACACCTTCCTGTCTTTCTTTCCTGACAAGTTGGGATACTTGCCATCTTGTTAAAAATGAAGATCCTGTAACCCAAGTGTCATTTATTACTCACTCAAAAAACACCTTAGAATCAATGGATAAATATTCATTTCCAAGTAATGTGGTTTACTGTGCCTGTGAGAAAAACAAATGGAAAGTAATTGTTTCTTAAAAACTAAACCTTCCTTGTCTTATGTTTTTGTTTTATTTTCCATGCAGGATCCGCTGTCTCTGCCTCCCAGCCTGGTTGAGAGTCAGGTAAGCACTCGTTTTATTCTAGGTGAAGATGCTGTCTGTATTAGAAAGGAAGAGGTAAGTCCCTCACCTGTGCCAATGTGCTTTTTTTGCTTTCTTAGTCAGCATAGCCATGTGTCGGCATGGATAGGAGATAAGGTGAATTTCTATCAGCATTGGTGGCCTGTGGGCCTTTGGATGTTCCTTTCCACTCATAGTAGGGACTCCTGAGCCTAACTGACACACGCCTGCCAACAGACCCAGCCCTCTGCTTCCAGTGCCCTCCACTCCTCATATAGAACAGTCACTGTTAGCAGGTCATCGAAGGCTCACGAGGTGAAGGCTCTTGGTATCTGTGATGGGTGAGCTCTAAAGATGGAGTTCATTTTTCCAGTGGCTGTAGGTGGCTGAAGAGTTGGTTTTTAGCATCGTGGACTGCTTGTCAAGGAACCGTAGGCTTGCTTGCTTCTTCTACTGTATTGCTTGAAAGCAGTTGGAGGAAACCCTGCTACCCAGCCTCATCCCACTTTGTTACTGTTGGAAGTACCACAGCTCTGCCTGAGGGGAACACAACTGCACCAAATGGATCTATGCCTCGGGGCAATGCTTTTTTTTTTTTTTTTTTTATTGATTCCAACTCTACCTTATTATTGTTGCTTAGCAAGGAGCTAATGTAATTTCTAATGAAGCCGTGCGGCTTTCGAATGGATAAAGTAAGAGTTTATTTCCCCTGTGATGCCATGTCATCCTCTCTTCAATTAAACCCTGGGAAGGAAAATTAATACAAATGTGGAGATCTTCCCCTCTAAGATTAATGTCCAGACAGTAGATTTTCATTGTTCGCGTGGGATTCTTGTGTTATAGAATTGGGGGGCACAGGGCTGGCCCTCCGGTTGGTGGAGATTAAGGGTGAGGTGTCTCACCAGGATGCTGAATCTGAGGTGATATCATTTGTGGTGACCGGGCTATGCTCTGCCCTGTCCTGCCCTGCTGGGTCATCCGGCCAGCAGGATCGCCACGTCACCGTCCCTCCCCTTGCCCTCTGTAGCTCTTTGTATTGGCTGTCCGTCACGAGTCGCTGGCAGAAGCCTCCATGAACCCCGCCCTTCCCTCTCTGTGCCTGGGTGTATGCAGGTGTGCATGTATATGTGCGTGCTCATGTATGTGTGCTGCATGTGTAGGCGTGCGTATGGAGGCCAGCGGACAAGCTCAGCGCTCGCCTCTCAAAGCATCGTATAACTTGTTTGTTTTTCGTGGCAGGGTCTCTCACTTCCCTGGACCTTGCCAGTTTGTTTAGGCTGGCAGGATAGTGAGCTGCAGAGCTCCACTGTGCCTGCCTCTCCAGCTATGGGATTGCAAGAGTATGCCACTACGCACAACCTAATTTTTATGTGGGTTCTGGGGTGTGTGTGGGACGGTCAAACTGTCCTCACGCTTGCAAGGCGAGCACATTATTGCGGAGCATTCCCCAATTTTAAGTGCACTATAGTGGCATTTAGCACATTTGTCATAGGATGTAGTCACCACCTCTGTCCTGTCCATCGCACCTCCATCACTCCACGGCCAAAGCCCTGCACTTGTTCCACCCCTGCCTCTCTCTGGTCCTGGCAGCTGCCAGCATGCTGCTTCTGTGGGGTTATCTGTTCCGGCTATTTCATATAAGCGTGGATGACCTTTCATATCTGGCTTCTGTCACAAGAAACAGTCAAGCACTGAAATGAGTGGCCATACAGATCAGCATCTCCACACCAAGAACTTAAAACAAAGACTCAAGTTAGTGGAGGAAATACCCATTCGTAGTGGTCCTGTGCGTAGCAACCCAGAGGTGAGATCAGCCCAACATCTGTCAAAAAAACAGAACACAAACTGTGGTCCGTTCTTGCAATGGAGGACTACGTTGCCCTGGAAGGGGAGGAGGCTGTAATACAGGCTGGATGAGTCTTGGAGTCACGACAGGCAGAATGCTTTTCCAGACCCAGTTCCTTTCTGTGTGATGTGGCTGCTTTGTCAGAAGCATTCTAGAGGCTGTAATCCTGGGAGAGGTGGGATTAGACCAGGATGGAGGGTTTTCCTGTGCAGCTCCTGGGCTCAGGGTGGGTGCTATGGCTGGAGAGAGTGAGTAGGGAGTGTTGCTGGTCTCTGCAGAGCCTGGGGCTGTGATAGGGACCAGGTCTGATGCATTAAGCCTCCTGTTCTGTTGATTAAACAGGCTTGTTTGACCCAGTTATCCTGTCTGTCTGTCTGTCTCTCTGTATGTTGTCTATCTGGTTCTGTGTCAGCTTGACAAACAGTACTAGTGATTCACTCACTGGGGCTGTCATTGGGCCCTATGGCTACTCTCAGACATTCTATCTCCCTGGCGAGACTAGATCTGATCTTCTTCCTCTACACACATGGGGTAGAAGCCCAGAGAGGTAAGACAACTTACTCCTACTTGTACCCTTTGCAGCCTGATTCCTTCTGTGTGTCTTGAGGCATCTCTTAGTTCTCCAGGCCTGGGCATTTACACACTGGTATGGTTCTGAATGACCCACTGCAGTTCTGGCCTCCCTCAGTGTTTGAAGCCCCCAGAGCACCGTGAGATATCTAGAGCTCCTTGCTGTGTGTGTGGGGGGAGAGGGGTGGTGAGGAGATGCAGGTGGGTTCCAGGCATGCAAATGGCATTCCATGCTTCTGTCTTCCCAAGGCTTATGAGCCCAGTGTGACTGGCTTGGCTGATCTACAGTCAAGGTCAAGGTAGCTGCTGTCTTCCTCCTCATTTCACCTGACCCGAGTCCTGCCTTCTGGGAGCTTCACTCACTTAGCAGAGGGCAGACTGTCTGCAACGCTGCTGCTCATCTTGTCAAAGAAAGGTTCACGGAGCTGGTCATGAAGGTCCCCAGAAGCACAGCGACTGGCAGATGAAGTGCAGGAATGGCTGGTGAGGGTGGCACAGGCAAGCCTACTGCCAAGCCAGACTGCGCCGGGCTCCCCAGATCAGACAGCTACCTTCTCTGCCTGGAAGGTGACACCCACCCCATCTGCTCAAGGGGCCTGGGGCTGCTCACACACGTTCCCAGTACAGGTTCCTGTTTAAAATGGATCAGTCTCCCCAGCAGGGGTGCATTCTTGAAGCATAGCTCTAAGTGGGCTAGCCTACTGAGGAGATTCCCCTCCTTCCTGGGGTCTGCCTGGAAACCTGGCAGTGCCCACAGGCCCGCTCAGGGCTAAAGTCAGCCCCAGGAGGGATGAAAGGTCTGACGCTGTTCTGATTGCGGTGGGCTACTCCCTCGATCATCGCCTGTGCCTGCCTCCTCTGAGCGCCAGCTGATGGACTCCTGTTTCCTGTTTCTCACAGTCCCTGTCACAGGGAGAACAAAATGAGAATGCGGTTGCTACGGCGCCTTCGGCACCTTCTCTTGCTGCCAGCATCTCGTGGGTACATCGCACTCTCTCCTCTCATCCTCCACTCCTCCCTCCTCAGTGCAAAGCCCTTGGTCAGCCAGGAGGCACAGGGCAATCTGCAGAACAAGGACTGAGGTGGACTGAGATCCGGCACTTGTTGAGCACCTACTGTGTCCCAGATCCTTGCAAAAACAATCCTGTGTAAACTTCCTGATACCTAGAGAGAAAGGTAACCCCTAAACCTATGTTAGGAGGGGAGCTTCATGCTCTGAAAGGCGAGCAGGTGTCCACACAAGACTCCCAGGTCCCTGGAGGAAAAGTTGAAGCTGGGAATTGCGGTGTGATCCACTCTGGTGCTTCCTTGAGGAGGGAGTTGAGTGTGCACACTGGGCAGGCACCGTTTTCTAGATCCAGGCCCCTTTGTGACTTCTCAGAGAGATGGCTCTTCTCCTGTCTGTGTTGAGTCTGCCTCCTTCCACTGGCTGTTGGTTGGTAAATTTTGGCTTTCTCTTTCCCCTATGTGACTGGCAAGGGACTGCCTTCCCCCATCTTTTCCCTACAGAAGGAATGCTTGTTCGTGCTCACAGCTGGTACCAGCCATCAATTAGCCCTGTAATCACAGCAGAATTTCCCATCTGATCCACACAGTGGCTCCTGCCTGCTGCAAAGATGCTGTTGACATTGATGTGGGCATCTGGCTCCTCCAGGAACTAACAGTGCCATAGGCCCCAGGACAGCCACCTGGAGCTGCCTGCCCAAGATCTCCAGGCTTATCCCACCTTTCTTTGGGGGCTACTGCTTGCTCTAAGTATAGCATCTAAATGCCCAAGCATGATCTAGCTCCAGTCAGCCTTCTGATTTTGCTTCTTTCCTCCTTCCTGGTCCTCACGCCCTCAGACCCAGCCCGAGTCCCATCGAGGACTCTCCTGCTTCAGACTCACTTCTCCAGTGCTTAAGATTTTACTCTTCATGGCTCTGTGTGCTCTGAAATAATCATTCTTTCTTGTCATTGTTATTCATTTACTCCTTTGCTGGCAAAACAGAAGCTCCAAGGGAGGGATGGCTCTGATAGCACAGCTTGAGGAGTCCTGGTGAACACCTGCCAGATGGAACAGGAGCCTCACCCAGAACCTCAGCATGCCTGCTCCACTCTGTCAGGTCTGGGAGGCTCCTTGCCACATCCACATTTTAAATTGCTTTACTCATCTATTTCTGTACCAACGGGAGATTCTTAAATTTGATAATTTTGCACCTCTCATCTTTGCAGTTCATCAGCTTCTTAGCATTTTGGTACAGGGAGAAGATACTTGGTAGATGGATGGGTGGGTAGGGCTGGATTGGCATATGCATTTATATGCAAGTGAGTGGATAGATGGATTGTTAGATGTATGAATGATGGATAGATGGGCATATTGATGGATAGACAGATGCATGGATGGATAGGGATGGATGAACAAACATGATGAATGGGTGGGTAGATGGATGGGTAGAATGCCAGAGAGATGAGCATATTAATTGATGAGCAGATGGATATGTGGTGGATATATAGACACATAAATAGATGCTGTTACTGGTCAACATTTGTGCTTTACACACACACATGAGCGCGTGCATGAATCACAGACACACACACTCACACTCACAGGTGTCAACCTTGAGTGCTGGATCCTGGCCCCAGTCAGCCTTAAGTGCTGTTCCTTGGGCCACCTTGCTATTTTTAAAACCATATTTATTATGCACATGTGTGTGGGGGCATGCGGCTATCCTTGCATAAGTGTGGGGGTCAAAGGACAGTTAGTGGTAGTCGATTCTCTCCTTCTACCACCTAAGCCCTGGGAATGGAACTCAGGTGTCAGACTTAGCAGCAAGCTCTCTTGCACATTGAAGCATCTTGCCAGCCCTACCTTGCTTTCTGAGATAGAGTCTTTCATTTGTCTGAAACTTGCTAAGTGGGCCAAGCTGGCCCACAAGTCACAAGGACACACCTGTCTCTGCCTCTCTAGTGCTGTGGCTGTGAATGTGTGACTTGAAACGTGGATTCTGGGAATTAAACTCAGGTTTTACACTTGGGTAGCATGCACTTCACAGGCAGAGCCATTTCCCCATCCTGTGATATGTATATATATAATATATATATATATATATATATATATATATATAAAACATTGTGTGTGTGTGTGTGTGTGTGTGTGTGTGTGTGTGTGATGTGACTCATAGCTCTAAGGCTGAAACTCCAAGGGTATCAGACAATTGTCTGCAGCATGTAGTTTTCTGACATGGCTCTCGCTGTCTGTCTTTCTGGGGCCAAAGGCTGGCTCCTTTCTCCTCATCTCCCACTAGGGCAGGAGTCTCAGGAGGAGCGTGTGGCCTGGCCTCGCTCACATGGTCTGAGGATCTCAGTGTCATAATAGAGGGTTTTACAGAAGTATGTCTGCCCTAATGGTTGTGTTTGATCTGTCGCTTAAAAAACTCACCCGGTACAAAGAATGGCTTCTTCAGCAGAGGTGTTTGATTCCCGTGGTGTCTCCCTGCTGATTTGGAAGGCATGCATCTTGTTACTAATTCCCCGTGGGGCTGCCTTTAATCCCCACTGAAAAGGCAGCTGTCACCCTGGTTTCCCTCTTGTCAAAGTCGAGAGCTAAGCAGCCCTTTGAACTTGGTCTGGGAGGAGGGACACACACAGCCTCTTGCACTTTGCAGTTTTTTCTGTATCTTCTGTCTTCTTCCCAGGCATCACTAGCATCTGTGGGCTTTACAGCCACTCATATGGCAGAGAACTATAGGGTGTGGGGGGCGGGAGGGTGCACGTGCATATACATGTGTGTTTGATTCATGATCTCATGTAGCACCTAGGGGTGAAACCCAGGCCTCTGTGTGTGCTAGGCAAGCACTCTGTGAACTGAGCTACATCCCGGCCCTTCCCAGAGCTGTGGTTTTGACATGGTCATAGTGCTGGGTTCCATCAGGAAAAGACGTTACCATTTACTAGGTATTTTGACAAGTCCCCCAAACACCTTCTGTGTTTTCATTCCCATCACTACGATGGTAAAAGTGAGGCTGGGAGGTCTTGTAACTCGCTCAAACCACAGAGAGTGTTCTGGGCTTGGCACAGCTTGGGACCACAGTGGTTCTGCTCCTCTATTGATAACGAAGCTACCAAGCACCTGTAGTCTCAGCAGATAAGTTTTCACCAAAAGGCTCAGAGAAGTGCCTGTCTGCTCTGTGGATACCTAGTACTCTCACCAGATGTGAGATATCTGACCTCAACATTGACCCTGGCCTTCTGGACTCATGCCTCTCACATCTTAATGTGCGTAATGTATAGAAAGCCCCTGGGAACTTGTGTGAAACTATGCAATCAGCTAATGCCTATGCTAAAGAGCTTGATTTAGCCAACTGGGAGCGCACACACACATCAAATACACTGTGCACATCAGACACACACTCATGTAAAAATTTCTTGTCAATTAAAGAAAATATTAAATGGGAAAAGTGTGGAGTCTGATTCTGTGAGTCCCTGAAGAGCCGCTCTCTCATCTCACCATCACTGAGATTAAAGCATGTGACATCATGCCTGACTTTGTTTTACATGGCTTCTGGGGATTGAACTCAGGTCTTGGTGCTTGCAAGGCAAGCTCCTTACTGATTGAGGCATCTTCACAGCCCTGCACCAAGCCTGTTATCAGGATGCCCTGGGCACTTCCCCTTCCATACTGTCTTCCTGTCTTATCTTTCTCTGCCTAGCTCCTTCCATTTTCCTTGTAAACACTGCCCTTCCCCCAGCTAGAATGGCACCTGCTGCATTGTGTGTTTATAATTGTGTGTGGATTGGTCTGGAAAACACACTCACTGAGTGATTCCATGCTGAGGGTCAGATATGGGCCAGCCGGAGTAGGGATACCACGCTGTTGGACTTTCAGAGACTGTTGTCCCTGGGTAGGTAGTACACACTTAGAGCCTAGAGACAGCCTATGGGGTTTCGAGGCTCTTGGAGAAATGGAAGGGGTCAAGAGTCTATCTTCTGGAGACATTTTGAGGGAAGGTCAGATATCTCCAACAGAATCAATGAGCAGCTCCGCTCTTCTGGGGAACAGTCTTCTCTTTCATCACCTCCACACTGCTCCCTCCATGCCTGTCTCCTGTAGGTGTCTTGTGGTGGTAGGTGTTTCAAGGAATACAGATGAGATGCTAGGGATGCCCTCAACTGAGCATGAGCAGAGTTCAGGGGACCCCTTGTCAGCCATCTGTGTGTGGGTGACACGCTGTAGGAGGCCTTAGGTGTCAGCACTCAGCTGGGCTCCAAGTGCCACCATGCTCCCTGCCATGAGGGTAGGGACTAAAGCTCTGACTGTAATCAAGGCCCAGTTAAATGCTTTCTTTCCTAAGAGTTGCCTTGGTCACACTTGCCTTGCCCCTACAGCAGAAGAACAGTTCATGGGGTGAGAGGCACAAGTTCAGAAGTAGTTTTGTTTTTAATATGACAGAAATGACTCCATGGTCATAGAAGAAAGCTAATTAGATTTATCAGTGCAGGACTTACCAGTTCCTTCAGTATGGAACATGAATTTTCAACATTTCAGGAAATACTTTGATGTGTATTTTTCATGCGTGTGTGTGTGTGTGCTCATGGGTGTGCATATTGTGGGCATGTGTGGGTGTGTGTGGAGGCCAGAGGCCAGCCTTGGTTATCATCTCCTAGATGGTGCCTGCTGTTTTTCTGTGTGTGTGTGTGAGTGTGCCATGTGTACATGTACGTGCATTGTATGCACAGTGATCAGAGGACAACTTCTGAATGCCACTCCTTGCTTTTCCATCTTGTCTGAGACATGGCCTCTTCGCACTACATAAGTCACACTATCTGCCTGTGAGTCCATGGACCTGCTGGACCCTCAGCCACCCACCCTCTGCTTATGTCACTGTGTCTAGAGTTTCTGTGGGGATCCCCACTCTGGTCACCAGGCTTGTATGGCATGGGCTTTACCTACTGAACCATCTCCCAGGCCCGCCTTGGTTTCTTGAGATGAGATCTCTTACTGCTCTGGAACTTCCTGAGTAGGCTAGGCTGGTTGTCCAGCAAGCCTGAGCCCTGCCCATCTCTGCTCCCCCAGCTCTGAGATTCACTGTGCACCCCTGCACCTGGCTTTTGATGTGGGGTATAGAGGTTGAACTCAGGTCCCTTGTGCAGTGGACACTTCGCTGAGCCATCTCCCCAGCCTCTACAAGGTTTCATGTTCATTTCAGATGATTTGTAACAAACAAACAAACAAACAAACAAACAAACAAAACAAACCCCTCACCCTTCTCCATCGGTAGGAGACACCCATGAAGATACTGATTCTAATGTCACAGCTAAACCATCTCCTGAAGGCCAGACCATGGGTGTTCCACTGTCCTGAGGACAGAGGGAATTCCTCACCAGGTGCTCTGGGCTGTCACTTCTGATCTGGGGACCTCCTGACTTTGCCCATGTGGCTGAAGTAAGTGTGTAGGCAGTCTCTTCATTGTGGAGCAGGAGGAGGGCCTGTGGCCAGTCTTCAGGGATTGGTGGATTTGTAATCCACCTGCCATAGGTGACACCCTACTGTAGAGTTGAGTGCACACCCTTCCGGACTGTCATATCTGAAGGGCTTAGCTGTAGGAACAGTTGCTGCTGTGGGTGGGTCATAGCTTTCTGAGTCCTGAAAGGGCTCCCTAGAGATGCATGATTGCAACAGAGGAGGGAAGTTGCTACAGGGAACATTTGGCTCCAGCACTCTTGTCTCCTCCTCCAGACCCCACCTCCTGCATGAAAGGCAACACACAGTTCCACTTGCTCACCTTACTAGGGCACCTGGATGCCCACTTGTAGGCAACCCTGCCTATGTGTTCCCCTGGGTCTTTGGAAGAGAAAACAATCTGCATGCAGCTCATGGAGCTGAAATTCTTTGTCTCCAATGATCTGGGGGGAGCAGGTGACAAAGGAGTCCACAGCCAAATGCTACCCACTCCCAGGGGCTCAACGGTGGATCAAATTTCACAGCCTTGTCAGTTTTCATCCACATTCATGCTAGAGAGCAGATGAGTTTTGCTTTCAGAAAGCTAAGTGACATTTGTACCTTCAGATCCAAGCCTCTGGATGTTTTGAGGATGCCAGGGAGAAGGAAAGCCTGCTCCTGAGGCAGGGCTCCCAGCCTGCCTTCTAGTAATGGGTAATAAACGTGCAGTTATTTAATTTGGAGTCAAAGCTGCAGTATTATCGATTACCTGGACCATCTAAAGCTCCAGACAGTGAAAGCCTGGTACATGGAGAAGTGTGCTTGTAGCAAATCATCACATTTAGCATGAAACACAGGCATATGAAGAATGGGCAAAGTCATTCATTCTTATTTGGCACTGTAAATGGAGAATGTGGAGTCAGCCAGCTCTAAGATACTAGCTTAGGATTCAGAAATGCAGAGAATGGATAGATGGGCAGATGGACAGATGGATGGATGGACAGATGGTTAGAATGGGTGAATGGATGGATGGATGGATGGGTAAGATGGATGGATGGATGATGAATGGATTAAGGGATGGATGGATAGAGGGAGAAACAGCAGTATTTGTGGCTTCTCCGGCCACACTCTCCAGCCACACTCTCCAGCTTTCTCTTCCTTGCACTATGTTGCAGAAGCTTCTTTGTGTAAACTACAGCATCACACTAGTTTCTAAGTGGGTTTGGACCGTAGAGATCTGCCAAGTGACAGGATGAGGGAGGAGAAAGCAGGATAGTTATAAACTTGGGTGCATTCCTGGGCTTAAGGCATGGCTTGTCCCTCACTTGGTGGATCAGGAATCAGGGAGACTGGGACAGAAGTCTGGACAGCTATCACCTTCAAGGCATGACTCGCAGTGGCTTCACCTTCCAATGAGGGCTTAGACCCAAGGGTTCCACAGACGCCCCAAACAGCATCAGCAGCTGAGGACCAAGTGTTTAAACATGTGGGTCTCCTGGAGACATTTCACATTCAAACAACAATGGTCAAACCTTGTGTGTGTATGCATGTGCGATGTATGTGTGGTGTACAGTATACACACATGACAAATCTAGAAGACGGTCTCAGGTCTCAGCTATTCTGCTCAGCTTACCCTAGTTCCTGAGACAGCATCTTTTACTGAATCTGGATCTAGGCTGGCAGCTAGCAAGCTCCAGCAATCCTCCTGCCCCTGCTTACCACAGTGCTATAGTTACAGACATGCATATGGTCATGCCTATCTTTTCAGCCACCAAGCCATTACTCTGGCCTTGAAACTCCTTTCTTCAAGATTTGAAAGTTTGCTTGTTTATTTATTTTCTCCTCCCTCTTTGTGTGTGTGTGTGTGTGTGTGTGTGTGTGTGTGTGTGTGCAAGTATAAGCCTACAGCACTTGTGCAAAGCAGGAGCCACAGCATTCCTATGGAGACGAGAGGAGAACTGTCAGGGACTGAACTCAGAAGGTCAGGCCTGCAAAAACAACATCTGGGAGGGATCTTGTGGGCTCATGGTTGCACACATCACAGGATACAGAAAATCAAATACAAAAAGGGGTCAGGGAAAGATACAGCCCCCAAGGAAGGCTCCCTAACACCTAGGGACCTGCTTTTTCCAGCCAGGTCCCACAAACTTCTTGCCAGCTCTAAACCATGCCATAATGTCATGAATACATTAAGAGACTAATTATGAGGCCAGTGCTCTGACCATCTCTGGAAACAGCATCACAGACAGTGGTGTGCATTACCAATCTCCCAGGTGTCTCTCAGCCCAGTTGGGTTGATAGGCAACATCAGCTTTCACATATGTGTGCATAGCAATTTCTCTTTTGGCTCTGCCCTCCACACGGCAAGTTTAGTGAAAGCATGACCTCAGCCTCATTGGTTGACTGTGTGCTTGTCTTCTTTCTTACGGCCATTTGTCCTGGAAAAGGAGATGGTGTGGTACCAGTCTCAGCTGAAGGGATGGAAGATCCCAGGCCCTTGCCCATGCAAGGCAAGTGCTCTTTTGTTTGGGTACCCCAAACTTTGGGTATTTTTTTTTCTTGTTTGTTTTTGAGACAGATTCTCTCTGTGTATCCAAGGCTGGTTTAGAATTTATAATCTTCTTGCCTCACCCCCCTTGTGCTGGGATTACAGGCCGGTGCCACCTCTCCAAGCTAAGCTGAAATTACCTGGTTAGCTGTTGTGTTTACCTGCCCTGATTACCAAAAAGAAGTACCATATCCATGTAGCTTTAACAACGCTATTACTTTTGTGCATTTCTGGAGAACGGAAGGCCAAGGTCACTGTGTCTCAAACTGATTTCTCTTGAGGCTTCTGCCCTTGGCTTGTACATGGCACTGTGTACATGTTCTCAAGTTCTCGTATGTTCCTCTGTTTGTGTCTATGTCCCGGTCTCCTTTTCTTATACACACCAGTAAAACTGAGTATTTCAACCTTCCCAACCAGGATTTCTGAGACTGGGTGTGATAAGCCCTGGGGTATCTGGGGCAGGGAGTCTCCTCTGGGCATTCCCACTGTGCTCTCTTACTGTGAGTATTGATCCGTAATTAATGCCATGCTGGCAGTTGAAGTCTGGTGCCCACATTCCCTACATGGTTGCCAGGAACTTGGAGGTATCCTAACCCATGGGAGAGGTGACAGATGTAGGTGGTTGGATGCGTGGCATTTGCTGCCCAGCCAGGCAGACCAGTGGAAGAGGCACGGTGTTTGTGTGAACTCAGTGTTGAGACTGAGGTTAAAGTCCGTAGCTGGATCTAATCTGATTTTTCATGCTAATGCCGAGCAGATATAGGGATTGCTGGATCCTGAGACCATGTCTAGGTACACGAAGAAACTGTTTTGGTTGGACATGCTGGCACACATTGTGAACACATTTACATACTGTTAAGGAGAACCAGGCAGAAGATATAGCTCAGTTGGGCAGAGTGTTTGCCTGGTATACCCATAGCCCTGGGTTCCATCCCCAGTACCATATAAAATGGGCATGGCCATCCTATGCTCAAGAGGTAGAGGCAGGAGGAGTAGTTCAAAACCTTCCTCAGCTAACAAATTTGAGGCCAGCCTGAGTTACATGAGAAAACTCCTCTCTCTCTATGCTTTGATAAATATGGACAGAGGATGGGGGTATGGCTGTCCCTTGGTTGTTGTCTGCTTCTAATCCCCAAACCCCCGTGGACAAAAAAAAAATAATTCCTGTAGGCTCTCCAGTCCTGTGACTCAGGAGCTCTCAGGATAAAGACATTTTGTGAGAAAAAATAGGCAGTCAGCCAGGGGTAGAAAGGGAGGCTTGCTCGCCTTTCTGAGCTGCCTATGTTTTCATGGGGCTTTTAGCACAAATAGAAAATCCTCTGAGGATTGTAGGCAGCTTGAGGGTGGAAAGGCTCTCTTCAGGCCTTGCTTTCAGTTTGTTTCTATCCAGTGATGAAACCAGACACATATCAGTGTCATGGAGTTCTCTGCAGAAAATGACCTTCAAGTCTGTGGTTTTGCATTCGGAACTCTTAACACATTTTGCAAAGCCTGCTGGAGTGGGGATCACTGCAAATACCCCACTGTCAGAGTCAGAGTCCCTTATGACTCAGGACTCCCCAGCCGAGCCCCCGCTCTTCTGGAGCCATATGTAAAGCGACAGTAGCAGCATGTGTGATGTGCATTTCACCACATGCCCTTCTACATTCCTAGCAGACATCACGAATTGATCACAGCACACTCAATCTCTGTAGATCTGCAAGGGCCACTCCTCCTCATGCCCAGCTCTAGACCAGACATTACTAGTCAGTCAAGGTACACTTGATCTCTGTTGGTTTGTAATGGCTGCTCTTTTCCACGTCTGGTTTCAGACTCCCCTATAAGAAGTCCTACCTGAGTAATCCCATAGTTCCTTTTCCAAGCCTCCCTCAAGAGCTAATCGGGTCTGGTTCTCCTACCCTTCTACTGAACTATGGCGACTGGTAGCCTTGTCTGTGATTCTCCATGCTCTGAAGTGTGAAGATCGGTGACGTCACCATGTCAGTTTGTGTCAGTTTGTTGTTCATAATCTTCCTCACAGACTGAAGTTTGCCTTCTGCTCTTCTGCCAAGGCAGATGCCTGTAAGATGGAAGGCTGTTAGTTACCCACCGGTGTGGAACAAATACCCCTACATTCTGTGGAGTAGGACAACAAACACTTAGCACCTCACGGGAATTGTGTGGTGAGTTGTAAGACCTCATACCTCTGAATTTCTCGTAGGCTGTCATGGGGATGCCATCAGGGCTGTGGGTAACTCCAGGCCAGATGGACGGTCTGTGGCTACACGCACACTCCATGCTTCGTGAAGATACCAGTTCCTCGCCACATAGACAGATTTGTCTCTAGGTCAGCACATATCTCAGCAAGTGGTTTCCCTTAGTAGTGAATACACAAATTAGGGTCAGAGCCTGGATCCCAGATGCTCTAAGAAGAAAGGTTCTCACGCCCCTTGATGGGACAAGTACGGAGATAAAAACAGGGAAAGGAGATTTCTTCAATGTGGCCACATTGGGAAGAGGCACACAGAAGAAGCCTGCGATCCCTGTCTTTGCGCACTGACACAAGGATCAGGCTTAAATGAAGGACATAGCGATGCAGGCACGTTCAGAGTGTGGTCCTGCATATCGCTGTTGACTGGTTTGCAGACCCCTCTTACTCTTACTCTTGTCTCTCTGTAAGGTGGTCTGACAAGTTGTCTAAACTGTGTGAAATTCCTTCCTGAGAGACGTTTTTCCACTGGCTGGTACCATGATGCCAGTCTTTTCCTTCTTTCAGAATGAGGGAAATTGCGATCTTCTGGGGACTATCGTTTCAAGAGTCTGATAGCCAAAGAGAGGAGCACAAATGATTCTTTGCAGAATATCTTTGCTCCTACCACAAGAGTTACAAGCGGGGGCCCAGTAGGGAGATGATGGGCTTTGTTAGTGAGAAACAAATGAGTGGAGAGGAACAAACGAGGATTCCTTTTCTCGGTGAGTGTTGGAGATAGAGCCTGGTTCTTAAACCACGGTATGTGGAGTCTGAGGAGCACGCTGGGCAATGGTTATGCCTTCCCACATTGTTTTCTAGAGTGACACAAAGATAATGCTGGTGATGGTAATAATGATAGGTGATGGGGAGCATAGTGATTATGGTGGTGATACTGATGGTGGTAGTGATGATGGTTATGGTGATCATAGTGGTAATGGTGATATGGTGAGGAATGATGGTGGTGGTGAAGGGGATGTGATGGCTGTGGTGGTGATGGTGATGGTGGTGGTGAGGATGAAGGAAATGGTGGTGAAGATTAGGATGGTTCAATGGCAAACTCATTCGCACTTCTGCCCAAAACTTGAGCCACACGTCATGGAGTCTTGGCAAGGATGTTTCCTGGAATGTTCTCTTCTGGAATTAGCCATGCTTTCCTATGTTGGCTTGCTCAGGCACATAGGGGTGCCCTAACTCATCCATAGTTACAGCTGGTAGGGAGCAGAGCCAAACCTGGTACCCAGCCCAGTCCAGGGTAGACAGGTGGGCTAAAGGAACAATCCTGGGCCGTGTGTGTGTGTGTGTGTGTGTGTGTGTGTGTGTACATGCTTGTGATCTTAGCCCTTGGGAGGCTGAGGCAGGAAGATAACGGGTTTGTGTCCAGTCTGGGCTACATAGCAAGACCCTGTCTTAAAACCCAAACCCTGTTCTTAAAACCCAGAACAGTTCTGACACTACATAGGCTGGGACTAACATTCAACTTTAGCACTTCATGGCCTTGGGCAAGAGGGAGTCTTGTTCTTTCCTTTCAGTGTCAGTCTTTGTCAGAGCTCTTGTGCATGAGTGTACAGCATCCTCACCATTGGCATTGCTGTTGTCACCATTACATCCTGAAACTCAGTAGCTCCCAGACAAGGTCCAGAAACCTGCCTGGGTTCTGCTTCAGGCCAGGTACGTGGCCCAGAGAAGGATCTCACTGTTACAGCCATCCTGCAGTGAGGGCTTGTCTCATGGGGCCAGGAGCAAAGAGGTCCAGTTGCTTCCCAAGGTTACACAGCTGATTTGATGATCAGCTGGACGTGGAGGTCAGTCTGGACTCTCCAAAGGTCTTCTGCTGTACACCGTGACCTGCCAGCCTTCTTGGCTCTGGAAGTGCTGACTGAGAGGATGCCCCACAGCTGGAGCATCTGGAGGGAGGTCAGGCTTGGGGCATGTCTATTGCGTCCTGCCATGGTACTTTACGCTGCTGGCCCGCTGGCCTTGAGCTGTGGGCACAGACCTGAGCCATCTTTAGCTGTCAGTGTCGCAGGGTCAGAAATGTAAGGGACAGAGAATGTGACTTCTGACTCTGAGTGGCCACATGGAGCTGCGTGGAGATGCGGAGGGGAGGGATTTGTGAGCTGGGCTCACCTAATTCACTGTGGTGGCATGTTTCAGGCGACAAAGGGGCTGACACTGCTCTGTGGCCGTCAAGTCCCCACACTCTGTGTCAGTCCTCGCCTCCCCCCTTGTCACTCTCTGCACACCCCAGGCTAGCTGGTCTGTCTCTTCCTCCCACCTCTTCATGGGAATGCTGGGGTTTCAGAGGCATGCTCCAACATCTGACCTTGCATGGGGACTGGGCATCCAGCCCTGTGACAAGCACATTTCACCTCATTCAGTCCTCACAAGACTGTGAGGTCATTGGTGCCACCTCCCATAGAACAGGAATCAGCAATCAAGAGTTGCTCAAGGCCGCCCCAGTGTCCCAGTACTAAAGCGATGATTTGGAAGCAGATTATCCTGCCATTTAGCTGAAAGTCCCCACATATGTGCTATGACTTTCAGAGGTGCGGAGGAGGTATTCGTCTGACCTGGCCTCTTTCTGGGAGAATTTCTCTAGGGTGCGGACAGAGAGGAATCTCCTGCTTGTTACAGGGCTGCGAGGTGCCAGTGGCCAGCTTGGCTCCCAGGGCCTCTCCTCTGTCAGCTTTGTGCCTAAAGGATTCTCCAATCTTGAAATTTCCGGGAGGCCTGATGAGCCCATTCCTTCTGAGTTTACGAGTCCGTGGCGACCCCTGCAGGCCGTGGGTGGAGGTGCAGCTACCTCAGACTAAATCATGACTAGTGATTTTTGTGTTTGTTTTTAACTTTTGGTGAACTTTTCTTCTTTTGAATTCACTAAAACAAATATTTGAATAAGCAACTGATCCCAAGAGGATGTCCTGAAAGATTTCCATAGAACACTCACTGTGGACACTAGAACTCTCATCCGGAAGTGGATTCCTTGCTTCTTGGGATCCATGGAAGATTGGTTCTGAGACAGCCATAGGTACACAGACCCAAAGATGTACTAACATCTTCTTTAGCAGGTTTCAGAGCTTCATATAAGCCCCACTATTTACCCACTATTATATTAGAACACACACTATTTCCTACATCATTTCTAGAAGCTTTATAACTCCCAACACAGCAGTGTGAACACCATGGGGATAGTTTATCCGTCCATCATCCACCTAATTATCATCTATCTGTCTATCTATCTATCTATCTATCTATCTATCTATCTATCTATCTATCATCTATACCTAATTTTTATAATGGACTGTTTAGTGAATACAGACATTCAACAATTCAAGTCAATGTAAATAAACAAGCATATTTTCAATGTGCAACTGGTTTCATTTTCAGATGTAGAATTGGAGATACAGAACATGTGGGTTTGGAGGTCAGTGGTGTTATCACTCCCCCAGAGGCCCCTCCCTCTGCTGTTTTTCAAGTTCTGGGGTCACAGGCTAATTTTATCCATGTCCTTCTTCCTATCCACAAAACCATCAGTAATGTATGTTTTCTACCTGGCTTCTTTCACCCGTGAGAAATGGGTATGCTCACAGATCCCAGACACCCTCATAGCTGTAGCCACCCAGCTTGTAATAGACCCAAACATGCCCATAGGAAGGTGGGTACGAGGCACTGTTGTATGTACACTGTGGCGCTCTTATGACAAGGAAGTAGTTTGATGCCTGCTGCATGTGCGGCACCAAGGGATCCTCACTGAGCTCCACAGTATTCGTCTGATGCTCACACATATCCTAGGGGCTTCCCCGCCAAGGCATGAGTGAGTAAAACTTTTGATGGGATATTCTAGAACATTCTCAAACTGTTTCTGTGGACTCAGTTAAGGCCATTCCAAATTCCCAGAGCAACTCTTCAAGTGTGAAGATCCTTCAGCTTAGCCATTCTCAAGGCTAAGTACAATTAAAACCAATGGACACCACAGAACAGAAAGAAAGTGTACATCCATGTCTCAGACTCAGGGAGGATGGGGAAAATGCCCATGTCCTGACCCTACCTGCTGCCATCAGCACCTCTGGACCCTGGTGGAGCTGAGCACTGTGAACTGTGAGCCCTTGGCCAGCAGCATTGGTGAGATGATCAGAACTTCAGAACCTTAGTCTCCACCCAGTACCTCTGCCTGTGGGACTCTGAGGTGAGGGCCAGGAAGCTGGCACACCAAAACTTGTGAAGATGCTGGTGTGTGAAAGCCCTCAGCCAGTCCCACCTCTTGTCACAGGGGAGTTTTAAGTAAGTGTTTCATTGTGATCAGCTGTTTCTAGTTTTGACTAACCCTTCTGTGCCAGGCTCAGAACTGTTTGGGCACAGGGTAGAATGTGTTTGCGGCCTGTTGTCTAGTGAGCACAGAAAGACTGGCTCATGAATACTCTTCTAGGCTGACGTGAATGGGGCAAAGGCCAAGTCTGAGCTGCTAAGGCTTCTTGGTAGAGGTGAGAAGACCCATGTAGGTCCTTCCCAACTGGATAATCTGAGCAGAAACATAGGCTCAGGGCATTTAACTAAGAAAAAGTGAGAGGGAAGCCAGCTGTAGCAGTCAGACATCTGTGATCTGGCACTTGGGAACCTGAGGTGGGAAGTTGCTGAGTTTGAAGCCAGCCTAAGCTTGGACTACGTAGCAAGCACCTGTCTCAAAAACAAACACAAACAAACAACAAAACATAACAAACCAGAATGAGACAGAGCACTATAGACAGAGCCTCGCATCTTCAAAGCCCTGTGGCTGGGTCATTGGATGGGCTGACATTTACCTTCCCCATCACATTGCCATAGAGACTTTTAACCTCTTCCTTCCTACTTTCAAGCCATGGCCTTTATGGGAGGAAACATCTGATCTAGCTCTTCTCCATCTTCATCGAGGAATCCTCATCACTTCTTGTCACCCCAGATCAGTGTTTAGGACTCACGGCCCCTGTTAGTGTTTGCCAAAATAGTTTTATTGGAACATGGCCACACCCTTATTTCTACACTCTTGTGTCTGCTTTTACAGCACAAGAGCAGAGCTGATTAGGTGTGATGGGGACAGCACAGCTTTTTTATAGTAAAACGTTGTCAATGAATACTTGGTTTAGGTAATACTTGTACCTCAGGGCTCCAATTCTGGGCTGCCCTGTTGTGGTGATTTTTCTTCCTCCAGAAAATCTCCCAGCATTCATGAGACTTTTGTTCCAGTGACAAATCCCTGGAATGAGAACTGAAAAGGAAGGTTTTTTTTTTTTTGTTTTTGTTTTTGTTTTTTGGCTCTTGGCTCCAGAAGTTTTGGTCCATGGTCACTTTGCTGCATTCTGTCTGATGAGCCAGAGAAACAGGGTGGAATTGGGAAACAAAGCAGACTCCTGGAAGTGAACAGGAAGCAAAAAGAGATGGAATGGGGCCAAGATAGAACTGTCAAAGGTCCACCCTCAGTGAGACACTTCTTTTCAATCATGCTTAACCCTTAAGGCCTACATAGATCCCCCAAATAGTGCTACTAACTCAGGACCAAGTGTTTAAATGTCGTTGCATGGGCCCATTCCAGACTCACTCCATAGGCCCTCTCCTCCTCCTTCAGGATTCCTGTTCCGGTGAACAAGTCCTCCTGCTACCTGAGTTACTAGAATTCTCAGGTTCATGCATCCTTCATCCCAAACTTGTTAGATCAGCAGTGGTTCAGATTGGCAATGTCTGCAGATTTTGGGGTGTTTGTGAATTCATAATAAGCTACCTCGGAGATAGAACTTAAGCACAGAATTTGTTTATGTTTCAGGTGTCCTTACCCATATACTTGAAGGCAACTTTGTTAAAAAAAAATTCAAAATGGTTCTGTTTTAAATCTGGTGTAGGGGCTGGAGAGATGGCTCAGCAGTTAAGAGTGCCGACTGCTCTTCCAGAGGGCATGGGTTCAAGATCTGACCTGTACATGCAAGCAAAACACCAATGCAAAGAAAATAAATAATTATTTTTGAAAAGTCTGGTGTGGACTTGTACTTTCTTTATTTAGTACTGGGCATGGAACCCAGGGTCTAGCCCATGCTGGACGAGTGCTCCATCACTGAGCCACAACCCCAGGTCCTACTGGGGGATCCTAGGCAAACCCTCCACTCTGAGCCCTGACCCGGCCTTGGTATGGAATTTTCCATTTGTGTCATCATTAGTGCCCAGGAATTTGGGTATTGGGATGAAGGATTTTCATTCTATGGGAAAAATTAACTTCTGCTTTGAAGCGTGTGCAAGCATGGGGAAACCGCCTCGGCTCAGTTGCCAAGGTTCCCCTCCAGTGGTTGGAGTTTCCTGGTGCTGATTAGCAGTGTTTTCCAGACATACCCAGGCTGGGCGAATGTAATGGGAGTGGAGCGTGAATGACAGCACCAATTCAGCAAGATGGATGGAGCTGCCTCGCTTTCCCCCGGTGCGCCAGGGCCGAGTGTTGACGCAGCAGTATGCTCTCCTTCTCTGCTCATTAACGTTCAGGGTTTGAGAACATCTCCATTGCCTCCATTAGAGACCCCGAGTGCAAGCACAGGTAACCACGCCAGAGACTGATTAAACCTCCCTCTCCCCCCATGCCAGGTTGAGGGAAGGTGTTTTTGCAACCGTAGCCAAAATACAAAATGAGCCACCCTGTCATGTTTGTAGCTGCTCTGGAGCGGACAGGGGAAAGGAGAACAGAGGAGTAGGGACAAAAAGGGATTTAAGAAGGCCGGCGATAAACAGCCTTCTCATGGGGCCCGGGGATTTCAGAGCGGTTCTTTTTATGGTGGAGCTGGGCCTGGCCCCAGCGTGGAGTAATGCGTTCTTGTCTAATTTATAATCTGAGGCTGGGCGATGCAACCCTGCCAGGGCTCCAAAGGGAAGCTGAGCCTGAACTGTTTGTGTACATGTTCGGTGTGTGTGTGTGTGTGTGTGTGTGTGTGTGTGTGTGCACGTGTAGAAGAGAGGTTGATGTCCTGTGTCTTTCTCTATTGCTCTCTACCTTATTTCTAGAGATGCACCCTATTAGTGAATCTGGAACTCAGTAACTGGCTAGGCTTGGTGGCCAGCAACCCCCCAAGGATTCTCCCATTTCTCCTTTATCCCTGGTGCTAGGAATACAGGAAGGTGTCACCACACCTGGCTTCTTATATGGGTTCTGGTGGATAGAATTCAGGTCCTCATGCTTGCTCAGCCGATATTTTATTGACTATCTTCCTGGCTCCTGAACCTGAATTTGTTATATGCATCCTACCTGATCATTCTGTGCCGTCTGATTGATGAAGCCTGTTTTCATCTCAATATCTTCTTCTCTGAATTCCAGTATTTAAATTCCAGTCTTGACTATAGGGTATGCCGACTGTATAATGTAGGGTCAGGGAAGCTTACCAGGCTGGCCTTCCCATGCTGACAGAGACAAGGAAATGCTGACTGAGAGCTACCACAGGGCTTCGTCCCTGACGAAGGACTCAGGGCCAATGATAGACCTCTGTGCTCAGAAGTCGGGGTGTCTGCTTGGGGAGAGCTTTGGTCCATGGGCAGAGGGGACAGCGCCAGAAGGTCTGGTTCTACACCTCCTCCCTCTCCCATAAGGTCCCTCTGAGGTGGACCATTCGTGGAGTCTATTGGCCTGTGAGGAAGAGTTACATCTTCTAGGGAGATGCAGTGACAGAGGAGTGAGCAGAATGGGCCCAGGATGCAGGTGGAGGCTGGGTGGAATCAGACACCCAGATCCCAGGCTGGGCATGTGGGGTGACCGTTTGAAGCACCTTAGAGAGCACGTGGACCAGAAGTGGGCCTGTGCTAACCCCACAAAGCCTGCCTCCTAGCCCCTCTCCCTCTCTAGCCAGGTCCCTCTCCCTAAAGATTCCACAACCTCTCCTAGCACCACCACCTGCTGGAGACCATGGGTTCAAACCCATGAGCCTGTGGGGGGTGTTTTGGAATCAAATCACAATGTTGAATATATTAATCAGTCATTATCCCACTTAATTATTTGGTGGCCCATGGCAGGGGGCAGAGGTTGAGTCAGATCTCTTTGGTCACAGCTGAGACCACAAGGCTAGGGTAGAGCACAGCTCAGTAATCACTTTGAAGAGCAGGGATATTTTTGGGGTGGAAAAGGGTTTGTCCTTGGGCGTCCTGGCATCGCCTGAGAGTTCAGCTCATATAACTGCCATGTACTTACTTGCATCAGTCACCCCATTTCTGGGTTGAGATTAATTTCCACATATAGCTCATTTTCAATTAAAAAACACATAAACCACAGCCAAAGTGTGGATCCATTTCTGTTCAGCAGAAAGATGCAGACCATGGATTTTATCATTGGCTGCCATCGATTTCCCATGAGTCATAATTACATTTTACCCACAGCATCTGCACTAAGTGATATTTACATCTGCAATTATCCTGGGCAACTTTTAATGTTAAATTTGTTTTGCTTTGTTTTTGGGGTGGGGGATATTTGAGGATATTGAATTTAAAAAAAAAAACAACAACTTTGCTACCCGCTCTTTATCCATACAGTTCTATTTCTCATATAAAATAATAATTTTGCAATCAGAGTCCGAACCATTTTATAAATGAAGTTTAAATTGACATTTCCACTGGCAGGGATGGTAATTTTCACTGCTTGCCAGGCTCGGTGCATTTAGATCTGTTCTGTTTATTTATTCTGCGATTATTATCTTTGAAATCCTTCAGGGCCTTTTCCTCTTTGATAAGACTTTTCCTGTCACATTGGTCATGCCTTGTGCACAGCCCTCAGCAAATCCAACTATGTTTAGTTTGGTGTTCGAGGCTTTTGCGGGTCCAGGTGACCTGTCCTTCATGGGTTCTGAAATCGAAGTTCTGGAACTTGGATGGGCACTGCGTGTTTAACAGGGCTTTTCCCTCTCCTGTGTATGTGCGTTCATACGTGTATGCGTGCACACATGTGTGCATGTGGAGGCCAGTCAACCTTAAATGCTGCCCTCAGGTGCTCTTCACTTTGCTGTTTTGAGACAGGGTCTCTCAATAAACCCAGACCTCACTGACTTGGCATAGCCAGTTGGCCAGTGAGCCCCAGGGACCTCCTGCTTCCATTTCCCCAGTCCTATGCTTGCGGGTGTAGATCACAAAGCCTGTTTGGATTTTTTGTCCCTCATGGATTACTGGGCTCAAACCTCGGTCTTTATGTTCATGCTTGTGAAGCAAGTACTTTATTGACTGAGTCAATTCCTTACCCCCAAACAGCTTTCTCACTCCCTTCCTGGAGTTTCTAACCTACAGAAAACAGAAGAATATTTAGATGGAGGAGCAGGGGTGAGAGTAGGAGGATGGGGTGGGGAGAGAAACTGAGTGCCGTACTGTGTGGTTGGGAGGGCTCTGTGCTGGAAACCTTATCTCATGTGTCTGTGGCCTAGTTCATATATCTGGGGTCTTTGGGAGGTAATCGGAATCAGGTGAGGTCATGTGGACCGAGTGTCCTCTAGATATTAGTGGTTTCTTCAGAACAGGAAGAGAGAGCCAAGCTGTCACCTTTGCCCTGCCCTACCATGAAAGCTGCCCTGCTGTTGCTCCAGAAGGAGAGGTACCTGTGGGGAAAACAGGAGGGGCAAAGGAGGCTTGAAGGAGAGGGTTATAGCCGCCTGCTTGAAGTTCTCCTGTCCCTGTGACTTATAGCCCAGCTGTCTCCCGTCATGTGTCCTCAGGCTTGTTGCTCCATGGGGACTCTACCACAACTCTGCAGACCTCTCTGAGTGTCCCTGTGGTGGCCACATGCATGTGGCTCCTGGTGGCCTGTAGTCTAGGGATCTACGTTTGACACTGGGTCTCATGTAGTCCAGGATGGCTTAGAACTCTGTAAAGGATGACCTTGAAGTTTCTGATTCTTCTGCCTCCGGCTCTCAAGTGCTGAGATTATAGACACACACCACTATGCCTGGGTTATGTGGTTCTGAGAATTCTGCTGAGGACTGTGTGTGTGGGCTTGCTAGGTAAACACTCTACCTGTTATCTCTCCCTCCCTCTCTTCCTCTGTCCCTCCTTTCCTTTTCTTTGAAAAAAAATTTTTTTTTTTTTGGCCAGGATCTTTTTAGTATGTAAGACCACCCTTAGATCTGGGATCCTCCATGTCAGGGGGCACTCAAATCATAGCCATGGTTATTGTAGCTTTTGACGTTTGGAGAGGCAGATGACTGATAGCTATGGGAGTGACCAGATCCACAGGTTAGCAGAGTAGGGGCTGTGGGTAGGCAGAGCAAGGGCAGAAATCCTGAGGAGTTTCCTAGAGTAGAAGGTGAGGGCTGTGGTGTTAGTGAGGGTGGCTGGTGTGGGCAGAGGGTTCAGGATGTCTTTGGTTGACCTCATAGCACAGGTGTGAATGCCCTCCAGCGCTGTGGGAGAGCTGACAGCTTCTCAGGGTGCTTTGCAGAGAGTGTGTGTCCCGGTGGATGGGGCCAGGTGGTGAGGAGGCTCCTGTACATGGTTCCTCAGGCTTCATGAGGGTTTGGGGAAGGGTTTGCTATTGAGACCCAGGCTCCAAATGACATGCCTTGGTCCTGGAAGCCCCCAGGTCCAGTCAGATCTGGCCCGAGACTTGCCTTTCATCTCTAGTGCTGTAGGTGGCAGCAGAAGCCTGGTGAAGCCAGTCAGTGCAGGGGAAGTGTAATCAGACCCACAGCCTCTGGCGAGTTATCTTCTCGTAGTCACGCTGGAGCTGGCTGAAGCTGGCGGTGATAGCCCCTGGCAGGCACCAACCCTGTTAGCAAGTTCTCTATTGAGTTACGGGGTTTGCAGATGGTGGCCTAGACTCTGCACTCTGGAGCCTGGATGGCTAATCAGACCCATATCAGGCCACACTCCAGACCCTGCTCTGCCTCAAGGGAGAAAAGGAGGCTAGCCAGCAGATGCTTTGTTTGTTCCGTTTCTACTTCAGAGTATCCCCAAATCACATAACCCTCCTACAGTCATTGACCTGCCTTCCTGGAAGCTGCTTATTGGTCAGAGGCAAAGAACCTTGAGTTGAAAAGCCTGAGGTTTGTGTTATTTTGTTGTTTTGTTTTTGTTTTTGTTTCTTCTTCCACCTGGGACCACAGAGCTGAGGCAGAACCCAGGGCTTCCGGGTCCGAATGTGTGATTTCAAGCAATGGGACTAACTTGTCTGCACTGCAGTTTTTGATTTATTCATCTTTGCAAACTTTTGTTATTATGGTAGGATCTGAGAGCTTCAGTTTTGAGGAAAAAGTTGTATCTGTGAGAGGTCCTGCTGCTCCACAACCTTCCTTTTGTCTCCCACTCTCTTTTTCATTACATTTATTTATTTACTTATTTATTACTTATTTACTGTGTGTGTGTGTGTGTGTGTGTGTGCGCGTGTGCGTGTGTGCGCGTGCGTGCATGCCAGAAACGTCACAGTCATGGAGGTCAACAGAAGTCAGTTCCCTGGTTCCACCATGTGTGCTCTAGGGATCAAATTCAGGTCATATCAGGCTTGGTGGCAGGTGCCTTTACCCAATGAGCCGTCTCAGCAGCCCTTTCTTATTTTGAGTGACAGCTTTATTTTTCTATTATTTATATTTTTATTATTTCATTTTGATATTTTTATTCTTCATTGATTTTTAAAATTATCATACAAAGTATTAAACATCATTATGACATTTCAGACAAAGTGAGTTTTTTCTTCCTCCTTACCTCCTCCACCCCTGTTTTCTCCCCCTCCCCAATCTCTTTTCTATTTCTGTGTTTCCTTGTGTCCTCCCCATACACCCCACCCTCGTCCTTTCTCAGAACCCATTTTTACCCTCTCAGTCATCTTCCTAGTTATTTAGGCTTTTGCCCACATTTACACATCCATTTTTATGTATACATTACAAGCTAGGGTCTGCATATGAGAGAGAACATGTGGTTTTTGTTTTTCTGCTCTATTCAGAACAGTCAGGAAATGGAGGCAGCCTAAATGTCCGTCAGCAGCAAATGAATGGATGATGGAAATGTGGTGCATATACATAATGGAATTTTATTCAGCTGTGAAGACAAATGGAATTGCAAGAAAATGAATGGATCTGGGAAGTGGAATATTTTTAAAACTTTATCTTATTTATTATTAGTGTGGGGGGCACACTTGGGCCATGACACACCGCTGGATATGTGTTCCACAGCCTCTAGCTTTGCACAGCAAGCGCATTACCCACAAGCTGTCTTGCTGGCCTTTGAGAAGCTTTATTGAGAAAGAATTCTCACAGAACAATTTGCCTATTTAACATGTGCAAGATGGTGCTTCGCAGTACATTCGCAGTGGTTTTTCCATCACCCCCATGCATTTTTAGAACATTTCCATTACCTGCAAGGAACCCAACATCTTTTAGCTGTTAGGCCCCTATCCTTCCCTCCCCTAGCCCTAGGCAACCCCTGATCCACTCTCATCACTGAGGATTTGTTTGCCAGGCTTCAGCCTCTTTCCTTCTTTGGGGAATGAGTGTCAGCTGGCCCTCCTCCATTATTGCAGGAATCTGGTTCCCAGTACCTCTAGGGCTGGCCTGTGGTTCTCTTCTAGCCATTATGGGACTTGGGGCCATGTCCCCAGAGGAGGAGCGGATGGGAAGACCTGCCAAGCAGGCCTTGTTCACAGCCTAAGTGGCTTGGCTCTGGATTACTTATTTCAAACTCAATTTGTGGCCTTGCCAAGAGCAGCCGCATCCTTGAAGCATGTAACCCAATTACCACCATCTCTCCCTGGTCCCCAGAGCTGGGAGTTTAGTATGGGCAGCCTCCCTGGGCCCGACAGCTGCCAGTTGGGAGATGGTGGGCCTGCCAGGAGCACTGAGCCTGGGACTCAGCTGTGAGACGCCTGCCTGGCTTGGCTCCGGATCTGGTTACCAAGGGTGCTCTCAGTGTTTGTGTCCAGGCCAGAGATGGGTGGATGGTGCTCACTGTTGGAATCACACTGCTATCCACCCCAGCACTGAGCCTTCTGTGCAACCTCCTCACTTTTTCCTCTTTTGAGAACCCCTGTATCTTGTCAGACATCAACCAAACAGGCGCCAACACATAAGAGCCTGTGTGCCACATACATCTGCTGCATGCCTGCTAGCTGCCAGGTGGCATGTGAGGCATTAACATGTAGAAGCCTCTCTGTATTTGGCTCATGAAGGACAAGGTCCAGTGGTTGAGAAGATGGCTCAGTTGACTAGCTGACAACTAGATATCACAGTGCACACCTGCCATCCCAGAACTTGGGAGGCTGAAGCAGAAGGATCACAAAATCTCTAGAGTTCAAGGCTATCCCCAGTTGCAGATTCTGTGTCAGAAAAGCCCCAAAGCAAATGATCCTGCTAGCAGGTTGCATTCAGACTGAATGTCGACTTTTCTTTGGGCCGCTCACCTGCTGGGTTGCTCTATGGATTTTAGGCTTGCCAGCTGACACAGCTGAGGGGCCCAGCTCCCCAAGCTATCCAGTCCCAGAGGGATGGGACCCTCAAGAATGTTCCATATGCTCCGTAGATCATACTTGTCTACGTGGCCAAAATCCACAGTGCTCATTGTAGCTTGGCTTTGAATCCTTCAATGATGCCAATGTGATCAGAAGTGGTCCGCTATCATCAGAGTTCTGCCACCCAGTTCTGATTGTGACAATGTAGGCAAGGTGATGAGAGCAGCAGAAGCATTTTCACTTAAGGATCAGGTATGTCTCCCGGGCATGAGGAGAGCATCCAGGCAGCAAGCATCATCACTTCCAGCACTGTACTGATGCCTGAGAATAGGAAGGACAAATGATGCTGATGATTTGGGAAATACTGATTAGTTTCTAGTACCAGTTATTGTGATCTATTCCCCCTGTTCTCCCATGCTTTAATAAACCTTTACTCTCATTGAAAAACCAACCAACCAACCAACCAACCAACCAACCAACCAACCAACCAAAGAAACACAGTCAACCAAAACCAACCAGACAGAAACAAAAGCATGAACTTGATACTGCAGGATGTTAAAATGCCATCTCACAACCTCTCCAATTCCCACATTAACCTCAGATTACATTCTAGGGTGTCCCATCTCTCTGGGACTGGATGACACTGGCTGGTGGATTGCAAAACCATTGACCTGTCATCCTGCCCCCTCCCCCACCCATTCAATGGCTAATCTCATGTCTTGCTAACACTGCCAACCACTGGATCCAGAAAATGATCTTAGAGTCCCAGCTGTCTGTTACAGACTGGAGAGACTCCACCAGCAGGTCTCTAAGCATATCCATAGCCCAGATCCTAGAAGGATCTGGGAGAGTGGGACAGGGAGCTCTACACTGGGGTCATATCTCTCTTTCTTATGGGTATGTCTCACTTTGTGGGGGAATCTACATACCGCCATGTGGGCTCTGTACTCAGGACCCAGCATGCACAGAGCATCTTTTCCCTTTCTGGTCTTTACATATATCCCAAAAGATTAAAGGGGAGAAAAACCCACTCTGCCATATCTTTGGGGATCTGTATTGGTTGGAGTGCCTGGTGCTTTAATCCTGCACTGCAGTCCAGGGGTTCTGTGTATGTCTGGGAGAGCTGAAGTCACTGTGTGGGCGGTGATCTTGGGAAATAAGCCCCAGGCTCAGCCTCCTAACTCCACCCAGGATCTTATTGTTGAAGGCCTTTCCTCCACTTCTGCCTCAGCCTGCTTCCATGCTGAGTCCATATCTGTTTTTTTTTGTGTGTGTATGTGTGTGTTAGCATGAGTGCACACGTGTTTATACAGGAGCACATTTACATGCATACATGGGTATATATGGAAGTCAAAGGACAATCTTGGATGTAATCTCTTAGGTGAGATTTTAATTTAATAGGTATTGCTATAATAAAATACCTTTACAAAAAGCAAATTAGGGGGAAAGTGTTTTTCATCAGTGGACAGTTCCAGGCTACAGTCTATCATTGTGGGAAAATCAAAGTGGGAACCTGAAAAAGTTAGTCACTTCGTATCTGCAGTCAAGAACAGAGAGAAATGCAGAAATGCATGCAATGTATGCTTGCTCGTGCTCAGCTTGACTTCTTCACTCTTTTTTGTTTTTCAAGAAAGGGTTTCTTTGTATAGTCCTGGCTATCTTGGAACTCACTCTCTGTAGACCAGACTGCCCTTGAATTCCTAGAGATCCACCTGCCTCTGCCTCCCAAGTGCTGGAACTAAAGGCGTGTGCTACCACTGCCTGAGTGATTTCTTTACTCCTATATAGTTCAGGATCCTCCACCTAGGGAATGGTGTTACCCAGAGTAGGCTTAGTCTTCTATCAGTCAAGACAATCCTCCCTAGACAAGCCCACAAGTGCACCCGACCCAGACAGTTTACCAGGTAAGACCCTTTTCTCAGGTGCTTCTAGTCTGTGCAAAGCTGACCATTAAAGCACCTTCAACATTTTGTTTGGATCAATATTTCTCACAGTTTCGGAACTTCACTCAGTAGGCTAGGCTGGCTGGCCAACAAGCTCCACAGATCTGCTTGTCTCCACTTCCTATTTCAGTAATACTGAGACTATAGGCGTGAGCCACTGGGAAGGCTTTTGTTTAACATGCATCCTGAGAAAAGCCATTTTGCTCAGCCCTTATCTGTGTCAGTTGGGGGAAAATGCTGCCTGGATTTCAGGCTGTCCCTAGTGAATCTGGATCTTCAAACACTACAAAGAGTGAGAAAGTATTACTGGCTGTGCCATGTTCCCTGCATCTAGCCTGCTGCTACCTGGCCAGCCTTGCTTTAGAACTGTCACCATCTCTGTCCTTCTTCTAGAACCTTGAACCCAAGCCCACATCTATCTTTTGTCCTGTTGCAGCCATCCGAGTGCAGTGAAGTCAGAGTAGAGACAAATGAACAAATTAGGAATGTCCTTAGTACAAAATGAATATAAATAAGCAGAGAGAGACCTCTGCTCCCCCACCAATTGTTCACACACAACTCCCAGGACATCTCAGCTCAGCTCAGATCCATAGAAGTTAATGATAAATTAAACCCATTAATCACCCCAGATGGGGCTTCAAGGGGAGGGCAGGGTGTAGAATGGAAACCAGGCAGCTAGAGGGGACCAGGGTATGACACAGCATACCGCCCCAGTCTTTAGACTCCAAGAACATTGTCTAAATGTTGGAGGTTTTCCCTCATCTCCACTCATTTCTAGGGCCCCTGGGTATTTCAGAAGCCGTGATCCTTGGGAAATCAAAACTCCCATGAGTTCATTTTCATGCCCTTCATGCATATTTTCCTCCCACTGGCCAAAATTTGGTGTCTGTCCTAAATATTCCTTGGACTTTTGCCCTCCTTTGTGTTGACTCCTGGATCTCAGATTCTGTTCCATCTCACACCCCTTTATGTTTCTTGTTACTTTGTCCTAGGAGTTTGGCTGCCCACGTTTAAATCCTGCTCTTCCCTTATCTATGCACAACCTCTATATAGGTGTTTCCTGTGATGGTCTGAATGTGAGATGTGCTGCATATGTTCCATTGGTCACCACCTACACACACACACACACAAGTGTTCTTCTGTGATTACAAATCCAGTTTTGTTGAAGTAAGCATGAACTTCAGCATCTTTCTAGAGACCTCCCTGGGAAGGTTCAGTTCTGTGGCTAACTCAAATAGGTGAATAGATAGATAGAAAGCAAAAGTGAGCTGGTATGTGGTATGTCCTGGGTATGAAAAGGAAGCTGGGCTGGCTCTTTGACCTCCCCCTCCCTTCACAAGGGAGGAGCAGCCTTGCTAGGCCACAGAGGAGGACATTGCTGTCAGTCCTGATGAGACCTGATAAGCTAGGGTCAGATGGAAGGGGAGGAGGACCTCCCCTATCAGTGGACATAGAGAGGGGCAGGGAGGAGTGAGGGAGGGTTGGGAGGGAATGAGGGAAGGGGCTACAGCTGGGATACAAAGTGAATAAACTGTAATTAATATAAAAATAAAAATTTAATTAAAAAAAGAAAAGCAAGCTGGCATTCCCCTAAAGCTCTGCTAGAACAAAAGCCTAGGTTCTGAGCTGCTGCTTTTCATGAGTCACCCATGGTTCTTGCCATACGGGTTTCCTTTCCTTGACACTGCCATTTACCTCCTCAAAACTAACGAGTGAGAACCACAGAGGCTCCTGCCAAGTGACACTGCCATCTTCATGTGGTACAGTTTTAGCTATATTGCGTTGGCCAAGAGCAAATTTCAGGTCCTGGCCATTCTGAAGGGAAAGGACCGATCACATAGTATGACCATGTGATGAGCCATCCCATACCACTTTAGAGAGTATCACCTCTAGTTGGGATAGCAAAGCCCAGCCTTGACAACCCATCTCATATCTGCTAAGATGATGCTTCTGGCAGACAAGTGGACCTGAGATCAGTTCCTATGGCAACTGGCAGCCTGGGTTCTGCCGCATCTCTGGCTGTAGAAACTCAGCATTTTGCCCACTCATCTCTAGCCCTCAACTTGAGCTTGAACTTGAGGACCTTGTTTGAGTGGGCCTGCTTTCTCTTTGATCACACTTTTTCTCAGCCCCCCCCCCCCAGCACAAGCTGTTTCCAGGCACTGGGAACATGGTGCAAAGCAGGATGAGTCAACTTCCTTTCTCACAGGCTTCCAAGGCTCAGATTGATTGACATGTTGCTGTATGAAGAATTGAACCCACAGTCTCCCACATGCTAACCGTGCTCTGTCACTGAGCTACAGCCTCAGCTCTCTTTGTTTACAAATTTTGATACAGAAGCTTGCCCAGGCTGGCTTTAAACTCACCCTGTAGCCTAGATGGACCTTGATCTTGAGACCCTTCCACCTCAGCCTCCTGAGTGGTTGAGATGGTAGGTCAGTGCCTTTGATCTCCCAGGTCATAAGTCCCAGTGGAAGATCAGCAATGGGCACTTGCACTTGATGCTCAAATTGTGGGAATTCAAGAACAGCAGACATACAGGTTGGGCTTAGCTCTGGACAGTGAGAGTCCAGAAACCATTGAAGCAAGTGGGAGGCAAACTCAAGAAGGTGGAAAGGAAGATGGCAAGTGAAAGTAAGCTGGTATTTCCTGGGGATGGAAAGCAAGCTGGCATTCCCCCAAAGCTCCACTGCATGTAGGACCAAAAGTAGAGGATCTGATGGCAGGGATTTCACCGTGTTCACTTACGACTGTGTCTCCAGTTCCAAGGGCCAAACCCAGTTCACAGTCAACATACAACGTGGACCTATTGATTGAGGAAGGAGGGAGAGAGAAAGGAGCCCCAAATGAGTTGGCGGTGAGAGGCTTGGATGGTATAGACCTCATTGGGCTACACATCTCATTCCTGGAAGTCCTCCCTGCTTTCCAGTGAGGGATGTCAGCAGGCATCTTCAATATCATCACCTACACACAGTGGGTGACTATTAGGGGCATAGAGGTGGCTGCTTGGAGATCATTGGAAACATGATGTCCTTGGACAATGATTAGTCTTTAGGATGTCAAGGGCCAGGTGAATCCATCCACAGAGGGGAGCAGGCAGACCTGACAGACATCAAGGGGGGAAAGTCTCCAGTGCTCAGGATGGGTGTGGAGGCAAGGGCAAGAGGATCTTGGTGACGCTCAGAGCCTGGGTCACAGCCCTTTGGAACAAAACTTGAAGCAGAGCCTGTGAATCAGCCAGTCTTTTGTTTGAGCAGACAGTGGCAGAATATGTACAGTACTGACCCTGAGGCCAAAATGCCAGTGTTCCAAGCCACGTCCGTCCTCAGGGCATATTGCCTCCAAAGCCTTTGGATGCTGTGTTGTTTCCTCAGAAGAATGAGTCTGAGGCCCCTGTGTGTTAGAACTGTCCATGGCAGACAAGCAAGCATACCCAGCACAGACTTGGCCCTGGATAGTTGCAGCTGAACCTGCTTAGCTGTGTGGTCAGGGCCGGTTACCTAATCTCTGTGTCTCAGTGGTGGGGCTCTCATTCTCAAAGACTTAGCAGGGTGGTGGTAGGAGGCAAACCAGAAGCCAGTCAAGCCTCTCCAGGCCCAACTTGTAGTTAGCATGCAGTTGGTCCCACCACTGTGACCATTGGCCAAAGGACATTTCTTTTGGTCAGTGCACTTTTGGTCCCACCTTGTGCTGGCCAAAGTGGGTTGTATAGATGAGTCTAGATTTAGAGGCTAGAGTGAGGAAGAGAGAACACTGGAAGAAGCAGAGATGAGGCCAGTAATCTGACTTTCAGGTAAGTAGTTAAGATGTCTTTCTCATAAGTGGCCAATGAGACACTAGGCTTTACATGTGGCAGGTGCTCCATTGAATCTCAGCATGGTAGACAATGGTCCCAGGAGCTTTTTGTGATCAGAGATGTCACACATCCTGGGACTCTACATGTTAGATATCACAGCATTCCTGAACCATGGCAACCCTGAATCCCTCCAGATCCTGCTTCAAACTTTGAGAACTATTGGTGTGAACACTTGTTACCATTCTCAGGATTGGAGTCACCACGTGTGAAATAGTCTGTGTGGTCATTACTCTCCCTTAGCTAAGTTTCCTAACTTGTTGCCACAAGAAAGACCCTTTGGGAAGGAGAACAAATTGCAACTTGGGGCATGGAGCTGTGGAAACAGTGTCTCTCCTAAGGTCCTTCCAGGGAATTAGCAAGTTACGAAGGACTCAGCCTGTGCCTTTGCCCCTCCAGGAGTTGTGGGAAGAAGACAGTGTCTGCCACAGGGAGTGGCGGTGGCTGCACTTTAAGCAGTGGCCTGTGGAGACTAAGTGTTGAAGACTTGGGGATACAAAGCTGAGAGGAACCAAGGCCTCCTGACTCTTGGCTGTGCGTTCCCCAGAGGAGACCCTGGAGGGCAGAGCCCTTCTTCCACAGAGAAGGCATCACTTTGAAGTTTGTGTTTTGTCGATCTTTCCTCATTGGATCAGGGGAAGACATGACAATATATATTGTTTATTCAGCACCAGTCTTCTTCGGGGACAAGGCCAAGTACTATAGGTAACATTATCTCTTTCCTTCCTCCCCACCCCCATCCTATCTTCCTTCACACACATACTCTCTCTCTCTCTCTCTCTCTCTCTCTCTCTCTCTCTCTCTCTCTCTCTCTCACACACACACACACACACACACACACACACAATGAATAATCAGTGGCTTTGTTCAGAAAGTTTCAATTTTATTCCTATTTTACTTTTTTCATTTGTGTGTGTTGTATATGCATGTGTGTATGTGTTAGCGTGTCTGTGGTTTTGGGTGCACGGGTGGTCTGAGGCTGATGCTGGAATTATTCTTGAGCCCTCTTTCCACTGTAGTCACTGACGCAGGTTCTCAGGGAAACCTGGATGTGGCTAGTTTGACTGGCCAGCTTGCTCTGAGGATCTCCTCTCTGTGTCCTGAAGCTGGGAAGCTGGAAAGCTGGACTTACAGGCAGTCTCAACCTCCACCTGGGTTTACATGGCTTCTCTATTATCCGAAGTTTCAGTCCTCATACTTTCACAGTGAATTCTTTAACCACTGAGCCATCTCTTCAGCCTTGATCTCCATTTTAGAGACGAGGAAGCTGGGGATCAGGGAAGCGGAGCAACCAGCCTGGAATTGTTCAACTGAAACATCAGGACAGCAAGCAGGACCCGACACCTGCTGGCTCTGATTCTGCCCTTCAACCTCCCATCCACCTTATGATGCTTCACCAAGGTGAATCTGTGTCCCCAGAGTGCCAGCCTTGCAGGGTGGGGAAGACAGGAAAATCGAATGGACTCATCCCTCCCCATCTATGCCAAGCACACCGTGAAGTGCATAAAGCACCAGGTATTAAGGTTTATGAGTCTATTAATCCGTGGCTTTGGAGGTATTAAAGTTTCATATTGATGATAAACCTCCCCTAATAAAACGTAAGGGAAGGAGGAATAAATCTCCAATTTCAAAGGACCCCAAACCACTTAAACAATTGTAGGGAAGATGCATGTGAGCAGCAGTGATGGGAAGATATGTCTTGTCCAGTGAAGGGTACTTTGGCAAAGTGGTTTTTGCTTCTGCTAAGTGGTGGGGATAAAATGATGGATGTGAGCTATTGATTCCATGGGAGTCTGCATGGGGTGGGCACAGCTGGAGAAGAAAGGAGCCCATGGTGTGGGTGAGAGATGCTGAATATGTAGCAGGAGGAGAGGAGAGGAGAGGAGAGGAGGAAGGCATTTGGGAGGCAGGTTCCACCCAACAAGGATAGGTCCTTTGCTTTCTGGAGTTACTTCTTAGTCCTTGGAAGCCCATTTCTCTCCCTCCCCCATCCTCCCCTTCTTTTTCTCTTCCCCCTTCCTTTGTTCTTCCTCTTTTCTCCTCCCCCTTTCCTTCTTTTTTCTCTTCCTTGTTCTCCTCATTTCTTTCCTCTCCTCCCCTCCTTCCTCCTTCTCTTTCTCTTTATCCGTATCTTTCTCCTTCCTTTTCTTTTTCTGCCCCTTCCTGCCTCCCACAGAAAAACACCCTATCCAGGGCGGGTATGCTTATAGCACCCCAGCCTGCGCAGGTGAGCTTTAGGCTGTTGGCTTAAACACAGCCTCAGATGATCATCCTGTCATTTACAGGTTCTGTGACTTTGGACAATTTTCTTAAGCCACATTCATTATTATTATTATTATTATTTTAGATCAAGCATTTATTTTCAAATAGTTTTAGATTTTGCAGAGAAGTTGCTAAGATGATGCAGCGAGTTCTCATATCCCTGCTCCCAGCCCTCCTCTGGCTAAGATCATCCATTACCAAGGCCCATTTGTCAAAGTTAATGGACCCGTGTTGATGCATGGTTATTAATGAAAGCTGGTACTTTATTAGGATCTGTGCATTCTTGCTCATACCCACTTCCTATTATAGGATCCTCTCGACAACACTGGATCTTCCTGTCTCCCTAGGCCTCTCAGACCTGCCTTGTTTATAGGGACCATGATGCTCCTGAGGAAGAAGGATCAGCATCATGCAGAATGCTCTCCTGGCACTAGAGTTTGGGAGGGTGCAGAGAGAGATGTAAGCTTCTTCCCCAGTATAGGCACAGGGCAGCTGTCAACATGGTTCCACTCTTGATGGTGACCTTGGTCTGGCTAAGGGCATGCATCCCAGGAGTCTCTGCCAGGCTGTCTCATCTCACTTTATATCTCATTCTTGTGTTGTGCAGGGACTCAGCACCTCTATGATTCACTTCTAGTGTGATATTTTGCAGCTTCCTCTTGGTGGAGGAGTGTGGTCCATAAATTATTCCGAGTCCTCTGTCCTGGATATTTGTGTATTCCCACACATTCATTTATTCAATCATTTATTTACATCAATATGAAGCACAGATTTTTTATTTTATGCCCAGAGTTACAATCCTATAGTATATTATTTATTTTGTTACTCAAATTCCTCCAGTTTCATTTGGAACTTGCCCTTTTTTTCCTCATGGAATTATTTTTTTTTTATAAGGAATAAATGTGTTAATCAGGGCTGGGAGTAGGGTAAGGTGAGTGAGTGCTATGAAATTTAACAGAATGTAAAAAAAAAAAGTACCACCTCACCCTCACGAGGTGAAATAAATAATACATTAAAGCAATTTTAAAAAAATCATACAGAATGAAACAAATTTTACAACGAATGAAATATCAATATTTATATTGAGGCAGGCTCTGTTATGGCTGTAAATCATTAAAGCGGCTGTCTAGTATTTAGTATATATGCAATATGGATTCCATCAATTCACATGGAGATGTCAGTCCAGTAGGGACTTTCTGCCTGGTGAGATCAGCTGCCCCTGCCTGGGTGGTGGAGCACAGACAGCAAGTTTTCCTGTAGATCAACAGAGGGTCCTGCTGGCTCAGTCAGGCTCACTTGGTATCTGGTGCTGGCTGGCTGCTGGCTGATCTTGGTTGGCCGCAGAAGGGATGGCTGGGAAAGCCTACATCTGTCCTGCATCTCTTCTGTACTTGTCCTGTAACAGACATTCTGTCCCAGGTGTGCCCCCTTGCTGACGATGGACAGTGGGGGAGGTAGAGCTTACAGACCCTTTGGAGGCCCAGGCACAGGAACGACCCTTCATCATTTCTGCTGCCTTTTCCTGGACACAGGAAGTCACTTAGCCATAGTTTAGGGGGGAAAGCAAGAAGGAGCGTTTCTTTTGTGAGAGGAACTCCCCTCACCCCCAAGTCATGTGGTAAAGGACAAGGGATGGTGGGTGGATGTCATTGTGATGCAATACCAGGGAGGAAGGATTTACTTTGGCTCGTGGTTCAGAGGGTGCAGTCCTCATGGTGGGAGGGCGAAGGGCCTGGGTGGCTCAGTCTACATGGTGGGAGCTTGCGGCTCATTCACACCACAGCCACCCAGAGAGCATAGAGAGGCAGACAGAATCGGAGGTAGGCTATCGCTCTCTAATGCTTGCTCCTAGGTCTCGTCTCACAGCTAGGTGGGATCTTGTAAAGGTGCCTTCCGAAACGCTGAGGACCAAGCGTTTGAATATGAGATCTGTGGGTGGCAACAGCAGTGGAGGGGGCGGGGCACCTGTGGTGTTAGGCTGCCAATGCCAGGTGCCATTTTCTGTGCCAAAGGAATACCAGTGCACAGGACAAACTGTGTCTGCACCCTGGAGAGTTAACAGCAGGACAAAAGCAGTGACAGCCATGACAGTGACATGACAGCAAAGAGGAAGAAGGGACAATTTTATGCTGCCTCTTGGGTTCCCTTGGCTCTCTGGGGGCATGTAGCCAAGAAGAGTGTTTATGGTACCTTGGAGAGATCCTAACCACAGCTGCAGCTCGTCTACTTCTGTGGTCAAGTCCAGGGAAGAATTGAAGTCCATCAATTCACATGGAGATGTCAGTCCAGTAGGGACTTTCTGCCTGGTGAGATCAGCTGCCCCTGCCTGGATGGTGGAGCACAGACAGCAAGTTTGCCTGTAGATCAACAGAGGGTCCTGCTGGCTCAGTCAATCAGGGAAGAAATTCTGTACTGGGCACGGCCACTGAGGAGGCAGGAGGCACCTGAAGATGTGTTTTGGCCTTACCTTAAGGGTCCCCCTGTCCAGTACTGTCTCCTCAGATTAAACCCACAGCTCCGATTTTGCAGTTTCCCATTGTTTTAATTGAGATATTGGAAGACTTATTTCCTTAATTTCCTCCTAATGGAAAATCCTCATGCCTGATCAATTCGGGTCAGTTTGATGCAGTTGCTGCTCTAAATGCAGTTTATTAAGGGTATTCATGCTAAAGATCAATATCCAATACTGTGAGGAGATGCAGCAGGTTCTGCTGCAGAGGAACTGTGGAGAAGCTCCGAGGCTGGCAGGAAAGCACCATCCAACCCGCCAGGAAGAAACTCACAGCTCTTACCTTACTGCTCAGGCATGGGGCTGAGACCTTTCACACGCAACACCCCGGTCCTCACATACATATTGTTAGAGAGTATTTATCAAAATTTTACTTTTCACAGGTGGAGAAACTGAGGCATGAGTTAGTGTCATGGACCCAGTTATTGGCAGGCTTGGAAGGTGAGTCAAAGCTTGACCCAGACATTGCCCCTTCCTCTGGACTGTCCAGGATGGCCACTGACACTAGTCTTGCAGATTTCTCTTCTGCTAGGGAGTGGTAGGCAAGAGGCACTGACAGCATTCAGTGGACATCTGTGTTCAAAGATAGGGAAGCTGCCTCCTGCCCCCACCAAGGAAGCCAGGCTTGATGGGAAATGTGTATGTTTCAAAATCAGGCTAATTTATCCTCAGTCACTTTTCTTCTGCCATCACTTCCTGCCTCACGCCATTTTATTATCTTTTTGTTGTTTGCATTTTTATAGACAGGATCTTTTATGCAGTCAGCAGATCTCAACTCTTTCTCCTCCTGCGTTAGCTTCTGGAGTGCTGGGATTATAGGTGTCCACCTCCCTCTTTCACACTCCTTCCTGTCTCCCAACACTTCCTGCCTCATGCATTCCCCTGTGTCTCTCATCAAATTTTATCTTCCATTTATTCCTTGCAATTGCCCTTGGGCAAGTTCCAGTTTTTGAACTGTTTAGTAAGCACACTAAAACGAATTTCAGAGTAATAATGAGAATTAAACATGATTGTGTTTAATTTTCATTTCTCAGAGAAAGCCTTTAATAAATCCTGGTTTACTCCCTGGCTTTCCTCCTTTCTGGCTCTTGTTCCCAGAAGCCTCCTGGGTGACTTGGGGCATACAGAGGCATGGCAGAGAACAGAAACAGATTTTAGGAGACCTCTGGTGAACACAAGACACAGGAGCTGGCTAAGGGAATAGAGGGATGAGCTCAGGAATCCAGAAATAGGATTCACCCAGGGTCAACTCAGGGGCCTTGAGTGAATGAGGTTACATCTCCCAGCAGGGCTGGGGCCTGGAGTTGAATTGAAAGGTCAGAGGGTGGCTCAGACTGTTGAGGGCTCTTCCCAGGACTACTTCTGTCTTATATCTTCCCAGCTACTTTATCACTACAGTGGCCTGGTTCTCTCTGCCATATATAATACATATACATACACATACACACATACATATATACACACGTGTATACATGTGTTTGTACAGATCATAAAGTAGGCTAGTCATGTATTGAAGTTGACCAGGAAAAAATAGGAGAAAATGATAAAGAATTTATTTTTTGGAGCCTTTGCTGGAGGACAGCAAGAAATGATGTTCTATTATGTATATGCAGGGCTTGTTTGTTACAGCAGCTGTTGTTACTAACTGACTAGTGCATCCTCACTTTTCCTCCCCTTGTCTCGCTGGAGGGAAGAACAGGGGTTAGTGCAGTCTGTTTCTCCAGCAGCCAGATGACAAGGCTATAAGACAGTCAGGTCCTTCGCATGATTTCCAACTCTAGGATGAGTGTGTGTGTGTGTGTGTGTGTGTGTGTGTGTGTGTATGTAAATGCCTGCTTTGTAGATGAGAATGATGATGGTGGTGGTGGTGGTGGCGGTGGCAGTACGTGTGTGTGTGTGTGTGTGTGTGTGTGTGTGTGTGTGATTGCCTGCTTTGTAAATAATGATCCATGTTCATGGGCCTAGGATTCTGGCTTCATGCTCCAGGTAACAAAGTATGACACTCTGTGAAGATAGCTATCATCTTAATTGTAAAAACACGGGGGTTCCCTAGAAGGCACAGGCAACTGCTGCATTTATGAGAAATTTTATTGCCCTGAATCGCCTGCCAGGGTATGTAAGTGTTCCCTCAGAGCATCTAATAGTGCCCTCGTTGTCATTAAGTGCCACTAATGGGTGCTCAGCTTCCAAACACCTACTTACCGTGTGGATTTAGTCATCATGGAGGATTGCTTGCTAGTTAAATAATACATGATTTTGAAGCAGCTTCCTACATTTTGTGGGCAGAAGGACTTCTGGGCCCAACAGTCTCCTGCTGCAGATACCCACTGAGCCTCTTTGATGGAGGGCCACAGAGCTGGTCCTCAGTGCCAGCGTCCTGAGCTATAGTGTCTGCCTGTTTTCCTTTGGGTGAGTGGGAATTACATGGAGCATGCATTTCTCAGGAAGCACACTCAAAGACGTCATATATCTCATGTATGCCCATCACCTATGTCCCTGGTGTTGTTCAAGCATATGGAGTATGTAGATGTATCTCCTTTATCCTTTCCTCTGTTAATGGATATGAATGAGATGAGAAAACCCATTCTCAAGAAATGAAGAGCAGAGGACCAATAAATAGGAAAGTATGTTCAAGCTCCTCAGCCATTAGGAAAGTGCAAATGACAGCCACACTGAGATCCCATCTCAGCCCAGTCAGAATGACTGTCACAGAGCAGTCGAACAACAGCAAATGCTGGTGAGGATGTCCTGGTTTCATTTCTCTTACTGTGATGAAGTGCCCTGACAAGAAGCAACACAGGGGAAAAGGGGTTTATTTGCTTTACAGTTCTAGGTCATGTCCATCACCGTGGGGAAGTCAAGGCAGGAACTAGAATTATTGTGTCCGCAGTGATAAAAGAGAGAGAGAGAGAGAGAGAGAGAGAGAGAGAGAGAGAGAGAGAGGACATGTATGTCTTTGCTAGCTTTCTCCTCTCTCCACTGTGTCGGGATTACAGGCAGCTGTCAGGCTAGTGAGACTTTTATGTGGTTTTGGGGATCAAACTCTGACTGTTATTCTTGGAAGCAAGAACTTTATCCAGGGAGCCATCTCCCCAGCCCCCAAGTCTGCATTTTTAAGGAGCCCCCTGGCTGCCTGCTCCACATGTTCAGATGAGAGGCGCTGGATTAGGGGACCAAGCCCATCATCCCATCATTTTACTTGACCTCTGCCTCTGATTCTTTATATTTTGCATTATATTAAGCATTTTATTGCAGTAAAAAAAAAAAAAAAACTAAACAAAGATTACTTCTTTAGTTAAAGCCACATGTATAGGAAGCTGGCCTGGTGAGCTCTGTGTTACCTGTGCCTGTTTAAAGGTCTGAGCCTCTACCGAGTATTTTCTGACCTGTCTTCTCTGTTTTACATACGGCCATGCCCGTGAGAATATAGAAATGTATTTTGAGTACAACCTACATTCCCTGCTACTCCCCCTTCTGGTAATCTTTTCCGTTCCCCTACAGTTTTGATTCACACAAATTTAAGGCCCACAAGACTTGCTAACTGTCTTTCTGAGACTGACTTCATTTGCTCAAATTGGCAGTCTCCGGTTGTGCCAATTTCTGTACTTTTAAGACAGCTAAGCTGTGAAACTCACCTGGGTGTCCATCAGCAGAGAAATGGATAAAGAAAATGTGCTTTGTACACACTGTGGATTTCCCCCAACTATTTCTGGAACTTATGAACAACATCCTGCAAAACAGCCTCCAGAGGGCTGGTGCTATTCTACCTCCAGGGCTCAGTGGTGATGGTCAGCAGCAGGGGACATGGTGTCTGTGGAGATCTTCCCCTTTCCTCCCCGCTCTGCCGCCTCATGAGCTCTGTGGCGTCATCTCCGTTTAATAGGTCAGATATCAATTTCACTGCACACTGATACTCTGCCACTCAGACTGGGAAAACAGCAAGCAGGCAGAATCAAAGTGGATAAAAGGTCCCCAATACTTCCCGTTGCTCACAAATGCATTGATTTTTAAGCAAGGAGACTCAAAGCTGTCAGCTTGTAGCAGCAGTGCCTTGAGTTTTGCAGGCTAGCTAGGATGCTTAATTCTTCTCTGCTTTTGTCATTGCTGTCTTACTTTTTGAGATCATCAGTAAGGCAGGGTCCCAGAAGGTTAGGGTCATCCCAGGGAACCCAGAGGGGAAGGGTTATTGTAAAAGCCACTCCTCAGGACCAGAGGGACAAGGACCTGGAAGAATGGGGAAGCTGCAGCAGGGAGCCTGCTATGGGTTAAACATGGGATGTCCACTGTGAGCTCATGTGCTTGGACACTTGGGTTCTGGTTGGTGGCTCTGTTTTTAAAAGGTGTGGGACTTTTAAGAGGTGGAGCCTTGCAGAAGGAAGCGCGCCACCGGGGAACAGTGATTTAATAAGCAAGGCCCCATCTCCTATCTGCTTTCTGTTTCCTGACTACAGATGCAATGTGGCTGCCTCCCATGCCTTTCTGCTGTGATAGACTGTGGCTCCTCAAGATAAAAGCAAAATAAAGGTTTCCTTTGTCAAGGGCTTTCTTGTCTGGTGTTTGGGCAGCACTGAGAAAGGTAGCTAAGGTGGAGCCCCATAGTTTAGTCACGACACTTGCCTTTGTGTAGGGTGAGCATGGCTGAAATGCTCACTGGTCCCATCAAGCGGAGCTTCAAAGTGCCTTCTCTACAGACTCAGCTGTTCCCAAGGAACCTCGCTTCATCTAGCAGTGCAGCCTAAAACACAGACAAGGGCTGCAGAAATGGCTCAGCAGGTAAAGATGGGTGTTGCTTGATAACTCTGGTGCAACCCTAGAATCCACAGGAGATGACCAGCTGCTGCTCAGGTTGTCCTCTGTCCTCCAGTGGGCACACACTACCCCCTGATAATACAGTTTCCACAAAGCTGGAAGAATTCCCAAGGGGCAGCTACTAACTGAGACGGAGTGGGTTGTCTGTATCAAAGCAGGAAAAACAGGGCTAGGCTTGAAGCTCAGGGGCAAGCTGCCAAAATGGTGGCATATTCCTTTAGTCCCCGTACTTGGGAGGCAGAAGCAAGTGGATCTCTGTGGGTTTGTAACTTCAAAAGATACATTTATTTCTTAAAGGTACTATGGGCATATCAGTAATAACTTTATAGTAAGATATATACTACTAAGACCCACTTTAAGATCTAGGGAACCTGACTAACCCTGTATCTGTTTTCATTTTTAAAATGAGTAAATCAGGTCCAGTCACATATAAACTGGACAAGCTACTGTGGCTGGAGATGGTTTATGCTGTGTTGTATAAAAGTAACTCTTATTTGCCTGAGGTAATTGTTGTCTTGGAGGCTTACTGCCTCTGTCTGCTAACCTTGGCCTACTCCTACTTCTGTACAATCTTATCTAGGCCTAGAATGTTTTTAGCCTCTGAGACTTGCTGCTGAATAAACTCACCCTTTCTAGTTCTTTCTGAACTCTGGGTGCCTGGTTCAACTCAGCTGTTCTGGCTCAAACTCCTCTCCAAGCTGACTGATTTAATCTAGCTTCTCTCGGCTTCTGAATTTCTGCTCTAGTTGGCCTCAAACTAACTTTAGCAATCTGTTCTAATCTTCTAGCTCCTTTTCATTCTCTGGCTCATCTGTTCTCACCTGTGTCTAGCTTGTTCTGTCTTCAATCTCTCCCTGTAAAACTCTCCCAGCAAAACTTCCTCTAAATTCCACAAACTGAACTGCCATTGATCTCAGCTCCACTGCACTGCCTCTCAACTCACTGACTCAACTGAACTGTCTGGAACTCAGAGATCTACATGCCCCTGTCTCCTGAGAACTGTAAAACTCTCCCAGCAAAACTTCCTCTAAATTCCACAAACTGAACTGCCATTGATCTCAGCTCCACTGCACTGCCTCTCAACTCACTGACTCAACTGAACTGTCTGGAACTCAGAGATCTACATGCCCCTGTCTCCTGAGAACTGGGTTAAAGGTGTGTACCACCACACCTGGACTTAACCTTTTCTTTACCTAAACTTGCTATGGCCTTGAACTCAGAGTTCTTCTTCCCCTGTCTCCTGGAATTAAAGGTGTGTTTGTATTTCAGCCAGATCCACACAGACTTAGAAGGTCTTTGGATGTGATCTCTTGCCAGAGCAGCCATGTTCTGAATTAAAAGTTCTCTACAGTGTTAGTTTGATATATGTCAAATACGTATTTTATATATAAGCATATAGAAAATAAATCCACAGGCCTGTAACCCAAGCATTCGGGAGGCTGAGGCAGGAGGATCTTGAGATCAAGTCCAGCTTGGACTACAGAGTGAGACCAAGTCTGAAGAAACAAAACCAAACCTAAACAAAATCCCAAACCAAACAAATCTAATCCATAAGACTCATCATACTAAGAAACAAAAAGTGAAAACCATGTGATAATATCAGCGGGTGCAGAAAACATGTTAGAACCTAACTTTACAAGTCTGATTTAAAAAAGACTTTCTGACAAAGAACTGGGAGGAATTTCTTCTGTCTAGTAGAGGCAAAAATCTGAAAGCTCCTCCTCAGTCTGAACAACCAGAAAGAGAATGTTCCCCTTGAGAGCAGGAAGGACACAGGGCGCTCTTCTCTCTGCTCCTGCCCTGCTCTGCTCTGGAATGAGTCACTCTAATAAAGCAAGAGAAAGGAATAAAAGCCAAATTGGAAAGGAACAAACGAAACTGGCTCCATTTGAAGAAGATAAGATGGTATCTGTGAAAATCCAAGGAGATCTAAAAGTCATTTGGAACAAATGGCAGAGTTGTGCCCAGTTGTGGGGCATCTAGATCCCCATACAAAATTAAGCCTTTCCATGTGCCAGCAAGGAGCCACGAGAGATCAAAGTGCAAGGTACCAGTGGCAGCAACGTCAAAAACAGAGAATACTTAGGGGGTAAGGCTGACAAAGGGCTGAGAAAGGTTTATTCACTACAAACAGTAAGGAAGGAAACAGCATTAAGGTGCCAGTCCCCACAGAGTGATCTGAAAGTTCAAACATAGTCTCAACAGGACTAGATTTTGGGGGCATTAGGAAGGGAGAAATTGATCTGATGATTCTGAAATTTATAAGGATAATGATAAATACAAAAAAGTCAAAACAACCCTTTTTACTCTAATTTCACGTGTGTGTATGCATGTACATCTGCATATGGAAGCCGGGGATTGGTGTAGAAATTCTCCACAATCTCTCTTACACCCTATTAACTGAGGCAAGGTCTCTCAGTTTTTCCCAGAGCTCACCAGTGTGGTTAGTCCTGCCCTGGGGACCTGTGTTCACTTTTAGAGCTGGGATTTCAGCTGGGCCATGATGCCCACCTGAACTCTGGTTTTCGGGATCTGAACTCTGGTCCTTACTCACTAAGCACTGAGCTATTTCCCCAGCTCTCAAAACAACTTTTCAAAACAAACCAAGTTTGGAGGGTTCACATTATCTGATGTTGAGACTTGGCTGTAAGGACAGTCTGGTCTTGGCATGGAGGTATGAAGTGATATCAGCGGGGTGGGCATGGGCAGAGCTTTTCAGAAAGAGCTGCCAGGACAATTGCATATCCATGGCCCTGCAACGGACTCCAGCCTGGATCTTACAGCATATCTGTATCCCAGTAACAGACTCCAGCCTGGATCTTTTGGTGTATCCATAAACCATCAACAGACTCTACCTTGTGGTGAATCTTGTGTCATAGACTGAAACTAACAGCAAGACACCAGTCATACAATTTTAACTGATGAATCTGGCAGGAGACACCATAGAACGCTCTAGTTGACCTTGGGCTAGGCAAAGACTGCTCAGATATGTTGCTATGATTGTTTCGGTGTGCAATGTCTCTCACAGGCTGAGGCACTAGAGGCTTGTCCCCAGCTCAAGGTGTTATTTTAGAAGGTTCTGAAAACATCAAAAGGTGAAGCCTCATTGGAAGAAGTGGTTCATGAGTCCAGGTCCTTGGGGGTGTCTTGTCTCTGGTCTGGTCATCCCACCATCCCTCCTGCTTTCTGCTCACTCTGAGGTGAAGAATCTACTCCACATGACGTGGTCCTGCCACCGTGATCTTCTGGCCAAGCTCATGGGGGTGAACAACACAAGCCAAATCATCAAATGTTCTTTCATTCAGTTGTTTTTGCAGGTGTTTTGATCACTGCTGCATAGAAGTAACTAATGCAAGCATTATCTTCATTACTAGTCTACTGATGTAACAAAATGCCGTGACCAAGGCAACCTGTAAAAGAAATAGTTTAATTAGGCTTATGGTTTCAGAGAGTCAGAGTCCATGATAGCAGAGCATAAGCATGGCAGCAAGAATGGCAGAGAGCTCACATCCTGATCTGAAAGTAGTAGAAAGAGAGAGAACACACTGGCAATGGTGCAAGTCTTTTGAAATCTCAAAGCCTGACCCCAGCGATCTGCCTCCTCCAACAAGGCCACACCTAATCCTTCCCAAACAGTTCCATCAACTGGGAACCAAGTATTCAAGCATAGGCACCTATGGTGCTGGTGGTGGCAGTCTCATTCAGACCACCATGGACACTAAAAGCTAGATCCACTAAGACCAGTTAATTGAACTTTATCAAAATTTAAAACTCATGTAACTCTTGGAGTGGCAACTTGAGAGAAAGGAAAACATAAGCCTAAGCAAATGTAGGCATGGACCCAAATTTCATCACCATGAGACAAAGAAAGCAAACTATGGTGACTGCCTGTGACGGAAGATAATTCAACAATGAAAAGGCGTAGACTTTCACACACCATGCAACAAAGTTCCTGAATCAAGAAAATGTCATGCCATATACAGTCTAAAATTGCATGATGAATCCATAGTGACAGGAAAGCAAAGCACATAATGGTTCATTAGAGCCTTGTGGGGAGAGGAGGTAGGGGGATTTTAAAGAATAAGTAAATCTGGAGTAGCCCAGTTGATAGAGTCCTTATCTGGCATCCAAGGAGCCCTGGGTTCAATCCCCAGCACCATATAAACTAAACATGATGGCCCGTGCCTGTAATTCCAGCACTCAGGAGGTAGAGGCAGGAAGATAAGAGGTTCAAGGTCATCATTAGCTACATAGGGAACTTGAAGTTAGCCTGGGTTACACGAGACTCTGTCTCCAAACAGACACTCAAAAAAGAAAAGAAAAAAAGGCAGAAACCTAATACACACAGTAGTACCAATTTACACACATCAAGTGACTACACACACACATACATATCATAATAAACAATCCCTTTCCCTGAAAAAGAACTCAAGTTTGATGTGGCATGGGACGTGCAGTCTGTGGGCCACTGTGCTGCATGGAGCAGGGCACTGTGGTATTCAGACCTTATGACATCAGATGTGGATGGGTGTGAATGGAGCGTACGAGCCTGCAGGAGGGGGAGGCAGAGGGTGGGAATGCCTACGAATTTCTATGTGTCTAATCTTGGCTGGTCACAGCTCTCTGTGTTCACCCAGTGTTTCTCACAGATGCGATCATGCATGAGAAAATGCAAAACACATTCTGCTCAGATTGTTCTCCGGTGTGCCAGCCGAGGGAGAACAAATTCACATTCTTAGAACAAGGACCACTGCGGGGTTGATTGGCAGTGTGGAGGTGCTGTTGGAAGGAGTGCCGGCTGAGGGGCACATCCAGCGGGGCTCCCTAAACTGTCAACTTGTGACTACTTTCTATCCCTCAGATACGCATATCAAAGGGGTAATGTAATGCAGGCACTGCCTGATAACTATTCATAGAGAAACAGTTCTTTACCATATGTATAATTTGCTATTCATTAAAACAAATACATTTGCATACTAATGAGATGGGTGTGCTTGTTTAGTTTACAGATACAAGCAAACCTTGACTGAGTGTTTGATACTGCAGGACACAGATCGTCTTCAATGCCTTTCATTCTATGTGTGGGTGGTGTGTACAAAGGCACACGTGTGCTGCAACATGCAGTTCTCTCCACATGGGTCCTGGCGGATCAACCTCAGGCCATCAGGCTTGGCAGTGAGAAGTTTGTTTGTTTGTTTTTTTTTTTTTTTTTTTTTTTTTTGAGACAGGGTTTTCTGTGTAGCCCTGGCTGTTGTGGAACTCACTTTGTAGACCAGGCTGGCCTCGAACTCACAGAGATCCACCTGCCTCTGCCTCCTGAGGACTAGGATTAAAGGTGTGTGCCACTACTGCCTGGTGGGATCCAGAACTTTTATGGCCTTTTACAGTCATCTCTTTCAGTGTCCCTTCTTCAGTGTCTCTCAAGGTTTATGGATATTTTGATTTTATGATCCTTAGCTTTGAGAGTGCTGCTTTGTGTACATTCATGATATGAAACGGTGGAAGCACATTTAAGTTTGATTCAGGAATTTTGGAAATTCTACCCCGAGACAAAATTAACATAGTTTTTTTTTTTGACAAACAACAATTTTAAAAATCAAACATTCAAACATAACACAACCCCAAAATAGACACATTTGATATTTACATGCTGAGAAGGGATAAGAGGAAAATGTAAAAGTCTTTGTTTTCCAGAATGAAAACAGTGTTTCTGTCCTAGCAGAGACCTTTGCCTGTGCAGGGACACTGCAGTTTCTAAATGCAGCATTATGGAATCTGGGTTGTGTGGTGTGACAGGACAGTGCAGAGTGGGCGTGGGCTGTGCTCAGCACCAAGGCTGGGCAATCTCGTGATGCAACACTGGTGAGGCCCGCCAGAAACAAGTCAGACTCATCTGTGCTTGATGGTGAGTTCCTTTCGGGCGCCGTACATACCGAAGCCTTTTCCTGCTGCCAATTCTTTCCTGACCCCAGCTTTCAGTTACGCGATCCCAGCTGAGACTGAGACTTGAAGTTTAAGAAACTGGTTGGAAGAGTGGGAGGAGCTATATGGTGTCGGGAACGGCACACCCACTTCTTGTACTTTACCAGCAATTGTTAGCTAACTAGTAGTCTCCAAACCCAGTGTTCCCTGTTTTTCCTGCTGCTGTTACTACAAGGGTGGTCTTGGACTCATCCTTGGTGGCTCTAAAGTCTATACCGTCCAGGAAATAGGGCTGCCCAGGTGAGGACATAGAAAAGGATGCTGGCTGCACACAGTTCAGGGTGCCATTTCAACCCTGGCAATCAGTGGAGTCCCAGGTGTCACAGTCAGGTTACCCTCATTCCCACAGTGTCCTATTTCAGACCTGTAAGGTTAAAGCAAACAAAGTCTGGGAACAATGCTGCTAATTTAACCAACAGCTTGGAAGTGATTTGTTGAGCAACTACAGTGTAAGCTGGTATCAATTTTGAAACTGTAGCAGATACAGGGAGCAAACGTCCCTGATCTTGTGGAGTTTGTATTATGTGGGAGTCAGACAAATGATTGGTAGTCTGTTTTCTCCCATGGAGCATTAGCGGGAACAAACCAGCAATAGCAATAAAACTCCATGCTTCCCTCGAAGAATAAAACCCTCTTTACTTTCACACAGCACCTTTGAAGGTGGTGCAAGGCTCTGAGAGGACCTCTTGGTGCAGGGCTGGCCTTTTAAGAAAGGGGGTCGTGGATTCTTGCAGCCAATGGTGGGATATCAGGGACTGGTCAGGCTGTGGGAAGGACACAGCGACCTGTAGGTGGCCTATACTCAGAAACACAAGCTATCCCTTGTACATTAGAGGCCGGAGGAGCTTTGTAGAGCCACCCATGGTTCGATCAGGTTCCTGAAATGCCCGCCCCATGCTCCTTATCTTGCTTCAGGCTTTCTTTTGTGCTCTTTCCTCAGTTTCCCGCTCTGTTCCAGAGGATTCCACGAGAAAGGTTTGAACCAAACATACAGCTTCTCCATAATCCCAGGTTACAGGCACACCATTGGGATGTGCTACAAGCACATGCTTATAAAGACTTCAGCATCCATTGAGGAAGCAGGTTTCCCTGATGGACTGGGATACCCCAAAGCTGCTGGGCTGCCAAGCGGGGATGCAGAAGTCAGTAATGTGACTAACACAACTTTGTTCTCCCTCTCTAGCTCTCCCTTCCCCATAGTGGGGGATGACCTTAAACTTGAGTTTTCCTGATTCCACCTCTGGGACTCGGGGTTTACCTATTTACACCACCATGCCTAGTGTATGCAGTGTTGCGGATGGTCCCAGAATTTTGTGCAGTCAGTGTCCTGCTGACTGAGGTGGATCTCAGTCCCACACAATTCCCTTTTACTATTCCCAAACTGTGATGTCTCATCTGGAGCGAGTTCCAGTATCCTTTGGGTATTTAGAACTTCAGATCAGTGGTAGAAAACTTGCTGTCATGGACAGGACCCAGTGTTCTCTCCTAGACTTTAAATACCATTCTCGTTGGGACCATATCCTATCATATGAGGCCTCTGCTCTTCAGCTTTCAACTCAGTAGTAAGCGTGCATTTCTAGGCCCTGTGAGTTTGGGATTAATCCTCCATCTCTGTCTTGTATTACCTGTGGATGAAACATTTTACACACACACACAAACACACACACATTTATGATTTTGTTTTTTTGTTTTATTTACTGTTGTGAAATCTAAGATCCCAACATGCCAGGCTGTTATTTAAATAAGACAATATAGTTACCTTGGCCTGGTACAAGCAATCAAAGCAAGCTGATATCCCTGCCTCTGCCATTTAAGACATCACTTCCAAAGTGAGCTAACCTGGTGATGTTAGTAATGTGGACAAAGAGTTCTGTCCCCATAGGCTGGCTTAGCAAGGAACATGTGGAGAGTTGTCCTGACATTCAGGCACCATTCTGAACAGTTCTCTGGGGCCTGAGCATACTTCATGGATGCAGCAACACGGATGACCTGAGCTTAGACTACCCTGTGTCTAGCATGGTGTTGGGGAAATCCCAGCTCCTTGCCCACTGTGCATTGCCAAGGATTGCACAGAGTTGGAACAAGTCAGTCCCCCTGGCTTTTAGCCTATGTCGGATGTAGGCTATCGAAGGGGATGTAGAAGGGAATGGGATGTTTTCATATACAACTTTACTTAGGGACTTTGTGCCTTTTCCTTTCCACTAGTGTGCATTGAACTTAGAGCTTTCTGTGTGGTAGGCAAGTGCTCTTGGTACATGCACTTTTAAAATTTAAAATTAAAAAATAGTGCTGGGGATTGAACCCAGGTCCTTGCACCTGCAAGCACTCTCTCACTGGGACACATCCCTGGTCCTCTGTCTACTTCTTTGCCTTGAAATAGGGTCTCGCCATGCTGCACAAGCAGGTGTTGAACTTGCTATCCTCCTACTTTAGTCTTCAGAATAGTCAAGCTAACAGGACTGAAACACCGGACCAGGCTAATTGTGATCCTTTTACTGTAGGCAGCATTGGTTGTCACTTTGATGGAGCAGGTGTAGGGATGAAGATGAGGAGGGGAGGGTGAAAGGAAGTAGACAGCTTGTTTGGAAGTCCCTCTCTCTGTGCATCATGATACTTTATGCATAAACCAGAGCACTGGAGTTGGTCCTGGAGCGTCAGGGACAGGCACAATTAAGGACCATGTTTCCCTCTTTGGTCCCGAAGGTCTGTAGAGTGATCCTGGGCACATGAACGCAGACGCTGCTTCGCCTAAAAGCACTTCCAGGCCTGCCATCCACAGAGCTATCAAAGGGCTCTTGGCCAGCTATGACAGTCATGACTGCCCCCCTTCCTTGTAGCTGTGGAAATTGAGCTGTCAGCCTAGGCAGGTGAAGCTCTGCTTTGTTCTGGGGCTCATGCTCCCATAGGCAACCATTTTTAGGCCATTTGACATTAATTAGTTCAGAGAATGGGAAACTATTTACCTTTACTGAAAGAGTGTGCGATACACACACACACACACACACACACACACACACACACACACACTTGTTGGTAAATAGGTAATGACAGCTCTGCTCTGCAGGTTGTCTGTCCTGTCAGGGACGTGTTTAGTAGGGTGGCCGGGCAATGATTAGCTGAGATGCTAGCCCTGTCTTCTCTGGAGTTACAGCACTGTGTATTCTGCCTCCACCCTCAAGCACCTTAAATGAAGGTCAGATTTAATGTACTTTTCCCCACAGTGTTTCTTGGGACATCAGATGAGGAAGTGTTTGCCACATGAGCATGAGGACCTCAATTTGCATGGCCCGCTGCCCTCCCCTCCCCTGCCTGAATCCACTTAAAAAACCAAAGATGGTGGTGTGCTCTTGAAATCCCTGTGCTGGGGAGGAAGAGACAAGAGGCAGGTCCCTGGCCAGATGGCTCAGACAATTGGTCAGCTCCAGGTTCAGCGAGAGACCTTGTCTCTAAAAACAGGATGGTTCGGACTGTTGTTACTTTATTGGGGCTGGCAAGATGGCCCAGTAGGCTCAGCCTTGATGATGTGAGTTAAATCCCCAGAGTTCACGTGGCAGAAGGGGAGACCTGGTTCCTACAGGTCCTCAGAACTCCACACGTATGCTGTGGCACTTGGGAATGTATATACATGCACACAAAATAAATAAATAAATAAATAAATAAATGCATTAAAAACTTAGAAATCATGTAGACTGGTTGGCTGCTAGAAAACAGCACTGGAGTTTGTGCATTGGATTTCACATGCATGAGCCACACACAAACACATGAGTGCATGCACCCACCCGCCATAAAGAATAACAATTCCGTAGCCAACTGTGTTCGACAAGTTCTACAGCTTGTATTTCTTCTTTCTTGTTGAGGCACAACTTCTCTGTGTATGTCTACATTTATAATGTACTATAAAGGTTCTGAGCCTGCCTGGGGCTGAAATTCCATGAGTGTTGTTGAAGCTGGAATGTCTCCAGGTTAATTTAAATTCCTGAAAAATTGAAGAGTTTTGAGTTTCTTTCCCCTCTCTGGCATGTCGGAATACATAGAGGCAGGAGACAGGAGGATGGATAAGGCAGATGGGCCTTGTATGGCATTATTCTGAAACTTGGAGATGGATTACAAACAAAGAGAATAAGGAGCAGTGATAAACTGTGTGTCGTGCTGTAGGGAAGAGCTTGGTGATACAGGGTGGATAATAGCGGTGGGCGGACTTTATGAGAGATGAGAAGACCAATCCGAGGAGGCAGCTTTTAGTAAATCAGCATAGCTCGTAGTGGAGGCAGCCACATGGAATGGGCATAAGGAGATGGGAAGGTGTGTGCGAAGGCCCTGCCCCCTGGTGCAACTCTAAGAGTTGTCTGGAGTACTGGAGCAGTTCATCACTGGAGTACTGGATGCAGTTCATCACTGTGACCAGGGCAGTTCCTAAGATCGGAGTGGCAGGAAGGTGGGGCAGAGCTGGCAAGGAAGCCTAGCTCATTTTCTTTTCAAGGGGAATCTAAACATAGTTTTTGCAAAAGATCTCTGCTCTGGGCAAGCTCTGGTCCTGATGTCACCTCTGGCTGGTGAGAAGGACTGTCACTTCACTTCACAAAAGGCTGTCTGTCTGGGTCAGGCCTGGGCACTCACTGAGGTCTGTGACAGGGACTCTTTCAAAGGCAAATGAAGAGATGTTCACATTCTTTGCTGGGGCTCAGACATCCATGAGACGTCATCTGGAGAAGCCCTGGCCCACCTGCTAGCGTTGAAACTCCTAAGTGTCAAGCCTGCATGGGTGGCATATGCTGCAATAACCATGGTTAGCCCAGGCTTGTCATCACACTTAAACTCTCTGCAGCCACATACCCTGGTTGGCTGGGGTTGTTCTCTGGAGCCCCAGAAGGAATTGAATCTTCTGCTTTTGAGACAGAGTTTCATTATGTATCAGACAGGCCTCAAATTCATGATCATCCTTCCTCCATCTCCCAAGTGCTGGGATTGTAGATGCATGCTAACACATCCACTCAATGCACCATTAGTTTGTGGGAGGCACCTGTAGTCATGGGAACCCTTGGCTGGGGATATCATGTGCAAAGAAAACTGAGCAGAGACACTGTCCCTTGTTGGGGCAAGAATCACCTCCCCCCATTCCTGTTCTTAGACTGTTGAACTGTGCTCTCTATATACTGTATCGTGTATTAGATATACCTTCAGGACCATAATAACCCATGATTTAGGGACCCGTCCTTTTGTAGTCCAGTGTGGCTATGAACCCCAAATCTGAAATAGAATGTATAGGATAAGAAATCCGGAACTGGACTTACTTATAAACTTTTAAAACCAACCAAAACAGGAGGAGAACCTCTCCTAGCAGTGGACTGGGGGAGGGCTATGGGTAGAGAAGAGGGATTGGGAGGGGAAAAGGGATGGGGCTACAGCTGGGATTCAAAGTAAATAAATAAAATGGGAATTGGCTTTACCTTGAACCTCAGATGAAATGCGATATAAAACTTAGTAATTCTTCCTAATTCTGGTCTTTATTCCAATAGTTATCAGTAAGTGTCAACAGAGTTAGGTAAAAAGTGGGGAAGCTATCACTCAAATTGTTTTTGAGTTTTGTTCCTTTGGTGTTGGGGGTTGAGCTTGGGGCCTTGCTCATGCCAGACACACATCTACCTCTGAGCCACAGCTTCAGCTCTTCTTCTAACTTTTCATTTTGACAGCATCTTACTAAGTTGCCTGGTAGGAGTGGTCCAAGCTGTCCTTGGGCCTGTAATCCTCTTGCCTCAGTCTCCCTAGTAGCTGGGATGACAGCACTGTACCACCATCCCCCTTTTCAAACACAGACACACCAGGTGTCCGAGACAGGCCTGTTTGGGCTTTGCTGCCTTGTGGACATTTTTGGAAACAGAAGCAAAGCATTATAACGTAATTAGTTGGGAAGAAAAAGTACAAAGGAAACCCATTATGTGACTGTCAGGCCCTGCTGGACATCAGGGAAAGGGTGACTGTATCTGGCTTTAAATGCATTTCCAATTTTATTTTAATATTAGACCTTTGTAGATTACGTTTCCTGAGAATAAGCCTTCATGCTCTTTGCCCCATGGATTATCTGAAATTTGCTTATCTCAGTGAAGTACCTGGTGCTTTGTACTGGGCCATCTGCTCCCTTCTTTGGGGAACTGGATTTCGGCTCACTTGCCTACCTTTGGGTATAGTTCAGGAGAAATGACTCAAAGAACCCAGGCTTGGTTTCTTTTGCAACTTCACTTTAGGGTGATGACCCTGGAGCTAATGAGATTTTTTTTTCTTCCGAGAGTATCATTGTCCATTGAGAAATTGAGTTCGCTTGCTGTCATTCTTTGCTTTTGTTGCCTGCTCCCTCCTTAGTGAGCTAAAGCACCCAGCACAGTGCGGACAGTGCCTTGTGCTCTGAAACCCTAATGGTCATTTCATCTTTAGCTCAAAGACGGAGTCTCTCTGAGCTGGCAGCGAAATCACAGTGACCACTCAGTGTCCAGGACCAAGAATGATGTGATGGAACAGATTTATCTATGTTCTGTCAGAGTATGTTTCTGAGGATATCATCTGTGGCAAGGCACGGTAACTGTCAGTCAGTAGTGGCCTGTCAGGTTGGACCTGGAGCTGCCAGAAATTCCAGTTAGAAGCCAGACATCTGTCTGAGAGAGCTGCCTTCCTCCTAGATTCTGGAACTGTCAGCGTCAGGCCCCAGTGAATGAACTTATTTGCCTTGTTCATGGTGCTTGTCTTGTTGACTCTGGGTCTCTGGTTATTTGTGAGCTCATAGCTTTGATGGTAGGTGTGGGTATCAAGGAGAGCAGAAAACCCCAAGATTAGCTAAAGCCATTTGTCAGGATTAGCAGTGAGGGGAGGTAAAGGGAGATAGGAAGACAGACTTGGGAATGAGTGTATGTGTGTGCCACACACTCTGGCAATCACTGGCTTTGGTTTTCCAGGGCATGTATTATGATCAAATATGCAATGTACCTCGTAAGCCCATCAGAGCTTGATCCCCAGGTAGTGGTTATCTTTTGGTAGGTTCTAGAGTCTTTATGAAGTGAGGCCTACTTGGAAGAAACAGGTCCCCAGGAGTGGCACATCCTGGTGGTTCCTGCATCACTTTCTACTTCCTGTCAGTCATGAAAGAGCTCCAGTCACTTATCACAATGTTTTTCCCTAGAGCACAGGCCCAGAAACTGTAGATGGAACCTTCTAAAACCACCAAGTGAAAGAAGGCTTTACTTCTTTAACTTATTTCTCTTGGGAATTTTGACCACTCCAACAGAAAGTAACCAACCCAGCACACATGGTGGCTCCCACACTTGCCAGCCAGTGATATCTCACCAGAAGTCCCCTATCTTCAGATCCTTGTACAGGAGGTATGATGTCCAAGCTGATGATGAAGCATCTGCCAGAGTGAGCATGCTGGGGTTGATTTCCACAGTTATCTGGACAGTTCTGGTGCCCTTCTGATGCTCATAAAGCCGGGTGGTAGGTAGTCTTCCACACTTACTGCATGGGACCCTCTCTATTCTATAGGTCTCTCTCTCTCTCTCTCTCTCTCTCTCTCTCTCTCTCTCTTTGTGTGTGTGTGTGTGTGCATACATATGGAGGTCAGAGGACAACCTTATCATTGTTTCCTAAGTGCTAGTTGCTGTGCTTTTTGAGACATGGTCTCTCATTGGCCCATGGACACTGAGTACCTTAGGTTGGCCAGGGAGTCCTGGGATCTGCTTTTCTTCCCTTCTCTGGCAAAGAGACTACAAGAAGGGCCACTATGCCCTACTTTTTTAAAATGTGGGTTCTGGAGATCCTCTACTACACATTTTCACTGCTAGGATGGCTTATCGTAATAGTTAAATAAAACCCCAAATCTCATAATGTTTAAGTGTGTTTATGATTTTGTGTTAGGCTACATGAAGGCCATGGGCCTTCTACTATGTTAAACCAAATCTTTTCTCCTTTCAATTGTCATACATTTTGTCACAATGACGAGAGGTCAACTAGCACAAAAATTCCCTCTGAATGTTAGTTTTGGGAGGTGGATTTTCTTATGTTGTCTGATTTTTCTTATAACTCGGCCCATTTCCCAAAGATGGAAGGAAATGAAGAATAAAAATGGTATTGACTGCTCTAAGGATGAACCACATGGATTCTTCTAGGATGCTATGAAATAGTTTACTTTTTTGTTGTTGTTGTTGAGCTTTGGAGACACTTTCAAATGAGCCACAAGACAGTTCACCGCAGACCTCACATCGACTCTCTCTTTCTTGTGTATTTAATCAAATCGCCCATAATAAATTAGCAGCGATTCCTTTGGACACCGAATACCAAGTTGTTCTCCTAAGTGACCTGGATTGATTTCCACATGTCGCTATTCATCAGGATGAAGTGGCTTCACCAGCCAGAAGTCCAAACACCCAAACACATTTCTGTTCTGTTGCATTACCAGCAGACAGCATTTGGATTTCTGCCTGAGCTGGTGAGTCTCACAATTAGTTGGACTGAAAATGCCAAACAAAGGCTTTCAGATAGATCAGTGTTCCCAGAACAGAGCAGTCGTAGTCTTGTGAGAAAGTGAAGGAAGCAAGTCAGAGCTGGAGCCAGGAGAGTAAGGCAGGTCATCTGGTTATGCCCCACACCTCATGCCTGTGGCTATGTGGGTTCATGTAGAAGGGGGCTATATCGTTCTACAGCATTTGGGTGTGACATCATGTTTGTAGGTTAGGGGGTGGTGAATGATAAGCACACATTAAATTTCTGCAAGGTACCGAGCTCTCTTCTAAATGTAAACCAAATTCACATATATCTACTCTTGCTGCCCCCTAGGATGAAAACAACCACTACAGTCCCATTTTCCAGGCAAGGAGATTGAGGCATTCATGAGAGTGAGGACCCACCTGCTCATGGTCACAGGGAGGTGGTAGCAGAGAGGTCTTTGGTCCAAAATTTTATGGGAAGAACAAGGCTGACTGATAAGGCTGATGGCTGCTGAGGGGGACAGCAAACACAGGCAATGGAATAGTCAAGTTCATGGTGAGATTTCTGATACCAAGGCTCTATGTAGATGGAGATGAAGTCACCACTGTCATTTAGATCACTCTATTCCATTGCTACCCACATCATTCTCGTCACCTCAGTCAACATTATCTCCATTATCATCTGGTCACCTCTATTAACATTGTCTTTACCATCAATCTCATCACCAATATGACTATACTGTCATCAGTATAGTCATTCTTGTCTCCTTCATCAACATTGTCTTCATCAAGACTGTCTTCAGTACAGCCACCATCCTGTCCCTGAGCCCCACCATTATGGCCATGATCCCCATCACCCTTGTCATCTTCATCATGTATCTACCATTATCATCATCACCAATATAACAATACCTTCTTTGTTACCATCATTGCTGTCATCCTTGTAACTGCCATCAAGATGGTCTCCATTGTCACCATCTTTTCTACAGTCACTGTCTCCATTGTGAACCCCAGGACCTCAGCTATGATCCAAGTGATCATCACCACCCTAGTCATCTTAATGATATGTCTTTACTGCCGCTGTGTTCACAATATAATCATACTGTCATTTCACCACCACTGCCATCATCATCACCTCTATCAACATAGTCTCCATCATCACTGCAATCTCCATTCCTGTCATGGGCTCCAGCATCAACGGCATCATTGATACTTTTACTCTCTTCATGATCATAACTTTAAAATCATATACGATGATTAAGACTGGTGCACCATGCATCCTTCCATGCACATTGTCCTTTATCTTCTTCTTAGACCTCACAAAGCTCTTTCTAGCCCTATCTTAAGATTAAGAAACAGGATAAAAGAAGCAAAGTCTTTTGCCCAAGATTGCAGACTGTAAAGAAAAGGCTGGGCTTGGAACCCATATACCTTTTCATTCTGGCATGAAAACTCTTATTTATCAAGATAGAGTGTCATTGTGCAACCTGAGCTGCCCTTAAACTCACAACCTTCCTTCTTCGGCCTCCCATGAATTGGGCTCACAGGAATGTACTACCACACTCATCTCTGTTTACTGTCTTGATGTTTATGGGAGGTAGAATCTCTCACTCACTGGGGTGGGGTCACTGACTAATCAATGAGCCCTGATAATCTACCTGTCTACACCTTCCTAGTGGTGGAATTACAAGTAAATCTAGTATGGCTGGATACTTTCTTTTTTATATTTTACATACTTAATAATTTATTATTAGAATTTATTCACTTTGTATCCCAGCTGTAGCCCCCTTCCTTGTCCTCTCCCAATCCTGCTTACCCTCCCTCTTCTCCTCCCATGCTCCTCCCTCAGTCCAATGATAGGAGACTGGGGGACCTTATAGAAGGAGGGTAGATAGAGGACCTCCCCTTCTATCTGACCCTAGCTGATGGGTTGTCTTCCTCTGTGGCCTGGTAAGGCTTCCCCCATCTCACAGGGAGGTGATCAAAGAGCCAGTCACTCGTTCATGTCAGAGACAGCTTCTGTTCCCCTTACTAGGGTACCCACTTAGAGACTGAGCAGCCATGGGCTACATCTGTGCAGGGGTTCTATGTTATTTCCATGCATGGTCCTTGGTTGTAGTATCAGTCTCAGAAAAGACCCCTGGTCCCAGATTTTTGGTTCTGTTGTTCTCCTGGTGGGGTTCCTGTTCCCTTCAGGTCTTTCTGTCTCCCTGCTTTTTCATAAGATTCCCTGCACTCTGCTCAAGTTTGGCTATGGGTCTCAGCATCTGCTTCAATACCCTGCTGGGTAGAGTCTTTCAGAGACCCTCTATGGCAGGCTTCTGTCCTGTTCCCTGTTTTCTCTCCCTTCTGATGTCTATCCCACTTGCCTTTCTGAATGAGGATTGGGCATCTTATCCAGGGTCCTTCTTCTTGCTTGGCTTCTTTAGGTGTGCAGATTTTAGTATGTTTATCCTATATTATATGTTTAATATGCACTTATAAATGAGTACACACCATGTGTGTCTTTCTGCTTCTGGGATACCTCACTCAGGATGATCTTTTCTAGTTCCCACCATTTGCCTGCAAATTTCATGATTTCCTTGTTTTTAGCTGCTGAGTAATATTCCATTGTGTAAATGTACCACAATCTCTGTATCCATTCCTCCGTTGAGGGACATCTGGGTTGTTTAGACTGGCTATTTTCTAAATGTGGGTTCTGAGGATTGAACTCAGGTTCCTAGGCTTGAATGGAGAACACTTTACCCACTGAGCCACTGCCAGAGCCCAGACCTGCATCTTTTTCTTCGGTTGACTTGGGGTTCACCTCAGTGAGTCCCCTCCATTAGAGGATTCTAGTAAGAAGACAATAATGCTGGGCATATCGCAGCTGTCACAAAGATTAAGCACCACTAGAGAGGCTAAGCGCTTAAGTGGAATGATCTACACGAGGAGTGGTTTAAACTTTATCAGCCTTTCCATAGTGCCACATGCAGTGACCTTCACGGAGGAGCATTTCTAAAGGTGTGCAGATACAACAGAGGTCGCAGCCTTGCTGGGCTCCCTGGCACACCCCGCTTCGTGAAAACCACTGGGGCCCTTTTGTTGCCCTGTGTGCTCTCTTTTATTCTTATCCCAAACCCATGGGCTTGCATTTTACCTAGCTTTTAGAAAGCATGTATTATGGGAGATTGAATTGGGTCCTTAGGCTGTGCAGCAAGCACTTTAGCAATTGCGTTATCTCTCCTTCTTTCCTCCTTTCCCCTCCCTCTTTCTCCCTTCTTTCCTCCCTCCTTTCCTTACCTTCCTTTCCTTCTTTTCCTCTTTTTCTTTCATTCCTTTCCCCTCTTCCTCCCTCCCCATTCTTTTTTTTTAATCTTTTTTTTTTCCCCTCAGGATTTCATGCAATCAAGGCTTGATCTTCCGTGTCACCCTCCCAAGTGCTGAGATGGCACCTGTAACACTGCACCTGTCTCCATAGCACTTTTACAGCAGTGGGTTCACGACAGTGAATGCAGCCCACGAGACTCTGAACCATCTGTATTCTACTTGGTGGCCAAGTTTTCAGTATTGCCACCATATGGGTTTTGAGACAATTACTTGTCAGTGGATTGAACTGCATGTTGCTAGATGCTGGACAGCGCCTCTCCTCGCCACTCTGTAGAAGTCAGTGGTGCCACTTCCCAGGCATAATAGCCACATTCGATAGGGACATTGTCACATTGCCCCAGGAGTCAAGATCATGGCAAGAGAAGTGACAATCTATGAAATAGCATAACGAAGGAACACTAACTGTGGTGAGACCCAGATCTCTACGGTGAGGTTGGTGGCATCACATGGGGGGGAGGTTGGGGGCAGAGGAGCCTCACAGAGGATAACTGAGTGCATACATGAGTAGGCAAGGTTGCCTCATGAACAGGAGGAACCAGAGAGACTGGCAAGAATGACATATGCTTGGGAAAGGGCTTGGAACACTGTGAGTGAGAACAGGAGGACAAAAGGAGCATGGGGATGTGTGTGTGGGGAAACTGGGAGGCACTGAAGGATTCTTAGCAGAAGAAAGGCTACTCCTGTTGCTATAGAAACAGGGCCATGTGGGCCAAGGGCAGGTGTAGGGAGGATCTTTAGGCATTTGTCATAATAATGCTGATGTAGTCCAGGATGGTAGGAATGGCAGGGTTGAGAAGTGGGGATCCTTATTATGCACTGAGGACCATGCCATGATATAAATCATGCTGGGAAATTGTCATGTACTGCTTGTACTCGTTGAAAGTGGACTCTGGGAGCAAAGAGGACTCCCTTTTCTGGACTCAAGTGTGCTTATGTGTCCTCCAGTGCTCCCTGTCCAGTGAGGCTGGCCATGACCTGTCAAGGGAAGAAAGGAGAGCAGCAGACATCCAAGGTATGAAAAAGCATGGTAGCCTGAGAACAGCCAGCCATTTCCAACAAGGATTACTATTATTTATCCCGTGGCAGCTCCTGCAGGGAATGAGAAACTGGTAGCTCACTCAGGGACAGGACAGAGGATGCTCTGCCATGCCTGGAGATTTCAGCAGGAGCTCCAGGGTGGCCATGTCAGGGGCTTCCATGCCATTGTTACTGGATGTTGTGAGCACCTTATTTGGCACTATTTTGCTCTCTGTTCTTTTACTTGGGAGCTTCACCCAAAGGGAAATGCTTTGCCTAAAACTTTCTCTCCTGGTAACTCCAGCGGCCTCCATAGATCTTCTCCAGTTTGTTTCTGCTGGATGTTGTAAGTGCTTGATTTGATAATATTTTATTTGCAGCTTGCTGCTTGTTCTTTTACTTTTGGTTGCTGCATGAATAATAAATTCACTCTGGTGAAACTGGATGTTCAGCTATTGTCATTCATTATCTGGATATACTGCATGTCAGAACATGCTTACAGATGGAAGATGGGGTAAGAGGAAGAGGAGTGACAGGGGACTTGGAGGTATTTGGTGTGAGTACAGCCAGAGTGCATGCCTCAAGTGCTTTCCTTGGAGGTGGCTGACATGCTGGCCTCCTGCCTGGCCTGCAGAGATGGCGGGTCTCTGAGAATAGGCTTGCTTCCCATAGCTTGTTCAGCTTGCATTCTTGTAGAACCTAGGACCACCAGCCCAGGAGTAATACCACTCACAATGGGCTGGGCCCTCTCCATTAATCACTAATTAGGAAAATGCCCTAGAGCTGCATCTTATGGAGGCATTTTATCAACTAAGATTCCTTCTTTTCAGATAACTCTAGTTTGTGTGTCAAGTTGACACAAGCCTAGTCAGAACACTTTATAGCATCAGAACATCACCACATGCTTGGTGAGACACTCCTTTGCCTTTCCTGCCACCAGTCTTCCTGCCTCCGTGCTCCATTTGAGGGGCTTAAAGGAAACACTGGAAAGGAGTTGCTTCATCTTCTCAGTTTGCTAGGCAAGACTGGCTCAGGGGGAAGCTACATCTGAGTTGGAGAAATGGAAGCAGAGCCTCTGCTGTGCCCAGAGGCAGCTTTTCAGGCCAGCTGCTTCACAGACATAGTGCTGGGTGAATTCTGGCTCCACCCTCCCACTGCGCAGATTGCAAGTGGCCATGACAGCAAGTCTGATAGGGTATTTCTTCCTTGTGCTTCAATAACCTCCGCGGGCCATTCCACATTATGATTACTGTGTTGTAATGGAGGAATGATTGTTTGATACCAGCAAAGTAGTGAAATTCCCTTAATTATTATTTGTGAATACTCTGGATTTTTTTGTGGTGTGTGTGTTGGGGGAGGGTGTATGCCCATGTGTATATGTTGAAGTGTCTGTGTGCAAGCATACCAAGGGCAGAGAAGAGTGCTGGGTATTCTTCTCCAGCACTTTCTGTCTTATTCTCCTGGAGGCAGGATCTCTCACTGGACCTGAAGCTTGCTGTTTCAGGTAGGTTGGCCAGTGAGCTCCCAGAACCTGCCTGTCTCCATCTCTCAGTGCTGGGATTGTATGCATGAACAGCCATGGCCTTATTGCATGCTTGCTAGGGATTCAAACTCAGGCCCTCATGCTTGCAGACCTAACATTCTTATACATTGATCCATCTCTCTATCCGCTACTGTTTCTTAGTTCTAATTTTGAGATACCAGGTACTGAGGAATGAATGCACTTAAGGGAAAACGTTATCATCGTCACCATCATCCTCATTTCCATCACCACCATTACCCCCGTCATCACCACTACCGTTGTCATCATCACCCTTGTATTGGCTTGAATGAGAATGCTCCACATATGTTCATGTATTTGAATACTTGATTCCCAGTTGGTGGAACTGTTTTGAGAAGAATTATGAGGTTTGGCCTTATTGGAGGTGGAGTGTCACTGGGGGTGGGCTTTGTGCTTTCAAAAGACTTTCGCACTTCTTAGTGTATTCTCTGTCTCATGGTGGAGGATCAAGATGTGAGCTCTCAGCTGTTGCTTTGTTCTGCCTTCATGGATTCTAACACTCTGAGGATGTAAGCTTAATTAAGCACTCTCTTTTATAAGTTGCCTTGGCCATGGTGCTTTTCAGCAACAGAGAAGTAACTAAGCCAACCATCACTGTCGTTTTATCATTTTCATTATCATCAGTCGCAGCACAGCCACCCTGTGTTTTTTGACCAAATTCCTCACATGTTCTGTCACATGAGCATTCCACGTGCTACATACCAGGCAGCTATAGCTTGTCTCACCGAGGAGGAGGGAGAACATGGTCTCTCCTTGGCGTGGGTCCACTTCCCTGGGGCTGGAAGGACTGGCTCAGAAGTTGTGCTGCCAAGCGGCTCAATTTCTTCTCACTTAGAAAGAATAATAGCACGGAAGCTGCCAGAAGGTGAAGTCCACAGCAATAAGGCTGCCTGTGCTTGCAGGCTGGGATGGGGGTCTGCTCCTGCGGCTGGAGCAGGGTGGAGGGTCCCAGCAGTGTCTTTGGCTGGAGTCCTGTTGAAATGTGCTTCCATCTTCCCCTTCCCTTTCTTCGTCACCCCTCACCCTGCTTTCTTTTCTACCAATCCCAAAGCCTGCATTCACTCAGTGTCCTTTTGAAAAGTCAAAAGCGAACATGCTCCACCCGAGGGGCTATTTTTTGCCACCCGTCAGTCCTGAGAATCACTTTGTGAATTTGTGGTGATTTCCAGGTGACTCTCTAATGATGTACGCGCTAGCACCCTTCTCCTGGGGTGCAGAGGTTGTTTAGCATTCACAGGGGCAGGCAACTAGGGACTGTCAGTTTCTGGATGGAGACATTGTGCTCCTGACAAGTTATCGTTCCCTGGCCTTCTTACACTTTTGTTACTGGGATCTTCATCAAAGCCTGTGTCTGAAAGCTTCTCCCTCTGGGTGGTCGTGCCTACGTGCTGCCTACACAGGAGGGAGGTGAAGCCCAGGCACTTTAAGGTGCCAGGTACCATGGCATAATGAGCCTGAGTGCTTCCAGACTAAATCAACTCTGCCAAGGGATCTTGTAGAGCTGTTACTGATTGGCTGGAGGTAGTTATTAAGTTCCAAGAGTGGCTTATTATGGCACTTGGGTCAGATTAAAGAGGAGCTAAGCCTGATATCCATCAGGAGTCGAGGAGGCTGACAGCCTTGTGCTGAAGTTGGGCTCTCCACTCCCTCCCCCATCTCTATGTTGTCTGAAGAAAGATTCTGTTCTGACATTGACGTTTCCAGGCATCCTCCTGCCCCCTTCCCCTGTGAGTACATATGTGTGGGTGAACACTGTGCATATGGAGACCAGAGAAGATTTTAGTTTCATTCCTCAGGTGTCTGATTTTTTGAGAGAGTCACTCAGTGAGATAAGGAATCCACTGACTTCCTGGCTAGACTTTCTGGCTACCAGGCCCCAGATATCCATCTCCCTCAACCTCTCTAGTTGTCTTAGTTAAGGATTCTATTGTTTTTATAAAACATCGTGACCAAATGCAGCTGGGAGGACGGGGCTTATTTCATCTTATTGTTCTACATCACAGTCCATCACCGAGGAAAGTGAGAACAGGAACTCAAACAGGGCAGGGACTGGGAGGTAGGAGCTGATGCAGAGGCCATGCTGATGCTAGTTACTGGCTTGCTTCTCATAGCCAGCTTCCTTATAGACCCCAGGACCACTGGCACAGGGTTGCACCAGCCACAGCGAGCTGGGCCCTCCCACACCAATCATCAAGCAGCAATCAAGAGAATGAACTGCAGGCTTACCCACAGTCCAGTAAGGTGGGACATTTTTCTCCTTTTCCTCTTCCAAAATGACTCCAGCTTGTGCCAAGTTGGTATAAAATTACCAGCACAGCAGTTCTGGGACTATGGGTGTGTGTCACCATGCCTGGCTTTTTGTGCGGGGCTGGGGTTTGAACTCAGGTTCTCACACTTACATGGTAAGGAATTTATGGACTGGGCTATCTTCCCAGCTCTTTATCTTTCTTAATCAAACAATCCTAGGAGCCCTGTGAGTGGTGTCTGTAGCAAACTATACATTTCACCCAGTAAAGGAAAAGTCTTTTCCCAGGTAAAAGCTCAGGTTGTTATGCTGTGAGACTGAGAACTAGCCTGTGTTTTGTGCTGGCTTTATGACTAATGGTACCCTCTCTTTGAAGAGGGACTGGGTGTCCCTTCAGTCTGGGGAAGGGCTTGAGGGACACAGATGCTTTGATGGAGAGCTCACCTCCCCCTCAAACACAGTTAATGTTAAATCATGAAACGGAAGTGTCAGCTGGCATTTCATAGAGAGAACAGAGCTTTATCCATGTCCATATCGTAATAGCCTGAGCTCTTCAGTAATCTCTGACCCCAGCTAAAGCAGCCTGCCCATGGGGCCTCCACAGTCTCTGCCTGGAGCACAAAGGGAGCCTGGCATAAGTGGTTTGATCACCATCCTGTCACTTTGCAATCTCCCAGAGCCAGGTGTGGTCCTGAATCCATCCTTTCAGATTTTAGTAAGGCAGTTTCAGGAACTGAGCATATGTCATGTCACATTCCCCCCTCCCATGCACCCCATGCAGAATCTGGGACAGTATTCCATAATCAAACAGCATTCCTGTTCTGCAAAAAGCCTGCTATTTACAGACTGGAGCAAGTAATCACTAGGGTGAAACAACATGGCTGTCCTTAGGAACAACTCAGCTGAACATTAGAGATTTCTTTTAGTTTTACCTATGCAGAGCCCTAGGAATGGGGGTTTCTATGAGCTCTAGTTTCCCCCACACAATTCAACACTTAGGTTGGCAAAGAAATTTGGGGTGGGACATGTGAGTGTAATTTCTGATGTTTGATCTAGGGAAGGGTTCCCTTGCCCTCACTTGCAAACTGGTTTCTGTCTTCCACACCTCATTACCAAGTTTTACTTATTTGATGTGAGTGTGTGCTTGTGTGTTTGTCTGTTTGTCTCTCTGTGTGTGTGTAAAGAGGAGAGAGGATATATATATATATATATATATATATATATATATATAGAGAGAGAGAGAGAGAGAGAGAGAGACAGACAGACAGACAGACAGACAGACAGAGACAGAGAGGAGGAGAGAGAATGAGAAGAGAAGGAGGAGGAAATAAAAATAAAAGATTGAGCTCATCTGCTGCATTCTACCTGCAATCCAAGGATCTTGGACCCTGAACCCCGCTAGGGAAAACATGCATGTGGTCTGACATTTCTGAGTTTATTGGCTGCCATGAAAGAATCTTCAATTCCAATCCAGGCAGTGTGGCCAGGAGACCAGGTGCATCCTGCAAGAAGCCCACGCTGGGGCTCCCGGCACACAAGCACCGTATTGTTTTATTAATATCCCACTGGCGGCAGCTGTTAGTTCTGAGGCCTTCAAAGTTCTGAGCAAAAATCAAGTAAGTCCTGAGAACCCATCTGCAATGCAGTGCCAATGAGTCTTGTAGGCAATCCAGGTTAAACGGAGGGGAAAAAACCCAAGATCAAAATCTCCACAGGTCTCCATGGCCATGTCCCTGAAATGCCAGTGGACCAAGTGCACGAAATGGCCACATCCTGGGTTTTCCAGTGGCCCTACAGTCTTAACCAACAAGCTTTCCCTAAAGATTTCTGACTAGGGGAACAGCCCCTGGCTGCTGCTGTGGAGATGTCTAATCATCTCCTGGACCCCTTTCTTCTCTAGTCCTGGGCTATCAACCCTCCCTCCTCATGTCCTCTTCCCCTACCTTCACAGTAACCTTGATTCTTGAATTCCTCTTATGGCCTTCCATCCACTGCACCCATGAAATTCAGAGTGCCTGCTGCAGTCTTGTCTTTCTGTGACTAGGGGATCACATCTCACAGAGCCCCTTTGCTTTTTGAAGTACGAGCTCTGGGAACCTTAACCCATCCTTGAAGGAAACTCTCCCAGGCTTGCATTCAAAGGATTTCCTTGGAGCACTGTGGATATCTCTCATGGCTTAAAAAAAAAAAAAAAAAAAAAAAAAAGCAAAACCAAAAAAAACCTAATTTTAGGTAAGGTCTCATGTTGAGGCTGACCTTGAACTCCCTCAAAAGATTCAGGTCCTGTCTCTAACTTCCCGGTGCTGGGCACCAACCTGCCCTACCACACCCAGTTTATGTGACGACAGAGAGATGAAGGCTAGGCAGCACTCTACCAACTGAGCCACACCCAAGCCTTTCTTAGGACTCTTACTCTGTGATAATTAGCTACCAGTGCCGTAACTACTGTGTAGCATCTCTACAGGCCACTTTGAGTCCCTGGAGGGCAGGACTCTAGCCTGCTTCCTCCCCGGCTGCCTCACCTGGCTTTCACGTGGTTCACAGCACTGGGAGAACGCCAGCCCTGTATAGCATTGGAACTGTCCTGGCAGAGCATGGTGATGTTTCTCCCTTGTCTGGATTCCTGTAGTCAGCTTGTTGGTTCCAAGAGCTGGTTTAGAACCTGGAGACTTAAGAAAATCATCGCCAGCTGTGTGGCCTTGGTTCTGCTTGTGCTGTGTGCTGTGGTTAGGTACCCATCAGGCAGAGGAGCTGCCCACCGACTTTGAGAAGCCTGGCTGCCCCTGTTTTCCCACTTCACCTGGGGAGACTTGGACGCTTCTGATGCCAGGCCAACAGCGTGGCACACATTAGCTGGAAGCTACGGCAGCTGCAATGAGCTTTCTCCTCATGGCCGTGCTGCTTCAGTACGTCATTTTTTTGTTTAATCTGCTTCCTGTGACTTTAGGCTCCGCACCTGTGTGTGCATCTTTAGGGAGAAGACGGAGACTTCTTAGCTTTCCAGACTGGCTCTGCACATAGGCAGGCGTGGGTAGGTAGGCTCCTAGCCTCAACTTTAATTAAAGCTGCACTGATGGGACTGGCACGGAGGACAGCCCAGCCTTGAGCAGCTGTGGAGCAGATGGTGGTACATGTCTGTCATAACCCGTGTGCTAATCCTCGTTCCCTAGCAGTGGAGTTGGATAGGTGATGTCCACAGAGGACAGCCAGAGGGTTTCCTGGGGGCAGGCTACTGCAAGAAGGGTATTTCCTGTTAACAAAACGCCTTAGGGGAAGGCCAGCCTGCAAGGGGAGTTCTTTTTTTTAGGTACGGGTGACAGGGTCTTTCTTCCTGTTCTCCTGCCTCCTGAGTGTTTGACTTGCAGGCATATGGTACCATGCCCAGGACAGGTTTTCAATGAGCTTGAGTGGTTCATCTGTCTTCCTGGATACACAGAACGCCCGTGTTCACAGCCATAGCTCATTGTACCTGACAGCATGGAAGGTCCTTCAAAGGAGGCTTATCTTGTGTCCATTTCCTGTGAACACTCACAGCTGCTGTACAGCCACGTAAAGCAGATGGATGTTCTGGGCTCTCTACAGCAAAGCACAGCAAGGCAGGCTGAGAACATGGGTCAGGTGGGAGACATGATTGACACGCCCCAAGCCCAGGTGCCATCACCAGCTCTGCCTCAAACCAGATGTGGTGGTATGCAGCTGTGATCCCAGCGCTTGGAAGGAGCCTAGCTTTAAGGTCACTCTCAGTTTCACAGCAGGTTCAAGGCCAGTATGGGCTACAGGTGAGTCTGCCTTAAAAAGTTCAAGCAAGAAACTGGACACACAGACTCTATATGTATGAGGATGAATAATTCACTTGTTTAATTAAATGTTTACTTTGTACTTTCTGCTAGCTTTGGGGACTAGCACCATGTAGCATTTGTGGACATGGGCAGGACACCCAGGTCCCCAGGGAGATGGTTTTTCAGTCGGTAATCATGCTAACTGCCCACCATCCCAGGCTGCTCCTTGTATAAGAGTGGTGCATTAGGGAAAGTTTCCAGGAGGTAGGGGTAGTCACACTCTGACCTGAAGCACATGGAGGTGCTCAGCTAGCAGAAGAGCCTCCCAGATAGAGTAACAGCTGCTCTGAAAAACAAGAAGAGCCACGTAGTTGGGGTGCAGGGCAGAGAAAAGAGGAGAGGATGATGAAGGTGGTGCTGGCCATCTGCAAGGCCTGTTGGCTCAAGTCAGAAGTTTGTGTGCTAGGAAGATAGTGGAGATTCTGTGGGCCGAGGGGCATTCCTAGTGTCAGCAAAGGGTTTGTGAATGGCCAGGAGTGTGGGGCTGATGCATGATGCAGGCACTGTGTTGGAGCAGCAGCTGTTCTGAACAGACGGTGGCCTCTGACTGCAGTTGTTCAACACCAAACCCATGTCCAAACGTAATTATTTTACAGAAGCTCGGCTCTGGGAACACTCATCCTAGGATGGCCCAAGTGTCAGACGCTTCTTCCTCTGCTAGTCCAGGAGCCAGGGCTCTGTGTGCACAGACTTCTGGAGCAAATCCAGTCAAAGAGGGGCATGAAGCAGTGTCACAAAGTGAGAGTGTCACCTCACCTGGATGGCACTGGATGGCAGCGGGCATCGCCATCAGCCTTGTGCATGGAGGAGCTGAAGAACTGCAAGGAGACCAAGTCAGAGAGGTTAAACAACCCCATAGGGTCACACAGGAGAGCAAGGCTGAGCTGGGGTCACGGCCCAGGCTTGTCTGGGTCTAAAGCTCCCGGTCTTTAGCTTTATTCCTGGTGTGTCATAGATGTGTCACAGGTGGGGAGTTTTCTAGAAGAGGCAAGTTCTTGTTCAGACCCACGTGCAAACAAACAAATCACGCACACACACACACACACACACACACACACACACACACAAGAAAAACAAAAACAAAAACAAAAATCCCCAGAGGCACCAGTCAAGGAGCCATGATGAGCCATGTGCCTTGAACACTCTGAATCGTCTCTGGGCTTCAGTTGTGAGTGAATAAGAAGGCCAGTGTTGGTGGTGATGCTGAACTCCCTGGGTGTGAGGTGCTGTCCTCAGACCAGCACAATTCACTTGGCCTCACAGTGTGGCTTTCTAGGATGTTTTTCTTCACTTGTCTTTGTTTTAACAGATGAGTACAGGCTTGATCTTGCTGAGAATCCCTGCAACTGCCATGCTCAAGATAGCAACAGCTGCTATAGTTGGAGGACAATGTTCTACAACAGAGACACTAGCTGTAAGCCAGTTTTCTGAACAGGGGTTTGTGCTCAGATATTAACCCGCCATCCAGGAGTTCAGAGATGGCCACTGAAGATGCCAGCAAAGGGTCCAGACAGACATCTCTCCTAAGACGAGGAACAGGAGGTGCCTAGAGATAGCAGAGCAGGGGGAGAGGACCATTTCTCAGTCACCAGAGAAAGGCAAACAAAAGCCACAGGGAGATCTACAGCCCATGAATGAGCACCAACAGAACTGAAAAGTCAAGTCAGAGCAAGTGTGAGTGAGAAGGTGGAGAAGCCAGGGCCGCCTTGGCCAGTTTTTGGGCATGGCATCAAGCTGTGTCTGCAGCATAGCAACTCCTCCAACAATGAAGCATCAGGTGACAGTGACACAGAGTGTCTCCACTGTGTACATCAGGGAGAGGTGACATCCCAATGACAACTGGGACATGAATGTTACTTACAAGACCTAGAGGCCTATAAACCCCAGGAGTCTATCCATAGCTTGAGGGTAAACAACAGGTGGAGGATGCACTCAGGGGCATTTTCAGCTACAAAGCATAACTGGAGGGCTGGTAGGGTGGCTGAGGGTGATTGTGCTGGCCACCAAGTCCAAGAACTTGGGTTTGATCTCCAGGACAAATGTGGCAGAAGTTATCCTTTGATCTCCACAATACACCTTGGCACATGCTCTCTCTACCCACCAAGGAAATGTTTGGGGCAGAACAAACAAGGGGCGGGAGAGGTTGCTCACTAAGTAAGTGTTTGCTTTGTAAGCTGGGGACCAAAGTTAAGTCTCAGGCACCCATGATAGCAGATAACCTGGCACGAAGGGTAAGGGCTTAAAATCCCACACCTGGGGAGTCAAAGGTAAAAAGATCTTTGGGGCTAACTGTCCAGCCAGCCTAACCTAGTCAGGGGATCCCTGGATCCCAGAGGGAGATTGTCTCAAAAAGCAAGGTGGTGGGGCTCTGGGGACTGATATCTCAGGTTGACCTTTGTCCTCACCCACCTCCACAGGCCCAGAAGCATGCACACACATCACCACAGAAGAAAGAACAGTGGAAGCTATGGCTCATGCCGTAATCTAATGAACTTGGAAAATGCACTGAGCAAAAGTATCCAGGAATGGAGATTCTCACTTCTTACAGAGAATACAGATCATGCATATCCATGGCAACAGAAAATGGGTAGGAGCCCAGGCTAAGTGAGGGCGATGGGATGGAGTCCTTTTAGGGTAAAACCAGAGGCGTATTTACCAATGTCTGAGAGAACACCAAAGAACCTTATACTTAAATGGATGACCTATGTCATGAGTTAACATTTCATGCTAAGTGTCCTTGAAGAAATTGACTGGGAATCAAGGCATAGAACTGACATTTATCTTTCATTTGTATTGAGGGACCACAGCCAATGTCTTATTAATGCTGAACTGCCCTCCTGGTTTCCCATCAGTGCTCTGAGAACTTCTGCTGGGAAAGGCCCAGTGTGAGTTCTGTTGGATGTATGTTCCATCCAACAGAACTCACCACTGTCCCTCAATGGTGAACACTGTTCACCATTGAGGGACCTCAGGTTCCAAAATATCCCCATGAAAACCCTGAGTGACGTTCTGTAGAGCAAGGGGCCTGGTCGTGTGTGTTAGTGGGAGAGGCGGGGGGGGGGCATGTGTTCTGGGAAATGACCCCTCTGGCTGTGAGGTGGAGACCGGACTTCTGGGGACACAGGGTGGAGTTGAGGAGACTTTACAGAAGTCATTACAGTGACACCTAACTGGGTTTAGGGCTTAGTCTAAGTGGGACAGATGTGTTGCAGGTGAGGCGGGGTGCCTAGGTTGCTGACTGGATAGGCAGATGGAGATATCACAGGTAGGCAGGGATAGCTTGGCTGTTGATTAGATGGGTAAATGGAAATGCAGAGTTGGCTCTTGGAGAACAGAAATCTCAAGGGTGGTTTGATCCTTTGAAATCCCTTGGGGACACCTGAGTCGTTTGGGTATGGTTGAGCAACTGCATACCCAGCAAGGTCCTCAGTCAGAGCTAGGACTGAGACAGTGGTGTGCAGAGCACTGGAGAGAGTCACCTCATTGTAGGAATATTCGGAGTCCTTTTGGATGGACCCATCTTGAGTAGCTGCTGGCCCATTATGGGAGACTCATCATGGGCCTGAAGGGTCAAGGGAAGAAACAGGAGGGTGCCCTATGCACACCTTTCTTCCTCACTGTGGGTAAGTGCCCTGTGGCTGTAAACAGATGCCAACATACAGAGTTTCAAGTTTAGCTCTTTCTATGCTGGGCAAACTTGAGTAAGTCAGTCCATCGCCCTGACTCCAGACCAGACACAAAATGAAGATAAGACTGGGTGAGGCAGCATGGGACTGAGGCAGAAGGATCAGCCTGGGCTACAAAGCAAGGCCCTGTTTCAAAACAAAGCAAAGCAAAACAAAACAAAAAGGAAGAGAAAATGAGGAGGAGGAGGAAGAGGAAGAAGAGAAAGAGCAAAAGAAGGAAGAGGAGGATGGAGGGAAGAACAGGAGGAGGGGGAGCAAGGGGAGGTTCTCTTTAAAACTGGTAACATCACGACTTCTGTCTTCTGGAGGAGGAGGCCCAGAGCATGGGCTTGGGAGATCAAATGCTTCATTCTATGTGATACACTTTATAGACAGCTCAAAGCCATCTGGGATCTCTGGGAAAAAGTTCCTCAATGGCTGCCCTCAGCTACTTGTTGGTGAAAATCCTTGGCCATAGTAGCCATGGTGGCAGCTCCTTCTCAGACAGAGGCATCCTGCTGAGATCACAATTTGGAAGGTCACAGGCATGGCATGGACATTCCAGATGTGTGGAAATGGCAGAGAGGTGAGACCTACTAAGACTACCAGTTGATCCCTAGAGAACCAGCTTCCAAGATGGCACCCTCAGTGTCCTGAGGACATCCTAACTGCACCACCCTTGAGAACCAAGCCTGTGATAGCTCAGGGAGAGACAACCAAACCAGATTCACCAGATATCAGTACCATGGAGAGCTGCATAAATTTCATAGTCCGGGACAGTTGCTTGGGGCTGCCTATCATGTGACAAATTCCACAGTGGATTGGCTTGCAAAGCACTGCAAAATCACCTAGTCCTCATTCATATCTTTAGTAATTGCATATGCAGAACTGAAGGCTCAGAGAGGTCGATCAACTTCCCAGGAAGTCATCTGCCACCTAGCTTGACTTGAACCCAGAGTCTTCTGTCTGGTGGCCCTATGGCTCTCCTTCTCTTGCCCTGCCTGGGCCGATTTACTGGATTTCACTAACTCTGTCTGTCCACCCCAAGCTCACACTCAGGATGAGATGGGCAATGAGGTTAGGGTCTCCCCTGGCATGACCCCACCTGACATAAGAGTCACATTCTCATCTGTTTCTTGACGCCTTAGATGACAGCAGCGTAGTGTTCCCGAGGAGCCCGTGTGTGACGGGGAAGGGCAGCAGGTGTTATTCAGGCTAAATTGACCTTGAAATTGATTTCTTTATTTTATGACTTACTGAGAGGAGATTAACACTTTTTTTTCTTCTTGCAGTCTGAAACAATTTACATGGTAATAGAAGACACAGTCAGTCAAATGAATTGCTGGAAGTAGTCCTGTTCTGGGGGGAATGCAGAGCACGGGCACGCTGATTTCTTTGCCCAGAGAAAGGCCAGGATTTTAACATCTGTGAATAGGAGCTAAATTTAATCTCCCATCTTCGAAGCAGAAGGACGAGGAGCGCTCCCTGGTGGCTGCTTGGCATTTTCAGAGTTGGAGAGGGACGAGGGCTGCCTGAGCTCCTTCCCACAGGCTGATTTGGAGAGGTAAAATGAAGATTTGGAGCACTGGCTGCCTTTGTGCTGGATGCGGACATGGGATAGGTAGGGATATCCTGGGTGTGATGTTTAGTGCTAATTGCCAACTGGACAAAACCCATGTGGAATCACTCTGGCCTCCGGGGATGCCTGTTGGGGATTGTTTTGATTGTATTATCAAACGATGGAATCACATGGGAAGACCTACCCACGGTGGGCAGCACCATTCCCTAGTTGGATTCTGGACTTTGTAACTGGAGAGAGGGAGATGAGCAGCAGTGTGCATTCTCTGCTCGCGCTTCCAGACTGGAGGCAACTGTGGACAGTTGCTTCACACCCTTGATCCCTTGACTTCCCTGCCATGGTCAGTATCTTAACTGTGAGCCAGAACCTTAAGTAGTTTTCGTCTTTTTTTTTTTTTTTAATCATAACAGCAGGAAAAGTAATTAAAATACTTGGTGACATAAACCCTAGCCAGGCCTGGGATGGAGATACTGAGGAAGTGAGTGCCTGAAGACTGCTTCCTGGACCTCACGTGGCTTCCTGTGAGTTGGTCTGTTGGCTGGATTGCACAGTAGCCCATGCTTCCCATGTTGAGATGGATTCTGAAGTTGTTTCTATCCCGGCATCCTGTGAGTGCTGCCTGCTCTGCGAGTAGGCGAGGGTGGTGGCAGTGTGTGCGTCATTTCTTTACATTTCCTCAGAAAAGTCAGTGCGGCATTTCTTCCTCTAGACCACGTGACCAAACTCCGAAGAGATTCGAAAATTTCACACATCATGTGAGCTCATTTTAATTTTTATTTCAAAATGCAAATAAAAGAGTCTTGTTGAGACCCACAGGGCTCACGGGGTCCCTGGGTTTCACTGACCAGCCAGTCTAGATGAGTCTGTGAGCACCAGTTCCAGAGCCAGACAATGTTCTAAATGAGGTGGGGAAACACCGTAGGCCTTTTAGTTTTATGCTTAACGTTTTCACCAACAAAATGCATTATCAGATAAAAAATTGACTTCATACCTGTCCCCACACTGATCTGGCTAGTCTTCCCATGATAAAAAGTTTAAGAGAGAACAAACAAGTTGTCACTAAAATACGTCAAGACAGTAAGAGCTGGAAGGGCAGAATGAGTTTCTCCCTCTCACACATGCTCACACTCAACTCTCTCCACAGTTAGCCATTTTTACACTATGTTTTCCTTTTGCCTGCCTTCTGGAGAGCTCGGTGCATCCGCCGGAAACAGGCTCTTTCTTCAGACAGGGAGGATGCTGTGCACACTGGCTATTGCTCGCTGTCCCCTAGTGTCCCCTGTCACAGCCTGTACTGGTTCTTCTGTGTTGGTCCCTCACTGTCTTTACTGAGCTCACCTTCGTTCGCTTGGAGTCTGAGCCAGGGAAAGTGTGTTGCTGGGCTCAGAATGTTACATCACAGGACTGCTTCCTTGGCCCATGTGGTTTTGCACACAGGAGATGTCAAACATGGGAGCTACAAGACACGGAATCACAAGTCCAAATACTAGTAGAATTCCACTGTGGCTCAGAGTATGATCCCCTCTGTGCTCATGACTCCCTCTTTGCCAGCTGTTAGCTGTGTTAATGTTAGTTTAAAAGGGACGATGTGTGTGTGTGTGTGTGTGTGTGTGTGTGTGTGAAGAGATAGCTCATACAGTGCTCTTGTAGAGAATCTGAGTTTGGCTCACAGCGTCCTGTAGATGTATGTTGACACATGCAGATTTTTACAGGAATCCTGGGGATCTGAACTTGGGTCCTCATGCTTGCACAGCAAGTACTTTCCCCACTGAACCATAGCCCCCTCTGGGTACGTGATTTAACATATTTTAATACTTTGGGTTTAGAGATACAATGAGAAAGGCCTTCTCTCCTAGGAGAAGATGACACTTTATGCAAGTGGCTGGATAAGTTATGAGCTGTAGTCAGTGTGAGCAGTGGGAGTTATTTTGATATGTACAGATGTTCTCCGGTGGCAGTCTGTAAGATGTTCTAGAAACCTGTCACCTGCAGTGATCTCGGTGCCCACCCCCTATCTCCTTCACCCCGATCTCCCAGGACCACCATGCCTGCATGGTCAGTACATTTTGGGGTGCTGGGGGGCCCCAGGATCCCATTTTCACTTCACAACTTTGGTCCCTGCAGACATTACTGGCTCCCTCCCCGTGAACCCCATGACCCGGCCCACACACTTCTCCCCTTGGTCAGGAGGCTTTGGCCATATGCCACCAAGGCTCACCATGGCACTCCATTGTGACCCATGTCTTTTGGTCATTGCTCAGGCGGGTGGCTTTCCTTGGCCATGGGTGGGTCAGGGGCACTGTCTCAAGGCTGAGCACCTCTGTCCGGTGGAGTGGACTCTGGCTCAGGCCTCGTCCTTGAGACAGCGACTCTGAGCTTTCTAAGGTCATGTCTACACTGGCTTGGTTCTCCTGCCTGTGCTTTACAGCCTGTCAGCCTGTCAGCCAAGGCAGAGCAGGGCAGCGCTGAAAACTCTAGGCCTGCTGAGTCCCAAGGTGGGCCTGCAGGACGGAGGTGCAAAATGGGACAAGGGGAGAGGCCATGACCAGGACAACACCGGCTTTAAGTTCAGAGCTGAGACAGAGCTGGATGGGAGGAAAAGACCTAGAGTCTCAAGAAGACTTGTCAAGTTCTAGGGAAAACATGTACACAGGTGAACACACACAGGTGATCACACACAGGGTGAAAACACAGGATGTGTAGTGCCAGGAATCCCAGATAGCTGGGGGACAGTAGTTTCTGTGCCGGGAATTTTGGGAACAGAGGGACAGAAGGGCACACATAGGATTTTGATTCTGTCACTATATTGTCTAAGACCAACATCTACTGCAAAGAGTAGAACTGGGAAGTGACCAACATGTAGGACACCTTGGTGTGTGCAAACTGTTCACAGAGACAGGCTTCTCAGAACCCAGAGGCGGGGCGCTGGGTGGAAGAGAAGGTCCATCTTCCCCTCCTCGCATGCCTCCAGCTGACTTTTGGTCTCCAGGATTGTCTGTCTCTCACACAAGCACACACAGTGTTGTTCTTTGAGAAGGTGCTTTGCACACAGCACTTAACACAGCACTCCAGGTACTCTGTGCAGAGAGAGTACTGGGCACACAACACTTCTGATGTTCCACGAGGCAAGCGCGTGGCCCATAGCACTGCAGGCAAACCACACCGCGGGTGTTTAACAGCACTGCAGGTGCTCTGTGGTGAGAGCACCCAGCACGCAATCCTGCAGGCCATCCACGTAGGGAGTACTTAGCACACAGCACCATGTGTGCTCTTTGCACGTGGGCTGGTGCTGGGAAAGCTGTGGTATGTTGACTCTACCCCAGTAACAGACGGTTGGCATGGTTCCCAGGCTGAGAGGAAGGGTCTACACTGCAAGAGGAATCTGGATCCGCTGTCAGGCGGAGAAGTTAGGAGAATCGTAGATACAACTTAAAGTTTTCCAGTAGACATAGTAAAAAGTAAAAAGAAACATGAAATTAATTGCAATCATAAATTTAGATTCCTATACTCATAATATATTTATGTTTTTAAACAGTGATATATTTTATGTATTATTAAAAATTATTCTAATGTAATTGATAGAGAAATATTAATGAGATTTTAATATTGATGAGATGTTTTATTATGTTTCTCTTTGTGCTATCTTCAAAACTCAGAGTGATTTAAAGAAGGCACATTTTGGTGCAGATCAGCCACATATCCAGTGGCCACTATAGGGGGTCATGCAGGCTTGGACTCCAGAGGGGGCAGGTAGGGACACAGAGTGTAGCTATGGGGACAGTCAGCCATCCCACTAAGTCATGCTACTCCACATTAGAATTTCCCAGCCCCTGCTTCCTCCATCCTTTCTGTGGCTTTGTTTTACCAGGATCCAGTGTGCAGCAGCCCAGGGCCCCTCCCTCACACCAAGAGTAACTCACAAGACGCTGTAAGCAGCGCTTGCTGGATGGATCAGGGCTTAAAGCTGGTTTCACATCCTTCTCGGGCTCCTTGTTCCCACTCATCAGTCAGCAGGAGTTTTTAAATGTGAAATAGATTTTTTTCTGGAGATGTTGGAGGGTTTGAGGGGTGAGAGGTTTCTAAGCCTGTGGGTGCTGTCAGGAATCATGCAGGTCACACACGCTTTGGGAGTGGAAAGCCCAGAACTGTTGTCCAAGGAGTTCTGGGGCCCCCTGGAGAGCAGGTCTGGGGAGCACTGGTTGGCGAAGGGCCCATTGCTGATATGAGGCCCTGGCTGGCTGGCAGAAATGCGACAGACGCTCCTGTCCTTGGTTGCCATGAGAAGGTGAGGATGTTCTCTGAAGGCTGGTCAGCTCACTATGGCTCTGGACTTGGGGGTCTCTGGGTCATGTGACTGCGAACAAAGCTGGGGGTAGATTCTCATGCGACCTCTGAGGATCGTCCACGGGGACAGTGGCCACGAGCCTCTGCCGTCTCCTGTGCCGAAGCCCCTGGGTGCTGCTCAGCTCTGCGTGTCATCTTTCCTCTGTGGGTCTGTCTGGAGACTGATGGAGGCTGTGGGCTCCACTCCTTTGGCACACTGCTTTCTCTCACCATTATCTATTTAGTTGTGACTATGCTCTCTATATTCACGGCAAGCCATACTGATTTTTCACTTAGGATAATAGTATGTGGTTTTCTTTGCAAGGGCTTAGTTAATTCAAGAAGTAAGTTGAGTTAAATGTGGCGTGGGAACAACAGCAAACTGGATTTGGCAAGACAGTATGTGGTGATGGAGAACAGATGAAATGACGTGACTGAATTGGCTGGTATTGGGGAAGCCCTGGCTGAAGGTGGCTGTAGATTTGGGTTTTCATATTTTTCATGCTTCTCTCTCTTACTCTTTGGGTCCCGATTGGTTCCAACTTCAATCTGTCTGGACTGCTATTTAGTCGCAGCTTGTCCTCCTAAAGCTGCATTTTTAGAATGAATGTCATTTTCTTGTGATGGGTGAGAGACAGACAAGGACAGTGAGAAGTGACAGGCTCCAGCTGACCTTCCTGTCCCACTCTGTGGCTGTGTGAGTGTGCCCTGTCTGTGCCCCTCCCTCAGCGACCCTACACAGTAGGTGCTGCTTCTGTGTCCTCTGGATGAGTGAGGAGATACAACCCAGTGACTCTCTTACTGATGTGGCCTGAAAAGAGGCAACTAAAATGAGGAAGGGTTTGCTTGGGCTCAGAACTTGAGAGGAGACTGTCTGTCATGGTGGGGAAGGCATGGCGACGGGACTGCAGAGGCAGGTGGTCATTGACTCAGTCAGGAGAGAGATGAGAGCCTGAGTTCAGCCCACTTTCTCCCTTTTGTATAATCCAGGACCCCGGTGGCACCCCACATTTCTGAGGTGGGGGTCTTTCCTACTTAGTTTACCCCTCTAGAAGCTCACAGAGGTGCCCAGTAGCTTGCCTCCTGGGTGAATCTAGATCCTGTGACATTGACCATCACTGTTAAGCACCTCAGCAGTATGGATGCTTGTGAAGGGGAACCCTGAGCTATGACAAGGTTAGGTTCTGATGAAACCAGTTTAAACTGCAGATATCTTCAGTAGATGATACCGTTCATCCACTTGAGCACCAAAGATCATAGTCAAGCCTAGACTGCCCCAGCCTCACTGGGGGCACAGGCATGACCTCCCAGTTGGGTGGAGTCACCCAACACCAGCCTGCTGGGCAACAAGCTGTTGACTGACCGGGATCATCAATGACTACTGTAGGGAAAGGGAACACTGGAACGTTAACCTTTGGGAAGTTTTGCCTCCCTGGACATTTGAGAAATCTCCCAGTCAAATCATCATGAGCTGTTGGCATTTGAGTTGGTTTTCTTAGGTCAAGAATCTTCATCTTCCCAGTGCTTACAAAAGTGCTTAGCATTTCAAGCATGTGTGTGTCAGGTTTTATAGCCGGGGCTCCCCTCACCAAGACTGACGTGCTTTCTCTGTGGGAAGGGAAGCCGTCGCATACCCTCTGGTTCCTCTGGTAGGCTGTGAAGTGAGGGGTTTGCTGAGATTTCCTCTGTGGAGACTCACCTGTTTCTTCTTTCCCCACCCTGGTCTCCACAGAGCTGCTGCTCTCCAGCCTGGTGGGAATACCATTGAATGGTTGAAGAGGCATAGTCTTTGCAACCTTGGTTGCGGGCAGCGTGCATTGGGCCAGCCGTTTATAGCAGGCCATTTGCCTCATAGATTTCTAAATGTAAAGCATGTTTACTCCTTGATATACTAAGTGTTCTTCCCACAGACTACAAAATCCCACAGCCTGCAGATGGGAATCTAGGAAATTCCAGGTATTTATACCTTGGGGGAGCGAAGTGCATGTGTGAGAAAATGCATCTGTGTCTTTACTGAATAGATGATGGCAGCAGCAAAAATGCTTTGAATAAAAACACGAACCTCCCATATCCATCAATAAGGCATTGTTTAAGCAAATTGTGTGCATCCATAAAAACTAATTCCAAGCTGCCACTAGGATTCTCTGGTGAGGATTTATGTTTATTGGCTTGGAAAGATGCTCGTGACATATTGTTGAGGGAGAAATACAGAATCTATCACATGGTTCCATTTGCATGCAATTATATTCATAGATTCCTTTTTGCTCTGAATTTGGAGAGAGACGTCAGCGAGGCAGATGGGAAGCTCAGCTCAATAGAAGGTTTGTGCATTTTTCTTTGGATTCTTCTGTTATTATTGTTTTTCTTTCTTTCCTTTTTATTTTTTTTTTTTACAGTGGGTGGTTATTTTTCTTAGTCATAGCAGTAGTAATAATATTGATGGTATCTTTTATTAAACAAAGCAGCTGCTCTGGGCTGGTAAGGTAGCCTTCAAGAATAGCTGATGGGGTATGGAAGTTTGCTCTTGGTTATCCTGTTAATGTTGACATCCTTTGAAGAAATGAAAATGAGGGCTATGAGACCACTCTGTGGTATTGTGGTGGGTGTTCAGACCTTGTCTGGCCCAAGAGGCAAAGTGTCTAAAGCCTTGGCAGGCTTTCCAACAGTTCCACACACACTTAGACAGCTCCTTTCTCTGACTTTAGCTTTTTCTATTGGCATTGGCTCCTGGAGGGGTCTCTCCTGGGCAAAGCGGTGTGTCCACTTGCACTGGGAATAGGGTCATGATAATGGTGGCACACAGCATGACTCAGCATGAAGGAAGCAGTTCTCAGCTTCATATGCTTGTCTCACTTGCTCCCTTAAACAGCTTGAGGATGGCAAGTGTCCTGTGCCCTTGTGCTGTGTGACTTTTCCTGGGGAGATGTAAAGAAACACTATTCACTGAAAGTAGGAAAGGCTTCTTTTGGCTTCCAGTTGGAAGGGTTACAGTCTGTGCTGGGGAAGGCATGGTGGCAGGAGTGTGAGGCTGCTGATCAATCACACCGTGGCTCACATCGGGAAGCAGAGAGAGCAGACAGGAAGTGGAAGAGAGCAGACTGTTATAAAACCAGTGACCCACTTCTTCCACCAAGGCTCTACCTTCTACAAGCTCAGCAAGCTTCCAAAACGGCACCTCCATTTGGGGTGCAAGTACTCAAACACAGGAGCCCATGAGCATGTTTCACATTCAGACCATGAGCAGGAGCACAGGTGACCCAGAAGCTGGCGTGTCATTGAGAGTTCTCACCCCAGTTTAAGTGCATGGCTCAGGGAAAGATGCCTTTTTGGAGATTTTTTTTTTCGAGATTTGTTTATTATGAATACAGTGTTTTCTGCCTGCATGAGCATCAGCACACCAGAAGAGGGCACCAGATTTCATTACAGATGGTTGTGAGCCACCATGTGGTTGTTGGGAATTGAACTCAGGACCTCTGGAAGAACAGGGAGTGCTCTTAACCTCTGAACCATCTCTCCAGGCCCTGGAGAAGTTTTCCACACTGAAAAGTTCCAGTGTGGAGGAGCCAATCTTCTGCCTCCTGCACACTGTACCACCAACCCAAGGTCAAGTACAGTTGGGGGCAAGAGGGGGTTGTTGCTGGAGTGTCAGGTGAGGGTCAGATATCTCTCCACTGTCTTGTGTGAATGTTAACAGCCCCATCACGGTTATCTTAGACCTAGCTACAGCTTTTTGCACTGCTTATTTTGTTGCCATGACTACAGGCTGTGGTATCCTGAGGTCACCCTAGGTTCCTCCTCAGAACCAGTCCCTAGTGCTTGCTGACAGGGAAGACTTGTGTACATGCATCCCAACAGTTATGGACTTACCTCTGTTATTTCCACTGATTAGAAGTTAACCCTGGCTCTTTCCCTCACACCACTGAAAAGAACAATGCACAGCTTGGACTTGGGGCCGCTCTGGTATCCGTGCCCACAGAGACACCTCCAAGATTCGTACAGCCTTCTCCCTCCCTTGGGACCAAATGTACAGCTATTTATCTCTTTTCTCCCTGGAGTCACCCCCCCATTCTTCCTGATATTGCTGCCCACTCCCCTTTTTTTTCTGGGAGTCTTTATTTTGTGCCTGATTTCTCTGGCCAGGAGGCCCCCTGCTGCAGCATCAGCAGCAAATGAATATTTAACGGAATGCTGCCACCTTTTGGAATTTAGCAAACATGATTTGTGTCATTCTGAGGGATGCAGGCAAAGCTCTCCTTCTTGTGTGCATGTCTGTGCCCACGCATCCAGCCTGTTTCTGCAGGGCCATGGTGACTGAGGCTGGACACTGGATTCTTTGAGGCTAGGGTGGAGGCATGGGGCGAGAGCCAGGCTCTCTCAGGAGGCAGGTGGGCCTGGCATTTTCACTCTGGCTTGTAACTGCACCAAACGCTGTCAGTCATACTTGTGGCTCAGTTCATACAGGAGGAGGTAACACAGCCTAGGAGAGAAACTGGAGTCCTGGCTTCCCTGGTGTTTCTGCTTCTGCCAGCAACTTGCCAGGAGCTTCAGCCTGTGTCTGAGCTGACTCCCAGATCTCTGTTACACTACCTGTACTCAGGAGCAGAAACTGGTGGCCTCTTGTTTATAGATGCCAGTCAAAGGGCAGTTGAACCCAGTGCTAGGCAAGGCATGCTGAGGACCCATCTGTACTCAACAGGAGGGAGGAGCATGGTTGATTAGTGATGTCTGTCTTGGATTCAGGAAGGGAGAGAGGCACCAGAGTCCCTATTCCCATTGTCTCAATGAAACCAAGCTGTCAGCACAAGCTGACTGCACATCATTTCCCTCGTTGCCTTTCTTCCTGGATATTCCCACACATCACTGTTCCCCCATTTCCAGCACCTTTGGCACCTTGCTCTCTTCTCATGCAAAGCTAGGAAAGCTGAGCCCCTCTACCCTTGAACCCCTGTAGCTGACCAGCCTCACTTGTTAGGGGGTGCCTCTCCATAGGACTAGACTCTGGCAGCCCTGCGTGATGGGGCAAAGAGGCTTGCTGCATGCAAGTTCTTCCACGTCCCAGCTTGGCCTCCCATCCTGCGGTTCTGCAAGCTTGCCTCCAATTTGTTCTGGTCATCCAGGCCATGCGCTCTCCCCCTGACTGCAGACCATGCTTAGGTTACCTGTCCCGTGAACTCATCCTTTAACTGTGATGGCCAGAACATTAAGCCCATCATAATAGGAAAGGCTGGTCCAAGGCACTGGCTTAATTCCTGGGACTGTACTGATCTCAGCCATCAAGGCCTTGTCCTGCCTTCCTTCTCTCTCTTTTCATCTCTGTCTCCTTTTCCTCTGTGAACTGTATCATTATTACCAGGAATGTTCTGATGAGGAAGACCCAAGCCCTTCATCAGAGAACAGCAGCGAATGTAAAAAACCATTTCACCCAGGCACAGCCAGGTTGTTCCTTAGCTGAGGCAGAATATAACCCTCACTGAGAGCACATGCAAGTTGTCAGGGAAGGATTCCTAAAAGAGGAGGCAGGACCTATGAGAACAAGGGTAGTCAGCATGATGCTGGCCAGGGCTGGAGGCTCCATGGGTGGGACACTGCTGGTAACAACATGGATATGGATTCTAGTCTCTCCAGCCTTGGGGGTGTTCCTTGATATTAGAAGCTAGATCATCTTGGAGCTGGCCAGTAGGGATGAAGCTGTGTGTCTCTTTTCAGTGCCATTGTCTGACTGGCACTTCAGAGAGACCTTCCTAGGACATGGCTTAGGAGCCTGAGGGACTGGAGGAATGCTTGTCCTCTTGGGAAATGAAAGTGGGGTAGGGTCACTGCTTGGACCCCCAGGCTTCTGGGCATGCTGTGCACCTCATCACTAACACACCTCTCAGAGCCTTCAGCTTTGCTGAGCACCTCTGCACTGAGGAGATAAAGGCATTAGGAGCAGAAGGACAAAGCTGATACTCCAGGCGCAGAGACCCGGCAGCTTCAATTCTGGCCCTTCAAATGCCACACATGATTTTGCCCACATGGTTCTGATTAAAGCGAGCCTGGATTGTGGGGAGGAGGGGCTAGGTGATTTCTGCTTTCTCGGCCTTGCCAGCTCTGGTCTGCTGCTCTGGTGAGTGTCCTTGCTGCTGCTGTCTTACCTCCTTCCTGATGAAGAGGTAAACCCATTTAGCCATCTCCCCGAACCTCTGAGGACATCTGTGCCCAGTGGAGATGTGCTCAGTGTGACAGGTTTTCATGACCATCAATGCTAGGCTGTGAAGGCGTCGTTTTCCCTTCCTGTCATGACAGGGCAGGTAAGAATTAGAGAGCACTCAGTCAATGCTTTTACTGGTGTGAACAAACAGTCCTGTTGATTAAAGACTCCAAAAAAGAGTCCCTTGTGCCTCTCCCCAGCCTCCTACTGAAATCCCAGGCCAGCAACTCCTTTTCCAGTGCTAATACTTCTGTAGACCAAGTCATTTCTGAGCTTCATGCAGATGAGCCCCTGTTCTGCCTAAGATTTGCTCTCCTCCCCTCACCACTCTCCTGTGGAGACCTCTCCAGTTCCCACAGGCCTCATTGGTTTCCATAATGGCTGAGAGACATTTAGTTGCATGACTGGGTTACCCGCTCCAGTGATTTACTCATGACTTTTGTGGGGCTAGCTACCTGACAAACAATTTATGGGAGCCAACATTTAGTTCATTGTTTCAGAGGGGTTTCCACCATGGTGGGAGCACCCTGAAACAGGAAAGAGCTGTTCACCGGGTGGCCCACCCGAGGCAGAGAGTAGCCGGAAACAAGGGCTGGGCCACCGCTTTGTGACTGACTTCCTCCAGCCAGGCTGGTCTTACCTCTTAACAGTTCCACAACCTCCTGAAAGAGAGGCCGCCTGCTGGGGAACAAGGCTTCAGACACGTGGCTGAGGGAGATGAGCTAGACGCTGTAATTTGTCTCCTTGCTGGAGGCAAAATACTTGCCGAGAAGCAGTGTAAGTTTATTTTGGTTCAAACTTCAAGGGGGTCCATCTGTCATGGCAGGACAGGGATGATAACTAAGACTTGAAGAGCAGCTGGCCACATGGTTCACTGGGAAAGAACAGAAAATGGGGCAGGACTTAAAAAAAAATCCAAACAAACTGGCAAGTTCCTTCCTTTTCTAAAGAGTCACTTTCTCCAGCAAGGCCCACAAGCCTCCAGAACACCACCACCAGCACCACCAGCTGGGGACCAGTGTCTCAGCACGTGTGTCTGTGGGGGGACATGGAGTCATAAAAGCACCTTCTAGGGTCCTGGTGGGTTTACTGCTGCTCATTGACAGTTGGTCCCTCTAGAGTCTGCAGGTCAAAGTCACAGGGTTGATCCACTGTTCTAAAGAACTTCAGTAAATCCAAACTTTGCTTCAGATCTGAGGCTCTTACCTGGCCACAGTGCACCTTGGCATCTGTGTGCCGGGCTCTTTCTGAGAGGTGAGCATTCTGGGATAGCCCTATGGTGGAGAGGGAGAGCGCTGCTGTCCTGTCGTCCAGCTCTGCTGCTTTCTGGCTGAGTGAGCCTGGGCCAGCCACTAGACCTCTCTGTGCCACGTTCTCCTCACAAAAGCAGCTGGTGAATAAGACTGGCGTGAGGATGACATGAGTTGGCAAAGGGTGCAGGGAGAGTTAACCCCTTTGTTAAGTGGACAGGACCTCACAATTTAATCTAACACATCTGGGGAGTATAAGGAGCAAATACTCAGGAGTCTCCCCATTCTCCTTCATTGTCACCATTGTCATGCTCTCACCTGAGCCCCTTAAGGAAAGGGGTGACAGCCTCAGCGAGTCGTAAAGGTTGTCAGCCTGGCAGGGGCTCTTGCTGTCTCCTGCCCTCTGGGAGAAGGGCTGTCCTGATGAAGTGTAGCATGGGTACCAAACTCTGCTACCAGCTTCACAGAACCTACTGGGGCCCAGTTTTGCCCTCCGTGCCCCTAATCAGGAATTCAGTCTGTGCGATCAGAACTTCCCCCTCTCAGACATAGGCAGACTTCTTCCTCACTCCATCTCAATCTCACAAATCCAGGCCAAATATTGATGTTTGGTAACCACAAATATCACACCAGGCCTTTAATCAAGAGCAGTGCAGGGGAGAGAAAGGAGCAAACACAGCCTGCATGGGAGCCCAAGGCTCTCATAATGACTTTTCCAAGGAAAGAAATGACAGGTGGGAAGGGAGAAGGCTCTGAGGTGAGCATGCATATGGCAGGAGCTCCTGGGCCCGTCATTCCTGACAAAGCACCCATTGAAGTGAGGTGCTCAGTGCCTGGGTCAGGAGAAGGGAGCTCGCTTTCCTGAAGAGAGAGCTGCATGTTCATGGCGAACATCTGATGTGCCGCAGGGCTACCCCGTTGCCAGCAAATGCAGCGAGCGGCTCCTGTTCTCTGTCATTTGGGATGGAAGGCAGATGTGGATGTACGACAGGCCCTGCTGCCCCTCCACATTAGGGAGGAAAGTCAGCCCTCCAGGGACAGAGGGGAAGTCAGATTCCAGGATTTCATATTTCCTTTGTGGGGACACAGAAGACAGAATGACCTTGAGGCCTGGCCACCATCACAGTTAGAAGTGTGGAGTTTGTGGCTTAGGCTGACCCGTGCCCCTGGATCCTGCATTTAAGCTCTCAGCGCCAGTCAGTCCCGAGGATCAGGTTCTTTCTAATGCAATTATTTTTCACAAGGCTCGGACCTTTGTACATTTTGTTGCCTTGGTCAGGGATGCTGTTTCTCAGGATGGCTGAAATGGTCTCGTCTTCGCCTGTTTTGTGTGCATTACCGTGTCAGGAGGTGGGGAGGAGTGTGGGTTGCAGGCAGACCCCAGTGTGATTATCCCTCTCACTTGCTGCCTTTGTGTGTATGTGTGTGTCATGTTCAGGTATGTGTAGAACATCATGTGTACATGTGCATGTGAAGGCCAGGGAAAAACTTCAGGCCCTGCTCCTCAGGCACTATCTACTTTCTTTGGAGATTGGTCTCTCCAGGAACCTGTCAAGTAGGCTGGACCAGCTGGCTGGAGAGTCCCAGGATTGGCTGAGCATCTCCCCAGCTCTCTAAGCTTCTTTCTGATTCACACATCTTTTCTACAAAGCTTTCCAAACCACTCTCTTCCAATGTCCAAGCCCACCCTGCCTTCTCCATCTTTTTTTGTAAAGAAAATTTTAATTGAATTTTTGTGAGTTTCCCATCATGCACCCCAGTCCTGCTTTTCTCCCTATGCCTTCATATCTGCCTTTTGTTCTTGTAACCTGCCTCCCCCTTGTAACACACACACACACACACACACACACACACACACACACAACCACAACAATAACAAAACCCAAAGCACAGAAAACATCTCACTGTGGAAGCTTTAGCATGTCTCAGTATGTCTCATATTATATCTGTCTGTTCACATATCTTCACTTGCAAAAATGTTCATTGCATTGAGTTAGTCTGGTTTGAGGTCTCTGGCTTCTGTGACACCATGTATATTAGATCCTCACCGGGACTTCTTCTGGTTATCATGTTGTTGCCCTGTATCATGGAGATCCTGCAGCTTTGGAACAGCAGGACTGGCCCTTTTATGTGTCCCAGCCATTCACAGATGTTACAGATTTGGGGGTGGGGCAGCTCGGAGGCCTCAATCTGGGCCTGAGTGGTAGCTGATCTGGTCAGCCCATTGGCCCTCCTGCAGCCGCATCAGAGTGAGTTGTCCAGCACTGCTATGTCTAGGTCACCCATTGCCACCATGGGCAGCAGGAAGAGTCATCACTCCTGCCCTCCTGCCCTCCTGCCCTTGGGGCCAGCTCACCCACACCCACACCTCCAGGGCCAGCACCACTGTGCTGCAGTGCAGGGCCCACTCAAGGGGCAGGGCCCACCCTCCCAAGTGCTGCAGCCTTCGAGGGGCTGGGCCAGCTCTCCTGCTCTCACACCCTCAGCTCTGGGTCATCTGTGCCATCACCATCAGGGCCATCTCCACTGTGTTGCACAGGTGAAGCCTCTGCTGTGTTTCATACACAGCAATGGGAGACACACCAGGCTTCATTTGCATGGTAGCTCAGTGTCCCTCCCCACTGCAGGGAGAGTGGAGTTCTATCTGTTCTCTTTCCTTCCTCGTCCCTATCAATAGCAGGTCCCAGCACTGATGCCCACAGGCTCAGCTTGCTGGGAAGCTTGTGTGAGAGTGGATGGCTTTTCTGTCTTCATGGGCACGTGTACAGGCCTGTGTCTTCTCAGCCTCATAAAGCTGCCCCATGCTGTGTAGCTTCTGCCCATTTGACAGGCGATAAGTTGAGGCCAAATCAGGCACAGGAGTTACTGAAAGGTCACACAGTGAGGGGAAGTAAAGGCCTTTTATGTTGACAGTGAGGATGGGTTTCTAGGAGAATGGGAGTGTATTGTGTCATTGTTAAAATAACACAAGGATCTGTACACATACACCCCAGGGCACGTACACAATCACATCTGCACATACCACACAGACCTGCACACACATGTGCACTGCATACAAGAACACCTATACACCTGTGCACACATGTATGTGTGTGTAGTCATGTTCAGGTAAGGGCAGAGCATCATGCTCTCACACACGTGCCCTTGTAGACACACCTGCTTGCACACATACCCGAGGACACACACATTCCTACATGCGTGTTCTCCCATACCTGCATGGTAGCTACTCAGGCGCCCCCTCTCCACACGCATAGACAGATGCATTCCCCCACACACTCTCCCTTCCATGTGCTTGCACATACATGTGCCTGCATATGTATAATAAATAATAGAATGTCACATGATTCAGCATTCAAAAAACATCGGACTGCTCAGTCTTTGTCTGGGTGCTATCTTAAATGTAAAAGCTAACATCTATTTAATGTGTGCCCTGATATGGAAAATAGAAACACTGAGAATTAAAGCTGAGAATAGGATTTGTTTGCAGAGACCTCACTGCAAGTCCTGTGAGCAGTGTTCGCCTTCTCTCATACCTTACCACGCGCAGAAAGCAGCATTCTTGCCTGTGACCTGCCATAGTCACTCTTTTGTGATGGCTTCGAAGTTCCATCTTTAAGTATTGCTCTTCAGTGACATGGGGGAATTTCACACACAAGCCAGGCTCATAATGAAAGTGCTGCACGCCCTCTCTTGTTTGTTGAATGGGAGGAAGCTGGAGTCGGGGGAGTTGAGGACAGGGGTGGTGGCCAGGTAGGGGGACCAGACACAGGCTGGTCAGCAGGTGCACAGCTGTGGTGAGGTGGGCCACTTCTGCCTTGTAACTGCAGAGGAGGAAGAGCTTGGTGTTGGACTAGATGCCTTGAAATAACTAGTAGTTGCTAAAAGCTTCCAATCCTGTGAATTCACGGATGTGAGACGGCTCTCAGGTGAGCCGGACCCTGTGACATCACCCACTGAGCGCTTCACCTTTGCCTGTCTCCTCAGCGTGGTACCAACTCAACTTATGCTCTGAGGTACGGGCACATGGAGGGGGTGGATTCCATCCAACCCCATCATGCTGTGCTTCCTCACTGTCACATGACCCACCCCATTTGCAGCACTTTCTCCTGTCCAGCTGCTCCCCTGCCTAGCTTCTCCTAAGACTGCAATCTCACCTTAAGGCTTTGTGGGAAGCCACTCTCTCATCTGGATTACTGTATGGGTGAGGTCTCAGGATCCCAGCTCTTCTCTCCCTTACATGGGGGTGGGGGCATTGGCCACGACCATTCTGACTTTGTCCTCCAAGCTCTTTCCAACTTCCTGCTGCCTCAGTCCACATCTCGCTGCAGGCCCAGCCCATCTCAGTGCCTGGGTATTTTAAGGCTGAGTGGGTGTCCACGTGGGTGGCCTGCCTCCCAGCCAGCACAGCCTGCATTGCTGCTTTCAGCTCTTACATCACCCTTTCACCCCAAGGTGGCTTTTGTACTGCATCCCAGTGTGTTCAACTTCATTTAACTTACACAAATGGTTGGTTTAATAAACACTGTCAATAAAATCCAATGATTCATCCACCCATGCAGCCAGCCAGCCATACAGCTATGCATTTAGCTATCCATTCATGCACTCATGCATTCAGCCCTCCGTGAATCTATGCCTGCATACATCTGATCTCAGGCACATACCATATGACCCAAGCATGCATGTATTTATCCATCCATGAACCTATGCATCTGTGCAGCTCTGTATCCATTCATCTGATACCACGCACTTACCATATGATCCCAGCATGCCTGCATGCATCTATCCGATATCAAGCAGCCACCATATATCCTGGGTGCCTGCTCAGGTGGTTGTGGGACCCATAGTGCTCTTGAACAGCCCCTCCTGGAGCCTTCTGTTCAGAGTAGGAAGTAGTCAGAAGTGGATTTTCATGCTGGTGTATTGTACAGTACACTGAATCCTGTCTCAGATGGTGAGTACATGTGAGCTTCCCCCAGAGAGAACACATGAGCTGAACTCTGAAGCTACACAGAAGATTGGGCATGAGCAAAAGTCTGTGCCCCCAGATTACTGGAGTCTTTAGAGAACTGTGAGAAGATGGTGAGAAGCCAGCCAGAGCACTGGAGCTCAAAGAGGGAGGGAGAGTACTCTAAATGATGTCAGAGGGTCCTTAGGGTCAGGCCACTGTGAAAATGCTGTCTTGGTCCCACAGCACAAGCTCGGCAAGCTGTTGGGGAGGTGACCTTGTTTACATTGTGTCTGATGCTGGGGTGGGACTGAGGCCTAGAGAAGGAAAGCCCATCATGGCCTGGCAATGGTCAGTCTCCTTCAGGCGCAGTGGGGGCTGCACCACAGTTGACACAGAGAAACCCTGTCTCAAAAACGTCCTTCAGGCCCACGGTGCCTGCACATCCATGCAGCTATGAGGGTATAGTCTGGCATAAGCCTGGTGGCTTCTTTACAAGAGAGTGGAAGGACATGTTTCCACATGTGGGCTCCAGTGTCACCCCACCTTGTCCTTTCACAGCTGCCATGACACTAGATATGGTCCAGGTTGCTGAAGGCTGATGGTCTAAAGATAGCAGGAAGGTATCCCATCTCAAGAGGCAGTTTCCTTCCTTCCTTCCTTCCTTCCTTCCTTCCTTCCTTCCTTCCTTCCTTCTTTCCTTCCTTCCTTCCTTCCTCCCTTCCTTCCTTCCTTCCCTCCTTTCTTCCTTCCTGTGTGTACAAGTGTGCATGAATATGTATGATGGTCTATGGGAGCCAGAGGTCAATATCAAGCACCATTCATTCTCTTCCTTCCTTCCTTCCTTCCTTCCTTCCTTCCTTCCTTCCTTCCTTCCTTCCTTCCTTTTTTCTTTCTTTCTTTCTTTCTTTCTTTCTTTCTTTCTTTCTTTCTTTCTTTCTTTCTTTCTTTCTCTCTTTCTTTGTGACACATATCTCAGAGTCCAGGAACTCACCAAGTAGTTCAGCCCAGGGACCTGCCTGTCATTGGCTCTCCAGCTCTGGGACTACATGGACGTGCCACCATGTCTGGGCTCTAGGGAATCTAACTCGGGTCCTTTGTGTTTGCCCAGAGTTCACATTACTGACTGAGCCATCTCCCAAGCCCTAAAAGAGGCAATTTCCATTTCCAGATGCTAAGGACGCCAGGATATATGGCCCAGCTCCACAGATGCCTCAGGCTCTGGTTTTGTGGGAGGTGTCTGTTGGCTACTGGGACCACACTGGGGTCATGTTCCTGGACTTGAGTTCCACAGTCACCAGTGGGATCATCACTGCACTTCACACTCAGTTGCTTTCTTGCCCGTGCTCAAATTAAAGTCTCTGACTCATCCTTACTTAACTCTCCAAATCCATGAGATGGAGCCTTGTCTCCAGAGATCATCAGACAGTGGGTTCCTTAAATAAGCAGAGATCCTTGTCCTCATACCACCCTTGCTTCCCACCGTCCTAAAGAAAGCCCTGGACCCTGCGCCCTACTTCTGCTTTCCAAGCTTAAGAGGGCAGTTCACACTCAGGGGACAATAGGACAGTGTTTCAGGCTTTTTCTTTTTATTATTCTTGTCTTTACTGTCCCTGGGCAAGGATGCCTGGTGTGCTGAGTCTGGAGTGGCATAGTTAGATTATATGGTAGTTGGAGGTTGGTCTGATGCATGCTACTAGCCCTCAAGATCTGGGTACACCTATTCATGTTGTGTAAACCTACCTGATTGGCTAATTAAAAGGCCTATCCCTGGGCAGGACAGAATGGGGTAGCCGTGGCTAAGGTTCCGGTCTTGGAGAGGACAGATTGAATCATGGGAGATGGACAGGAAGAGAGAAGGAAGGAGGACACCACGATGGGTTAAGTGGAAAAGGAACCACTGGGTGAGGAGAAAAGACTCCAAAAATGGCATGCAAAGGCCCAGACAAAGAATATAAGCAAGTACCATGGGCTTATGTATAGAAGGTAGACCAGATGAGGAGGGTTAAAGGAGATGGCATTGGATGGGGGGCTGGGAGATGGATGGTGCGCTTAGTGAGCCAGTGTAAGTGAAATATCTGCCCAGCCCAGGGTAAATGAGGCAATTATAAATCTAACAGATGTCTGAGTCTTATTATTTGTAATAGCGGGCTAAATAATACCGGTGCAACAACCCTGGGGCTAATAATAGACCTTATATAATCCAACAGTCATTTTTTAATTACTACAACAGGTGGTTTTGTTTTAAAGTTATTTTTTTTTTTTTTTGAGGTAAGGTTTCACATAGCCCATGCAGGCAATGATCCCACTCTTCTTGTTACCGCCTCCCAAATGCTGTGGTTACAGGCCAATTCTGTCATGCCAAGTTACGGTGTTTGGGATGGAGCCTGGGCTTTGTTGTATGGTAGGCAAGCCCTCTACGCACTGAGCTACTCCTCAGCCTTGTTTGTCGGGGGCCCTTGAACTGACACCCATGGTGGCTGACACCCATGGTGGCTGCTCCTGTTCACCCCCACGTCCTCCTGAAAGAACACTGGCCTTTCAGGAGGCTAGCCTTGTTTGAATGGCTCCTTTTGGTGGGAAAAATGCCCACCAGCCTTCAGTTTCTCATTCTTTAAGAGTTTTGGTGGAGAAGTGGGGGTCAGATGTGAGGAGGGGATCTTGTTAGGCTTCATACAACCTGCACAAGGAATTTTTTTCTTTCTCAATATCCAGACCCATTGAATTCAGAAGGAAAAAAAAATGTCATCTTTGGCCATGAGTTCAAAAGCAAATTCATATTCTTGCAAGTCATCCTTGAGGGTGGGGCAGGAGGTTCTGGGCATTCAGGGAAGCTTTGCTGAGCATCCTTCGTTTTTCTGTTGTTCCTCCCCAAGCCCTTGGAGGTTTCAGAAGCATTATGTTGCTCAATTTCAGTTCAATGGCACCGAATCATTCAGATATGTTCTAATTACTTAGACGTTTGAATGATTCTGGATGTGGCCTGTCTGTCAGACAGTTGATGTAGAACTCCTGGGACTTTGATGCTGTGTTTCATTGATTTCTTTTAAGGCTCTTCAGAGGTGTATTATCATACATCAGCCATCTCCCTGTTCATTTGCACCAGGATTTCAAAACACTTTCATTTCCTTGTTGTCAACACTCCACCCCCTAACCCCTGCATGCATCCTGTAGAGGCAGCAAGCAAGAAGGCACACATTTTGAGTGTTTGTTGTATGCAGGTCCAGGTTCTAGGTGTTGTGGGTAAGTGGGGCTGCACGAATGTTGTTTAAAAGGACAAACATTGCTGTCAATGTCACTGTTATTATTTAGACAGAGGATGGTGCCTACACATAGACCCATGTGATACTTGCTACAGAGAGCAACCATGCAGGGAAGCCACTGGGATTCAAACCATGAGCTGTCAGGGGGAATTACTTAGTAGTGAAGATGGATAGGAACTGGGCCTGCTGGTGGATACCTGTATTCACAGCACTTGAGAGACTAAGGCGGAAGAATTGTGAGTTCAAAGGTAGCCTGAGCTATGTAGTGAGTGTAGGCTACATAGAAAGACCTGAGAAACAGACAGAGAAAAAGACAAGTCCTGGTGGATAAGGATGGGAGATGGATGTGGTCAGATCTGATACCCAGATCTCTTGGAGGACGGTATTAGATAGACCTGGCTGTAATCTGGCTTCTCTAACAGGATAAAGTAGGATTGCCCATTTTTGTCCCTGGGAACTTGATCAACTGTTGGGCATCAAAGGCAAGTGATGTATACCTGCTCGAGTCCTCAGACCCTGAAGACAGTCTGTCTATGTGGACAAATGCCTTTATGTCTTTAAAGATCTGCACTTCCGCCCATGGTGACAAGGAGAAGGTGGTGGTGGTGGGCATGGCCCCATAGACTTGTTGCTTTGCCAAGGCGACCAGCTGCTATCCTGGAGCACAGGGGTATTCCAATTGTCCCCCTACTCACTGATTACCTAAGCCTGTGTTGCTGCGTGGCTCAGGGAGCAGCCACTGTCTTTGTGTATAAACACTGTGTCTGGATCCTCCTTTCCCCACGCTTGAGTCTGAACCTCCAGAGAACTGATTTGTGCCATGTGGCTGGGTTGTTCAGTTCCCTCCTCTCCCTGGCCTGACCTTTCTTTGCAGGGTATCTGTTAGTCAAGCCCTGCAAAGGACAACATGGATGACTCCAGGGTCCATGGCCCCACAAGCTATTCTGTGGCTCCTTCTGTCATCTTCAGGACCCCTCAGAGATGGGGCCTTTCTTCTTCCTGAAGTCTCCAGGAGGCTTTCAGCCTATGGTTCTCTCATGGAAAGAAACCTAAAGGAAGACAAGGAGCATTGCCACCCTGTGGCCATTCTCAGGAACTGCTGCTGCCTCCAGGAGGAAGAGGCCACAGTGAACCAACCAGGTCTTGTTGCTGTCCTCTGGCAGGGCCTGGCCCAGCATCTGGCTGTGGCGGTACAGGAGTGACTGCCTTCATTTTATTATCCCACGAACCCAGGCACCAGCAGGGTTGTCATCCTGGGAGCTCCAGGCTCTCTCCTGGTTTTACTGCTTCCTATCCATTCCCTAACCAGGTCTGGAAGTGGGAACACATGTCTCATTGTTTAAGGGGCTGTTACAGTGTCCAAGGTGACCAGCAATCAGATGAGAGGGACAAGAGGAGAGTAGGGCCTGTCTTCCTTAGCAACACTGCCCAGGCTCAACACTGTGGCATCATGGGAGGTCAAGCTTTTCTCTGGCACTGCCAAACTGCCAGCAATAAAGCTCAGTTGCACGGTGGGTACTCAGTGAACGGTTATCAGGTTTGAAAACACCATAAGGGACATACATAAGAGGCTGTAGAGCACAATCACTGCTTTTCCAGATGGCCTGGGTTTGGTTCCCAGTAACCACACGACAGCTCACAACCACCTCTAACTCTAGTTCCACAGGCCCTGGGAATATGTGTGGTGCATCTACATACACAGAGGTAAAACACACCACTAAAATAAATACATCTAAAACAGTAAGACACCCCCATAAAACACCCCCAAGCCACACATCTGCAGTGTGCAGCAGGATGGGTTTTTGCCTCTTTGTTCCCAAGTCACCTCTTCCTGGATTAGGAAGGCTCCCTGCTGTCCCTTCTGGCCACACTACCTACTCGGTGCTCCTCCTCTGTAGCTCCCTTTTATCTGTCTTTGAACTTTACATAAAGGAAACAAGAAAGAGGACCTGGAGTAACATGATCAATCCTCACTTAGAAAGACAAATGGGATGGATATGGGAAGTAGGAGAAAACAAGTAACAGGACAGGAGCCTACCACAGAGGGCCTCTGAAAGACTCTACCTAGCAGTGTATCAAAGCAGATGCAGAGACTCATAACCAAACCTTTGGTAGAGAACAGGGAATCAAATGATAAAAAGGGGAGTTAATATGACCAGGAGAGGACAGGAGCTCCACAAGGACAAAATATACCAGGGCACAGGGGCCTTCTATGAGACTGTTTCTCCAACCAAGGACCATGTATGGATATAACCTAGAACCCCTGGTCAGATGTAGCCCAGGGTAGCTCAGTAACCAACTGGGTTTCCCTAGTAAGGGGAACAGGAACTATTTCTGACAGGAACTCAATGACTGGTTCCTTTACACTCCTCCCCCCCCAGGGAGGAACAGTCTTGCTAGGCTGCAGAGGAGGACATGGCCCCTAGTCCTGAAGATACCTGATAATCTAGAGTCAGATAGAGTCAGATAGGTCCTCCTCCCTAGCAAAAGACTTGGAAAGGGGCATGGAGGAGATGAGGGAGGGAGTAAGGGAGGGGGCTACGGCTGGGATACAAAGTAAATAACCTGTGATTAATATAAAAATAAAAATTAATAATAAAAAATAATAAATAAAGTATAGGTTATTGAGAGAGAAAAAAAGGAAACCCCAACTTGCTGGTGTCTCTTACCTTTCCTGTGCATGGCTTTGGGAGTGTGCTGTACAAGGCTCCCCTAAAGGTGATGCCTTAAAGAGCCACTGCTTTCTGCATGCCATGGCACAGACCTTCACAGAATGCTTCAAATGGGAAAGCCTCACTTCTGAGGTCTTATGCAGAACAAAAAGAAAAAAAAAAAAAAGAAAGAATTCTTATTATTTCACTTGTTGCTGTGCCATGAATGTTATGGCACATTATATGCTCACATTATCCACTGGTGACAAATCCCAACTCTGTGTCATAGCCTACCCACCCATCACTTTCGGAGTTTTGGTTTGAGTCAAGTTGAAGACAGCTTAGGAAGATACATCAGGTCATTGAATAATTAACTGTTACATCACTGAGTGGCCTTTCTCGGGGACCCTGATATACTTGCATTTAAGTGCATGGTGGAACTACCACTGAGCTTCCCTGGTTGCTGGGAAGGGTCTTGGGAGCTGGAGAATTTTACATGTGTGTGGGGGGCAGCACTGGCCCATGATAGTTGCAGCTGCTTCCAGTTACCTGGTTTCAGAGAGACCCGGGTGTTTGGAATGAGGTCAGCTGCCACCCTGGACAGGACAAGAGGCTAGCATGCTTTTAGCCTCTGTAGTTAACACCCTTTCCTCCCCATCTCTTTTGCCTCATATCTCTATGTGTTTATATTTGTGTATTTGTATGTGCACATGTGTGCTCATGGGAGCCAGAGGTCAACCTCTGGTATCCAGAATGCCATCAACTTTGCTCTTTGAGTCAGAGCCTCTCCATTTTACCGGGGACTCACTTCAATTAGGCTAGGCTAGCTGGTCAGGGCACAGAGGTACCTGCTTGCCTCCACCTTCTCAACCCTGGGATTTTGCTTATTTTTTAGGTGGGTTCTGGAATCATACTCAGGTCATCATGCCTGCAAGGCAGGCCACTTCCCCAGCTCCTCTTGAGTTGCAAATATACAAGAAAGCTACCCAGTTTTAAGTTGTCCAGACAAACCCCTGGTGAGACTTTGAGTCCTAGGCAATGTTTGTTACTGGAAATGGCCTTGGTCTCAGTCTCTCTCCACCGCAGAGTCTGCAGGACACTGACTGACAGGCTCCAGCCACCTGGGCCGCCCAAAGCAGCACGGGGCTCTGCCCATTAAGAACAGATGGCCTAAATTCCTAGACAGCAAATGTCTGGGGATGGGCATGCTCAGCACAAGATTAACAGGCTTGAGAGAAGGGCCCAAGGACATAGGGCTTGGACTAGATTGCTTTGCAAGGTAAGCTCTTGATTTTATGACCTCATCTCTGCCCCCAACCCTGGGACTTCACTCATAATCCAGCTTGTTAACAGGGAGCGATCTTATCCTGTTAGCCTCTCGCTCCAGAGGAATTGCATTGAAAATCTCCCAGTGCCGCCTCTGGATGGAGCTTTTCTATCAGCTGTGAGTGACCCAACTGCAGGGAAAACTGCCTTCCTTTACACATCATTAGCCGATGACAGAGAGAGGCTCCCTGCCTGCCTGGCAGCTGTCAGAAACTCACAGAGGACTTGGTCTGGGAGCTTGTGGTGTGACCCGTGTGAAGGCCTGAACAAGGCATTTTACTGTGTTCCTGGTCACCTCTGCAATGCATGGTATCATTGCTGGAGTTTCCACAAAGACAGTCAGCCCTGGGCAAGTGCTTTGGAGACCTGGGCTTAAGTCTTTCTTGCAGGCTCAGGGCTTTATAGAACATGCTTTAGCTGGGCATAGTGACACACATCTGAAATCTCAGCACTGGGAAAGGGGGCAGGCTGAGGCAGGAGAGTGGCAAATTTGAGGCCTGCCTTAGTTACTTAGTGACACTCCATTTCAAAAACCAAAGAGAGCATGCCTTTCTACAGTCAAGGCTGTGTGCACCTGGCATTGTTTATAATACCTGTACAAGGGAGACTCTATCCTGACTTTCTGTGGTGATGGAGTCTGATGAGGTAGTGTAAGCCAAATAAACCCTTTTCTTTCCACCTTGCTTTTGGTCATGGTATTTTATCATAGCAATAGAAATCCTAAGACCCTGGGGTTCACTGTCTAGACAATCTAATAGAGCTGTGGAGCCCAGGTCCCACTGAGAGACAGGTGTGTCAGTGTGTCTAATGGGTTAAGAAAGCATTTTTGGCACTGATCATGGTGCCAAAGCTCAGGCCTGAGACTTTAGAAATCTACCTACTCCTTAGGTTTTCTTTTTGTCTGATTATCAAAGTAACGGGAACTTAATTGCATCAAATGTAAATGTTCTCCCCCCACCCAGATTGTTAGCTCTGTGGGGGCATGCTGGGTCAAGAATAGCTCTGTCTTTAGTACTTGGTGAAGGAATGGATCTGTGGAGCTGTAAATGAAGATCATCAGAGTCCTGTCTGTGTTGGTGGAGTTTTGGGAACCAGTCTCTGTCTTCCTCTCTCCTGCTTCTGAGTTTGTTTCCATCAGACTGGCTCTCATTTTGTTTATTTGTGCATATGTGGGTGCCCACAGGCACTTGGAGGCCAGAGGTTGGTGTCTGGCGTGTTCCTATATTATTCCCCACCTTATTTTGGTGCCATAGTATCCTACTGAATCTGGAGCTTATCTATTTAGCTAGACTGGTTGCTTAGCGAGCCCTAGGGACGCTTCTCTGCCCTTCAGCCCTGGAATGTCTGGAGTGCTCAGCTACATCTGGCTTTTTATATGGGGTCTGAGGCTGGAATGCAGTTCTTCGTGGTCTCACACAAAGCACATCACCCGCTGAGCCATCTCCTGGGAGCCTCTGACTCTCATTTGTATAAATCAAGTTTTTTTTTTTTCCTTTATTCAACATGGCCAGCCCCAGGGCCACTCCTATTTGGTGACCCCAATGGCTATTTCCTACAATGTTCGAGTAGCTGTGATAGACTCTGTGAAGTCCACACAGCTCCAGGTTTTACAGCCATGTCTTACATAGCTGACGTGCCCCAGTGGAGTGAGCAGCGAGAGGAGGACTCTGATGTTAGACTAAAGAGAGGGGGAAACAGTGACATTCCTGTGAGGGGTGGTGAGGGTTTTGTCCTTTGCCTGAAGACAAGGTTATAGCTAGAGCATGATGGTGACTCTCGGGCATGGCAGGATTAGCTATGCCACTCCATAAATGCATATGCTCAGGTTTTCCTTGGGAATCAGTCCCCCACTTTACAATTATTAGTTTTGTGTGCATACATGAATGCTCATGTGTAGGCGGTGTACATGCAGCGTGGGCACGCGGAGGCCTCAGGCACTGAGCACACACTCTTTCTCTCTTTCCTCCTTCCCTCCCTCCCTTCTTTCTTTGTTTCAGTTTTTAAAATTAATTAATTTAATCACTTTACATCCTGATTGTAGCCCTGTTCCTCCTCTCCTTCCAGTCCCACTCCTACCCTCTTCTCCCTCCCTCCTCCTCTGTTCCTCAGAAAAGGGGACCCCCCCCCCCCGCCACTAACCCATTCCAGCTCATCAAGTTGCATCAGGACTGAGCCTGTCTTCTTCCCCTGTGGCCTGGTGAGGCAGCCCTGACATGGGGAAGTGATCAAAAAGCAGGCAATAGAGTCCATTTTGGAGATAGCTCCGTTCCCCTTACTAGAGAACCCACATGAAGACCAATCTGCCCATCTGCTGTGTAGGGAGCCTAGAAAGGACCTACGCCCCTTCTCTCTTTTTTTGAAAAAAGGTTTCTCATAGGCCCAGAACTAGTCTAGTCAGCCAGTGAGCAGCAGGTATCCACGTGTCTCTGCCTCCCCATAGATGGAATTACAAATTCACGCTACTGTGTTTGGCTGTTCTTTTTACATGGCTACTAGGGTTGGAACTCAGATTCCCATGCTACTGCAACAAGCCCTTTATAGCTGGAACTATCTGTCCAGTTCTCCTTCAACATTTAAAAAAAATCTTTGTTCTGGTAATAACTGTATATATTTATGAATAGGTCTAAGAGAAGCTGGAAGCCTCTAAGTTCAAAGTGGCAATATATGGCCCTCCCAGCTGTCCCTCTGTTATCTTGGGTTTCCTGCACAATTTTCTCATCTGTGCCCTCCTTTGTTCCCGATAATAATCTGAGCACAACCCACCTCCATTTCCTCCTCTCCCCATGTCCTTCCTGCTCTGAATCTGGTTCAGACCTGACTTCAAGCCCAAGGCTGGCAACGGTGTCATGACTGGCGCATAGCACAGACGCTCATTAGAAAGTACAGACTCAGTCAGTCCTGAGTTGTGCGGGCTCCCATGGTGGACGTTGCAATCATTACCCCCCAGGAAACCCCATGCCAAGGCTTCCTTCATGCATGTTTACTCTCTTCTTTCAGGGCTTTGTGAGAAGAATGGCATAGATAATCTCCTCTCCGTTTTTGCAGAAGGGGTGAACGAAGGCTCGGTGAACTTAGTGGGGCATTTCAGCTCATTTTAAAATATTCTGATGTACCCAGGGTTCCTATAGTGCTCTCTGGGCCACTCAACTTGGTAAAAATCCTGCCTGAGTCTGAATTCCAACTCTGGGCTGGGACTTGTGAGTTTCTGAGCTTTAGGTAATTGCCCTGCTTCCCTAACTTTTCATGAGGACTGTCCTACATTCCTAGAAATCTGGGATCTTACTTCTCTTTGTGACAATCTAGTCATTGTCAAGGAAGGTTATTCACTTGAAGTCTGGGAGTCCTCCTTCTAGAAGGGTAAGAACGCACAGGAACACACCGTTTACTCTTGCCATTATTACTAGTTTATTTACGACAATCTCCGGCTCAGCCTTTTCTCAGGTGACCAGATGATTCCCTCCCACAATCCCAACCTGAAATAGCCACTTATTTCTTCTCTGGCTTCTCTTAGCTCTCTTAAACATTCATCATGGCCCCTTCCCCAATTACTCCGGGGAAACTCTCACACTGTCAGTCACCGCCTACCCTCCCTACTCTTGTTTGAGTTTCTGTATAAACCGTAGCACCACTTAGCCTTATATATTTGTTTAATGTTTTAGTGTTAAAAGTCTCGTTTGTCAATGTCCCTGAATGTTTTTGCAAAGTCTTCTAGCTTAGAGACTTCTGAAGCCAAACTCCTGTCAACCAGGTCTCTCTCTCTCTCTCTCTCTCTCTCTCTCTCTCTCTCTCTCTCTCGACTCAGCCTCAGTGTTGCTACATAGCCAAGGATGATCTTGCAACAATGTCTTCCTGCCTCCCCTTCCCATGTGCTGGTATTGCAGGACCATGCTTCCATGCTGGTGTTTGTGATTATAGGGATGGAAGAATCCCATCCAGAGACTCTTTAAGTCCTCGTATGGTCTGGAAAAGGTCCAGGATTCTGTGCATCCCAGTTGTCCTAATACAGGTTCATGTCCTTCACTCTCATTGGGAGGCACATGGGGCTATCCATGGCTGACTTTCTGATGCCAGTCCTTTGCTAGGGCTTCCCTTGGCTGCCCTTGTGTGTGCATCAGCTTGGAATAAAACCACCAATGTAGGTTGAAAGGGTTCAAGGCTCACCTTGTGGACTTCTGAAGTGTCACTGTGCTCCAGTAGGGATCACGAAGTATCGGGTCTCTCTTGTACATGGCTCCAAGAGAAAAGCAAAGCCATGGAGACTGACCAGTGGACAGTTTTATCTAGTGCCAAATAGCAAAGTGAGCTGTCTACAGGGACCTCACCCTGGCCTGGGACAACATGACCAGGGATAGTGAGGGCCTCACATGAGGAGTGTGAGCAACTACCTTCCGTAGATGACCCTGAGGGACCTTCAACAGGATCCAGGGATGCTGCATATGGTATCTGGAAATGGACTGAGCACACAGTCCTTATTCAGTCCAGCATTATGTGACATTCTCCTGGGGCAGGATGCTTTGCCCAGCTCCCTTGTCTAGACCAGTGAGAGGCATTGTGGGAGCTGAGAGTATGTACCAAGTAGATGAAGCAAGGTGAAGATGGTTCCCGGTGTCACTTGCTGCTGTACCTTGCACAGGCCTCTGATGACACTGAGGTATGAGAAGCCAAGGAACGAGCTGGGAGGGCAATCACATGGCTTCTTTGAGAGTCTTGTTGGGATTTGAACTTGCTACTAACTTTGAGTGATGTTCCATCCAAATTATGTCGCCCAATTTGGGTTAGCTTTTTGAAATTTTAGTGTGTGTGATTGTATGTGTTTTGGATGCATGCAGGTGTTTATGTGGGAAAGCATGTGTTTATGTGTTATGTGTTTCTGTGGGCTTATATGTATGCAGGCACATGTAGATGCTGTGGGACAAAATCAGGTATTGTTCTGTAGGTGGCTTCTGTTTTAAATAATAAAGATTCAGGTATAAAAGATGGCTATGTTGCCACCACGCCTGGAGACCTGAATTTGATTACTGGGACCTATCAAGTGGAGAGAGAGAGAACATAATTCTGCAGGTTGCCCTCTGTTTTACACCACACACACACACACACACACACACACACACACACACACACACGTAAACAAAAATAAAGATCTTGTTCAGGTTTGAGAGAGAAAGATGTTCTGGGATGGATTTAAGCGAAGAATCCTTTAGTAATGCTGGCCACCTGAATCAGGAGAAACTGGTAATCCACAATACGAAGACAATTCCCTTTGAAGATCCATTATTTTAAAATTTATGCATATGTGTGCACCTGTGTGAGTTTATATACCTCATATGCACTAGGAGCCCACAGAGACCGGAAGAGAGTGCCAGGTGTTTGGAATTGGTGTTACAGGCAGTTGTGAGGTTCCATGCAGGCAGTGGGAACCAAAACTGGGTCCTTGATAGAGCACTCTTATCTGTTGAGCAATCCCTCCAGACTCTAGAAATTTAGAGGGGAAAGGTATGTGAGCTTAGATAGGAGGGGGTCTGTGAGCTTAGAGGAAGGGACCTCTGAGGGGTTCTCTGAGTTTAGCAGGAGGTACCAGCTGGGATAAGAGGTGCTAACTCGGGAAGATATTCCTACTGTCCCACACTACATTGAGCTGCTATGTTCTGGGAGCTTGGTTGAGGGAAGGAGCTAGATAGGATATAGGGGAGGCTGATTCCCTCTGCAGGGGCAGCCTCTATGAGGTAACTGTTGTTGTTGGCCAGCACGCCCAAGGGGTCCTCCTGTCTCCACCTCCCAAGTGCTGGGACTAGAAATGCTTGCCACTACACATGGATATTCAGATGTGGATCGTGAAGGTCATATTCATGTCCTCATGCTTGCAGGGCTGAGTACTCTAATCTTTTGAAGCAGCTCCGGGCTGGGGACTTCCATATGTAGCCTTAGAAACGTGTGACACTCACAATAAGTTCCGACTGCCGTGAGATCCAGTGTGTCCATGTGCTTCCGTGCTCCCCACATGCCTCCAACTGTGAAGAGCTGATTGCACTCCCTGGCCAAGCTAGAAATGTGTCTTCTATTCTCTTGTGATAGTTTTCTTAGGACCTAGGCTGAGGTTTGAGCCTGAGTTAGCAGCAGCAGCAGCAGCAGCAAACAACAAACCCTCCTGCTTTTGCTTTCCTGGGTGTCCTTTTGAGCACATATGAGCGTTCATTTTATCTAGCTCTTTTTTTTCCCCATAAGAAAGATTTTTGCCTAATTGGGCTTCACTTCTGTGTTCCCTTAACAAGCAAGCGTCTCCATTTCCGCTGGGATTGAAAACCCCAATCAGTTCAGATAAATCAGCTCCCTTTAAAACACTGATCTTGGAGGGAATAATGATCTAACTTACTTTTGGTTAATTACTTTTAGGTGAATTAGACATGCCGGCTTTGCTGTCTCCACTTTCCTCAGAAGTATTTAAGCCCTCAAATCTATTTAAACCTTTTCTTTTACTGAAATTAAGATGCTGAAAAATTCTGCTATTAGAAATAATTTAGGTTTTTTTTTTCTTTTGTAAGTTCAGCTTCACGGCTGTGTGATTTTAATAATTTGAGTTGAAATTGATCCTGTCCTATTGCACACAATGGCACCAGAATGCCATTTTCCCTGTGACATTTTCTCACCTAATTGGTGTGTCAGGCTTAGTAAACAAATAAACATAACAGAGAGGTGATGGGAACTGCAAAAGCAAGGCAGGCTCTGTATCCTGCCTTCTGGATTAGCTTTCCATCACAATGACAGAACACCAGAGACAACCACTGTGAAGGGAGAGAAGGCTGATCTCAGCTCACTGTTTCACAGGTGTCACTCTGGTCAAGAGGCCCTGTTGTGCTGTTTGGGAGGCATGTTTTGGAGAGGAGACTTGCACCTCACAGTGGGCAGGAAGAGAGAGAGAGAGGGATGTAAGCAGCTGAAGACTTAGAATGCCCTTCTTAACTCCATCAGTTAGATTCCCCTCCTGAAGACAGAGGTCAGAGCCTTAACACATGGGCTGGCCTTCCAGGGACATTTGATTGACATGTTAGTAGCCACATCTATGAATTGTGTCTCTTTTCTCAAATTTCTTTTTATTTTTATTTGTGTGTGTGTGTGTGTGTGTGTGTGTGTGTGTGTGTGTGCGCGCAGGTGCCTGTGGAGGACACAAGAAGGTGTCGGATCCTCTGAAGCTGGAGTTGCAGGCGGTTGTTAGTCAACTGCTGTGGATGCTTAGAACCAAATTCAAGTTTTCTGCAAGAGCAGTAAATGCTTTTAACTGTGGCGGCCCCTTTAGCGCCCCCTTCAAAAACATTTTTACTTTTATGTGTGTGTGTATGTGTGTGTTTGTAGGAATTATCATTTTTAAACATAGGGATCATGATTCATGATGTGTGTGTGTGTCTCCACAAAGGGGAAAAAATCATTTATAAAGATCAGAAAAGGTAGAGCTTTGAGTACAAAGCAATAAATAGATCACAAAACAGTGTTTTTGATAAAAATTCCAAATTTTCAGAAAGGTAGCAAACTGTCATAAATAAAAATGTTGTCAAGAAGGGAACAGAGGGTGTGGCACATAGCTGAGTCTGTAGAACCATTGTCTCTCTTGTGCAAACTCATGCCTGGGGTCAGAGCACTCAGAAGATGAAGAGGAGGATGAGAAGTTCATGTCCATCCCCTGCTACACAGCGAGTTTGAAGTCAGCCTGGTAACATGCGCACTGTCAGAAAATGGGGTGCCTAAATAATCTCAAAGTGAAGCACAAATTAAAACATGGAATTTGGGGCAAAACAGTAATTTGGGACATTTTAACAGCCTTGGTATTATCAAGGCTCTCTGAATATCATCAGGAAAAAAATTCCTTGCATTTTGAGTAATAAGTAAAGTGGGGTGGGAGGGATGGGGGCCTCTGCCACCCCTTTGCTGTCAGCTGGTGGGAACTTTGCAGAGCTGCAGTGTCACGCTGGGTAGTGGCCTCCATTGTGCGTGATGATATGATGCAGTCCAGAGGCTGAGCGAAGGAGGGATGCAGGCCCTGGAAATGGGCAGGCCTTAGTGGGATGTTCTTATTTGTGATACCTGCTCTCATAGGCTGAATCTCTCCTTCCCTATGTGTTATTTCTCTTCATTACCAATGCCTCTGGGCCCAGGCCCATCCTTCTTGGGGCTCCAGTAAGAGGTGGCTCTATGTTCTAGGGAAAAGGACCAGTTGATAGAGTTTCAGTTTCATTGGCTTGGGCTGAGGATGAACAAGCTTCCTCATTGTATCAGGCAGAATTATCACCCTAGGGATGTCTCTGGGTCTGAAGCCTTGGATTGCCTGGAATTGTTGCTCAGTTTTCGTCCTCAATGGGAATGGAGCCCCACCCTCATGTACAAGTACCTTCATCAGAGAAAACCAGCAAGGTGACAGGGGACACCTTGCTGTTACAGCCCTCTACGCCAAGACAGGGTTTCTGCTTGCCATGCTCTATAGAGAGGATTATATCACTATCTCCCTTCCTCCAAATACTGAGTAAAAGCAGCTTTCTGGGTGTTAAGATTCATGTGGCCCTGCCAGTCCTTTACACACTTAACGAGGTCTCGTGCTTGTCAGTCAGAATGAATTCCTTAACCGGGTAGAACAGGCCACACCACAACTTCCTCAGCTGTGTCCCATGTGGTGTTCCCCACTCCCAACCCTCTAGGACTTTAGCTTCAAATTCCTACAAGATATTTAAATACTTGGTTCTCAGTTGGTGGAAATGTTTGGGAAGGATTAAGGGGCATGGTCTTGTGGGAGGAGGTATCACACTGGGGGTGGGCTTTGAGGTTTCCAAAGCCCCCCACCTTTCTCAACCAGCTCCCTCTTCCTTGTCAGCCCTCAGTTGCTGCTCGAGCACCACGCCAGCCTGCCTACTGCCATGCTCCCCACTGTGAAGGCCGTGGACACTATCCCTCTGGAACTGCGATTCCCAAATTACATGCTTTCTTTTGTAAGCTAGTCACGGGGTTTTGTCACAGCAATAGAGAAGTATCCAAGATACAGTCTCTATAGACCCAAAGCCACTCCACAAAGAGGGATTCTTGACTATTTCAGGCCAGGAAGCTCAGTTACAGAAGAATGGGGGCATGGTGTCAGGACACACAGAGAAGCTGGCCCAGCCAAGGACCATGGCTGTACCCTTGTGTAGATGCTGGGCCAGTTCCCAATTCCAGCAGAAGCATCCAAGCCCAGTGTCCAGGCCCCCGTGACAAGACACTTCCCAGGAGGGGTCTTTGGGCCAGTGGTTTGAGTCTTTTTTTGGGGGGAAGGCACAGTAGTGGAGACGTGCTCTCAGGGTGCAGACCGAGAGCCAGAGACCCAGGCCAGAATCAGACCCAAGCTAGAGGAACCTTCCAGGTCCTACCCCTACTCATCTACTTCTGTCTGCTGGACCCTACCTCCTGAAGCCTCCAGAGACCTCAAAATGGCACCACAGTTGGGGAGAGTTCGAAACCCAAGCTTGTTGGAGAAGGTTCGGAAGGGGCATTCAAACTCACTGAGACTGGGGCTGCGTCCAGGCCTTTAAGTCCTGGTGAGGTGAAATGGCCTGAAAGATGAGACTGTAAGGAGGTGCCAGGAGGGACTGCTGACCAAGCTTTGACTCAACAGCCAGCATCACACCTTTCTCATATGGCTGCGGGGTGAGTTTCTCAAAGTCCTGGAAAATCTGCTTTGCAGGAGGCTAATGAGGGTCCACCTCAGTACTCCGTGTCCATCTATACTTAATATTTATTTATTTATTTATTTATTTATTCAAGACAGGGTTTCTCTGTGTAGCCTTTGCTGTCCTGGACTTGCTTTGTAGACCTGGTTGGCCTCAAACTCACAGAGAACCAACTGCCTTTGCCTCCCTGAGTGCTGGGATCATAGGTGAGCACCACCACGCCTGGCTATTGTTGTGACCACATGCTTAACAAGAAACCATTTAGGGAAGGGTATATCTTGAATTTTTTTTAAAAAAATGTAGTGTATGTGTGTGTTTGTATACATGTGTCATGGCATACATGTGGAGGTCAGAGGCCAATCTGAAGTTGATTCTCTCTTTGCGCTATGTGGGTCCCAGGGATTGAACAGGGGTTATTAGCCTTCACGGCAATGCCTTTATCCACGGAGCCATCTTCAAGACTGTGACTCACATGCAGTGTCCTCAGGCTTTATTTGCTGCTCATCTCTGGACCTTCAGCACCCTGGCAGGTGGCACATGTGGCATCCATCATGAGTAGGACTTACTCTCCAGCCTTGTTAAGCCATGTCTCCAAGACAAAGCCATCCATGCTGGGGTTTCTCTCCTGATGCAAGTTATGGGTTGTCACATAAGCTCACACAGACAGGACCTGGGGACCAGCCCCCATTAGTTGTCAAAGGAAAGCCAGATGGAAAATAGCACACACGGACAAAGGAGTCATTACAGAGATGGGCCACTTGGACTTTACAGGCATTTTGTTTTTGCTTGTTGATGTTTAATGACTAAATGTGTTTTTTAGTTAGTTCCTGATGTTATTTTTCTACACCTGTTGAAAAAATAGTAGCAGAATGGCAATACTTGACATTTAAGATGGGGAAAGGAAGGTGGTGGAATTATTTTGCTTCTAAAGGTCACATTTTTGTCTAGAGCTTGCCCATGACAAATGCCCAAGCCAGCTTCCAAAGCTCTGGCCATGAGCATGTGGGCACATTGCATGGGAGAAGGGGAAAAGAAATGGAAGAAAATTGGTAAGCCAGACGTCGTGGCTCATACTTGTAACTTCAGTGCTCTGGAGTCTGAGGCAGGAGGATCTCTGTGAGTTTGTAGCCAGCCTGGACTACAGAATGAGGCTTATAGTGCACATAGAGTAGCAACTATATGTAACAAAAGTGAAAAGCTGAAGAAAAAGTGGGCTGGCTCAGCGTGAGGTGCTGCAATAGGTGTGTGGAGGTCAGAAGGCAGCTTTCGAAAGTTGGTTTTCTCCTTCCATGTAGGTCCCACAGAGTGGACTCAGGTTGTCAGACTTGGCTGCAGGCACCGTTAACGCACCAAGCCATCTCTCCAGCCCCCTCTTTCTTCAGCCATTGACTTTTTTATATGTCATTTGCATTATATGCTCTGTCTTTCTTCCATGCTTCTCACCTCCTGGATGGGGGCTCCTGGTGATTACCCCTATCCATGCTTTGTACCCAGGTTCTGGCTTTAGCTTTTAGCATACCATGTGCACCTGGCAGATATAGTTTTGAATGAAATAGAGTCTGGTCAAAGGAAGTTGAGCATCACCTGGGTGGATTCTTCTTTTCAGGACCCAAGGTATTTATTTTTAATTTTAATTTTTATTTTTTGTGTTTCCTGTAATGGATATAGTGATTCCTAGGGACAGGTCAGTGACGGGGGCAGCAGCCAGGGTCCAGGCATTTCTTCAGAACAAACAGTGGCTTAAGATCTGCTCTTCCCAGGACTCCCAATCAGAAACTGCCTACCTCAGTGGGACTTCCCTTGTTTATTTCTGCTGGTTGCTGTAAGCTCCTGATTGGAAGATGTTACCTTTCTGCCCACCTTCTCACTTGGGTGGCTCCAGCCATCTTGGCTGAATGCTGTGAATGTCTAATGCTGTCTACCAGATGCTGTTCTCTATTGCTCTCTCTGTTCTCTCATTGTGTGTATGTGTGTGTGTGTGTGTGTGTGTGTGTGTGTGTATACTCATGTACATACCCAAGGGGACTGAACTCAGGCCTTCATGCTTGTACCACAAGTACTTCACAGACCAAGCATCTTCCCTGGCCTGTACTGTTAATGACATCTTCATATCTGTGTAAGTCTCTTCTTCCTAGGACCATACACTTGGGTATCTTTTCTCACCCCAAGAGCATCGATTTTTAATGGCCAGTGCCTTACCAGGTATGAACCTGCCTTTGGGTGCCATGGAGGACCCCATCTGCTGCTCCAGATGGTAGGGACTGAAATGAGCAAGCTCAGTTGCAGTTTCTGAGGTCTCACCTCTAAACCATCCTTGTTCTTTATTTCTTACAGATACTCATTTCCTTGAACAGAGCAAATTCAGACTTAATATATATTAGTTGGAAAATTGACACTGGGTGATTGCACGCTGGTTTTGCCTGCCAGCTACTGGCTCAGTTTTGGCGAAGCCTGTAATCTTGTCTTCACTGCAATGCTCAAGCAATTACTGGAGCATTTTATTTCACTTTCTCCCTTAATATTTTATAAAGAGGGGAATACAGGCAAATTAAATTCTTGATACAAGTGATAAAAAGCAAGGGTCTCAGATACAAGTGAGACAAAAATAGGGACTATCTGGCTTTAATTGGATTCCTTTTAAGTTTAAGCTAATTAATCATTTTAAACAGCAAAGGGAGAAACACAAAATTAAGGAACTTGTACAAAATGCTAAACATATCCTATCGAATAGCTAAGTGTGATTAAAGATACAGATCTGTGCTTCCTGGATCAGAGCCAGTGCAAGCCAGGATGCCTTCAGTGACAGCGAGGACTTCAGATTAGTCAAGCCAAGGGAAATCTGTTGGATTACAGAGTTGCAAAGGATCAGGGGTCACTCAGAGGGGAACGATGGGCTCTAAGGATCAGAGAGCTGGGAGGTGGGGCTACCAGTATGCACTTGTTTATCTCTTGTTTCTGATTGGCTCCATTTTTCAGATTCTACCCAGACAGTGTAGGCCGCAGAGGAAATGGGTTTTTTGGGGGAAATTATAATATCATATGTTGAGCAATGTTTACAGAAAGAAAATCTTGTGTGTGTGTGTTCATGTGTGTCTTGATGCACCTGTACGTGAGTGTGCAGGTGTTGGAGGCAGGTGTTATTCTTCATGTCATCTACCTTAGTTTTTGAGACATGTCTAGAGAGCATACCTGACCTGGAACTTACCAGGTAGGCTGGTCTAGCCGGCCAGGGATCCCCAGGTATGCCTGCTCTTGTTCCCCCATTCTGGGATTACAAGTGTTTACCTCTATGCCTGGCTTCTTTAACATGAACCTTGGGTTTTGAGGTTCAACTAAGGTCTTTATGCTTACAAGAGAAGCACTGTATGGATGAGACTGTTTCTCCAGTCCTGAGAATCTTCTGTTCATATAGGTATCCCAGAATAGATCCTGATAGGCTGTCTTTGGATTCTTCACCCACTTCTCCACCAGTCACTTTACCAGACTGCTCAAGAATAAGCCGCATGATCATGTATCACAGTCTGCTATTAGAATAGAGAAGACACGGGGGAAATATATCAGACATCTTGAGCAGTAGTGACTGTAGCCCATCACTGAGCCCCACTCCCTTCTCCTCGTTCTGAAGAAGGCGTTCGACAGCAATGGGCCCTGACTCTTGTGCAGTTTCTTCTCATTTTAAAGAAGAGGACCCTTTGCCTGGCTCAGCAGCCATTGGACAAAAGTCTCAGTACATCGACTAAATAATTGACATTCTGGGCATGGATTGTACAGACACTTTGGGCATGGTGGGAATATGCATTTTCTTAGCTCGTCTGTTTCTCCAGGAAGAAGAGTCATGGTACGTGTTTGAAATGCCTGGCGGCCTTGCCTCCGTCCTGCAAAGGGTTAATCTGAGAGCTAAAGAGAGTGAAAATAGGGTTGGAGATTTCAGGGCCTCTGCAGAGCTGGACCTTCTGGCTTTGAGCGACAAATGTGTCCAGATGTGGAAGAAAGAAGTATGTATCCCATAGTGATTTGTATGTGTATGTGTGTATGTAATTTGATTATGGATGTATATTATGTATGTGTCTATGGATGTATATTATGTGTGTGTGTGTGTGTGTGTGTGTGTGTGTGTGTGTGTGTATGTGGTGGGTTGTGGGGGCCAGAGTTGACATCAGATGCCTTCCCTGATTGCTCTTCACCCTATTTTTCTCCAGACAAGATCAGTCGCTGAGCCTGGAGCTTTAAGGTTCAACTAGACTGTCTGGACAGTGATCTCAGGGGATCCATGGCCTCTACTTCCCAACACAGAGGCTACATGCATGCGCTGCTACACCCAGCTTCTTAACGTGGGTGTTGAAGGTCTAAATTCAGCTCCTCAGTCTCGGGAGGCAAACACTTTACTATATCCTCAAATCTTGTTTTTGTTTTCAAGGGGGAATTTGATTTAGGACCAGTCTTTGCTTCCTCCTGCACTGGGGAAGTAAACATTTTTCATTCTCAAAACCCACAGATTAATCATTTTTGCAAATCAGAGCCAAGCCCTGAGCCTCTGACCGGGAGGCCCTGAGCCTGCTGCCCCTGGAGCAGGATCTGCGAGCTCACAGCTGATGCATATGTATATCTCTTGCTGTGGAAGCCTGGGGCCTCGGGCATCCAGGGGTAAAGCTGTGCTCACTAATCATAGCTCAGCATCGGCGTTTGCTGCAAATCCCCTATTATCTCTGCATCATTAGTAGTTTCTAAGCTGCCGACAACTAATTTCACAGTGAATTTTATTTCTCCCCGATATTTTAAATAAGCCATCACACTGGGACCCAGCTGACATGCTGCGGAGAGAAAAGCAAGCCAACATGCAGTGGGCTTTCATAGAATCTCCCTCAATTAGGCCCTGGGTCATAATCCAAGGTGGCAGGTTTATGAAGACACTCTCCCAGGTCCTGATGTAAATCAACCATGCCTTAGTAGTGGGGTAGTGGGGGAGGGGGGAATCTATGGCCAGATCTGGGGGTGGTGAGGCTTACTGCTACTCAGCTCTCTTTTTTCCAGGCACCCTGAAAGTATGAATGAATGTCCTAGAGCAAAACAGCTTAATCCAAGCCTGGTAGTTCAGACCTGATGTCTATTCAGAAGGCTGAGGTAGGAGGATCGCAGAGTTAAGGCTTGCCTGGGCTAGAGGGTGAGATAAAAGCCTGGAAAACTTAGTGAGGCCTTGTCTCAGACTACAAAGTAAAAGAGTGTGGGGGTGTATCCGGGCAGAACACCTGCCTAGTGTGGATGGGGTCCTAGGTTCTGTCCAGAGTATCGCTGCTTCCCACAGGGACAATCATGAGCTCAGGGATACAGTGTGTGGTAACAAGCACCTGCTGTGCAGGGGACCTAGTGTGTGCTCGCTCAGTAAATTTACCTTTTATTATTTTCACTCGGTGTGCTTTTTAGCAAGCAGCTCATCTGTGGCTCACACTTTAAGTGTCATCGACACCACCCGGCCCCTTTCCATTTCTGTTCATCCCAGTGGTTCACTGTGGAATCGCATGGGGAATGGCCCATGGAAGATGGACAAAAGAGAGTGCAGGATCCTCTGGTACATAGCCCTGGCCCTGTAGAGCAGAAAAGATAGAGAGTAGCTGGCCCCCTCTGGGGGCCTTCCATCCCTGAGCCATGGCTAGTTTCAGTGTCCATGTGGGGCCTGTCACTGTTTCCTTGGAGGAATGCGGAGCCTTTGGGGAATCACCCAGGTGCTTGTCTGTGTATCACGGTCCCTCTGAGACATAAGGAGACCCATAGCAGTTCTGTCATTTAGGCTTAGAGGACAATGCTATTCCTGAGTTAGTTATGTTTCCAGTTGCTGTGGCGAAATGTCTGGCAAGAGGCAAATTAGGAAGGAAGAGCTTATTTTGACTGACAGCTCAGGGGACCAGTCCATCATGGGGACAGGAGTGGAGGTAACATGCCCATGTCATGTTCACACTCGATCTATAAGCAGAAATTTGAATGCAAACAGGAAGTTGTGCTGGACAATGACTTCAAATCCTCAGCCTGGAGACCCACAGGGGCTCCACCTCTTTAGGGGTAAATCTTCTCAAACAGTGTCAGCAGCTGTGGACCAAGTGGTCACACATATGTGCCAATGGGGTTATTTTACATCCAAGCCATAGCAGTCTCCCCACGTGGAGCTCCCTTCCTGGTAACTGGAGAAATTAGAGTGAGGTTCCAGAGGAGTCACTGTCCCTCCATGCAATGCTAGGTGTGAGCGTGTGTACTTATCTGATATTTCCTGTAGCCCACAAGTGTGGACCTGCTCTAGCTGAGGAATGTGAGGCCTGGCGGAGGCAGATCCCTATTCTCAGCCCCGCTCTGAGCAATTTTCTGCTTAGAGGAAGCATTTTTCCTCTGCTCTGCCACTTCCTCTTCCCTATGGTGGTTGGCCTCTTGGAAGGGGATCCATAAGGCTGCCCTTTGCAGTCTGTACTGCTCAGTGAAGGATAAGTGCCTGTCATCAAGCCAAGCAACCACCATCTTGTGAGGTCAGCCATGTGTGGCTGGTTGACATTTTATACCACCACATAGAGGCAGGGAGTAGGGCAGGAGATTCTCTCCTGAGTACCCAGCTACCTCCTACCACCTGGCAGTGCCACACATGGCCTGGGGGAGTGGCTAGAGTATGTAGAGATCAGGGAAGGCTGGGATAGAGGCTCCATCCTTGTGCTAATTGTAGGGGAAGCCCTCACTGGTGTTGAGTAAGGCTTTCCAGGTGCAGCTGGTTGGGGAAGGGGTGCCTATATCCCATAAATAACCTCTCACTGAGGCTATGTAAGGAAGCCCGATCGGTTTATTGGCTCCCCCGTGTGAACTTTTACCAAGTCTTGCCTTGATTTGTCATTGGGACCTTGGGAGGAGGGGTGGACTTTGCTTTACGTCTTCCCCAGGGAGGAAATTTGAGCAATGAGGAGGAACATGTCAGAGGATATGATGGGGAGAGATGACCATGTCTCAGGTGGGCTTGACAACGCTGGGCTTACTGCAAGGCTGCTCATTTTGGAGGTGCCCAGGAATCCACAAGAATCAAGAGCGTTGTTCTAGGTGGCTGTCTGTTGCTGTCATAAACACTATCTCCAAAACCAGTGTGGGGAGGTAAAAGTTTATTTAAGCGGAAGTGCAAGCTGGAACTGAAACAGAAACCATGCAGGAATGCTGCTTGCTGCCTTCCTCACTAGTTCATGCTCAGCTAGACTTCTAACACAACCCAGGATCGCTGTACAGGAAGAGCACGATGGGCTAGGGCCCTGCACATTGATCAGTAATCAAGACAGTTTCCCAGGCATGGTCAAAGGCCAGTATGATCTGGGCAGTCCCTCAACTGAGATTTTCTGTTCATTAATGACTCTTGGTTGTATCGAGTTGACAAGAAGAAGCAACCGAGATAGGTGCTGTATAGACAAATGCATTTCCCCCCCCCCTTGGCCCCAACTTATGGGGAAGGAGACACACAGAAAGAACATCTAACCTTACACATGTCCACATGCAGGTACACACACAGCCAGATGCTAGCACATGCATCTGTGCATATGTGTGCACACACATGCTTGCTGCTGTATGTGTGCTGTCATTGGATGGCTTCTACTCTGGGCTGAGTGTACGGTCAGAGAGGGATGGTGAGCTGCTGGATCTGATAGGGAGTGGAGTAGATTCCAGTGTTTTAAGACAGGCAATAACCCAGCAGGACACTTAGATCTGGCACTGTGCTGGTGGGAAGAGCCGTGGAATAAGGGATGGGGAGAGAAATGTGGGAGCTGTGACCTTACATGAACTTGAACCAGTAAGGCTTTATCCCAAAGTGGCCCTTATGTAGGCTACCACATAGGGCCCTGGTGCTACCAAATCCCCAGGGACACAATTCATGCCATAGCCCCTGGAGATGCCTTCCAGGAAGGCGCTGTGTGAGCTCCCCACCTGAGGCTGTGTCACATATCCATGGGCTCAGGGGCATGCTTGGTGTCTGGAGGCTAAGTGTCACAGTCTCCTAGTTAGCTTTGACTGTTGACAGAACATGGAGTCCTCTGAGAAGAGAATCTCAAATGAAAAATTGCCCAGATCAGACTGGCCTGATCTGTGGGGCGTGGTCATGACTGTTAATTGATAAAGGAAGACTCCGATAACTGGATGGCACCATTCTCTAGGTCTTGGACAGTATGAGAAAGCCATACTGTCTAAGTGTGAGCCTACGAGCCAGCTAGGAAGCACTGTTTCTCCATGGTCTCTGCTTTGAGCTCTTGTTTGAGCTCCTTTGCTGACCTGGAAATGTAAGCCAAAAAAGCCTTTTCTACCCAAGTTGCTTTTGTTCAGAGTGACAACAGAGAGGAAGCTAGAACATGAACTGTGCTTGAAAACCAGCAAGATGGAGAGTGGTAGGGAGAAAGGGGACCATCTACTACCCAGAGCTGTGCAGAGCCAGTTCCCAGAGGGCCTTGCATACTGGTTTACAGAAAACGTTAGTGTGCCCATGGACTGCTGCAGTAAAGATTGCTTTTGCAGTCTGCAATGGGCTTCACCACATTGTGTTTCTCCTGGACCACAGCACCAAGGACAAAGCTGGAAGCTGGGTCTGCAGGAGCGTGGTCTGTGCTCCCAGAAAGCACTTGGAGGGTCTCTTGTAGGGAGATTTTGTTGTTTTGCTTAGTGTTGACTGTTTGAAATAGGGCCTTTCTGGCTTAATTTTATGATCTCATCCTCCAGGATACTGGAGTGCCACACCTAGCTTTGGAGCTCAGAGTTTATCGTCCTGGCTGAAGAATGATTCACTGTGGAGTCCTCGGAGTGCTCCTTGAGGCTTTGGTCAGGGGGTCCTTTGATTCCTCTGCCTGCTCAGGCAGCAGAGTGAGGCTGCCAGTGGAGATAAGGACGCTTTATTTGTGTATCTACTCAAACTTGGGGCTGTTTATAGTTGATGAATATCTGCCTTTAAGCAGCTGTGTGAATTATCAGAAATACATGAAAGTGAGCTACTGGAGATCAAAATCCTTAATTCCAGACCTTTCCAGGTTGGTGTGTCTTAAAAGAGAGAGGTTTGGTCACATGGTGGCACTTTAATTAGGTAACACTTGTATGGGTGGACTCAGATAGATGAAAAGCCTACAGCAAGTGTCAGGCCTGTAGCTGGGAAGTGGCACAATTCGGGGCTGGGATTGTGTGTGTCCCCGTCAGGTGCAGTGATTGGAAATTGTGTGAAGCTGAATGTATCTAGCTACCCCCTCCTGGGCCAGGCAGCCTCAAGGCCTGGCTGAATGGAAGCTGGCAAACACATGAATGGGAGAATTTACTAGAGGTAATTACAGGGGTGGAGGGATCTGGGAGGGGGGCTCCAAGCGCTTCTGGAAGGGGGTCTCTCTTTTTTCTTGGCACAAAGGACTCTCTTCCTCTGAAGCTGTTCTGTTTTCATGTATGCTGCCCAGGATTGGATGAAGGAATTGGGTACCAGATGCTTTGTGCGGCCTCCTGAGGGGTCGGGGAAGTGTTTCAAGCTTTGTTACCTGGCCTATGTACCTGTCGACACCCACTCACCCACCTGGGCTTTCTTTGTAGTTCTCTTTGTATTTCATCCAAAGGGCAGTGTGATAGAGCCCAGAAAGAAGGCTCCTGTGCTGCCGTGGGGCTTGGCACCTGTTTGACAAGACTCCTGAAATGCCACTCTTACCTAGAGTATCCTCCGGGGTTCACAGTGAGAACATGTGGGGTTTCTGGGAAGAAGCAAGATCTTACACATTTTGCTATGTCTCTACATCAGTAGGCACTCCCAAAACCTCAACAGTACTTGTGGGGTTAGAGGTCAGATGTGGTCCATTGTACACTTGAAAGTAAAACCAGATGAGGAGACAACAGAGTAGATCCCTAAGTCACATGATCAGGCATGTAGTCAGTGGCAGCTGGTGTAAGCATTGAGGCCACTTTGTTGCAGTAATGATCCTTGTTGGCCGTCTCTCCAGCCCCCAAATTCCTTTATGTGAAGCAAGTTAAACAAAACTCAGAAAGATAAATATTGCAGGCACTCTCTTCTATGCTGAGTCTAGATTTAAATGTGTGTGTGTGTGTGTGTGTGTGTGTGTGTGTGAGTGTGTGTGTAGAGTAGAAAGTGGATCATGAAATGGAGCAAGAGATCTAAAGGAGTAGAGAGAGGAGGCTCCTGGAAACAGGAGAGGGTAACAGAATACAAGTGAAATTGTCTTGGAGTAGGAAAGGAATCAGCAGGAGGTAGAGAATGAGGGTGATTAAGAACAAAGTTTAATCATACACACACAAATGAAATGAAACCTATCATTTTGTATTCTAACTGAAATGTTAATGATAAAAACAACCTTGAAGGCTGGGGCATGGCTCAGTCAGTTTCGTGCTTGCTATGTAATCATGAGCATCTGAGTTTGGTCCCCAGCATCCACTCAAAAATCCGAATGCCTGGGAACATGAGCCTGCAATCCCAGCTCTAGTGAGGCACAGACAGGAAGCTCCCTGGGGTTTGCTGTCCAGCCAGCCTAACTGAATCAGCACAGTTCATAGTCAAGAGACTATGTCTCAAACAATAAGGTGGGCAGTGACTAAGAAAGAAACTCGAGGTTGACCTCACACTTACACACCCCAAACCCCAAATCACGTGAAGGGTTCTCAGGGGCAGATCCCCCCATGGCATCTAAATTATGTATGCTTTCTTGGTATCTGGGTTAGCCACACCTGGAGTCTGCTCTCATATAGAGAACGGCACTCTCTGTTTCATTCATTTATCTTTTCACTGACTCTAGCTTTCCCAGCCCCGCCCCCATACAAGTTTCAGAACCTTTCCAGTTACTCTTGTCTCCTGATCACAAATGAACCAAACACCATGCTGGGCACGAGAAAGGATCCCCACAGAACAGAACCCAGCTTGCACGCACATAAACAATATGAATGAAAATTAACTTAAAGATTTTTTTCTCCCCTCCTTAACCGTGACATTATATCGATGGGCCTGCTTGATTTCTTACATGGCTACCTTTACAAAAGGGCCCCGCTGTTTTACGATGTCAGATGTGACCTTTCCAACAAAACGTGCACACTGCGCCATACACAGAGGACTCTTCGAAGCTAGTAATTTTCATGATGCAAATTTCAGAGCAGAACGAGCCCATTAACCAAATTAGCAATTCATAAACGCAAAAGTTCATGGCCAGGAAGCAGCCACGTCTTTCTAGAAGGTATAATTTTAGCCCATTGTAGAGTTAGAGTGTGGTTTCTCCCCTTTAAATATATAAAAAAAGTAGATGAGGGCTCTAATTAAATAGGTGAAAGCCATGTATGGAAGAAAATCAGATGTACAGGCAGTACAGCGAAATTGTGACTAAGAAGGAGCTGGAGAGCTCCTACATAGGCAGGCGGGCACTGCCCTGGCTGTGCATGTGTGATATGGGCCACACGGGGAAGCACACACCTTGTGAAAGGTGCTCCGATGGCATGATGGGCAAGTGTGGTTGGCACGCTTTGGAGGTGACATTCCACTTGATGCATGGGCCATATCCTCGGGCTGGCTGACACCCAATTAGCATTACTTAACCTCCCAGAGGCTCAACATGTGTCTGGTTTTGCAGGAGGCCATGCTAGAAGACAAGAGACCAGCTGTGTCTCAGCTTAATTCGATTCTTTAGAGAATTAGAGCTACAAGCCAGGCATGGTAGCTTCTGCCTGTGGTCCTGGGGAGGCCAGGTGGATTAGTGACTTTTCTTATTGCTATGACAATACACCTGACTCTGGAGCAACTTAAGGAAAGAAGGGGATTGAGGATTCAGCCTATCGTGCCAAGGATGGCACGGTGACAGGAGCTTGAATCAGCTGGTCACATCCACCCACAGTCAGGAAGCATGGAGAGGTCCATGTTGGGGCTTGGATTGATTTCTCTTTTTGTTTGGTCCAGGATTCCAGCCCAGAGAATGGCTCTGCTTACATCACTTTCCCCTAGAGGAGCTGCCTTGCCAGACAACAGGGGAAGAGGATGCACTCAGTCCTGATGTGACTTAATGAGCTGGGGTGGGTTGTTGGTGGTGGTGGCTCCCCTTTCCTGAAGAATAGGGGAGGGAGAATGGGGGAAGTGGGAGGGAGGGATGAGAAGGAAAGAAGAGAGGGAGCTATGATGGAGATACAAAGTGAATAAATTCATTAAAAAGGGTAGGACTTCTCACATTAATGAACCCAGTGTAGAAAATTCCTCATAGCCATACCATGAGGTTTGTCTTCCAGATGTTTCTAGATCCAGTCAGATTGCCAATCAACATTAACCATCACACTGAGGCAGGAGGATCACAGTGAGTTTGAGGCTAGCATGAACTACATAGACCCTATCTCAAAAACAGACCTATTATTTTTAAGCATAAAAAATACTATGCATTCCACAGCCTCATGCTGATAACTGGCTGGAACCCTGTCATGTGATTCTGTACAAAGAAGCATGCTACACTAGTGTGTTAGTTCACTACATTTTTGTCTGTTCTCGGTGGATGGACTTTTGGGTTGTTTCTACTCCTGGCAATTGTACTGATGCTACCCTGAATATTCATGAGCACATTTTTGTTTGAATACCTTTTTAAAATTGTTTGGAGTCTACATCCAAACTAAGAGTGAAACACTGATGCTTCAAGGTGGGAAACTTAGGAAACAAGATACTGGATACCGAATGAAAGAATCCAGGTGCAGGAAGCTAAGCCTTGGCAGCTGCTGGCACTGTTCAGTTGGCACAACTGAGGTGAAGTGCAATCAGCAATAAAGGGCATGCTTTCATTTCTTTAACTGTTGCTGTGATAAAAAGCAGAAGCAGCTTAGGGGGTTAAAAATTCATTGTCACTCAAAGGTATGACTCATCACGGTGGGCAAAGGAACAGGAACTTGGAGTAGCGGGCCACCTGGCATCCATAGCCAGGAAGCAGAGAGCAATGAGTGTGTGCTGCTGCTGGCTTCCCTTTCTCCACCTATAGTCCAGGATCCCAGCCAGGCAATGGTGCTGCCCATAGTGGATGCATTTTCCTATCTAAATCAATGCAGTCATGATAGTTCTTCGCAGGCATGCCCAGTGGCTTGTGCCAAATGTGACCATGTAGTTCTATTTTAAAAACATTTATTTATTTGTAGATATGTATGTGTGTATGTATGTATGTGCACATGTGTAGTTTGTGTGCAGGTGCCCATGGAGGCCTGAAGGGGACTCTGAGTCTGTTAGAGCTGGTGTAATAGGGTTTGTGAGGTAGCCCTATGAGTGCTGGGGTCCACCTCATTCCTTGATAGGACAGTAAACACTCTCAACCATCAAGTCCAGTTCCAGCCAAGTGATTCTAGCTTCTGTAAAGTTGATAATCAACATGGACCATCCCAGGGGTGGTCCCTAAGTGCCCCCAGGGTCTTAATCTATAAAACATGGCTTCCTACAAGCCGCACCACATGATGGGAGGGTAGAACTGACCCTTGGCTGTTGTCTTCTGACCTCCATCAATGTGCCATGACACACTTGAGTGCTCCTGAACAAAGTACAGATGGTATCAAAATGTGCTGTTCTCATCTCTGATTGGGGGTGGTTATGTATCTCTCCTGATATCTTCAGTAAAAGAAGAGGGAGAACAGAGACAAGCTCTATCCATTGCCTTTTTCATGTCTTTCCAGAGGCGGTGAAGAATTGTGCTCTAGTCTCTTAGCTCCTGTCTGGGTGCTTTCAAAATGCCAGTGTCCACAGACTGCCATGTGGGTTAGCATGCTGCCTTGGCCAAATGCAGAGGAAAGGAGAATCCTTTTGAAGTGTGCAGACAGTCTCCTAGCTTCCACTGCCTCAGAGACTAGAGACGCTGTCAAATAATACCCAATGACTACAATAGCGATTGCCCTACTTTGTTTTAACCTGATGTTCCCACCCATGGTGTGTGTGTGTGTGTGTGTGCGTGTGTGTGTATGTACATGAGTGTGTGTGGAGGCCTCAGGAAAACTTCTCTTGCCATTCCCCAGGAGCTGTCCACCTTGTTCCTGTGAGATAATGTCTCTGGCTGGCATGGGGCTTGCTGAGTTGACTGGACTGACTGGCCAGCAAGCCCCACCTGTCTCTGCCACCCTAGTGCTGGGACTACAAATGACACCTTTTCTAGATTTTTTTTTAAATACACTTTTGAGGGATCAGACTCGGGTACTTCTGCTTGCATAGAAACCACTTTATCAACTGAGCCACCTTCTCAGCCTTTACCAATATATTTTTAAAGTACCTTGCTTTATGATTTTCTTTATTCTGTTACTGTATAAACTTCATTCAGCCATTACTACACTGGAACATGATACTTGGGGCAATCTGTTCCTGTGTTCCTGGGTGGTGGTTGCTCGTATTTGGCTCGCATTGGCATGGCGTGGGAAGAGTTTCTCCCCTTCCTCTGAGAAGCACACACTTGGGCTTGAAGGCTGACTGTGACTTCCAGAGAGATGTGAGGTGACCCACTGTACTCTCAGTCATAGGAAGTCACGCTTGTTATGACCTTCAGAGGCAGCCCACCGTGGCGGTGATGGCAGAGAGGGCAAGCCCTCTGCTGAGCGCTCCCTTTATTATCCCACATCCTGCCCCGGGGGTGGGGGGAAGAGGAGGTTTCCTGGCTGCCCAGTCTGCAGTTTTTCTTTTCATTTATTCCTTTCTTTTTCTTCATCATCATCATCATCATCATCTTCTTCTTCTTCTTCTTCTTCTTCTTCTTTTCTTTTTTAGCTGCAGAGATGGAGAATAAAGCTGTGGCTTCCGGCTATTAAGCCAGAGTGTGATTAGTTATAGGAAAATCAATTCATTCTTTGGCTTTGGGGAAGGCTTTTAAGTGTGAAAGGGGATGCTAATCCCCGGGGAAATGATTTTTAAGCAAAACTGCCTGAGTTGTGCCAGCTGCTTAGATACACACAGAGGGGAGGGATGGATGGCTGCCTTCTCGCTCTGCACCAGGGCTTACAGGACTCAGTCTGTTTCACTTATTCCCCTTTCTTCCTTCCTTCCTTTCTTCCTCACCCCCTCTTTCTCTCCCCATTCCTGTCCTTCTTCCTGTCCTCCCACCTCTCTCATTTCTTTTTCTTCCCCTCCACCCTTTCTTTCCTCACAACCTCTCTATTTTCCTCTCTCCTTCCTTCTTCACTGGCATAGTGGGATGGAGGGAGGATGTGGGTGTCCAAGAGGCTAAGGGTGAGCTAGTACTTCATGGTTAGCAGAGCCCTCTTTCAGAAAGCAAGGCTTGTGTAGACAGTTTGGGGTTGGCCCAGAAGTTACTGCACACCGTTACTTACATCCCAGAAGGCTTTGCACACCCTGGTCTGGTTCTACACAGCCAGCCAACATTCAGATGTTTATCCAAGGTTAAGTGCTTATCCAGACAGTAGGGTGAACTTATCCATAGTAGGGTGAGCATATGTGGGATATGGGGTGAACTTTTACAGGAAGTGGGCAAACTTGTTTAAGAAGTAAACTGAGCTTGTCAAGGAAGTAAGGAGTCAATATCCAGGAAAGTGAGCTGATCTAGTAAGTGGGGTAAGTTTATCTAGGAAATGGGTGAGCTTATCCACGAAGTAGGGTAAGCCTATCCAGGAGTTAGGTGTAGCTCTCTATACTGAGTCCATTTCAGGATGGTACTAAGATTTTGCACACCTCCTTTGAAAGGAGACAGGCTTTGCAGCTAAACTCAAGGCCTGCTACTTCACAGTTATGAGGTTTCAGGTAGGTTATGGCTTTTCTCTGCCCCTGCTCAGCCACTTCATCTGCATGATATCTGAGCTTCAGGGTACCATCTGCAGGGTACACTGCATATGTACCAACCATGGAAGAATGCATTTAGAGTGCAGATGGCTGGTGCTGGGCCCATCCTTCTTCAAGTCAGGCTGAATGAAAAGGGTCCCCACTCTGCCCCACTCTTTGCACACATGTGAATGTGCCAGGCTACTATAGGGAAGCTGGAGTACTGAATGTGCGCTGGGCTTGGGGTGGTTGCCTCCCACTTTGTGAATCCCTTTCTCTCACAGAACCAAAGATTCTTCTTCTATATTAGCAACCTCTCTCCTCTTTGCAAGGCTTGATTTGGGCCGGATGCTGGCCCTGCTGACTGTTTCCCACAAATGCTTAGAGCTGTTCTTTCCCACAGTGGGGGTTGGGACAGTGTGATGGTTTGAAAGAAAATGGACTCATAGACTCATAGGGAGTGACATGATTGGAGGTGCAGCCTTGTTGGAGAAGGTGTGGCCCTGTTGGAGGAAGTGTGTCACAGGGGATGGGCTTTGAGGTTTCCGAAGCTCAAGCTAGGCTCAGCATTACTCTTTATGCTGCCTCCCTATCCTTATTTAAAAACTCTCAGCTACTTCTTCAGCACCCTGTCTGTCTGTGGGCTGCCATGCCTTCTGCCATGATGACAATGGACTAAACCTCTGAACTGTAAGCCAGCCCCAATTACATGTTTTCCTTTGGATCTGGGAGGAGGCTGTTGCTCCTCAAGGGAGGTTATCAACAACAGTAACAACAACAACAAGACAGCTTCAAGAACTCCCTAAAACTGACTGGATTAACTAGGCCCCTCGCTGCCAGAGGAAGCAAAGCCCAGCTGCCAAGAAGACTTTCAGACCTGCTGAGCTTGGAAGATTCTGAGAGGAAAAGAGCTGCAAAGAAGACTCACTTAAGCAGAACCACCTAGAAGAGGTTCAGACTGAGGCAGCAGGAAGGAACACTTTCCAAGCTGTAGAGCTGTCTGCAGGCTGTGCTTTTCCAGCTTGCATGAGTTGTCTCCCATGCTAGGGGGAGCCTTGGGATGCAGCTGTCTTTGAGTCATTTCTGCTCCTATGAGTAACCCCTCACTCATATTCCTATAAATAACCTAATAAAACTCATGGGTTCATGAAAAAAAATGTTTTGTTTTATAAGAGTTGCTGTGGTCATGGTGTTTCTTCACAGGAAAAAACCCTAACTAAGACAGACAGGACAGACCCAGCTGGCTCAGCTGAACCTCCTAGGCCAGGCCATTTGTGCCTTCTCTGTATTGGGGCTGAGTTTAAGGGTCTATGCTCAGCTCATACAAGATGAGGAGACTGGGTGGCGTTACTCAGGACCTAAAAGATGAGAGGATAAAGCTGGCATCTTCCTCTCATTTTGTGCACAACCTGAGAGCCAAGCTGGCTAGTCATTTACCCAGCAGGGTAGGCAGCTAGAGGTCCAGCTGTGCCTAATGTCAGGACTCCGATCCCTGTCTGTAGGTAGAATACACAGACTGTGGTGGGACACATCCAGATCAGGTCCAGTTCTCACTGTCCTACAGTGAGACTCACGTTACTTTAATTTTCATCTGTAAAATGGGCTCATGCTGTGGCTGTGTTATCTTGCCCTTGACCATCTTGAAGACATCATTAATCAACCATAAAACAAACAAACAAACAAACAAACAAACAAACAAACAAACAGAAAATCTGCTTAGGGAAGAAGTAGGCAGATCAGTGGGTAAAGTGCTTGCCATTTGAGCATGAGTACCCCTCATAAAAAAACAGACACTGAGCCTGGAGCATTGGCGTGGTGGTGAAGAGCACTCACTGCCTTTCCAGAAGATCCAAGTTCAGTTCTCAGCAGCCATGTTGGGTGGCTCACAGCAACATGCAGCTCTTGTTTCAGGGTATCCAATGTCTCCTGGCCCCTGTGATCACCGAACACACCTGTGCACATCCACACCCATATTCACACGCATATACATAAACGGAAATGAAAACAAGGAAAAAAAATGAGTGACTGACCAGTTTATAAACCTTCTGAAAAGTCTAAGCCTCCATAATTTTGACAGCATGTCCATCATTATACAGCACAGAAGAATTAGGGTCAGAATGTTTGTGAGTGGATCCACCCTCGGTATTTGGTATTTTATTCTAATCTAAGAGTGTTCTCCGATTGCCTTCTGTTGGGACTGTTCAAACGTTAGGCACAAAAGAAACAGCAATAACATAGATAATGTGATAAATACGCATTAAATTTATGGGACTAGGTAAAGATAAATTGATTATATTTTTTGTATGTAATTTATTCTTAGATTTTCCTTTGAGCAGAACTTGTCTGATACAGTAACATGTGACATAAAATACAAGGAAGAACCCGTTTGAAATGCTATTCATGCATAAGTACACCCTGAATAATCAAAAACATAAAATTGAAAATGCATTTTTTAAGTTAATAAAATCAACCTGCCATGTCTAGCGCCAGTGTAAATATAATATTTATTATATATTTACATCACCTTGCAAGGCAAGGTGCAATTCCTTATGGCATTTTCATTCATCCTTAGTTTTGGTTGGCCCTCCTCCACAACCCCTTCCTCTCTCAAATACATTATTTATCATCGTCAAGTGCTATGTGTGAAAGTGTTGGTCAATTCTGTTTGTGAAAGGTGTCTTACTTTTATTTCCGTTGCTGTGATAAAATGTCTGGCCAGAAGGAAGCTTAAGGGAGAAAAGGTAAATTTGGCTCACAGTCCTGTAAAGAAGCAGAGGCGAGAACCTGACAGCTGCTTCCTCAACCTCCAGGGCCAAGGCGTGGATGCATGCATGTTTGCTTGCTCACTTGTGCTCAGTGCACGCTCTCCACTCTTACACAATCAGGGTCCCCTAGGTTACGCTGTCACCCATAGTGAACTGAGCAGACGAAACAGTCCCTTAGAAATGAATATAGGGTAACTAAGTAAGTGGTGTTCCTATATGGTTTACGCACGGCTTCCTGCTCTGATGTCAGTGAAGGACCAGGACCTGACACTGTAAGCCAAATACTTTCCCCACAAATTGCTTTTTTAAATGGTGTTTGTCACAGCAAAAGAAAACAAATCAGACAGATATGAACATCTGCAGCTCCAATGGCCACACTAAGACTTTTCTATAAGCAGATTTCTCCAAATGTATAAGGCTTTATTTACTAATCAATCTTATTTCCTTCCTTCTTTCATTCCTTTTTTCCTTTTTCTTTTTTTCTTTTTGAGACAGGGGTTTCTCTGTGTAGCCTTGGCTGTCCTGGACTCACTCTGTAGACCAGGCTGACCTCGAACTCACAGAGCTCTACATGCCTCTGCCTCTGATTGCTGGGATTACAGGCATGTGCCACTGTGCCTGGCTTTCTATTTACTAGTTTTCCTTTGAGAATGACCTGGCTGAGTTGTTAACTTAGGAGTTTACCAAGTTCCAGCCAATCTCTCTGTTGTCTTACAATCATGGGTTCCTGGCAGTTACAGCAACAGCACTAATAAAAGCTAACGTAGAAACTTTACTATGGACACATTACAGTGTTATTACAGTGTTCCTCCAACAGCTGGTTGATTTTACTGTCACCATCTCACAATGGGTGGAATAGGAGCTGGAGCTGAATAAAATAATTCTTCAAATCACAAACCAGTTAGTGGCACAGTAGCTGTGACATCTAGAATTAAGTTGTAGGTTCTGTTACGTTGGCTCTTCTCTCACCATTGAGGTAGCTCTGACTTTTCTCTCACAGTCTGTTTGTTGAAGGAGAGACTTGAATCCTTCAAGTCGTGATCCTACTCCAAGATCTAGACTCAAGGGCTCCCGGTCAGCTATGCCCGAAAGTGTTGCTTAGATGATTCCAGTTAGTGGTAAAGAAATGAAGAATCACCAGCAAACATGGGAAAACAGTTATAAATAAAAAAGTAAGTGTTGGGCTATAAAGTTTTATTATTAACCTTATGACTATTACAGTGCTATTATTTATCTTGCTATCACAAATAATATGACACAGATACCTGTTAGATTTATAATTGTCTTATTTACCTTGGGCAGGGCAGATATTTCCCTTACACTGTCTCAGGATCCTCACTATCCATCTTCTAGCCCCCATCCAGTGCCATCCACCTTAATCCTCTTCATTTGGTCTACCTTCCATACATAATCCCATGGTACTTGTTTATATTCTTCATCTGGGCTTTTCCATGCCATTATTGGAGTCCTTTCTCCTCCTCCTCCATGTTTTTTTTCTCCATACCAACCCATCATTGTCCTCCTTCCTCCCTTCCTGTCTGTCTGACCCGTGATTATCATGATTCTCCAAAGCCCGGGAACCTCGCCATGCCTACCCCATTCTGCCCTGTCCAGGTATAGGCTGTTTAATTAGCCAATCAGGTATAATGACTTAGGTTCACACAGAGGGCCAGTAATTAGCATCAGACCAGCCTCTAACAGAAAATTTTATTCTCATTGGGTACTTGAGAACTTAGGTAATTAATCCTTTAGGAAGTCCAGACTGGAAGACTGAGGCACCACTCAAGGTTGAAAAAGCCCCTCATACAAACAGAGCAAAGCTCTCACTACAGTCCAAGACTGGAGGTAAATCAAGCTAAGGGGACCTAGGCTACAATGCATATGCATGACCTTGGACTGTCTTTCAAGGTTGTCTGGGTCATCAAATTAGCACACTTGTTTTAGTTGACCTTGGGTCAACTAAGTCTTTGGCTGTGTATTTTTTCTTATTCTTTTTCTCTCTAAAAAGGAGTTTAACCTGAGTGTTTGCAATGTAGGGATCTTTAGTGCTTCAGTATCAAACTGGCTATTAGTTGATCTGTCAGGGTGTGTCTTAGATTAGCCTAGTGAATATCAATTTGCCTATTCATTTCATGCATTCATCCATCCATCCATGTAGCTATTCATCCATTCACATATTTGATTATTTAAGTAGTATATTTTCATTCAAATATCCATCCATCATCCACCCATCCATCCATCCATCCAACAACTACTTACCATCACATAGTCACTGAGGTACACTGCAAACATAAAGGAATTACCTCAGAAAATTTAGTCTTAGGAAAAGAGGAACTGTAATTTCTGATGTTTGGACACTGTGTCCTTTATGTTTCAGTTTCCCAGGCTTGAAACTCCCCTTGTCATGCAGTAGGTACCCAACATATGTGTTGAGTAAATCCATGAATAAATCACAAAAGAAATGCTTGAATGAATACAAGGCCAAAGAAAAAGAAGAAGAAGAAGCCAAGACAATCAGGGAGACAGCACATGAGGGCAGAATGGGGGAAAGGACAGCTCAAGCGGCTGGGAAGATGCCCTGTAGCTCTGTTGGTGTCTTCTTCCACCTGTCTGTAGCTTGTGGATTAACCACTGCATAGACTTCTGGCCTATACCTTTTAAAATGGGGTTCACAGATAGGACTCAAGGACACTGTAAATGCAAATGTGAGAAAAAAGACATTAATTGTAACTGAAAATTCAAGAATTTCCATTCATCATAAAGGCAGAAAATGACACTGGCTTCTAGTAGGCACCGTGACTTTGTCACCAATCAAATTGAAGCTATTTTCATAACATATTGCAGTTGTTGCGAATTTCCAAACATATTATTTCTGCTCATCACCACTGCGAAATTGTGGTGGTCATTAGGTCTGCTGCTCGATCTGTTACTGGAAGCATTAATAAAGAAACATGCACTGCTAAATCACTAGTTCGTCTTTAAAATATTTTGATAACTGTGTTGCCATCTTCGTGATGTCTCTTAGACACCTTGTGCTCTCTCTTCTTCGGCACTGGCACACTTAGCAGGGCTTGATGCCCGTCATTACATCAGAGGGCTCCAAGGCACTCACTAAACGCTGGGGCCACAAGTTTTAGACGCAGAGGCTTTTGTCTGCACTCAGAGGTAGTCACAGGTGGACTAGGGAATCTGGGGAATCAAGGTACGGACTCTGTAACATGGCTCAGTGCGTAAAGGAGCTGGCCACCAAGCCTGATGAGCTGAGTTCTATACTTGCCCCTGTGTAAATGTTGACACACACACACACACACACACACACACACACACATACACACACACACACACATTGTAAAAAAGTTTTTATAAAGAGAGTCAAGGTAAGATAAGTGATATTACATCCAAGGTCATTTAGTGTATAGATGGTTTTGAATGGTATTTCCATGTACACTGTTGAGGGGATGATTTGCAGTGAGCCCTTGACTCCTTGGTGTAATCGCCTCGATCCCCTGCCGGCTTCCCATTGGCTATCAGAGAATCTGATTAGTTATTTCATGCCTGGACCCGGGGGAGACCCTACCCACTGGATGCTGCTACAGCACCTTCTATTCCACTGCCATTTTCGTGCAAGTAGCAGACTATGATCTGTTAGGCTTATTAACATGCCTTTCTAGGTACTATGGCCACTGAATGTTTCCATTATCTCCTGAAGGGGTATGGCTCTTCTTAGACAATTTTGCTATTCCTCCCCTTGGTGGTTCTTTTTTTTTTTTTTTTTTTTTTTTTTTTAAATTTGCTATAGAGATCAAGGGCTTAAAAATAACCACTGTAGAGCTAAGCTGATAACGTTAACAGATCTGTGGAGTGGGCTATGAATGATCCTTTAAGATGCCCTCTGTGCCTGAGAGGTGAGGGAGGCAGGCAGTGAGTTCAGCAGGCCAGCATTGCCAGAGTCTGAAGGCCAGACAGGAAGAGCCACTGCAGTGTCCAGCAGGGCCTGGGGGAAGTGCTGTGGTGTCTCTGTGTGCAGACTGAGTAGGGAACAGCCAGAGCACGTGGAAAAAAAGAAATGCTGACTCAAGAGGCCTGCCCAAGGATGGTGGAAGTACTGTTTAGGAGGGACACACCATGTTGAATCATCCTGGTACTTTCCTCAGACAAGGTCAAAGCTACATATGTAAATGAAACATCCTTCCACTTACCTGTTCAACTGTCTATGCCATTTTCTACTCAGGGTTAGAATAGAAGAATTCTGTCTTGTCTCACCATGAACTATCTCTTTACAATTCAAGGATGAAATGGTTCCACCCCACTTCCTTTTTTTTTTCCATGTAGCTCAGGTTAGCCTCCAATTCACTATGTAGCATAGGATGACTCTGAGCTCCTGATTCTCCTGCCTTCACCGCTTGAGTACGGGATTACAGGTGTGTGCCAACACATTTTGCTTTTTTTTCCTCTCTAATTTACCATTTCTTCCAACTTAAAAATGTTAAGCACACTTAGAACTTAAAAAGAGTAATAATGAATAAATACTATAAAGTGTGAATACCAACTACCCAGAGCCAAGGACTGTGAATATTCTGCCTCTGATGTCTATCTGTAGAATGTGTCGTGCATCCATATGTGTATGCTTGCATATGTGTATGTGTGTCACGTTGCAGGTTTGAACTCTGAAAACTTCATCTGTAGCTTATACAGAGATTTTCAAAATAAGCATAAGATCCATACACCCAATACAATAAAGGCTAGTTCATTAATACAGTGCTTCTGGGGATATAGATCGGTCCAGTCCCACTTGGGTCAGTGTGGGGCTGGCGGAGCTTATAAAACTGAAAATAGTTACATTACTATCAGGGACCATGTGAGTCTCACTCCTGGAAATATACCCAAGGATTGTAAGTCAGCACATACAAGATTTATTACAGTGTGTGTGTGTTTGTGTGTCTGTGTGTATAAGCATGTGTGTGCAGGTGCGATAGGAATCAGAAGAGGGGATCTCCAGAGCTTGAATTGCAGACAGTTTTGAGCTGCCTGATATAGGCGATGAGAACTAAACGTCAGTCCTAGGCAAGAACAGAAAGGGCTCTTGGACACTGAACCACCTCCATGTTCATTGCTGTAGTATTCACAATGACTGAGAAATGGAACCTGTGTAGACGTCACCTGCTCCCACTCCCAGATTGCTCTGCTTCACCACAGTCCCATTGCAATGGAGCCAGTCAATAACCTCTGAAACCATGAACCAAAATAAAACTTTCCTCTTTAACTTTAAACTGTTTCTCTTAGGTATTTGTCATGTGGGAGTTATCTGACTGAAATGAGGAGTAACTACATCATTGGGAATGTCACCTTTGAAAGAGACTGAGCTGTAACTCTAGTTATACACAATTCCTCCCCAACTTAATATCAAAACCACGAGCCAAAACAAACCTCTTTCCTTAGGTATTTCATGACAGTGACAGTAAATTGGTTAACACACATGTTTATACCATGAGGACACTCACCGTGAAATGATGTGGCCAGAAGGCACCTCTCACCAGAGAAAATCAGATGGTGGAACCACGGTTTTGAACCACAAGGACACCGATTTTCTTACTAAAGAACCTAGCCTCAGGGTGTTCTGTTGTAGCAACATGAAATGGGCTCTGAATCCTCCTTGAGGCTCAGCTTTACATACACTTTGTCTGACACACCTCCTTGGTCCTCCTTTCTGCTAAAGCAGCTCTGTTGAACACCTTGCATGCCGCCTTGTTATTACAGTGATTTATTTTAAGGGCCACGCACGCCATGGCGCACATGTGGGCACAAGTTCTCTTCTTCCACCACATGGGTTCTCGGGATCAAATTCAGGCTTGGTGACAAGCCCCTTTGTGTGCTGAGCTATCTTCTCAGCCCCTGGCTTGTTTCTCTTCCTTCTAGAAGGAGTCACAGTTGATGAAACATGTGGAGTTGCATGCTTGCTGTTTCTCTGATCAGCTAATTCTCAGGAGTGGTGAAACGCTGCAGAAGAGAGTCTGGCTTAGTGTTTAATCTAGTTGGCACTAGTAAATACTTTGTGGATGGATAGAAGGTAGATGAGTGGATAGATGGACAAGTGTATACAGCTAGGTAAAGAAGGGTAGGTGCTTGTATGTATATGTAGGTGGATAGATGGATACTCATATGTATATGTAAGTGGATGAGTAAATGCACATGTTTATATGGGGTGTATGCATATATGTATGTATGTATATGTGAATGGATGGAGGCATGCATGTATATGTAGGTGGATGAACGGAAGGACATATAGCTATGCAGGTGAATGGATGGGTGGATGTATGGATGAATGCATGCATGCAAGGCTCAAATTCTTCCAACTGCTTCACTGTATCTGCTAAGCATAGTTATTTTACAGTAGGCCCTGGAAATCTCAAGAACTCACAGACTACCTCGGCTTTGCCGTGCAGCCTTCACAGTGGGTCCTGAGCTTGACTCTGTTTGGTAGCCTTATGCCATTTGCCTGACAGGGCCCCGCAGAACACTGCCAGGCCTGCAGAAACCTCAGAGCCTTCAGAAGTGGAAGCTGGTGTCAGCATGCCTCAGTCTCTCCGAGGCATGTTCTGTAGGGCCTCCTTGGTAGGAGTGTCAACAGCGAATTTGAACCGTGGAAATGTCAAGGGTGCTAATCAAACCACGTCTGTCAAAACCGCTGCCCACTTGGGCCTGTCAGACTCTACAAGAGAGATATTTTAGCCATGTCAGCTGCAGAGCTTGTCTCACAGAAAAGAACAAGGGTGTGCCTGAGGGAGGCTTTCGGGCAGCTCTGATTGACCAGAACTTCCTAAGAGCCGGCTCGGCACAGTCAGTATTAGTGGTGGTGACTGGGGAGGTGGAAAGGGCTACCCTCCAGGACATGGTTCTTCAGCTTAGGTTCCCTGCGTGTGAAGTAAATGTCTGACTGAAACCCTTGTCACCCTGTGTCCCTGTCCCTCATCTCCGTGCCGTGCTGATGCTCACCAAACAAAGGCAAGTTTCTGCCATCCCCGGCTCTGTGTACAGAGCTAAGGCAGGCTCCTTCATTCCCACAAGTCACTGGCTCCATCAAGTGCATTCACTTTAGTTTGTAGTTCCCTGGTACTGGATGGTTAATATCGACTATTCACTCGACTGGATTTTGAATTACTCAGGTGACAAGTCTCTGGGCAGGTCTTCGAGGAAGATTGTGGACTGGATTACTGAGGTGGGGAGACCTGCTGTTACTGTCAGAGGTACCACTCCAGAGGCTGGAGTTTAAAGCTAAACAAGAGAAGGTGAGCTGAGCATCAGAGTTCGTCTCTCTCTGCTTCCTGCTCTTGCCACCATGCCTTCCCAGTCACAGTGCGCTATACCCTGGCGCTGTGGTCCAACATTTCTTCCTGGATTTGCTCTGGTCAGGTACATTGTCAGAACAATTAGAAAAGTAACTCATACAGGCTCCATGTTATACTTACTAAGTATGGAGGGAACCAGGGAGCCCTGAGCGGTCTGTCCCTGAAGCCTCAATCCATTGTGGGTGGGGAGAAGACACAGCAGTGAACACACTAGGAACTGAGACACATGTGTATGACACATGGATGGGTTGCATGACAGTGTAGAAGAACAAAGCGGGTGAAGTGACAATGCCCTGGAGTGGGGTGTCTACTTGAGATAAAAATAAGACGTGCCCAGTAGGATATGATTCCTGTCCATGGCTCCTGATTGTTTGTCTGTTTCAGTGTGTGTGTGCACAGGCATGAGTGCACATGTGAAAACCAAAGGTTGCCTTGCCCTGTCATTCCTCAAGTACTGTTAACCTTGTTTTTTTGAGACAGGGCCTTCACCAAGTAGGTGAGATTGACTGATGGTTGAGCCCTCAGAGTCCTGTCTCTGCTTCTCCACTGCTGGGTTACAGGCAGCTGCCACCATACCTGGCTTTTCTTCATGTGCTTTATGGTGATGGAACTCAGATCCTCACATGTGCAAGGCATGATGAGACACCTAGACACCTCCTGTTCAAGACTCCTGAAGAAGTTATTTAGAAATGTCAGGTACCGTTGGTCACCCCTCAGGTTACTGGCTGAATTCAGTCATTCAAGACGAATAGCTCATTCCACTCTTCTTCAGTCCCTTTGCCTCTCCTGTGACTCTCTCTCTCTCTCTCTCTGTGTGTGTGTGTGTGTGTGTGTGTGTGTGTTAAGATCTACCAGATCTTCTATGTAACTATAGATGAACTAAGGGGACAGGGTCTGCAAGTATGAGGCCTTGGAGCTCTGGCTGGTTCTCCTGAGGGTTGGCCCAGAGTTCTCAAAAGTGAATGAAGACTGATGACTGACCGGCTTCCTAACATCCTCCCAGGACAAGACATTTCCTCTATTTAAAAAGCTGATGTGTGTACGTGCACATGGAAGACAGAGGCTGATGCCTTGTTTGATGGCCTCCCATCTCACATCCTGAGGTGGGGTCTCTCACTGAACCTGGAGTTTTCCCATGCAACTAGGCCAGCTAGTCAGTTTGCTCTGGGGAATCCCTTGCCTATACCTTCCACGCTGAGATTGAAGGTGGGCCACCACATCAAGACAGCTTTTATGAGAGTGTTGGGGACCATTGCTGAAAGCATTTGCCAGCTGTGCCATTTCCCCAAGCCCCCAATAGTTGTTAATTTTATAGGATGGATAGAGTTGAATGTGAGCCATCAACTTTCCACCTTTTAAAATTCTTGAGATTGTTTTTCTTTCTGACCCTGGACATAGCCCTCTTGTAAAGTGTGCTTGGACAGTGCATGTACCTTGCTCATGGTGTTGGTCATGATCAAACCCTCTACGTCTTCCTTTTGTGACAGAGCTCTGCAGCTCTTTTCAACACCTCCTTTCTAGTTGGTGTCTCTGCGGGAATTGAATTAGGCTTAGTTTTCCTTCTCGCTAAGCTCTGTCACCAAGCCAGGATTTCAAAAGGAAAACAAGAGGGAAAAGGCACAGCTGATTATTTCCTCCCTGGGTTGGTCAAGGGGCTTGTCTGCTAATGAGATGATCCAGTGTTCCAGGGAAGGCAGGCTGGGTTTATTGATGCCAAGAAACCGCCCATGGCAGGGATGGCCCTACAAAGACTGAGTGATTGAGCTCTGAATCGCATGCAGTGAGTGGCTGGGGGAAGACTGTGCTGGTTGCCTTCTTAATGAGCATTTCTAGAAATACAGCACTTTGTCCAGCAGGGGAAAATCAAACCAAACCAACCAACCAAACAACCCCCAGTAACTGCATCATGAAGCTGCATGTGTTTAAGAGAACTTTTTAAAAGGACTCAGGAATAGCAAATAAGGGCCATTCTGAGATCTTTGAGATGAGTAAACCTTGAGGCAAAGATTGTATCTGCTTCTGAAGATTCACATGCAGCCTTGGAGATGGGAGGGAGTGCTCCGGGGGTGAAGTCCACAGCATTGGAGGTGGTTTAGGAAACTGCCAGGGCTCCTAGGATGCACTCTAAGAAACTCATCACAGGTCTCCAGGAAGCCATTCATTTTTAATTGGGAAGTCTAATCAGGGTGGGTCTTTTCCTCTCCAGGTGGAAGTGGAGCTTTGGAGAACTGACTGGTGGGTGGGCTCCATGCAACTGGACTCAACTATGTCTCCCTGTTTTCTCCACTGTTATAAAGGTGTCTCTGTTCTTCGTGTGTGTGTGTGTGTGTGTGTGTGTGTGTGTGTGTGTGTGACAGGTTGCTGACAGCAGGCCCCACCTTTCCTTCCTCCCATCTGGGCTTCATGTGCCTGGGTTAGCATACCTGGTTGTTCGCTATTATCTTGGTGACCTGATGTAGCTGGGCTTGTAGACCAGTTCACCTTCCCAGCATTCCATGCTGCTGGGATTCCTTTTTAACTCAAGAAGTGTGTGTGTGTGTGCATGTAATGGTTCAAAGGGAATCTGGCATATCAACTTCAAGAAGGCGGTCCACTTTCTTGGGAACTGGCTCTCTCTGAATCCAGACCTCAAATTTGGCTACACAGAAAGCCCTAGGAATTCATCTATCTCTGCCTTCCCTGTGCTGGGATTACCAATGCATACCGCCATCCTCACAATTTTTATATGGTGTCTAGGATGGAGCTCCTGTGTTTGCGAAGCAAGAACTTCATTGACTGAGCCATCCCTCCAGGATCTCTTTAGCTTCTTGACCTCATGTCACTGCTCTGGATGTGGTGCCCCTGGTCTGGTTAGAAGCAGCGTTGCTGGAACTGGAGGCATAGGATACTTTCATGGTCATAAACTTTATATTGAAATAGCCCTTCCCTAGAAGTCAAAGTTTCCTATTCGTAGATGATATGATAATCTACATGAGTGACCCCCCAAATTTTACCAGAGAATCTTTTCAGCTCATAAACAGCAAGGGGCTGGATAAAAAATTAATGAAAAAAAGAAAATCAGTAGCCCTCCTGTATACAAAAGAAAAAAGGGCCAAGAAAGAAGTTAGGGAAACAACACCTTTTACAATAGCCACAAATAGCATAAAGTACCTTGCTGTGACTCTAATCAAGCAAGTGAAAGACCTTGAAAAAAAAACAAACCTCCAAGTCTCTGAAGAAAGAAATTGAAGAAGATATCAGAAGATGGAAAGATCTCTCATACCGATGGATCAGTAGGATTAACATAGTGAAAATGGCTATCCTACCAAAAGCATTCTACAGATTCAATGCAATTGCCATCAAAATACCAACACAATTCTTTAAAGACATTGAAAGAACAGTTCTCAATTTCATATGGAAAGACAAACAAAACAAAACAAAAAAACCAAAACAGAATTGCTCAAACAACCCTGTATATTAACAGATCTTCTGGAGGTATCTCCATCCCTTATCTCAAGCTGTACTATAGAACAACAGTAATAAAAACTGCATGGTACTGGCATAGAAACAGAATGGTGGATCAATGAAATTGAATCAAAGATCCAAAAATAAACTGGAATAAACCAAAAATAAACTGATTTTTGACAAAGAAGCCAAAACAATACAATGGAAAAAAGACAGCATTTTCAACAAATGGTGCTGGTCTAACTGGATGTCTACATGTAGAAAAATGCAAATAGATCCATATTTACACCCTGCACAAAACTAAAGTCCAAGTAGATCAAAGACCTCAACATAAAACCAGACACACTAAACCTGTTAGAAGAAAAAATGGAGAAGAGCCTGGAACTCATTGGCACAGGAGACATCTTCCTGAACAGAACACCAACAGCACAGGTTCTAAGAGCAACAATCAATAAATATGACCTCGTGAAATTGAAAACCTTCCGTAAAGCAAAAGACACCGCTGTTGGAACAAAACGACAGCCTACAGATTGGGAAAGGATCTTCACCAACCCTATATCTGACAGAGGGCTAATATCCAGAATGTATAAAGAATTTAAGAGCTTAAACATCAACAAATCAAGTAATCCAATTAAAAAATGGGGTACAGAGCTAAACGGAGAATTCTTAATAGAGGAATATCGAATGGCAGAGAAATGCTTAAGGAAATGTTCAACGTCCTTAGTCATCAGGGAGATGCAAATCAAAATGACCCTGAGATTTACCTTACACCAATCTGAATGGCTAATATCAAAAACTCCTGCTGGAGAGGATGTGGAGAAAGGGGAACTCTCCTCTATTGCTGGTGGGAATGTAAACTTGTACAAACACTTTGGAAATCAATCTGGCGCTTTCTCAGAAAATTAGCAATAGTGTTACCTAAAGATTCAACTATGCCACTCCTAGGCATATATCTGAAATATGCTCAACTGTACAAGGACATTTACTCAACCATGCTTGTAGCAGCTCTATTCATAATAGCCAGAATCTGCAAACAACCTAAGTGTCCCTCAATTGAGGAATGGATACAGAAATTGTGGTACATTTACACAATGGAATACTCCTTAACTATTAAAAACAAAGAAATCATGAAATTTGCAGGCAGATGGTGGGAACTAGAAAAGATCATCCTGAGTGAGTTATCCCAGAAGCAGAAAGACACACATGGTATATATTCACTCAAAAGTGGTTATTAGACATATAGGATAAACATACTAAAATCGATAGTCCTAAAGAAGCTAAACAACAAGGAAGACCTTAGGGAAGATGTTCAGTCCTCATTCAGAAAGGCAAACATGATAGATATTAGAAGCAGGAGAAGACAGGGAATCGGACAGAAGACTTCCACAAAGGGCCTCTGAAAGACACTATTTATTGAGGTATGGAAGCAGAGGCTTAGACTTATAGCCAAAACTTGGGTAGAGAGCATGGAAATTTATAAAAAGAGAGGGAGATAGAAAGACCTGGAGGGGGAAAGAGTTCCAAAAGGAGACCAACAGAGCAAAAAAACTGGGCGTAGGGCACCTGCAGAGACTAATATCCCAACCAAGGACCATGCATGAAGAGGACCTAGACACCCTGCTCAGATGTAGCCCATAGACTCAGGCTCCAAGTGGTTTCCCTAGTAAGGGGAACAGGGGCTGTCTCTGGCATGAACTAAGTGGCAGGCTCTCTGATCACCTCCTTCTGGGAGGTGCAGCCTTGCCAGGCCACAGAAGAAGACAATGTAGCCAGTTCTGATGAGACCTGTTAGGCTATAGTCAGATTGAAGGGGAGGAGGACCTCCCCTATCAGTGGACTAAGGGAGGGGCATAGAGGGAGAAGAGGGACTGAGGGTGGGATTGGGAAGACACTAGAGAGAGAGAGAGAGCTACAGATGGGATAGAAAGTGAATTAAATTGTAATAAATAATAAATTAAAAATTAAAAAAAAAGAAATAGCCCTTCCTTGATCATTGTGGCTGCTGGTATTGTCTGAGCACCTACATTGTAGTGGTTGGGCATCAACAGCAGCGTTCTCAACTAAAACTAGGTTGACTACAACCAAAATGTGGCCCAGTATCATTGATGATCCCAGGGATACAGGCCTCCTCACCCAGCACTGGGGAAGCTGGACATGCTGATGAGACAGAGGCACTGGTCTGCACAGGCCGTATGCTGTCTATGTCTGCTATGCCCTCAGGTAGGCACTCTTTTCTCCCAAGGAAGGGACAGCCACAAGCTGTGACTTTTGATCTGAAACATCAGCCCCTAGCAGCTAGAGAGTAAGTTCTTATAGAATATGGAGAGTATACCCTTTTGGTCACCTGTCCTGTCTCTAATCCAACCCATGACCTCACTTATGGAAGCCAAACCACAGGAGAAAAGAATAATAGAGGCATGGCTCCTGAGTGCAAAAGTAAGGTGTAAAGAGCCCAGGCATAGTGACATATGCCTGCAGCCCCAGCACTTGGGACGCTGAGACAGGAGCATCGTGAGTTGCAGCCTGAGCTGCACAGTAAGACTTTGTGACATATAATGAACAAATGAAAACAACAACAACAACAACAACAAAACAAGGACAAAAAGTTATGGTGTCAAAACCAGACAGAGCCAGAGAGTTGTCCTGTGACTCCACAGGTCTTCCCTGGGTACAAAAGCTTTGTACATGCAATGTCTCCTTTGGAGTTCATGAAAATATTCTGAAATGAAATAGTGATGATGATCACTTACCATTTGAGCATATCAGCTGTCACCAGTGGTTAATTCCATGTAGTATCTACCCTACCTCAACAGGATGAGTATTAATTCTATTTTCAATTTCTTTTATATATCTTTAGTTTTTCATTAACATGTATGTGTATGTGTGTAAGTATGCCACATATGTGCAAGTGTCCCTGGAGGAGAGGAGTTTTTAAATGACAAAGGTGAGAAAGAAGCAAGAGCCAAAAAGCTGATCAGCTGAAACCACCCTTCAGCCACACCCACAGGAAACTCTACACTGATCAAGAGAATAAATAAAAGCTTGAGTGCAGCGGTGTGTGCTTGTGACTACAGCGCCCAGCTGCCTGAGGCAGGAGGATAAAGTTTGAGGCCAATCTGTGTTACAGAGTGAGAGCCTGTTACAATAAAAAGTTAAGTTACAGGCCCACGGCCACTGGTACATGTTCCCTATCTAAGTCACAGGATCTGATTTTACCCTGTTCAAACTCAGGGCTAACTGTATGAGATGCAGGTTGTGTCATTGCTTGTGTTGGTCCTGAAATGTCACGTGCTCCTCTCCTGGAGGCCACACTCCATCTTATTGGTTTAACCACAGAAGCTTAGAGTGATCCTAAGTTCATGATCTTAGACATGCCACACAAACTAGGGTGAGAGCTAATTGTGCCTAGGACTAGATTAAGTTAGCACCCTGTGCCAGAGTCCACGGTAACTGCATGGTTTTCTCGTTGCGTTATAGTCAGCCTTGTCCAACCTGTATTGCTATTGCCCACATTACAGTAGAAAAATCTGTGGCTCAGAGAGCCCAAGGAAGGGACCCAGTGGCTAGGTGGCAGACAAAGATTCTATCTTACATAGGCCCTGCTACTGTATTCCTTGTTAGACACAACCCAAGAAAGTAAACAAGGCCATCTGCAGATGTTGGCTGCTGAAGCTCCACGGCCGCCCTTGAAGCTTCTGCACCAGCTGTGAGATGATCTTTCTCTTTATGGTGGACTCCCTAATTGTAGTGCACCCAGTGTCTGCCACTCCTCATGTCCACTGCACTGGAAGGTCTGTTTTAGAAGGTTTGACCTGGAACTTCACTTTCCCCCAAAGGTGCTGGAATCTAACTGTAGAGAGTCATGAGGGAGAGGCTGGGGTGACCCTCTCGCTTCTGTGGAAGGAGGGAGGCATCAGCCAGGAGGCTGTCTTCTGCCTGGGATCGGAGCCCTTCCCACATCCTTCATAGAAGCACTGCATCCATTTGTACTAGAGATGAACGCTGATGTTATTTCCCTTAATGTCTGTTTTTAGTCTATGCCCTGCATGTTGGTGTTCAGGGAATTCAGCCAGAGGAGAGAAACAATAGTATTAATTAGGAACGTCAGTCATGGGTGGGATGGAATTCAAAACTGCCAAGTTTCTGGAGCATTTAGTGATAATTATACTAGACTGTGGAGACAAGCTGTTCTCCAGTTCCTACACAGACACACACGCTTTGATGGGCAAGCCATCAGCTTGCCAGTGGAGGCCTCCAGGAGGCAGAGGAGCCCCTTCCTGGCTCAGATCTTTGGAGGATCTGAGTTTCCCAGAGTGGAAGCCTGCCAGTGACCAGGATATCACTTGTCATTTTGTAATTTAAAGTGACCTTTTTACTTATCTCCTGGCTCAAGCTGAGGGAAACTAGTGAGTAAGCAGACCATCAGCCTGGCAGGATGTTTAGGCTCAAGTTAGATCAGGGATCCATCCAGGTAAAGCTGAACAGGGAATCGCTCTCCCAGAGCGAGTAATAATAAGTGTAAGTCCTTTTCCTCTTCATAGTCCAGGGAGATGGCCTGAGAGACTTGAATCGCTGAGAAATGCCATAGAAGAGGGACATTCCTGTTACTACATTTCCTTGTCTTGAAGTTATTGAATTACCTTAATGGCAGGGAATGGACCACAGTGAATGAGGGGTTGGTAGGACTCTATCCCAGGTACTTTATGATATGTGCTCTTAAGGGCTCTGAATTAGTTCTATGTCTTATTGCTAAGATAAAAATGCCAACAAAAGCAACTTAAGGGAGAAAGGGTTTAGTCTGTCTCACAGTTCCAGGGCTGCATTCCATCCAGTGGAAATGGGGAAGTCACAGGGAGAGGCGTGTGGAGCAGCTGGCCACACTGCATTCACAGTGAAGAAGAAGAGCTAGACAGCTTGCTTTCTCCTTTTTATTCAGACTAAAGGTTAGTGTGGGTCTCCAAGCCTCAGTCAGCCCTGTGCAGACAATTCCTCACAGTCATGCCCAGAGCTTTGTCTCCGTGGGTGGTGATTCTAGGTCCTGTTCTGTTGACAATGGAGGTGAGGCATTCCTGCTCTCTGAGGCTCCCTGGGCAGATGTCCTGCCCACCTACTGAGGAAAGCCAGGTCAGAGAGCTAAAGAAACTTGCTCAAGGTCATTTGGCTGGTATATGTCAAGAAAGTTCCAGACTGTGTACTTGGGAAGTTGTCTGTAAGGTGCTCTGTTGCTTCCTGTCAGCCCTGGAGACGACAGTGCTTTTCCACCCCAAGGCCTTTGCAAGTACCATTCTCCATGACTTCCACTCTGAAGGTCATAAGGCTGACGTTAGGTACATCTGAAGTGTGAGGGATACATCCTGACTTATAGAAAGAAGTCGTATGCATGCTTCCCACAAGTCCTATGATTTATTTGATTACAGGAAAACCAGCCACACAAGTAAGTCACGTCTTCATAGGAAGGCACATAGCAGTGGGGGACCTGGAACATGTCTGCTGTTCTCGCTTACATCCCCACCTTCTCAACGCTGGCTCCAGGGACCATAATGAAGAGAGGTGTGCATGGTGCTGATCTTGTGGCAACTAGGCCCTTCTTAACTCAGTGGATGATCCTTCGAGGATGCTCCCAGCTCCTTGGCCCTGGGTTTTCGTGTTAAATAATTAATAGCAGCCTGAACTTTTTCAAATAAACAATTGGAAAGCTTGGGGCTGGAGTCATAATTCCTCAAAAGTGTGAAGTGAAGGCGCCTCTACTCCCGGAGGCTGCAAGTCATGGGCAGGCCACACCCTCCAGCGCTGTGAAAGTCTGTGTGGCCGTATCTCTACATCCTTTGGAAGCACATTTTCCTGCTGACATACACAAGCCTGGCCATTTAGCATGGGAAAAGAAAAATGCTTTAGAACAAGAAAATATATTTAGAACTCATTATTCATACTGGAGTCACGTAGAAGGGGCAAGAAAGGAGCTGTCAGGAAGAACCTTGGGAGGGGCTGGAGGAAGCAAGCAGGACCTCAGAAACAGCTTTCAAGGTCAACAGGGTCACAGTCAAGGTCACACATCAGTGAAGCAGGTGCGGGAGGTTGCGTCTTTCTGAGTCAACCTGCCGGAGGCTCCTCCTGGAGCCATGACCTTGAATGAGCCTTTGGCTCCTGCCAAAGTTAGCCCTTAGTTAATTTTCAAGTTCAAGCCAAGCAGGCTCTGAGTCCCAGTGCCTGCTGCTCAGCCTGGAACTGGAACTTTTAACTCTGTTAAAAGCAGTTTGTAGGGCAAGCTGTGCAAGTTCAGCTTTGTGTGAAAGGTTAGGCATACAATTTTATTTTCATTCTTTAGAAACTAATCAGTCAGGTATTGTGCTGTGACATCAGAGTGTTTTCTAGGTTCTCAGAACCATTCAACTCTTGCTGTGATCTTTCTATAACTTGTACCTTTTATTTGGCATATGATGTTCTTTTGATTAGACATGTGATGTTTATACTTATTTAGAGAGTGCAGTATATACATATAATTACATATACATGGTGGTGGTTCCATATACATAAATTGTAAACACCCATCTTCTAGTACCTGTTAGTGCTTTTGAAAAATCACACAGACACACACTGTATGTATATGTATATATATATATATATATATTTATATTTATATATATGGAACCATACACATATAAGGCATACACATATATGATTCTATATGCACAGAATAATATAGAATTGGCTCAGTGAAACCTTATATAAATGCATAGAACTGTGCATATACACCACTGTATATACATACCATCACTGACTAAAAGTTAAGAGGCACATGACTCTATTATGTTCTAAGTAGATGTTCACTAAGTATTATGAAAATCTTTAAAGGCAACTGAATCTCACTGGTCACAAACACAGAGTTCACCCTTGGGTGTGTTTGACTTCAGAACAGATGCCCCTGTCTTCTCCCAGGCTCTCGTTCTTCCCAGGGTTCCCCTGGCACACACCAAAGAGTCTTGACAGAGGGGTTTAAGAAGCACAGATGTATCTGTGTGTATTGTGGTATGCTCTGTGTCTATCTGTTTGGAGCTGGAAGCATCTATGGCACATAAACAATGAACTTTGTGGCCAAAACATGGACTTTGCAGAAAAGTTCAGGTCCAGTCTTATTGTGTGACATTTGGCTCTGGCTCAATGAGCCATTTCCTCATGTGTGTTCTTAAAGTCTGATGTGGAGGGTCATATGTTTGACATGTGCTTGCCCTGATCTACAACAGGTTCCAGGAAGGAAAAGACTTCCACCCAGGAAGTCTTCTCATTTATAAAAGAAATCTGCAGAAATCTCATGGGTTAAAGAGTTGGTGTGGGAGGGAGAGAGGAGACTTGGATCACCAACAGGCAGCCATAGTTGTAAATGGAGGAGATCACAGCTCATGTATTGGCAGGAAAAACATAATTGTGGCTCTCCCTTCCCCCAGCCAATGCAGCTGCCTCCTGTACACCTGGATCTCACTTTGCCAGATAATGGGAGTACAGAGAACAAGATATCCAATGATGAGCTGTTTATGCTTAATCACGGCAAGGGAGCTTCATAATCAAGCATTCTGGGATGGCACTTACATGTAACAGCTACGCGGCTGCTGGGCCTCGTCTGTATTTTCATGGAGGTGCATGGGACGCATATGTCAGGGAGAGATGCGTGATTAAGATCATCTTCTGTGGTGCCTTCTTCGTGGATGGTGTACGTGGAGACCCTCTGTCCCTGTCTTTGCTCACCCAGCAACTCCTGTGAGTGTCACATATTGCTTGAAAATAAGTAAGGGGCCTGGGCATCCTATTAGATGTGGGTTTTTCAGAGAAACACTCATGTCTATGGGAACATCATCTTTTGGTCATAAAGCCTTTTGGGATAATACTTTGGTGTAATACGTGTGTGGCAGGTCCATTTAAAGAATAAAGCCATCACACCTTCCATCCATTCATCTGTCCGTCCATCCATCCGTCCATCCATCCATCCACCCATCCATCAATTTATCTATTCATATAACCATTCTAAGCTTACCTCCAAACTTCCATCTTGCCAAGATGGTGGGCAAGTCTAGTTGTGCCATTATGGAGAGTCAGGCCAGCAGGCAGCAGAGGGAGACCCAGGAGCAGAACTGGGGCCAGCTGCTTGTCTTGGATAAATAGTGACTATAAACTTGGTGCTGTTCTGTCTTCCAAAAGGCTTCCGAAAGGGGACACTGGCAACCCCACGCATTGTTGAATTTAGAACACTTGTGCATATGAACAGCATTTGTGCTTTGGGGAAACTGAGTCTTGTGTTTTGGAGATCAAAGGCTTGTTAGTAAGAGTAGACCAAGGACTTCTTGGGGACTGCATGTTTTCTTTCTTATGAGGAACCTATATGTAAATTTACATATAGATTTGTGGATTGTGTGTGTGTTCAAGTATAGGACATGAAAGTAGAAAGGAGGGGATAATGAGATACATATGGCATGAAATTAGAAAGAGGGACCATTAGCATGGAGGAAAGAGACCAATATGAGGGAGGAGGGAGGGGAGGAGAGGGGAAGCCACTGAAGTGGCTGAATAATAACAAAGTAAAATGATAAATATGTATTGGGCCAGTGAGATGGCTCACTGGTTAAAAGCACTTGCTGCACAAGCCTGAAGACAGGAGTTTCAGCGTAGGAGGCCACAGAGGAAGGAGAGAACTGGCTCTTGAGAGTTACCCTCTGCCTTCCACACCTGTGCTATGACAGACATGCACCCCACCCTCATCACACACATGGTAGGGATCACTGAATCCTCATCCTGGTGTTATTATATTTGCCACTCAAAGCTCTCTCTTAGAATCCTGATTTGCAAACCCATCTCATGAGCGAGGGTGGACAGATTCCTGGGAAGAGCGATGGCTTAATTAATGGTAATGCCGAGGCTGTAGGTGCCTTGGTGATTGGGGCTGTGCGAATGTGGAATTGGATGGAAAGCCGAGATGCAAAATGGGATAATTGAACTGTTAGCTGAACTGGAATTTAGCAGTTAATCACTTTTATGAAACCTGCATCTCAATTCATTACTCCATTTATGCCTTGTTGCAGTACAGAACTGCTCGGATAATTGGTAAACAGGAGGCAGGCGGAATGCCCTGGAAAGGGCAAGGCTGTTGGAGGTGCTATGATATTTTCTAGGTCCCCATCCAATCCAGCCAAGGCTTGCCTGTTAGCCTGTGCACACGCTGCTTCTCAGGTGGGAATGAGGCAGCGTGCTGGTCCATCCCAAACAGCATGGCTATCATTAATTCTCTGCTGTTGTCTGCTGTGCGATGAATACTGGATAAGGAATGCTTTAATGGGAGATCAAGATCGTGGACTTTGGCAGCAGAGTGATCCAAATTTGAACCTGAACTCCATCACCAAATTCTTGTGTGACGTTGATAAAGCCTCTCCCCTCTCCAAATTCTTTTCTCTGTCTTACTTTCCTTGAAGGAGGTGGAGTCAGGGCCCAGATAAGGCATGCAGTGTGGCCCAAGAGTGCCTGGCTTTGAAGTGTGTGCCCAATTGGTGCTGAATCCCGTGATCTTATATCTCAGAGTCATTTGCTATTTCTAGAAAAGGAGGAAAAGGCAAATCCCTGGGTATCAGTTCCATTACAGAGAAAAGCTGAAGGACAGACCCCAGGAAGGACTGGGTGAACCAAGCCAGGCGGTGCAGGCCTTAAGCCCAGGATGGCTTAAGCAGAACGATGGTAAGGACAAGGATATCTTGGGCTAAAGAACAAGTTCAAAGTTAAAAGAGGTCTGGGGACAGGGGATGTAGCTCAGTGGTAAGAATGCTTGCCTATCCTGTTCCCTGTTTCTCCCTCTTTTGATGCTTATTCTGTCTGCCTTTCTGAGGATTAAGCATCTTACCCAGGGTCCTCCTTCTTGCTTAGCTCCTTTAGGTGCACAGATTTTAGCATGATTATCCTATATTATATGTCTAATATCCACTGATAAGTGAGTACACACCATGTGTGTCTTTCTGCTTCTGGGATACCTCACTCAGGATGATCTGTTCTAGTTCCCACCATTTGCCTGCAATTTTCGTGATTTCCTTGTTTTTAATTGCTGACTAGTAGTCCATTGTGTAAATGTACCACAATCTCTGTATCCATTCCTCAATTGAGGGGCATCTCGGTTGTTTCCAGATTCTGGCTATTACGAATAAAGCTGCTAGGGACATGGTGAGCAAATGTCCTTGTTGTATACTTGAACATCTTTTGGATATATGCCTAGGAGTGGTACAGTTGGATCTTGAGGTAGCACTATTCCTAACTGTCTGAGAAAGTGCCAGATTGATTTCCAAAGTGGTTGTACAAATTTATATTCCCACCAGCAATGGAGGAGGGCCTCTGAAAGACTACCCAGCAGGTTATTAAAGCAGATGCTGAGACTCATAGCCAAACTTTGGTCAGAGTGCAGGGAATTTTATGAAAGAAGGGGGAGATAGAAAGACTTGGAGGGGACAGGAGTTCCATAAGGAGAGCAACAGAACCAAAATATCTGGGCCCAGGTTTTTTTTTCTGAGACTGATACTCCAAACAAGAACCATTCATGGAGATAACCTAGAACCCCTGCACAAATGTAGCCCATGGCAGCTCAGTCTCCAAGTGGGTTACTTAGGGAGTAAGGGGAACAGGGGCTGCCTCTGACATGAACTCAGTGGCTAGCTCTTTGATCACCTCCCCCTGAGGGGGGGGCAGCCTTATCAGGCCACAGAGGAAGACAATGCATCCAGTACTGATGAGACCTGACAGACTAAGGTCAGATGGAATGGGAGGAAGACCTCCCCATCAGTGGACTGTGGGAGGGGCATGGGAGGAGAAGAGGAAGAAAGGGCAGGATTGGGAGGGAATAAGGAAGAGGGCTACAGTTGGGATATAAAGTGAATAAATTGTAATAAATAAACAAATGCAAAAAAAAAAAAAGAGTGCTTGCCTAGTGTTGAGGCCCTGTTTTGAAACCCTAATCCTCAAAAACAAAACAGAAAACAAAATCAGAAGCTAGTTGAGTTCAGGAAGAGATTAACAATAGACTCTTGAAGAATAAGGACCTCATGGGGGTGGGACAAAGCAAGTGAGCACAGGGAGGATACAGAAGTGCTGGAGCCTTGAATGGGAGGCCTGGGTGTGAGGAAGCGCTCAGGAAGCCAAGCTGGCTTGATAAGTGGTACCCTACTGATTGCAGACGATGTTTGGATTGATGGAGGGAGGAAAAGGAGGGCTTATCCACAAAGGTCTTTCCTCTGTGTCTATAACTATCACCTGCCTCTACCCCGGTGAACCTTCTTTTCCCCCTTAATTTTAGAACTGTTTTCAGCCTTTCCTAGTTTTGAGGGGTGTGGGGATCAAGGGAGGGCTGTCAGTGGATTACTGGGATGGTCCTTTCATCTGTATGTGAGATTTTCTCTCTGGCTTCTGGGGTTTCCATACTCTTGGAGTTTGAGCACATCCCTCCTTGTGTGTGAGTCTCAGCCTTGAAGACACTACTTTTGGAGGCACAAAGTGCAAGTCAGCTTCAAAGTGGTCATTAAAGTTACAGGATTGGAATGGAGAGTTCATAAATCAGGTGCTAAATGCAAACACAAAGACCAGAGTTCAATCCTCATCACCCATGTAAACCACCAGCTGTGGTGGTGAACTCTGGTAATCCAGTACTGGGTGGGGGAGGGGCAGAGGTGAGTGGAATCCTGGGACTTAGCCAGCCAGCCTAGCTGAATCAGTGAGCACAAGATGAGGGTAAGGGACCCTGTCTCACACAAAAGTAGGATGAGGGTGGAGTCTGAGAAGCAACACACCAGACACACACACACACACACACACACACACACACACATACGAGAGAGAGAGAGAGAGAGAGAGAGAGAGAGAGAGAGAGAGAGAGATGCCATAGGAATGAGTGATAAAGGGAGTCGAGGAGGACAGATCCTTTAAGAATTCCACACTCAGGAATCAGCTAAGGCATAGGGCTCTGCCCTGGCTTTGTTAATTGTTGGTTCTCACACTTAGCATCTGTACTGAGATCCTGCTATTCGAGACCTTCAGTGATTCCAGTCAGAGCAAGGAACATAACATACAGGACTCTGGTTCTGTAGCTCGTGTGTGTGTGTGTGTGTGTGTGTGTGTGTACAAAGGGTCACATGATAGCATTCAAAGCTGTGGGCAAGGTAAGCATGACGCCTTAGATGCTGTGAAGGAATGATTAGAATAAAATGGCAGTTTTTTTTAGGAAAGCTCTTTTAATTTGTTTACTGTAAGATATTATCACATTTTATTTATTGTAAAATTTTCATTTTGTGTGTGTGTGTGTGTGTGTGTGTGTGTGTGCATGAACCATGGCACACAAACGAAGGTCAGAAGACAATTTGTGCACTCAGTTCTCTGCTTCCATCGTGTAGGTTCTAGGATCAAAGCTAGGTTGTCAGGCTTCGTGACAAGCGACTTTACCCCGTTGTGCCATCTCCCTGGTAATTGTATTGATTTTTTCATTTATAACGTAATTGCTTAAGTCAGCATGCAAACGGGTGGGTTTCATGGGGCATTCTTATACGTACACACCATCATTCTTTAGTTTTTACTCATCTTTCCTTTCCCTGATATCTCTTGCTTCCCCTCTCTTTTAGATAAGGTTATAGAAAAGACTTTTCTGGAAAGGGTAAGATTGACCTGAGACCTATGGGAAGGAAATGGTTCAGCTGTACAAAAAATAGGGCCTGATGGAAAACCCAGGCATTGTTAACAGCACATGCCAAGGTCCTGGGATGAGTCTGGGGGTTTATAGCAGCTTCATCTGGATGAGAGGGGAGTGATCTGAAGTCTGTCTGGAGCCCCCCATTTGGAGTCTATTTTCTACTGTGCTCAGGATCCATGAGTGTCTTCCCCTTCCCTGAGCTGATATCTGCAAGGGCTGATATTTAGTACCTGCCCTTCCTGGTCTCAGGGCCTGTGAAACACTTATCCATGTAAGGAAACGAGCATTGGGCATCAGAGTGCCTCTCTGTGTCAGTCAGTCATTAAGTGAACCACAGGGATAGCTATTCTTGTGAATGAGTGATTGCTCCCTTGGGCTTTGATGCCATTTACTTCAATGAGAAATTAATAAATGCAGCATGGCTTTCAAATTTACGTACATTAAAAATCTTACCATTGTGGGGTAACCAGTGTCCCCTTTGGGGGTTGTCGACGAATAGGAAAAAAAAAAGCCCTGGCCTATTTTGCAGCCATAGCAGCCAGTGTTCAACATAAACTGGCTTAAATGAGGTGATCAATGGGGAGTGCTTTGAAAAAGAGTCTCACTCTATAATTTATCAGGCAGTGCTGGAGATGAGAATGATGTAATTGGACAGTTGGGGGCTGGGTACTTATGCTATGTGTTGGAGAGATTACCAAGAGTTAACCCCTGGCTCGTGCCAGGAATGTTGGTCAATGGGATAAGTCAGACTCCCGTTGTCCTGGGGAGGTAGGTAGTGGGGCCCCATTTGATACTTCATGCAGCTGAGTTGCATGACAGATGAGTGACACAGACACATGTGTCCCCTGGCCATGGACAAGGTGACTACTTGGGCTTTACTCAAGGCCTTTCCATCTGGAAGTTCTTTGTTGAGACTGAGGAGTCCCAAGCCACCCTGGCCATGGACAAGGTGACTACTTGGGCTTTACTCAAGGCCTTTCCATCTGGAAGTTCTTTGTTGAGACTGAGGAGTCCCAAGCCACCCTGGCCATGGACAAGGTGACTACTTGGGCTTTACTCAAGGCCTTTCCATCTGGAAGTTCTTTGTTGAGACTGAGGAGTCCCAAGCCACGACATCAACACACCTCCAAAAGGGAAGTCTCTTGAATTCCAGTCATCAGAAGTGAAATATGTTGCTTCTTGGTCTTTAAAAGATGAAGGAGCCTCATAGTTGTTCAGGTGATGTCAGGTTGCTGTCCACCTGATGGGGATGACGGGAGCCTGGGGATCAGGGTGAACTCCCTCTCTGTTAATGGATGGGATGGTGACTGCAGGACAGTTATCACCCTCTGTGGACTCTGCTTGTGTGTTGGCAAGGTGTGGGGGGGTGGACCACAAACTTGGACACTTTTTGGGTTTCTGTGAGGGCTTACTGAGATAAAGGCTGCTGTATAAGCTCTCACTAAAAGCAACTTGGTATTTTTACCTTCCTATTTTTACCTTCCTAGAAAAGAATTCAAATATGTAGAAGTGGCAAAATGCACAGCCAGATATGTAGTATCGTCAACATGAATGAAAGGTCCCCAGGGGGGGAAAATTACATTAAACAGTCTAAAAGGTTGACTAACTTTTTTGGACTTTCTAAGAATGGAGAGTTGAAATGATGCAGACCCAGAGCCAAATTATTTTGGGCTTTGTCTTTTCTCTCACTTTCGGTGGTGGTTTGTTCTCCTTCCTTTTCTTCTTCCAAATCTCTCTTCATCTCTCCCTTCTTCCCTTCCTTCTTCCCTCCATCCCTTCCTTTCTCTTTTATTGCCTTATATTCACTGAATAGAGTGATAGATTTCCTAAAGACATTTCAATATACCTATATCTCTCCTCTAACTAGTCATTTACTGGTTGTCTGACAGCCTTGTGACTAACATATGAGCCATTTGGAATGTGTTACTATCCCCAGACTAAGAATGTATGGCATGGGGCTCATACATAGCAAAGGTTTCATGCTTTTCTGTAGCTCTGTGACCTGATTGTTGGTCCACCAATGTAGGTGAAAAGTGTTTTGTTTAGATAAATATATTATTTTATTTTTAATTATTTGTGTGCTTGTGTGCTCACAAGTGTGCCTGTGTGTTCGGGGTCTTTAGAGGCCAGAAGAAGGCATCAGATACCCCAGAGGTGGAGTTACAGGTAGCTGTGGGCTGAGTGATGTGTGTGCTGGGAACTGAAGGGAGTCCTCTGCAAAAGCTTGTAAGCACTGAGCCATCTCTCCAGCCCCTCCCCCAAGTGTTTTGATTTATGACTCTCCTTTGCTCCATGATTGTAAAAGCTCAGCTAACCACCTTCACACTAGAAAGTGTTATTTGGGGCAATTTGAACTACATGTCCCCGGGTCATGGACACTCATTTCATTCAGAATAACTACTCTCTTACTTTTTTGGAGCTGACCTTTGCACCCAGAGCCAGCCACAGCTTTGTTAGATGAGGCAAGGCTGTGGTTGCTTTTGTTCTGCCCTCTTTTGTTCTTCATAAAGCACTTGGAGAAGTTTTGAAAGACATGATTCAGCCAACTGTTAGACTCAGTTTTTCTCAGGGAACCCAGGACACTATCATCTTTGGAGACATCTCAGGCTGAGAATCATTGTCTCTGATTGGCTGTGGGGCTGAGCATGGTACCTTCTTCCACTCCACTTGTATTGACCTTGCTGGTCAAGATGGATCTCCCAGAATGCTCTACTATTCTCATGTGGCACCACCAGCCCACTTCTATAGCCAGTGGTCCAGTGGTTCTTACTACTGTGTAAGCATATGAGTGTGAGTGCATGTTTGTGTGTTTTTGAAATTAGTGTATGAATAAAAGTTCCTGGAAAGAACAGTAAGTAGATTCCACAGAGCCTTCTTCAAGGCTGATGAACTGATTAGAACTTCAGTGAGGTATGGAGGTTACAAATCAAAAGCCAAGTTATCACGGACCATCTCGAGGCCCTTAATAACCATTTGTATGTGATCAAACATCTTTGTGACCATTAGGTAAGTGCTTTGGAATATACAGAAAGATATGTAGCTCCTACCAACCAAGGATGGAGAATGATGTTAGACAGGTACAGGCAGATGTTTCCTCTGATTCATTTGCACAGTGTCTTGATTTATTGATTTTCTTTGTTCTTTCACTACAAAGTCTTTGTGGAATTGTTGTTACTTCTGTAACCTAAATGTGTGTTCCCAGGTCATTGTCATTCACATTTGGCTCTAGAATTAGCTCCCTCTTCACCCTTTTGAGATGAGAGTCCTGTCTTCACATGGACAGTTCCAAGCAAGTATTACCTCTCCCTCATCACTGGTTCTCTCAAGCATTCCCAGAAAGGGCACCTGTTTAGAAGCATGAGGTCACTGCCTAGTAAAATGACCTCCAGGCATTTTTAAAATGGGACAATTGAAAGTTAAAAGTCTAATGACTCAGCATATTTAGGCAGTGTGGCCCTCAGGAGGGAGTCATTAAAACTGGCCAGGTGCAGGGCTCTGGCTCAGCAGCTGAACTGGATGGAAGGAGCTTGGGTTTTGTGTCTGAGGTCCTCTGTGAGCATGAGGTGTCATAGAGTGCAGGATTACCTGGATTGCGACTTTTCAGGAGCCCTGAGAATGTTTGGGGACCTGGATGGATGCTCGGCAGTAAAACGCTTGATTTGGAAACAAAGGGATTGGTTTTGATCCTAAAGTGTAGGTTAAGAAATAAAGCTTAGTATGTGGGACAGCAAGATGTCTTTGCAGACAAAGACGCTTGCCACCAAATCTTGGGAGTCTGATCCAGAAAGCTACATAGTAGAAGGAAAGAAACTGACCTTTGACCTCCACATGTGTATTGTGGCATGCACATGCCCACTCACCCTCATACACATAAAATAATTTAAAATGTAATAAAATTGTAGAACTCGGAGTGTGGTGGTGCACAGCCAGAATTCCAGTGCTGCAGAGGTGGAAGGAAACAGGGTGGATTCCTGAGACTCATTCACCAAAAAACCTGGCCTACTTGGCCAGTTTCAGCCTGGTCTCAAGAAAAAAAAAGGTGGATGACCCCTGAGGACCCATTTGCCAGGATTTCACACCCGCAGTGACTATGTCTGAAGCCCTGGTTTAGGCTTTGGTAGGACCCATGGCTGAGCAATGGCAATAGAAGCAGTCATGACCCGCCTCCCCAGCTGGATGGACTAATGGGAAAGAGACAAGGAGGAAGGAGAAAAGAGTCAGAGGTGGCATTGGCTTCGGCAAGATCAGAGGCTGCTGGAATAGTGCATGTCAGGTAACGATCTATTACAGTCTCCAAGAAGCAGATATGGCTAGCCTATTAAGGATATCATGGGCTTTTTGATAGGGGGACCCAGAAATTGATGTGCTGCCTTGGGTTCTATTATGTTTTCAAAGTTTAATTAAGTTGAAACCGCTCCCACCTGGACCTCGTGAATCGCCTCCAAGTCCGTCATTTGTCACGGAGGGGTGCTTATGAGTAGATTCGTCTTCTAAACAACACTGTTATTGCCTGAGGTCTTGCCTTAAATCCATCAGCCCATACGAGCGTGAGTGCCTGGCTTGATTTTGATGTATTATCCCAACAGTTCAGTTCTTATAGGCGAATGGCTAATTCATTAAGTCATCAGAAGATGGGAGAATAGAGATGCATCGTTAGCTTTCAAAATGATGATGCTCTGAGGAGAGAATTGAACTGAACTTTATTCTCTCTCTCCTGCCCACTCTGTGTATATCTATATATCTATAGATATAAATGTTGAGATAGATAGGTTTAAGTACAGATTCATCCTTAGTGGGTAAACAGGTGTACTTTTACTCTATATGCATCTTAGCTTATATCTGAAGAAGACTTCTCTGAAGGGAGGAGAGGACTGTCTTTCTTGTGGGCTGCTGGGATTGTGGGTTAATACGGCCTAGTTGTGGAATTGAGGAGCAGAGTCTAACACATTTGAAGATGTATATTTGTAGGACACAGCAATTTCACCTCTAATAGTGAGCCTTGGACAAAGTAGTTTCTCTGAACACAGAGAGATGTGTTCGAGGGCATTCGTTGTAGTGATTTTTGTGAGACTGGGCATTTTCAAATAGCCTGAGTGTCCATTAGTGGAGAGATGGGTAAAGAAAATGTGTTGTGTTTATGTGATGGGCAGCTGGGCAGCTGTTAAAAGGTGTCTAAGTGGGTCTCCTTAGTGTGATGCTGTGCTTGTGTCTTTTGTATGGGCATAGATAGGCTCAGAAATAATGCTGGGTGAAGAAAACAAGAGACAAAATGCATTCTACAGTGCAGTGGTTCTTGCTTGGGGCTTTGTGTCCACATACAGAGCATCATGGAACATGGGAATCTGCCCATGGAAGATAGCTTTTGCAGTACCTCTGACTTGTTATTGAGGCAGGGTTTCAAGGCCTGAGGTAGCCCAGGCTGGCCTTGAACTTCCTGTGCAGCTAAGGATGACCTTGAACTTGTGGTCTGAATATCTTCACTGTCATAGTGCTTGTATTACTGTGAAGCACCACCACACCCGGTTGGTTTAGGTAGCCTTTGGAGAGAACCTCGGACCTCATGCATGCTGGGAAAACAGTTTATCAACTGAGCTGCATCCTCTGCCGCATGCTGGGAGCCTGATGTAGCAGTCCTGGAGAGATATTAAGTGAGGGGATGCATTAGGTGATGGAATTGGACCTGGAGTGCATGACACTGAGGAAGACAGTGGCAGTATGGTCTTGATCCATTCGTTAAGCTTCTTGGCCATTTACCTATGAGGCTGGATACACTGATACCTAAGAACATTTTTTTGTTGTAGTGTTAAGACTAGAAATAGTAGTGATGAAATATAATTATTTTTTTATTTTTTTATTTTTTATTTTTTTTTGCTTTGGGAATGTAGTAAGGAGACCACATGATGTGTTATCTTTTTGGTCAACTTGACTAGATTTAGAATCATCCAGGATACACACCTCTCGGCCTGTCTGTGAGGATGTTTCCAGGGAGAGATTTAACTGAAGAGGGAAAAACCAACCTAAAGCAGGTCACACCATTCTATGGGCTAGGGATCCAAACTAAAAAAAAATGGAGTCACGATGACTGACAAAGACCCATAACTACCAGCCCTCATTTTTCTCTACTTCCAATCCCTCCAGATGTGAGGGGTTGGAGCTGTACCCTCACATCACTGCAGCCACATGACACCCCAGCGCCTCCCCCACACGAATGGCTTCATACCCTCAAGCTTGTGCCAAAAACAAATCCTTCCTCTTTTAAATTGTTTCTGTCAGAAATTCTACCCCTGAGATGAGGAAGGAAGTAATGGAGGTTGCTGTTTCCATTAGTTTTTTTGAGAACAAAAGAAAGCCATCCTGGGAGTGAAAGTGGCTGTAGGCAAAGCCATATCCCAATGCAAGTCTCTAGGGTCCTCTACTGTCCACCTTCTTGAAATCATCTCAGCCTTATCTCTTTGGGGCCTCAGTGGTCAGGTCATCGTTCTACCTCTTTCTTGACTTCTGATTACTCACAGAGGCCTCAGTTGTAGTGTCCTACCCTGGAGGCCATATGAAATCACTTTTCTCTTCTATGGACTTCCTCATCACATTCCACCCCTGCTACTTGCTTGTCATCATGAGAAGATTCATGATGTTTGATAGAAAAAAAAAAGTGTGTAACCACAGGAGAAAAAAAAATTAGCCAATTATAGGTAGGTTGCTGTCTGGAAGGTTTTTGTCTGCTTTCTCTGTTGCTATGGATTCATCGTGGGGTAGATGATCCACTCCCCAGAGCTGGCTGAGAGTGGTAAATCAGAGCTTGTTCTTTCTGAGGAGGTCATATCTGCATTTTAGACTCCGGTTTCAGAACCTGCACCCAATATCAGTTTTGATCCATGGATGTGTTTTCTGCAGTCAAACACAATAGTATTGTGTATTCACTCAAAACATGTGAACGGGGAATTTTCAGTGCAAAATAGGAGCTGAGAGGATCAAATTAGAATACATGCAGGACAGTTAAGGTAAATTTCCGCCTCGCAACGCTCACAATGGTATTGTAGCTTTTCCTGTTGCTGTGGCAGAACACCTGACAAAAAGCAATGGAGGAAGGGAGGGTTTATTTTGGCTCACAGTTTGTGGGGGCCATCTGTCATGGTGAGGAAGTCATGGTGCCATGAACACGAGGCAGCTGGTCACAGCATCTGCAGTGATGAAGTAGAGATGAAAGCTGGTTCTCAACTCATTTTCTTCTTCCTATGCGGTCTGCGACCCTAGCTCATGAACATTCACAGTGAGTAGGGCTCCTCTTAATTAACCTAATCTAGACAATCCTTTACAAACATGCCTAGACACATATCTCCTAGGTGATTCTAGATCCTGTAAAGTTGTCAATCAATATTAACTATCATGTTATCAGAGAGACCACCTTGCACCAAGAATTCTGGAAGCTTCCAAGAGATCAAACCACATTAGTGCCATCTGGTTCTCTCTCTTTCCTGGAACCAGTGACAAGCCTAACTTGTATCAATACTTGGACCAACCTCTTAGACTTATTTTTTAGAATCATCTGGCTTTAGAGTTAGATGTTGAGCCTCAGCAGTTATTAGTCATGGTTGGTTACTCCTGACTAGTTGGCAGTCCTTGAATTAGTTGCTTAGACAAAAATGGTGTACAGGAAAGAAAAAAAAACATTTCTCTAAATGTGTTCCCAGTAAAGTAGGGAGGAGAGAGGAAAAGAGGCAAGCAGGGTTGAGTGTGACATGTGCTCAGGAGGGATGTCAGTGTAGGGCCTCTGCGACATTTTCTGGGGCTTGTCATGGTGGGTTGGGGACTAAGAGAGCGGTGTGACTATGACCCAGTCCTCAGTTGCTGGCAGTATGGTCTTGATCCATTCGTTAAGCTTCTTGGCCATTTACCTATGAGGCTGGATACACTGATACACACTGATGCTCATTGCTTGCAACTGATTAGTTTGAGTGGAGCAAGAGAGATGAAAAGCCGTTTTGAAAACCACCTCAGTGGCTCAGATACAGTGATACACATGATGAATGTTGAGTCGACATCAGCATCACCCCAAAGGATGAGAGTCAACTTTGAATTCTCTAAACACCTCTTTAGAGACAGTCATTGTAATGTCACATTCAAATCAGTCTCTTCTGAGAATAACCATCCGTCTCACTTTGCTTGGCATTGTCCTGGTTTTAGCTCTGGGGACACCAGAACAATTGGACACTCTAATCTCTACACATAGCTCTCCTCTCAGAGTGTATAAAGTATCAGACATCTATTGTATCACTGCTGAATACACATTTTATACTTAAAAAATTATGTCGAGTGCCAATGAGATATCTCAGTAGGCAACTGTGCTCCTGCTAAGCATGATCACATTTATTCAATCCCAGAACTCATTTGCTGGGGAAGGAACCGACTTCTTAAGGCTGTGCCCTGACTTCCACATGTGCACAGGCATGCATACACACAATATGTAATAAATAAAATATTTAACTGTTAGAGTGCTAGTGAGATGCACAGTAGGCATGGGACCTGAGTTCAGTTTTCAGTGTGCACATAAAGAAAAGCAGCTATGGTGGCCAATGATTTTATTCCCAGCTTTGGGGACGCAGGGACAGGTGGATCTCTGGGGCTTACTGGCTAGCCAGTCTAGCTGAATTGGTGAGCCTTAGCCCAATGAGAGAGCCCATCTCAGACAGCAAAGTGGGTAGAAACTGGGGAATGATACCCAAGGTTGACCCCTGGCCTCCACACTTTCACATACACCTTTACAGATACATGCATACAAATTTTTATCAGCATACACACAGACACACACACACACATACACACCTGCACATAGGAACAAAATCACTGAATTGTGACTGGTACTCTCTCTTCACTGGTTTCTTAGATAAACACTTTCTATCTCTACCTCCACAATTCAGGAAATAAACAATGTTGGCTGCTTGGGACCTAAAACCACAGTTGTGTCCTTATCTTCTCTGAAAGAGACCACATTCTTGTGGAAAAAATATTTTGAGAAACCCAAACCAAGTGTGGTCTAACCAGGTCAAGCCCTCCAGCTGACCTAATCTTAAAGCTTTGTGCAAAAGCATTTCTATTTATTCAGCTCTAGGAAGGTGAAGCAAAGGCTGCAAGATACAGTGTTTTGGGATGAAAGAGCCAGAGCTCAGAAGGCTAAATTTAGGCAGCACCTGAGTTGCTTTGTTGCTAAGTAGAGGTTAATAGACTCATCGTTGAAATCTTTATATGCATGTGGCATGGCAATTTATTTTGTTTGTCAGAAATGAATGCTTAAAAGCAAAAAGTTTTTTTTTTAATTACAACAAAGATTTTTATACCATTGAGGCCATTTTGACGTAAAGGCAACTCATTTTCTGTAGATAGGGTTTTATTTATTTATTTATTTATTTATTTATTTATTTATTTCCCCTGTGGCTGAGCTGGTCTTCATGTGTAGCTAAGAATAATTTCCACATGTTGTTTGGCCTTGTAGAATGTGCATTTCCTGTGTAAAGGACACAGAAGATCGTGAGTGGTGTGGCTTGAATGTGGAATGCCGCAAGAGGCTGATGTGTTTGAACACTTACTGCTTGGGAAGACTGTAGAACCTTTAAGAGGTGGAGCCTCCCTGGAGGAAGTGGGTCATGAGGGTGGGCTTCCAGGTTTTACGGCTCGGCTCCATCCACTTCCTGTTGTCTCTCTGCTTCCTGACTGTGTGGCCAGACACCAGATCTTCCTGCCCGTCTGCCCTCCTCACAAATGATCAGTTACATCCTGGAACTGTAAACCAGAATCAACCCTTCAGCTGCTTCTTGAAAGGCATTTGGTCACAATAATGAGAAAAGTAACAAATACAATGCCCAAATACTCAAATTCCTGTGAGGTTCTGGCACATGCAAAGATGAACTCACTGGGCACCTCTCCAGTGTCTCACACACAGGAAATAAGATCTATTAAAGTCAATTCAGGAGAAAATGGGGACTCTGCTGAATGGCTCTTAGGATATTCTGAGTGACCCGACATACTGGAACGAAGCATATGGATCTTATGAAAACACTTATGAAAAACAGGGCACCAGGGAGATGAATCACTTGATAAAGTGCCTGCTGTATGAGCATAATGACTTATCAGATCTCTGGCACCAACAGAGGAGAGCATGGTGGCATGAATCTCTAGCTCTAGTAAATTGGGGTTGGGGACAGAGACAGACAGACCTTAGAGCTCACTGGCTAGCCAGTTTGGGCAGTTGCAGAGCTCCAGGCTTAAAAGATACGATGGGGAGTGATGGAGAAAGATACCTGTAATCAACCTCAAATGCAGTGTACATACACACCTACACCCACACATGCTTACATGTACACACTTGTACCTGATCACACATGTGCACACACAAATACATAACACTGCACACATACAAATAAAAGGAAAAAGAACTAAAAATAGAAAATGGGGATTAATTTTGTGAAGGGACCCTCTTTCTCTGTGTCTTACCTCTGCAACCTAGTTCTAATTAGATTTATTTTTATGAGTGGAAGATGCCTGTAAGAAACAGCTAAATGAAGGAGAGACATTTATTTTGGTTCATGGTTTTAGAGGTTCCAGCCCATGCCCAGTAGGCTTCACTGCAATGGGTCTTCAGTAAGGCTAGACACATCAGAATTTGCATCAATATATGAATAAATAAGTGAATGAATTCATTCATTAAATCAGCTCTCATAATCCAAACTCTTCTCAATGGTTGGATCCACTAGTAGGAGCCGATCCTTTAACAATGAGCTCCTTTGGAGGTTGTTTCCTATTCAAACCATGACAACATCCAACAAGGGCATTCTGCATAATTTGACTTGGAGACACAGAGCGTGAGGGTCAGCAGCCATGGGGAGAGCCAGCAGCATGCTGTTCCTGGCAGAGAGAGCAGTGATTGCATAAACCGTAAATGCAGAGGGGAAGGCCCCATTGTGCTTGGTGAAGACAAGGGAGGGCATGACAGTGATCCTGACTGGATGTCTCTCTGTGAATGAATGTTGGTATACACTAAGAGTCTCACAGAGGTAATCAATTTTGAAGCATCGTCTACACATGAACATCTTATACACCAAATCCAATCAAGTGCTTATTATACTTTTCATTGTCACACCAATGAAATTCTTCTCTGTAGCTCAAAGAATCAGCTTCTGAAAAGTTACTGTTCAGCATAGAGCCCTCCAAATTGAGTGCTGCCCTCAGGAAGGCTTGGGACACTGTCTCTATCCTCTGGGCATAACAAACCTGTTGACAGCTCTTCAAACTCATGACCACTGATGCAGTGAGAACTGCAAATAATAATACATGTGGCCCTCTTAGGGACAGCAAGGGGGCGCTCAGTAAATACAGTTGTCAGGTCTATTGTTATCAAATCTTTTTCAAGATTTCAAGATTCAAGTAGATTCAGGGATTCAATAGGTGTCTTTCTGAATCACCAAACTGTAGTAGAAGGGATGGTGTGAAGTGGGTGGGTTTTGAGCAGATGGATGGAGGCAGGGAATTGGCCTAGGAAGGGTGTCTCTTCAATGTGGGCCCTGATAATGCCCAGCAGTTTTCCTAATGGCTGTGACATGTGGTACTATTCTTTCCCTATGCCTGGCTTTTATTTTCCATTGAAACCTGCATTTTGTTTGGGGGATGACTTGTTTCAGCAGGTGGTTGTCTCAGAGAAACTATAAGATGTCCCTGTATCTCCAAACATGAGGACAGGTGGCCCAACATAGCCAAACACTGTTTTTTTTTCAAAGTAAACTCTTGGGTACAATGACACAGAGATGGAAAGGGGTATGAACTTATTGACACTGCTTGTGATGGAGTTAGTCTTGGTTGACAACTTCATTATATTTGAATCAAATGAAACCCAAGCTGCTGGTCCCAGAATACCCTTCCTAATGTGGGTAGTATCTTCTGGTGGCAGCCCAGATAAAAGGACATGGAAGAAGGAAATTTCTTGCCTGCCTGCCTTCACTCTTGCTGGCAAGCCAACCTGTCCTGTTGCTGTGGCATTCCTTCATGATGTTAGAGCCAGCTTCTTCTGATGTAGACTGGTGACCAGCAGCTCTCTGGGAATACCTCAGACCATCAGAACAGGACTGCTGAGACATATAGCTCTGCAGACAGAAGAACTGCAAGGTTCTCAGCCTCTCCATTGTTAGACATTGTTGGATGCCTGGACTGTATCATAAGAGCTGATCTAATATATCCTCAATAGATGCATATATATTTATGCATAATTCCAATACATATGTGTGTGATTTTATGTTTCTCTCAGTTCTGTTTCTTTAGAGAACCTTGACAAATACACTACTCAAAGCTCTCTGCCCTGAAGTCCAATTATTTGGTTTCTCAGAGTTCAGGTGAAAGTAGGAGGATCGAAAGTTCAAAGTCATCCTCAGCTTCAGAGATTTCATGCCTGGTCTGGGACACATGAGATCCTGTCTTTAAAAAAGTTCAATGAGCTTTCTAGTGTCTTTGAAACAAGGCATCCTCTCTGTATTTTTCTGTGTATGTTATTTGTGGTGTCCAGCCATGTCCTGAGGGATTCATGTAGGGAGGACAGCCATACATGTGGCCCAACACAGAGACATAAATATACTTCAAACAGGTTTTTTTGAGGTGTTTTTGTTTTTATAACTTAACTACAGTTTGTGAACATACAGTTCCACCCCATACTTTGTTTCTGTAACTCATGACCTGATTAATACCAGAGGATTGGGATATAAGTCATGAGGCAGACAGTTGCCTCAGAAGGCTCTTGGGAGCTGGTGGTCTGTGTTGACATAACATGCTCAGGGCGCTGCAATGGTCAGTGCCCTTGGTGGGCCAGGTGTCTATGAAGGAGTGTGTAGGATTTAGATGGAATTTTTTGGATCGGTGGCTAGACATGCATTGAATCAGTGTTTTGGAGATTGTATACATGCTTACCTACTCACACATGTATACCACTTAGGTTATAATAGTAAATCCTGAAATGAGTCATGATATTTTTGTTTGACAAAAGAGGGAATGGGTTTCAGAAGTGTTTGAGTGACTCTTCATAGGCCATCTGTGAGAGGTGCCAATGCTGGACAGCAGCCAGAATGCCTGTTCTCGGTAGCTGACCTACCAGGTGTGGGCCTGCCCCTTCTTCTTGTCTCTGTGCCAGTGTGGAACCGGAAGGCATGGGGCCTCCTTGACTCCTGCAGCTGATACTCTGGCGACTGGTGATTCTGGTTTTGCCATTTGTGCATATTCTTAGGTGGCTGTGAGAGCACCCTGGGAACTGATTTTGGTATTGTCAGTAGACCCCACCCCAGAAAGTAAGGGAGTTAGTTCCCGAGGAATGATAGCTGAGGTTGTCCTCTGGCCTCCTACACACACACACACACACACACACACACACACACAAACACACACACACACACACAGAGACACAGACACACCAGGAGATGTTACCTTAGGCATTGCTGCCTGGAGACCAGACTCCTGGCTAGGAAGTCAGCTCTCCAGAATTCTTCATTTAGCACCTGGATTCTCAGATCTAGACCAGTCAGTATGATGGAATCATAGGACCCAAAATTTGAGAGAGTCCTGAGCCTGACCTAGAGAGAGGTACTCCTTGGGATGTGAAATGTAACAGATACTACAATGGAAAGGCTAGGTTAACTACAGAGGTACCACAGGCCAGAGGCACAGCACACACAGCCTCTGAGCTGGCTGGCTCTAAGATGAATGCACTCACATAATTTTGTAAGTGTTCACACTCTCTGCACAATCCACTTTCTTCTTAGCTACTCCCCACCCCCCCACTCCACAGCCTCCGCCATACACCATGGATATCAGCTTAGGGTGCTTTAAGTGTCAAGAAGTTTTCAGACCCCTGTGAAGGCAGGATTCTGGTTGCCATGGGAGAGGGATGAGTGGACAGGCGTGGGTGTGTGTGTCTCAGTGTGAATTGTTAAGCACATCGACCCTTCTGTTGCCACCAGTCTCTGAGATGATAAATCACCCCCCTCCTGTAGCAGTGAATGCTTTAACCCTTTCCCGACACCAATTTCATAAGTAAGAGATGAAGAACCCTGAGTAATGAGGCTTGGAAAATGCCCAAACTGTAGGTCTCTGCAGAAACGTGACATGATTTTCAGTTTACAAGTAGTACAATCACAATTTATTTTAAGAGTATGCATGCAAAAGGGGGAAAAAAAGAACAACTTGGATTGTGCAAAAAAAAGCTTGTACTAGGGGCTGGGGAGGTGGATCAATAAGACGCTCACTGCACAAGCATGAAGACCTGTGCTTGCTCTCAGACCCCATAAGAAAGGGATGAGGGGAGAGGGAAAGGACAACAGATGGGGGAGGGGGAGGGACTGGGGAAGAAAGAGGGAAAAGCAGAGCAAGAGATGGGGGAAGAGATGGCTTAGTGGTTAAGAGTGCTTGCTACAGCCGGGTGTGGTGTTACAGGCCTGCAATCCCAGCACTCAGGGAGGCAGAGGCAGAGGCAGAGGCAGGAGGATCTCTGTGAGTTTGAGAGTTGGAGGCTAGCCTGGTCTACAAAGTGAGTCTAGGACAGCCAAGGCTACACAGAGAAGCTCTGTCCCAAAAAAACATCACAACAACAACAGTAGCACCCCCTTAAAAAAAAACAAAACAAAAACGTTTGTTGTTCTTGCAGAAGGCCTTCGTTCATTTCCCAGCACCCATGCCAGTCAGCTGTAACCACCTATAACTCCTGTGCTCTGGGATCTGATGCCCCAGATCAGATCTGGCTTCTGCAGAAACTGTACCCAGGAGCACATCCATACCCACAGGAGCATCATACACACACATGAAACTAAAACCTTTAGGAAGAGAAGAGAGCCAGTCATGGCCGTGCATGCTCACAGTCTCAGCCTTGGGGAGGCAAAGACAGGCCAATCCCTGAGGACCCTCACTTGTCACCCAGCCTACCGCGTTTGGTGGAATTTCAGGTAAATGTGAGTAACTGTCTCAAGAAGAAAGACACCCAAGGTTGACCTGTGACCTCCACACGAATGCATGTGCACCCGCACCTGCATGTGCAACTGTGTGCTCAGTGAGTATGCACACATGAACTCACATGCATGAACAGGCGTGTGTGCACACATACACAGGTTATACTTAAGCATTTTAGTTACACCTTTCTCCCTTTGCCTATTGTTTTTCTCCTATACAAGATACTGGTGAGAAGACAAAAGGTTAAAAAACTCATTATGTGCTGGGGAAAGAAGAAAATTCGTCCTCAGAGGTCAGCCTCTCTGCAATCAGTCAACAGTGATGGATTTGAGTGTGGGTGTTTGTGAAAGATACAACACATACCTTGTTCTAGGACTTTGGGAGGCAGAGAAACTTAAATCATCTTAAATGTCACCTCCAGTGGCTTCTTGCTTCTGCTCTATCCAGATTGACACCCATCTGTGTGGTCTCCTTTCACTGTGTGATTTCTTCTCATCCAGCAGCAAGCTCTCACTGAGAGGCAGGTCACATCCGTCTCCTGGAAAAAGGTTCCTGGCCCCGAGAAGCTTGAGGTTCAGGTAGAGGACCCCCTTCTGTGCTGCAAAAGTCCTCCACCCCATAAAGCTGAGTTTCTCTGTTTTCACCAGTTGGGGTCTTGTGTCTCCATTGCTGGCATCTACATGGGGCTTGCGGGCACTCTAGTAACAGGCTTGGTAAGTGAGATAGATCTGAATTCATTCCGATTTTACTTTTGAGTCGAAGATGGAAACCAGCTGCGCTTGGCTCAGAAGTAACCCTAAGAGGGTAGGAGGAAATATTGTGCTAAGCCAAAATGTGTGACCAGGGACTTTATTTTACTTTATTGCATTCTACAGTTTCCACGCCTTGACTGGGGTAGTGTGCAAGCCTGAGGGGTAGTGATTTATCAAGCCCATTTTCCAAGACTGTTATCCTTCATCTTGACAAGCTGTTAAAATCATTTAATTGTCACAGTGCTGCCTCATCACTGTGGAGTCACAGTGATCCATTATTTAGGATTCTCGGGCGTTCTGCCTTCTCCCTCCTTAGTGGGGTACACTTTGAGCTTTGCTGCATGATGCGGGTGTTGGGATGATTCATGCTTGGTATGTGCAGTCAGTAGCAGTTTCCGTATGGTATTTGGTGACACACAGCTGGTGCCTGCCTGCACCCTGGCCTTTCCTGTTGGCCATATACTCTAGGATTGTCACTCCATGAGATCTGAGTCACCCTTGCTCTGCAGGCTTCTTCTCGAGGACTTTTCCAAGAAAGATGCCTCTCAGAGATGTCATCCCTCATTCCAAACGTGAAATAAAAGTATTAAGGCTCCTGGCCCCTAATCTTCCCCACCAGTTTGCTCTTCTGTTTGGTCTTCTTGTTCTGAATGTAATAGACTCACCCTTTGGTGTCCATGAACAATAGTTCTGGAACTTGCTGTAGAGACCAACATTTTCAGATGCTCAAGACCTGACTTACAAAGTAGTGTCACATTTGTGTAGACCCCATGATACAGAAAGATTTTACATTTTAGAAGTGTGTGTGTGTGTGTGTGTGTGTGTGTGTCTGTATCTGTGAAAGTGTCAGTTCAGGGTAGAAGACAGCATGGGATCTGCTGAACCTGCAGCTATAGGTGGTTGTAAGCAATCTCCTGTGGGTGCTGGGAACCAGACTCCAGTTCCCTGAAACAGCAGTCTACGCTCCTGACTGCTGCACAATCTCTCCAGTCCTGTTCCTCCTAAATATGTTTAAATCATGTCTAGGTTGAACAGAATACTTAGCTCAATGTAAATTGCTTGTAAAGCACTGCTGTACTATGCTGTTTAGAGAGAAGGAAAAAGGTCTGTGCATATTTTCTCCAAGTACTTCTTATTCATAGTGGACAAACCCATGGCTGTGGAAGCCACGAGGATGGAGGGTCAAGTCTGGGAATATGTTTGACATATTTGGAAATAAAGCAGTGTATTAAAGTCATCTAGACTCCAACAACTCTCACACTGATTATGGTACAATATTTGCTGCATTTTCTTCCTGAACATTCCATCCATGTTTAAAATTTTAGTTTTTATGCTTGTGTTTTATTTTTTTTATTCTTTATTAATTACACTTTACTCACTTTGTATCCCCTCTGTGGTTCCCTCCCTCCTCCCATCCCAATCCCTCCCTTCCTCTACCCTCTGCATGCATGCCCCTCCCCAAGTCCACTGATAGGGGAGGTCTTCTTTTTCTTCCTTCTGATCCTAGTCAATTAGGTCTCATCAGGAGTGGTTGCATTGTCTTCTTCTGTGGCCTGGTAATGCTGCTTCCCCCTCAGGGGAAGGTAATTAAAGAGCAGGCCAATCAGTTCATGTCAGAGACAGTCCCTGTTCCTATTACAATGGAACACACTTGGATACTGAACTGCCATGGGCTACATCTGTGCAGGGGTCTTAGGTTATCTCCATGCATAGTCCTTGGTTGGAGTATCAGTCTCAGGAAAGACCCCTGTGCTCAGATTTTTTTGTTCTGTTGCTCTCCTTGTGGAGTTCCTGTCCTCTCCAGATCTTTTTAATCATTATGATAGGAACTTCCATACATGCCCAAATAGAGACTCTAATATGACAGTTCCCCATGCACCTATCATCCAGTAATCATCAAGTTTTCATACATCTGGGCAAATATTTAATAAGGGGAATTTCTCTAGAGCAAAGCCACAGCAATAAGAAAAAGCAGGGTCTGTCACACTGTAGTCTGGGAGCCAGTGGAGGCAGGCAGAAGTAATCAATGGCTGCTAATGCCGTTCAGTACAAGTTTAATGGCATGTAGGATGGTGAATGGATTGGCATGAGATTGCTGAGACCTGCTAACCAATCTCAGCCTCACTAAAATTGGGAAAGCCAGATGTTAGTTAACACCGTATATGAAGCTCTAAATAGCCCTCAGGACTGCCACAATGGGGTCTTGGTAAAGGAATTGGAATTGAAAGTGTGATACCAGAAAACAGAAGCAGGAAAAGGAATCACATGAAACCTAGCAATTCCTCTGCATCAAATTAGGTTAATCATCGCTTGGAGGTTTGAATAACACATTCAAATCTCGAAAATGGGATCTTTTCACTCATATTTATAGAGAAAAATGTCAGGGACTCCCTGTGTCTACATTCTGGCTTCATCCTCTCTGAAATGATCTTATATTTGCTTCAGAACTTGTAAAATTCTAAGAAAAATCATTTCAAGTTTAAGCCCCAGGCTGCCATTCTGCACGCCACTGTTTTCCTTTGCTGTCAGACTCATGATACCCACAGATATTTCCTAAATATTTATAAACCCCGCAGAAGAAATACAGTATCCTCTGTTGCTTGAATGTTTAATCTTGATATGTCTGAATTTTCATGTATAATTTTGGCTTTCTCAACTTCGCTTCTATACAGTTCCTGTGTGATTGTGCTAGGTTCTGTTACCCAGTGTCCTATTACTAGCCAGCCAGGTTAGTTGCTATTGTTTCCTAACAAACAAGGCTGTAGCAGACAAGGATGAACTTGCCTCCTGGCATGAAAATGTGTAGGCATGGACTCTCAAGGTCAAAGGCCGTGTGTATCTTAGATTCTCCACCACACATTACTAAAACCATTTCCAAAGCACCCAGAATCTTCATCTTTCAGATCATACAAAGTGCTCACATAAAGTGTATAAAGTGGATAGTGGCTTTTAGGGTCAGTATGTTAAAGCTTGGTAGAAATAATTATCATGATGTTGATATGAATAGTATCCAATTTAAAGCTTCTTTTTGGAGAAGATTTACAATTAATGATATGGCTTGTGTCATCTGTGGGTATGTTTCACAATTTTGAGAACTTGTTCTATATTACCAAGATATAGAACAAGTTCTCATATTAGTATGATTTATATATACATTTGAATTACTTGAGTATAAATGGTCTCACCTTGCCCTTCCTTCACACACACACACACACACACACACATTCAAAATACATTTTCTAGGTACCTTAAAGATTTTTGTATCATGTGAATATGGGTATTTTTTTTCCTCACATTCTTTTGAATTGCTTGATTTAGGATTTATAATGTCATTTATTAAATTTTGCATGTTGATCTTCATCTAGAAGTTTTGCTGAAGTCTTAATAATTCTAATAATTTAATTGCAGGCCTGCATGGATCCCCCTTTTGTGGAGCCACATCATTTGTGCAGGCCATTTGGTTCTCTCATTAATGTCTGTTACAGTGATGAATGTCAGTAGTAACGGGCATCCTTTTATATTCTTGGTGTTGGGAAGTCATTCATAGATTTTTCTTCTGGTGTGATCTTTGCACTCTGGTTTGACAGGCAGTTGCGTTGGGTGAATGCCGTATCCTTTGTTTCTAGTTTGCTGAGAGAGTTTGCAATGGGTAGGTATTAATTTTTATAAAATACTGTTTTTTTTAAAAAAAATATTGTGATTATAGGCTCTCACCTTAATCTTCGAATGTGGCACCTTCTTTTCCTAAAAGCTCTGGTTTTGAGCCATATTGGATTCTCAGGAAAATTCCTATTTGATCATGATGGGGGATTATATTGAGATGCGGATGAATCTATTTAATAATGTTTTAAAAACTATTTAATTTCACTTATGTGTACGTACTTGTGTGTCCGTATTTATGTGTGTGCATGCATGCAGAGGCTGGAGGAAGGTAGGTCAGATCCCTGGAGCTGGACTTATGGTTATGAGCCATCTAATATGATGCTGGGAACCAAACGTGGGTCCCCAGAAAGAGCAGTTCGTGCTCTTAACCTCAAACCATCTCTCCAACTCTTGATAGTGTTTTATTTGAGACCTTTATATTGACCAGTGATCAGGGTTCATAATTTTCTCTTCTTGGCCTGTCTGTATTTATATTGACCAGTGATCAGGGTTCATAATTTTCTCTTCTTGGCCTGTCTGTATTTATATTGACCAGTGATCAGGGTTCATAATTTTCTCTTCTTGGCCTGTCTGTATTTATATTGACCAGTGATCAGGGTTCATAATTTTCTCTTCTTGGCCTGTCTGTATTTATATTGACCAGTGATCAGGGTTCATAATTTTCTCTTCTTGGCCTGTCTGTATTTGATTTGTTATATGTTCATGCTATTCCTTTTATGGCTTCCTTTTCGGTTTCTCTAAATAATCTGGTCTTTAGAATTTTGTTAAAACTTCTCAGTGATTGCCTTTTAATTTTTGCCTTTGGAGTATGCATATTAGACAAGAAAGGCAAATTAAATCCTCGACTGTTTTATTATTATTGGCCCAAAGTTCCCTGCTTTTCCTCGAGCCACTTTTCACTTTATAAATTTACCTTGCAGATACTTCTAATGTGGTATTTTTAAAGTACAGAGTTGCTAAAAGTTTACTCTTTTTCCTATATACATCTCACAAAAATCTTATATTAGCTAGCAATTCTGCTTGTTTGTGTATCCCAAGGCTGAAAAGAACTATTAAGACAAAGCCTACTGTGGCACAGTACAGGTCATGGTAGTCAAAATGTCTGCCAATGGTGACTGGCTAAGCAAAATGGCACGTTCCCATGCAGTTGAAAACTAATCTTCCATAGAAAGGAGTGAAGTGCCGATACATGCAGCACGCATGGCTGAAGCCTAGAAATGTGATATTCCAACCTTCTCATGATCCTGACATGGATCCCAGATCCCCTTCTGTGAGTCATCATGGGTTTTCCAAGTTAGCTTCGGCTGTCAGTGTGTCACAGCTTAGAGTTATCTGAGGGAGCCTCAACTGACAGATTGCCCAGATTATACTGGCCTGTGTGCATTGTGGGGTGTTTCTGATTGCTGGTTGATGTAGGAGGACCCACTTGCTGTGGACTGTGCCATCTCTTGGCAAGGGATTGTGATCTGTAGAAGAAGTTATCTCAAAGGGAAAGAAAACAAGCCATGAAGCTTCACTCCCCCACAGTACCTCCCACAGTTCCCACATCTGTTCCTGCCTGAGTTCCTGCCCTGATTACCTTCAGTGATGCACTGTTAACTGGAAGTACAAGCTGAAATAAACACTTTCCTGTCATCTTGCTTATGGCTATGGTGTTTCTCTCAGCAGCAGAGAAGCAAACCATCAAGTTGTCAATCATAGATGACATCTCTTTTTCAGGACTTGAGGGAGCTTTGTTGGAGACTAGAGCATGTGAAAGCAGACAGACAAAGCGTGGTTCTTCCCTGGAGCATAACAGAATGCTGTCCCCTGTAAAATTCAGCATGACATTGGACAGGTAAAACCAGGAGCTGTTCACTGCAAATACGCTTTTAATGGATTTAGATTTTTATTCTCTCCATAGCCTCTTACTCCCCATTCATCCTGCCTACACCCAGCCCAGCAAACTTCCAGTTGTTGTAGAAGATGCTGGACTTAATGAATCAACCTTGGATCTGTGTGCTCCACCTCTGGTTCCACATTACTGACTAATTGTCTGTCCCCTCTGCCAGCCCATGCATTCTCAGAATCAAGCACAAGGACTTCTTTAGGCTTAGAGCTGAGGTAGGGTAGAGTACACTGCGCTGGGCCTGGGCTGCAAAGATCTGCTCATACACACAAAAGGAAACCAGGTAGAAGGATGGTACACTATAGAATTAGGGAGCTCCATGGGAGAAAACATAGAGGTGTCTGAAATTCATCTCAAAGGTGTGTTTGCAGAGAGCACAGAAACTCGCTGTTGTGGTCTGAATGCAAACAGTCCCCAACAGGCTTAGGTACTTGGAACACTTGTTTTCCCAGAGTTCACTGCTTTGTGTAGTGCTATTTTAGATGGTGGAGCCTTGCTAAAGGAAGCGGTTCAGTAGGGCAGGCCTTGAGATTTTGTAGCATTCTCCTATGTCCTGTTCACTTTCTCACTATGGACCCGGTGTGTTCGGCCACCTCCCATTCCTGCTGCTGTATTTTCCCAACCATTATGGACTATGTCCCCTAAAACTATAAGCCCCAGTAAGCTCCCTTAAGTTGCTGCTTGGCAGGCTTCTGGTCTCAGCAATGAAATATGTAACCGATATACTCACCTTCCTGTATCACATGCCTGGCACTCTCAAGATCGGGCTATCTGGAGAGGCCCAGGTACCAGTGTTGAGTTTCAAAAATAAGCTTGAAGAGCTTAAGCTTTTAATTTTTATGGGTTAAAGAAATCAGGAAGTTCTTCTACACACACAAGAACTCCAAGAAAGAAGATGCTGCTCCTTCATGTCTAGAGCATTCCCAGGGGACGTTAACAGCTCAGTGAGTGTGTGATGTGGAACAAATAGAAACTGATTAGGGCACTGATAGTTCTCGGAGAAGGATGTGGAGAAACAGCAGAGGAGTTCTAATTGTCTCCTCAGAGGCCTCAGGACGTGTATGCATCATCAGCCAGCAGGTGTGTGAGCACTGAAGCCACACTGCCTTGAGACCCCTGAAGTCACAGTGGTCAGACTGGGTTTTAAGATACCTTCCTTGCTTTGGATATCTTTGAAGTACATTTTACTAATAGCTTTATGCAGCCCTACTCAATTGGAATTAACAGTAAGAGGGGTATCAGACAATCCATCTATGAAATGGGGGTAATAAAATGGCTGACCTGTTTGAGGACAGGTTGACATGGTGGGTGAATACATTGAACGGGGCCCCACACATCATGGACTTTCTCTTTATCATGGACCTAAGTATTAAGCTGTAGTTGAAATGTAGGTCATGTCTCCAGAAGTCCAAGTATACAGGGTTAGTCTCAAGGACAGTGGTACTGAGAGACACCATGGAACTTTAAGAGGTGGAGCCTGGTGGAGGTCCTTAGGAATTAGGGCATATGGTCCTGAAAGTAATTGTGTCTTGCCATCTAGCTAAGCTTCCTGGTTTATGACATGAGTGGTTTTTTTTTTTTTTTTCTGACATGTCCTGAACCCTCAGCATAGGTCCAAAACAACAGGGCTACCAGATATTGGACCACACCTTCTAGAACTGTGAACTAATTGAGATTTTTATTTATATATGTTAATTTCCTCAAGTGTTTTGCTATAGTAATGCAAAGTTGACAGAGTTAATAAGTGTTGTGTTTAGATCTGTGAGTGCTTGGATCAATGGGATAGATGTTAATATGGGTAGATAGTTTTATTTTGTTGTGTCTGTTACAACTTGTCAAAACATGGGCCTCTATAATATATATCATGTTATAGCTTACACATGCTTTCTAGTATGCTGTTTAATAAATATATTCTAAGTGCTAGGGCCAGGGCTAGGAAGACAGTTATTGCCTTCATGCTATTTAAGATGGAGGGCACAAGAGAGGTGTGAAGAAGTAAGTCCTGTCTTGTGTTTTGAAGAAAGGTTGCCACACTCCAAGAATATGCCCTGGGCGGATTAGTAACATTTCTACTGCAATGACAAAGTACTCACAAAAGCAATTTAAGGAAGGAGGGTTTGTTTCTTTCGCCTCACAGTTTGAGGAGACAGTCCATCGTGATGGGGGAGCTGTGCGGGCAGGAGCATGGGGCAGCTGCTCACACTGCACGTGCAACCAGCAAGCAGAGGTACAGATGCTGGTGCTCAGCTCACGTTCTTCCCATTCAGTCCAGGACCCCAGCCCATGGAATGGAGCCACTCACGCCTAGAGTGAGTCTTTCCACCTCAGTTGTCCTAATCTAGAAAGTCCTTTCCAGACATGCTGTAGCTTCGTCTGTGGAGTTGACGGTCAAGACTCCCCACCATCACACGAGGAAAGAGAGCTGAGGATGCATGTGAGAAAGGGAACTGGTAGTAACTGGGGAAAGGGCTTTGTGGAACATGCGACGTATAACCAGATCTTTTGGAAAGATGTGCAGCAACTGATCAGGCAAAGGAAACAGGAGATCACTGCCAACAGAGAGGACCAGAATTCTGTACTGGATGAGACAGGGCTCTTAGAAGGGTCAGCAGAAGAGCAGGATGCTGGGAGGATGTGGAGCCAGTAGCCATATCTTAAGGCCATTCTAGTGTTTCCCTAGTGGGCTCTGGGTTTTAAACCCTTGAGCACGACTCTTTGAAAATACTTTTTACTTCTTCCTTGGTAATCACATACATGTATAAAATACATAAAATACAATGTATTTTGCTATGTATCTCTCCTCCTGCTTTTCTTTCCTCCTGGGCCCTACAAACAAATCCTCCCCCAACTTTTCTAACAAACAAACAAACAAACAAACACTGAGTCCACATAGCGTTGCCCCCATTCACCTACATTTCACTATCCAATGGGCCATGGCCTATTGGGGTCCACACCCATGAAGAAAACTGACTTCCCTTCTCCAGTTATCAATTGCCAAAAGATTTTCAGCTAGGGGTAGAGTCTTATGAGTCTCTCTAATCCATGCTTGAGTGTTAATTGGACAAACCATAGCTGTTATGAATTCATTAGTACAACCCAACTCATGTCCAGAAAAAGGTGGTTTGTGGACTCTTGAGCCCAATACTTACCGTTAGCTTGTAATTTAATTACTATATAAGCAGATTTTCCAATTATCTGTGCCTCAGTTTCTTCATTCATAAGATGGGGATAATAATAGTTCTTTCACCATAGGCTGCTATATTAGGTGGGCATGAGTGCACACACTTGATGCTTACAATAATCCATAATTATCATTCCTGTTTTATCATGATGTGTGTGTGTGTTTCCTATAAAAGTTCTTGGTATGTTCCCAGAGCTACACTTAGTGGTGCTTATAGAGAGGTAAGTTTCCAGGTTCTCTTTCACTAACCACTTTTGAGGAACTTCCTGGGCTAGCAAGAAGAGCTGAGCCATCCAGAGCCCATCTGGACAGGTGGCAGAGTTGGGCAGGAGCTACAATGAGCCACAGAGACTGCTGGATGAAATGTTAATATTTAGGCTAAAACTTATGCAAAAAAAAAATAAAACCCCAGAGCATTTCTGAGCTCCTCTGGAGGAATTCCACAGGCCTAATCCATCACCAGGAGGAGAAATTAAACACTTGCTGCTTATCTCTTGGAAAAGAGGAGCCCACAGCGAGGCCCCAGGGTCTGGGGGTCTCCCTGGCACCCAGAGAGTGGGGGTGTGTGATTTATTAGAATGTGCAGTGCTCTCTTGGCTTTTTGTCCTTTGATCAGTGCTGGGAGCCAACCAGGCCCAGCTACTTTGCATACTAATAAAGATTGGTGCATGTAATTATTCAGCAGTCACACCGTTATTCCTGGGAGATAAATCATCCCTGGTTTATTTACTCTTCTTGTCTCAAGTTATTTCAAGATGCCTTTAGTGCACTGCATCTGACTTGTGTGGAGGTAGCTGACTATCTTGGTTTTCTCAGATGTGCTATATGGTGATGGATAGATGCATACATTTTTTTACAAGATGTAGATGCATATATTTTTGAAAGGATTCCACTATGCATCCCAGATTGCATTTAAGCTCACAACTTTCTGCCCTCAGCCTTCTGGGTGTTTTGATTATAGGTGCTCACCACCAAACCTTTCTCCATTTGTTTTTGAGGGGCTCCCTTGGCATCAGCCTCTTTCACCTCCTTTTTTACTTTGACTGTATGTGTGCTCCTGACATCACATAAGGGGGATGACCTAGTTATTTTCTAGTTTCTCAAGTGGTGGTGGGCTTTTGGAATCATGAGGTGACCTGAATAAGACATGAGTTCATCCAAGTCACGTGAGAATGTGACTGTAGAAAAACTGGCTCCTGCCTTGAAGAGGATTTATGTAGACCATCTATTCCTCCAGGAGGCTTTTCTCCTGTTCTATTTTGTGTCCAATTTCATCTTCACCCCTTATCTTTATAAATCTAAGTGTGTATCCATTTACCTTGTACCGGAATCAAGCAGTAGTTTGAAATACACGTTTAGAGATTGATAGGCTAAATAATTTCTTTCTTCTTACCCTCTTTCTCTGTTATCTCTCTCTTTCTCCTTCCCTCTTCCCTTTCCCCTCCCTCTCTCTGTTTCTCTCTGTGTGTATGCATACACACATCCATGTGAAGACTAGAGGACAACTTTGGCTGCTGTCCCTTAAGCACCATCTACCACTGGCCTGGAATTCACCAAGTAGGCAAGGCTGGTTAGCCAGCAAGCCTCAAGGATCTGCCTGTCTCTGCTATGCAAATACTGGGATTATAGGTACCATCCAGAGTTTTAAACATGAGTCCTGGGGATCAAACTCAGGTATTCCTGCTTGTAAGGCAACTCACTTTATTAATCAAGCGATCTCCTGGTTCTCAATCTTTGACCCCTGTCTTTGTAAACCATCTTCCACAATGCTCCCATAGCATGTAAACAAACAAATCTTCCTGTGATGGCAACTGCCAGCTTTGAAGTAATGACAGTAATATGTAAGAATAGTAATAATGATCGCCAAATGCTGAATATAGGTGCCCGTAGTGTTGGGGAAGGGAACTCACGGCAAAGCCAGGAACACTCAAAGACAGAGGGAAAAGGTGTCAGTATCAACTTAGGGCAGCAAGTTGCTGATGAGTAAGCAAAAAGAAAGAGGAGGTTTATGCGTGGGGTCTACTGACTTCCTGATAGGGGGAGAGAGAAGGAAACCCAGCAGGTAGGGCCTTCACTGGGCAGAGAGAATTACCTAGCCATTTCCCTGGAATGGACTGTCTATCAAAAAGTGAATTTCTATTATACTGCTCATCACTGTAAAGAAAGTTGGGGAACAGCCCACTGAATGAATGAGTCAACCCTTTTACGTCCTTTCTTTACATCCTTTGTATGAACCTTACACGAAAGAAGAGAATGTGTTCAGGTGAGTGGTTTGCTACATTTCAACATGTTTCCTCCTGTAGAAAGTCTAGGAGGTGTGTGTGTGTGTGTGTGTGTGTGTGTGTGTGTGTGTGTGTAAATTCACCTCTAACCAAGGTGATTTGAAGGTGCCCTCTCTCCCACATCTCTATATGCTGCCTCTCTCTGCCTCCAGCAGGAAGCTGGCCTTTGATTTCCCCAGTGTTCAGCATTCCTTTGTGCCTGGTGAGTCATGAGTGAGATGATTTAAGACTTCTTCTGGGTGGGAGGGTGCTAGTCATTAAAACTGCATCTTCTCTGGGAGTTTGTTTTTAAAACTTTGGGCCAGAAAAAAAATATGTACAGGAATGTTTGGCTTTTAATAATTAAATCTTCCATTGTTTTAATTTTCTCCAGAGTGTTTCTCTGGAGGAAAATAAAGTTACAATCCAATATTTATGTCTTTCCTAAAGCACCGGTTGCCAAATGAAATGAGTTTTGCTATTTTTTCCCCCTGATGGTTGATGCTTCTCCAGAGGGCTCCCTCTTGAATTTGCAGGAAGGGCTTAATGTTCTGTGGGAGTAGGAAGGAATCATTGGAACAGAAATACAGGGCAAGGCTGTTTGGGATTCAGGCAGATGAATGGGTTGGAGTATGGTTTCTTCACCCCTGACCCAGCCCCACCTACAGAGTGCCAGAATTTCCCTTTCATTTAAATTCATTTTGCACACATGCTATTTGCAGCAGAGAAAAGCGGCTGATGGTTTTGTGCAAAATCGATGAGTTGTCTGAATGCTTGAGCTGTCCATCCCTGCCCACCTCCACTAGCTCACCATTAGCAGGCGTGCAGACATCACCCAGCACACTGATTTGGGATTTGGGTTTTGTCAGAGCCTTCAATTCCCAGGCAACAGGAACTTCATCACTGAGTGTTTTCCCTTCCTGTCCCCCATCATTGGGACTCACTCCTGTAACCTCCTCAAAGTCAGCCAAGCCCTATTTAAACAGACAGGAAGGCGGGACACAGGCTGTTTGGCTGTGTGCAGTGGAACCTCTCCGCTCTGCTGCAGCTGTTTGGGGGGAAATAAATAGCTTTGGTTATTACTGCCTCTGATGTGTTTGACTTTCCAAGTCAGCCATTCTTTGAGAACCTGGAGGAAGGGAGCGTGTTCTTTCAAAAGCAAAGCATTTCGTGTCTTGTCTCAGAGCCCTGCTCATACAGGCAGTTGAGCCTGGAGGAAGTTCAAAATCTGCCTGTCAACTCCTGCATGTACACCAGTTATCCACAAGCAACTGAGAAGGGCAAATGCTGCATCCCCCCCTGACACCCTGACTCCAAATACAGTGCACTGACGCCCTGTTACCAGGGAATATCCAAATGCACCCACTTAGTCTGAGGCTTGGGGGTATCTCCAGGTGGAAAGCTCAGCTTCTCTGAGTATGAGCAGCTCAGTTGCCAAGTACCAATCAGCATTTGCATTGTTATGAAAAGTACCTGACAGCAACTTAAGATATTTCATTTGCTTCATGGCTTCAGGAGGTTTGGTCCATGGCTCCTTCAGTAGAGCACCGTGGGGTTGGTAGGAGTGTGTGGGGAGCCAGTTCATATCATGGCAGACAGGCAGCAGTGAGTAAACAGATAGGGACCAGGGACAAAATCCCCCTGAAAACCTGCCCATAGTGACTTCTTACCCCAGATAAATACCTCATTCTAAAGCTTCCAGAAACTTCCAGGACAGGGCTGGGGTCCTTGGGTTTAACACTGAAGGATGTGGAGGACATTTCATCTTCAAGCCATACCAGGAGCTCTCCCAAGGCTTATTAGGCTCCTGCCTGTTGGGAAGACCTCTGTGAAGGGCACGGCACAGGGCTTGGCATTGGAAAGACGCTCTGTGGTTGTTTCTTAGGAAATAGTGTCGAACAGCTCAAGGGAAGCTGAAGACTTGAGTTTAAGGCCCAGCCCTGTTCCTCAACTCTGATTTGACTATGCTGTTGTGCAAGTTCTAGTCTTACACTCTTAGGCGAGGTGCCAGGATCTTCCTCAGTTAAACATGGATGAAGTTTAATGACCAGAGAATTTTTTTTATTTGCTCTTTGAGAGAATCATAGATGTTTACAATGTATTTTGATTACATTCGCTTTCATTCTTTAACACTTTAATCTTCCAAGCATATCTCCCTTCTAATCTCATGTCCTATTCTTTTTAAAATATAATGCAGAGTCCAACTAGTGGCACCTATGTGTGCCTTCCATGAAGCATGGGCAAATGACTGTCCCTTCCCCAGCAGCTATTAACTGCCCACAACTCCTCAGCTAGAAATAAGACCTTTTGAACCCATCGCCCATTCATGCTAAAATGCTGACTGGCTTTAGCAGAGGGAATCTTGAGCATTAAGCTTGACACAACACCCAAAACGCTAACTACATAGGAAATTACTGTTATAAGAATGAATGATACATGAACAAAACCATTTCTTTCCTACTCTCTGGAATCCTCTTAGGGTCCATTATGTCCTGAAAACCTATCACAGGCACAATGGAACTAGACATTTGGGAATTATGATCCTCTTGAACTTGAGCTTGCCTGACTACATTCATTCATTGGATTTACTTGATGTACTCATTTTAACATCATTCATTCAGAAAATGTGTCAGGCAGATGGAGTGTCTGGCATTGCTGTAAGTTTTGCAGATGAAAGACAAGAAGATACAGTTCTTCAAGTCCAAAACCACATTTTAAACATTAGTCCATATGGATTCCTTTGGAAGCTCATTGGAAAGAACAGATTCTTCCTCTAGAGTCAGGCTGGAGGAAATACCTTGCACATATTTTGACTTATAATTTTAGGCTGTTACATGACCCATGATCCAGCTGACTTGCACCGCTTTTAGTAAGTGCCCTTTCACAGAGGTAGCATGCCATGTCTAACAACACAACCATTAGTTTCAACTACATGGGGGGCAGTTGCTCAGCTTGAGAGACCATCAGCCTTTGTGAGAGGATGGACTCAGGAGCTGCCATTGCTCCTAACATTTTCAAGGACCACGTCTATTGTTAGAGATGAGAGAGTGTGAATTAGCAAGCATGGGTCAGACACGGGAGAGTTTCTTGGTAATCTTTGAGCCTCTTGTTGAATTTATGCTAAGACCATGCTGAGTAAGCTTTTTTCTTGGGACAGCTGTTTGACCCCACAGTGGAGTCTGTTAGTTAACATATTCTACCCTTGCCTAAGCTTGCTGGTGTTCAGGTGTTCATTTCCTGTCACCAACAACTCAGGCAGTGTTAACAAATTCAGTAGAAGTTAATCAGTCCTTGGGCCCCAGCAAGATGTTGACAAGAGAACCAGACCTGAGGCTCAGTATAGACATTGTCATTGGGTAAGGATGCGGGGTGGTGCACAGACTGTGGTAGAGGAACCTCCCTGTGAACTTCCTGAAGACCTGGTTTATTGAGTACTTTCAGGAAGAGGAAGGGCTCCTTTTTCTATATGTTGCTCATTGAACCCGAGCATGTGACCTCACTGAGATGAGGTCACCTACATGGCTTGGTCACCTAGAAGAACAACGACAACTTAGGATTCTCTTGGTGAGATGTTATCTTCCTTTCCTCTCCTATCCCTGATCATCCTGGGATGAGTTCTTCATGATGCAGGGGCCTGTCTTGGCCACTGTGCATGAATTACCGGTCTCTATCAGCCTTGCATCCTCCTTGGACTCCTCCTGGCTCTTCCTGTTTAGTAGTGATCCTGGTTAGCTAGTTGTGTCAGGCAGCATTCACGCTGTCCCCTCCCAAAAGATGACACTGTCTCTCTTCTTTATTCAGGATTTACATTCGGTTGACACTGTGCATTCCATTGCAGGCCTAGCAAGTCCTGATAAATATAACCCTTACAGTAACAACTGCTTTTTATGAAGTACTTGTGACAGGAGGCATCAGGGCAATAAAAAAAAACATGACAGAGGAAGACTGGAATCCCTTCACCAACAGGGGTACATATAGGGCATGAGCACAAGAAAAGCACATGATATTCAAATGTAGGGGAAGCCTGGTTCTATGTAAATGACTTCCACAAGGTCAAGATGGTTGGCCCAGGGATTAAAGCCTCAAACCTCTACTGGTTCTCCAGCCCATGTTCGTTCTCTCTTCCTCTCAATAAATGGCTTCCATTTCCATCATTCTCCATTTGTTTAATTCTTAGCTCAGGATCACAAAAATCTGGAAATCTCAGCACGTGCCCTCTAGACTCAGACCCCATGCTTCTAACACCTCTGTAGTCTGTTGGATCCTATGTTGGCATCCATATTTTCACGGTAGCTTCCTGAGGTAGGTGTTACCGCCCTTGTTTTTCAGATGAACACTTAAGGCATCTGTGTTGGGGTATTGGAGCAGTGACCTGGACCAGCTCTTGGTTGGCTAAACCATCCAGACATGTCACATGCAGGCAAGACTCCAGGGAAATGCCTGTTTAAAGACAGAAAAATCTAGAGCTGAGTATTCAGTCACAACAGATATGGGTCCATTCTGTATCCTTACAGCGGGGAAAGAGAGGCATCAGATTTGATTTGGCAGCTCAAAGGGAAGAGCGAGGCTTGATGCACACATTTTCTGTTGCTTATGCTTTGGCTCAGATTGAAGAGGGGTGTAACCATCTTCTTTTGCTGTCCTACATCATCTTCATTCTTTCTTGTCTTCAGAGTGGAGGGAAGAGGCTTTGCTGGGGCTGCAGGTATCGAGCAAACAAAGGTCCCAACGCTGTCCCAGTTGCCTTTATTGTAAGGCTGGCGGGTCTGGCACCTGGGTCCTCCCAAGTCAGCTCTGCAATTAATGTTTTCCCCTGTGATTAGGGCTCATGTCCTGCTCTGTTGTCTTTGAGGAGGGCCGGAACACAGGATGTCTCAGAGTTCCCTGAGAGAGAGAGTGAGTGAAGGGATTTCGGGTTAGCCATGCTCACATTTTCTCAGATGGGATCACATTGTGGTGGTCTGGAACATCCAAAGCAATATAGAGCCCATTACCAGCCTTGGGTCCTTGGGACCCCTGGTGTTTTCTGGGCTTGCTAGTAATGGTTGTGTTTGCTAGAAATATTTATAGCTTTAAGACTTGGAAGGGCCAGAAAGGAACTTGGGCTTCTTGGTGGAAGCAAAGGAGAGAAGGGCTTAGTGTCTGAGCTAAACTGTTCTTCATTCACACTCAATAGGTATTTCATGCTGGCTAGGTCTTGTGCCTGAAGCTGGGCTGTGGTCAGAGGCACAAGGAATCCTGGCAGTGAAGTTTTGAGGTGTTTGATCTTGAAGGGGAGACAGTAAGTAATTCAACTCTCACAATAGGGAATTCATAAATGCAGATTCTCTGCAAGTACACAGCAGCTTGCTAATTTAAGCAAATGCTTTCATCACACATAGTAAGTACCACACACATTATTCCAAATGCCATTTACTAATGGTAATTCACCCCCTTCTCCAATGGCCCCAGGGTATTGTTACTGAGTCACTGCTATCTATATTGGATAGATAAAGAGATTGAAGCCCATAGGTCAGGTAAGCTGCCTGAGGTCACACATAGCAAATGGTAAGGATCAGGTTTGTGCCCTTATAGCTACACATCACAGTCCCTGCTTATCCACTCAGGATACTACCTCTTAGCTAAGAAAAGACAGGAACAGGTCTTCTGCTTCTGGAGTTGAAAAGTCTTCCTTGAGATGTGATATTTTGTTTTTTTTTTTTTTGAGAGTCAAAGGAAAAATAAAAGAGAAACCAACTAACTAGAGAAAGAGGTAGTTCAAGGAAGGAAAGAGCATGAGCAATGGCCCTGTGGCAGAGGAAGAAGGGCTTGTCAGAGGGGTGGAAAGATGGTGGTTGGAGCTCGGTAGGGGTGAGCTTGGGCATGGGAGCTGCGACCAGCTATTGCAAGGCTTGTGAGTCCTATTAAGTCATCTGGGTGTTTTCCATCAGGGAAAAAAAGAACACATTATAAAGTAAAATCTGTCAGGCTTAGTTCTTCAGAAAAGAGCTCAAATCTGGCAGACTGGATCCTTCGTGTGTGTGTGTGGGGGGGGGTGATGATTGTTATAGTGATAATGATTGTGGTGATGGTGATGATGTGGTCACAGCAATAGTGACCTTGATGGAAACAATGATGACCGGTCATTCAGTTTCAGGAATCTGCTAAACCCTCTCTCAGCCCTTTCCAGTTCTCACGACACCCTCTGTAACGTTAGTGAGACTTTTGCACCATTTTGCCTACAGGTTCTCTAAAGCCAGGAGAACTTCAGCTGGTGGCAGGTGGTATGTGGCTTACCTCACGGTGGTAAGTACTTTTCTCAAGACATGAGCAGGGGCACATCTTGTAGGCCCTTCAAGCAATGGCCTCTAGTTATATGTCCATACACTGTGGCGCTTAATTCTCTCAGTGGTTCAGTGAGTGACAGATCACTTCACGGATCAGGAAAGACACACTAAATCTGCCCAGGGTCATGCGGCTCATAAATGCCAGATTCTGGGTTTTAGTCCCAGTCATGTGGCTACATTGGTCCCAGTGGTTACATTTTCTGAAAATGTTCCTTGGTTCCCCACTTTGGTTGTGGTTCATTTTTATTTTATTTCGCTTCACTGGTCTCCTTTTGAGGCAGGTCTCATGGTTCAGACTGACCTTCTATTTGCTGTGTTGCAGAGAGTGACCTTTTTTATCCTCCTGCCTCTACTTCTCAAGTGCTAAGATGACAGATGTGTGCCACGACATCCAGCTTTGAATGCAGTACCCAGGTCTTCCTGTCAGGCAAGCACCTTACCTCTGAGCTACATCCTCAGCCCTGAATGCCCGAATTAATGCTACACCTTTTATTCTGTGTACTTTGGTGTGTACTGGATATCTGCCACCCCATTTCCAAAGTGTAGAGTTTTGGTTATTTTTGAAATATTAAATAGTTGAGTCTCTCTCTTTTTTTTATTAATTACACTTTATTCATTTTGTATCCCCCCATAAGCCCCTCCCTCCTCCCCTCCCAATCCCACCTTTTCTCCCCTTTCTGCATGCATGCCCCTCCCCAAGTCCACTGAACTAAGCAAAAGAGAGGACCCTAACTAAAATGCTCAATCCCCATCCTGAAAGGCAAAGAGGATGGACATCAGAAGAAGAAAACAGGAAACAACCTAGGAACCTGCTACAGAGGGCCTCTGAAAGCCAGAAGAAGAAAACAGGAAACAACCTAGGAACCTGCCACAGAGGGCCTCTGAAAGCCTCTGCGCTGCAGACTGTCAAAGCAGATGCTGAGCCTGATGGCCAACTGTCGGGCAGAGTGAATGGAATTTTATGTTGAGTCTCTTAGTGGAGCTAGATTCCTGTCCAGTCAAAAATGCTATTGGTGGCTCTCTAAGGCAATCTTTGTAGTAAATTCTAATGGTGCATTTAAGAATGACAAGTGTCACTTATTTAAATTGGTGAGGGGCATCCTGAGTAGGGATTAGAGAAACAGTCTGCCTTTCCTCAGGGAAGAGGTCAACATGCCGTTCTAGTGATTTAAACATTCTGAGCCAGCTTGTCTCTGGATGTTTTTGTTACTTGTGACTATACTTCTCGTTTTTCAAGATTTGTTTTTATTTTATATTTGTGTGTGTGTGTGTGTGTGTGTGTGAGAGAGAGAGAGAGAGAGAGAGAGAGAGAGAGAGAGAGAGAGACTGTCCTTGGAGGTCAGAAGCCATTGGATGCCCTGGAACTAGAGTTACAGGTAACTGTGAGCCACAGAACATGGGTGCTAGCAACACCACACTTGGGATCCCTAGTAGAGGTCCAAGCTCGTGTAACTGCCAAGCCTTCTCTCCAGTTCCCTTTTCTCTTTTTTTGCTTAAGCTATTTGAAGTTAGTTCTGTTGCTATTTGAAGCCAAAAGTACTTTAAATTACAAAAATGTGTTTTGGATTAATCTTTTATAACCTTTAAGGAAGGAGGAAAAGGAACAAGAGAAGGGAGAGAAAGGAGGAGAGTCAGGGGCTTAAATTCACATTCACAAATGAGGGGAAGGAGTTGAGAGGTTCCCTGGCCCTTGAAACCAAGAAGAATGGCAATGTTGCCCTGGGTTCACTTCTGTTTTCAAGTGTAATAACACTTGCTTTGCCTGGGCTAATCTGGGCGCTGCACCCTCAGTACCCTAGCTTCCTCCTCTGTTTCCACAGTGGATGTCTGTCTCTCTAAATGATGCCTCTTGAAGGATTCATAGGTCCAAGCTGGTTGATATGGAGATGCACAGGCCTTTCATCCTTTTCAAAGGTCCATTCTAGGAGACATAGGCAGGTATGCTGTCTGACAGGTAGTGGAGAAGACTTTGGAAGACGTGTGTGTGTGTGTGTGTGTGTGTGTGTGTGTTTATAATGCCTGTGCACATTTCTATGTTTGAGTGTGCACACGTGTTTGTTGATGCATATGTATGCATGTATGCATAGGTCAATCTTTGGTGTAATTCCTCAGGCACCATCTACCTTGGTTTTTGAGACAAAAATCTTTCATTGGCTTTCTTTAATACATATAATATATATTATATTAAAGGTTGGCTGGCCAGCAAGCCCCCAGCTCTACCCAGATTATGAACCTGCACCTTCACACCTGGGTGTTTTCCAACCGGATCTGGAGGTTGAACACATACTGTCATGTGTGCAAGGCAGACACCTTCATGGATGAACTATCACTCCAGTCCATTTCCCTGTGTCCCCAATGAGACATGATGGCTGCAGTATCACAGAGAATGCTGTGCATCCTGATCCTCTTGACTGGGACATTGGTTTGGTTTTGCCCCAGTTGCTATCACTGCTTGAAGAGCACAGATGGCTCTGTTGTGTGAGTTTGGAAGGAGCTACCAGAGACTGTGTAACAACCTCCTCACCAGGAGTCAGGAGCAATCGCAAGGTATCCATGCCAGTGTGGATTAGATGTGACCTCCACTGCTCTTGTGTGTGGTGTTCAGACAGAAGTCAGTCCTCTGGCCTCTCTGAGTGTAGACACTGGGCTTTTCACGTGTTTGGGAGATAAAAATCAAAGCAACATGTGTGCTTTTGTGTTACATAAAAGTAGGAACCCCTGCTTTTCCATCAAGACTCAGTTGGGAGTCTTCGATTCTTTTGCCTCTGGTCTCTCTTCCTGTGGCACTCTATGCAGGTGTATAAGGGATAAGTAAACCCTAGTCACTATGCACCCTTTCCTGTCACTTACTTTCTCTGCTTGTCTTTCTACTGTGTCTGGGCACAGCAGGAGGACTTGCTATGGCCAGAGGAGAAAGCAGAAATGATCACATCTTATTTGAAGCTCAGATCTCAAATTTCTTCTGTTTCATTCACTATCTTGAACTGTACCCATCTCTGAGGCCTGGCCTGTACTAATAACTGGCTGTGGGAAGTGGATTCCCACAGAATAAAGACACAGAATAAAGTCAAACTCAGGAAGATTACTGCAGGCCAATCCAAAGTCAGCCAAGTTCACACACACAAGGAAGGCCGTGTGAGAAAGCAGGGCCAGCTGTGTAGCCCCTGTCTGAACACAGATGTATAAACAACAACCCACCTGTTGAATGCTATTGAAGCTGTGCTGTTTGTTACTCAGTATTATATAGAAACAGATGACAGGTACAAAATGTGTCACTATTTATGATTTTACCTGTGACCATTTTTGGTCTGTCATCTTGAAAAAACATAAGTTTTTTTGTGGGCAAGGAAATGATAACCAAAATCATAATGATAAGAATTGTTCTGAAGGGTTGTGGTGATTGCTCAGCACACCTCACAAGCATGAGGACCTACCTGAGTTTGATCCCCAGTACCCTCGTAAAAAAGAAAGCACCACATATGGCAGTGTGTGCTTATAATGCCAACACTGGGGAGAAAGGACAGGCGGATCCCTTGGCTTGCTGGGCAGCCCAAGTCTGGCCTACGTGGCAGCTTCCAGTAGAACTCACTCCAATCAAGACTGTTTCAAAAGAAGAAAACAAAACAAATGGGCAGCACTCAAGGACTGTTGAGGTTGTCCTCTGATTTCCATAGGCACATGACCCCCCCCCCCCCGATATATTGTATTGTACACACCATGTGGCTAAATTGCTCTAAGCAAAGCCTCACTTTAAAGAAAAAGAATCTGGGGCTGGAGAGATGGCTCAGTGGTTAAGAGCACTGTCTGCTCTTCCAGAGTGCCTGGGTTCAGTTCCCAGCACCCACATGGTGGCTCACAGCCATCTGTGATGTGATCTGCTGCCCCCTGCTGGAATGCAGATGGATAAGCACACAGAACACTCATATACATGAAATAAATGAATAAAAAAAAAGAATCTACACAGTTGGGGGAGTCACCTGGCGAGGAGGAGTTGAAGGGGCAGGAATGAGGGGGTCGTGTTGACTAAAATGCATTGTACACATGTATTTAATTCCCAAACAATAGAAAATTAAGGTGACTGTTATTGTTTCTTCTTCATAGCCATGGGGTCTGAGGCAGATACACCCCCCCCACACACACAGAGAGAGAGAGAGAGAGAGAGAGCATGAGCGGGAGCGAGCGCTGGGCCAAGGTCATCCAGTTGGTTCTTATCTCAGTGCGTGGAGCAGCAGATGCTGTGGGAGGCAGACGGTCGGTCCTCAAATGCTTTCTGGGTGAACAAGTAACCATACTTCTAATTGCATTCTGTTGAATAGGCCTGCGGAGACTTAAAGTAAAACAGTGCATCTGCCTTAAGTGAATATAAATGAAAAGATGACTTTGCTGGCTGTTTCAGTCTTCCACCTGCATCCATTCTGTGCAGAAAACTTGCGGCTTCTCACACTTGTCCACTTCCCTTCATCCTTTGGCACACATGAGCCCTAACCACTGGGTTATTGTTACAAGTAAGAAAACAGACCCTGCTGTTTTGTTCACAGCCATATAGAGCAAGCTTGCCTTATTTCCAGATCTAATTCAATTCCAGGGAAACTGTACCTTGTGGACGATTAAATTGAAAATTGTGGGTGTCTACTGGGTGATTAAATCACTAAATATGTTCTCGACCATAACTCACCGACATCCCTATTCTATGTTGTCCTGTATCTTGCTCACTCAAGAACGGAGGGCAATCTGGCTGTCGTGCACCACAATGAAAGATATTTATGGTGTCTCAAACCTGGAACATCTTCTTCAAGGAGATACAGAGACATCATGCAGTTACTTTAGATGCTTACGGTGCTGAGTACGAAGGGCCCTGACTAATCTCTCTTTTTCTCTTGCCAGTGCTCAGGTATTGGGACATGGAACTGTGAACTATGAGATTGACCTTTCTTGCTTCCCACAAAACAGTCTTCATGCTTCTCTTCTAGGTTGAGGCACAGATGCTAAAGGCTTGCCTCATCCAAACCGAGAATTTTAGGGCAGCAGACAAGGGAAGGGGAGGCTTCGAGGGTGCCAGCTTTGGGAGGTTTGGCAATGTCCATTTGCAAATGGGGAGCCTGCTGCTGTGAGCAGAGATGCTCCACCATAAGAGATGCCCTTCATGGACCAAGGCAGCCGAAAAAAGGTCCAAGTTCATCTGCCGAGTCATTGTTCTTTTAACAAATATTTACTGAGCAGTGCAGCAGGCCCAGGGCATTCAATAATCACGACAATACAGCTGTGTTTGCTGGCTTCTCCCAGCTGAAAAGCAGCGCTCTAATAATTCCCAAATTTGCTCCTTCTACTGCACTGAAAGAACAACCCAGGAAGGGGGCAGGGTGGGAAGACGATGCTTTCATGTTGCTTTTGGTGGTTATTTCACAGTCACATTCAGGGATGCACAGATTACCATTTAAATGTTAAAACTTTTGAAGCAGGTCCGGTGAGTGAGCTTGCATGCATGTGTGTGTACCTCAGTATGTGCATGGAGATCAGAGGACAATTTGGAGTCCATTCTATCCTTCCACTAAGTGGGTTCCAGAGATGGAAGTTATGACTTAAGGCTTGGTGGTAAACACTTTTGCTTGCAGGCATGCACAACCATGCCCTGCTCAGAGTGAGGACTTTTTTTTTTCCCTCCTTCACTTTTTGGCTCTTAAGTGTATAAACTTACAAAAACTCGTGTGTAAGCTTTTATGCAGACACTTGTTTTTATTTTCTAAAGTATGTATTCAGGAACACCATCAATAATTGATGACACCTTTTTGCTCCTTGTTTATCTTTAACAATTAGTTTATCTTTAATAATTAGAGTTGCTAAATGCAATCATGCACCCAAATTCCCATCATCTGTGAGTGGAAGCTCACCCACACTCACTGTTCTCTGGAATTCCAGTAGGTGAGGAAACAGAAGCTTATTGTGGGCCTTGTTTACAGGTCTCTCATGGCTCATAATGCTGAGCCTGTCCTCATTCACATTCTGTTCTCCATGCTTCTTTGGGCAAGTATTTATCTATGTCCCAGCTCTACTTTTCACACTCCACTATTATTCTGTTCATTTTATTTTTTCAGGGTTTTAAAAATTGATTAATTCAATTTACCTCTTGGTCATAGGGCCCTTTCTCCTCTCCTCCCAGGCTCACGCTCCCTCCCGCATCCTTATTCCTCGAATAGAGGAGCCTCCCACACCCAGACGTCTCAGCTCATCTATTCACATGAGGACTGAGTTCCTCTTCCTCCCCTTTGGCCTTGTAGGGAAGTCACATCAGGGGGAAGTGATCAAAATCCAGGCAACATGGGCTGTGTCGGAGATATCCCCCACTCTCCTAACTAGTGGGCCCCCATGAAGCCTAAAATGTCCGTCACACTTATCTTCTTGGGGTCTGTGCATTGTAGTATGTCTATCCTGTACTATATGACCCAAATCCACTTATAAGTAAGTACATACTATATGTGTCTTTCTGGATTGGGGTTACCTCGCTCAGGATGATCTTTTCTGGTTCCATCCATTTGGCTGCAAATTTCATGATTTCCTAGTTTTTAACTGCTGAATAATATTCCGTGGGTAAATGTACCCCAGTTTCTTTATTCATTCTTCAGTTGAGGGACAGCTAGGTTGTTTCTAGTTTTTGCCTATTACAAATAAAGGTGCTATGAATATGATTGAGCAAATATCCTTGTTGTATGATAGAGCATCTTTTAGGTGTATGCCCAGGAGTGGTATAGCTGGGTCTTGCGATATGGCTACTCCCAGTTTCCTGAGAAAGCATCAGATTGATTTCCAAAGTGTTTGTCCAAGTTTGAACTCCCACCAGCAATGAAGGAGTGTTCTCCTCACCCACATGTGTTGTCACTTGAGTTTTTGATATTGGCTATTCTGACAGGTGTAAGATGGAATCTCAGAGTTGGTTTGATTTGCATTTCCCTGATAACTAAGAATGTTGATCATTTCTTTAAATGCTTCTCTGTGATTCAAGATTCTGATGTTGAGAATTCTCTGTTTAGCTCTGTACTCCATTTTTAAGTTAGATTATTTGGTTTGTTGGTGTTTAATTTATTGAGTTCTTTATATATTCTGGATATTAGCCCTTTTTCAGATGCAGGACTGGTGAAGATCTTTTCCCAATCTGTAGACTGCTGTTTTATTCTATTGATAGTGTCCTTTGCTTTACAGAAGCTTTTCAGTTTCAAGAGGTCTCATTTGTTGATTGTAGATCTTGGAGCCTGAGTTGTTGGTATTCTGTTCTGGAAGCTGTCTCCTGTGCCAATGAGTGCAAGGCTTTTACCCACTTTCTCATCTAGCAGATTTAATGTATCTGATTTTATTTTAAGGTCTTTGATCCACTTGGACTTGAGTTTTGTGCAGGGTGATAAATATGGATCTATTTGCATTTTTCTATATTTGGACATCCAGTTCGACCAGCACTCTTTGTTAAAGATGCTGTCTATTTTTTCATTTTATGGTTTTGGCTCCTTTGTCAAAAGTCAGGTGTGCATAGGTGTGAGGATTTATTTCTGAGTCTTTGATTCAATTCCATTGATCAACCATGCCAGTACCATGTAGTTTATTACTATTGCTCTGTAGTATAGCTTGAGGTCAGATATGGAGATACCAATAGAAGTTGTAATACTGTATAGGATTGTTTTTGCTAATCTGTTGTTTTGTTTTTTTTTTCTATATGAAGACTAGAAATGTTCTTTCAAGGTCTGTGAAAAGTTGTGATGGTATTTTGGTGGGGATTACATTGAATCTGAAGATTGCCTTTGGTAAGATGGCCATTTTTAAAATGTTAATCCTACCGATCCATGAGCATGGAAGATCTTTCCATCTTCTGGTATCTTCTTCAATTTCTTTCTTCAGAGACTTGAAGTTCTTGTCATATAGGTCTTCAGTTAGAGTTACCCCTAAATACTTTATATTATTTGTGGCTATTGTGAAGGGTGTTGTTTCCTTAATTTCTTTCTCAGCATTCTTGTCATATGTATACAGGAGGGCTACTGGTTTATTTTTTAATTAATCTTGTATCCAGCCACTTTATTGAAGGAGTTTATCAGCTGCATGAGTTCTTTGGTGAAAAATTTGGGGTCACTTATGTATACTATCATATCACCTATGAATAGCAATATTTTAACTTCTTCCTTTCTGATTTGTATCCCTTTCATCTCCTTTAGTTGTCTTATTGCTCTAGCTATGACTTCAAGTACTATCTTGAAGAGATATGGAGAGTGTGAGGAACCTTGTCTTGTTCCTGATTTTAGTGGTATTGCTTTGAGTTTCTCTCCAGTTAGTTTGATGTGGGCTATGGGCTTACTGTATATATCCTTTATGGGCCTTGTATCCCTGGTGTCTCCAAAACTTTTATCATGAAGGGGTGTTGGATTTTGTCAAAGGCCTTTTCTTTTTTTCATCTAATGAGATGACCATGTGGTATTTTCTTTCAGTTAGTTTATATGGTGGATTGTGTTGATGAATTTTCATATGTTGAACCATTACTGCATCCCTGGGATGAAGCCTACTTGATCACGGTGGATGATGTGTTTGATGTGTTCCTTAATTTGGCTTGAAAGTATCATATTGAGTATTTTTGCATCAATGTTAATAAGGGAGATTGATCTGAAATTTTCTTTCTTTGTTGAGTCTTTGTGTGGTTTAGGTAACAGGGTGACTGTGGCTTCACAGAATTAGTTTGGTAATGTTCCTTCTGTTTCTAGTTTGTGGAATAGTTTGAGGAGTATTGGTGTTAGCTCTTCCTTAAAAGTCTGGTAGAATTCTGCACCAAAACCATTTTGCCCTGGGCTTTTTTGCTGGGAGATTTTGATGGCTGCTTCTATTTCTTTAGGAGTTATAGAGCTTTTTAAGCTGTTTACTTGCTCTTGATTTAACTCTGTCTGGTAGGTGAAATCGATCAAGAAGACAGTCCATTTCCTTTAGATTTTTCCAATTTTGTGGAATACAGGCTTTTGAAGTAAGATTTAACAATTCTTTGGATTTTCTCAGTGTCTATTGTTCCCTTTTTCATTTCTGATTTTGTTAATTTTTATACGGTCTTTCTGTATTTTAGTTAGTTTGGCTAGGGGGTTTGTCTATCTTGTTGATTTTTACAAAGAGCAAACTCATGGTTTCATTGATTATTTATATTGCTCTCTTTGTTTCTAATTTATTGATTTCTGCCCTGAGTTTGATTATTTCCTGCCATCTATTCCTGTTGGGTGTGTTTGCTTCTTTTTTTCTTTTCTTTTTTTTAATATATTTTTTATTTATTCACTTTGTATTCCAGCTGTAGGCCCTTCCCTTGTCTCTTCCTAATCCCTCCCTCCTTCCCTCTTCTCTGCCCATGCCCTTCCCCTAGCCCACTGATAGGGGAGGTCCTCTTTCCCTTCCATCTGACCCTAGCCTATCAGGTCTCATCAAGACTATCTGCATTGTCTTCCTCTGTGGCCTAGTAAGGCTGTCCCCTCCAGCCAGAGGGAGGTGATCTAAGAGTCAGCCACTGAGTTCATGACAGAGACATCCCCTGTTCCCCTTACTAGGGAACCCACTTGGAGACTGAGCTGCCATGGGCTACATCTGTGCAGGGGTTCTAGGTTATCTCTATGTATGGTTCTTGGTTTGAGTATCAGTCTCAGAAAAGACCCCTAGACCCATGTTTTTTGGTTCTGTTGCTCTTTTTGTGGAGCTCCTGTTCCATCCAGGTCTTTCTATCTCCCCCTTCTTTCATAAGATTTCCTGTACTCTGTCCAAAGTTTGGCTATGAGTTTCAGCATCTGCTTTAATACCCTGAGATTTTACCTTATACCTATCAAAATGGCTAAGATAAAAAACTCAAGTGACAACACATGCTGAAGAGAATGTGGAGAAAGGGGAACTCTCCTCCATTGCCGGTGGGAATGTAAACTTGTACAACCACTATGGAAATCAATCTAGCACTTTCTTAGACAATTAGGAATAGCGCTTTCTCAAGATCCAGCTATACCACTCCTCGGCATATCTCCAAAAAATGTTCAAGTACACAACAAGGACATTTGCTCAACCATGTTTGTAGCAGCTTTAATTCTTACTAGCCAGAATCTGGAAACAACCCAGATATACCTCAGTTGAGGAATGGATACAGAGATTGTGGTACATTTACGCAATGGAATACTACTCAGCAATTAAAGACAAGGAAATCATGAAAATTACAGGCAAATTGTGGGAACTAGAACAGATCATCCTGAGTGAGGTAAACCAGACTCAGAAAGATACACAGGGTATATACTCACTCATAAGTGGATATTAAACATATAATATAGGATAAACATACTAAAATCTGTACACCTAAAGAAACTAATCAAGAAGGATCTGGCTAAGATGCTCAATACTCATTCAGAAAGGCAAAGAGGATGGACATCAGAAAAGGGACAAAACAGGGAACAGATAGGAGCCTACTTCAGAGGGCCTCTGAAAGACTCTATCCAGCCGGGTATTAAAGCAGATTCTGAGACTCATAGCTTATTTTTATCTAAAGTTTTCAGGTGATCTGCTAGGTTGCTAATATGGGATATCTCCAATTTCTTTATGAAGGCTCCTAGTGCTACATTCTTTCCCCTTAGCATTGCTTTCATGGTGTCTCATAAGTTTGGGTAAGTAGTCTCCTCATTTTCATTGAATTCTAGGAAGTCTTTTTTCCTTTACGTACCCAGTGGTTATCGAGCAGAGAGTTGTTCAGTTTCCGTGAGTGTGTAAGCTTTTGTTGTTGTTTCTGTTGTTGTTCAGGTCTATCCTTAATCCATGGTGATATGAAAAAGAACAATGGGCTAATTCAACTTTCATATATTGGTTGAGGTTTGTTTTGTGACTGATTCTACGGTCAATTTTGGAGAAGGTTCTATGTGGTGCTGAGAAAAAAAAGTATATTTTTTTGTGCTTGGGTGACAAGGTCCACAGGCATCTATTAAGTCCATTTGATTCATGACCTCTGTTAGCTTCATTATTTTTCTGTTTAGCTTCTGTCTCAATGATCTGTCCTCAGTGAGGGTGTGGTATTGAAGTTCCCATTATTAATGTGTTAGAATCAATGTGTGATTTAAGCTTTAATAATATTTCTTTAAGAATACAAGTGCCCTTATATTTGGGTCATAGATATTTGTTTGTAATCTTTTCAAATATTTTATTCTGCTGGGTGTGGTGCTACATGCTTTTAATTCCAGTGCTTAGGCAGAGGCAAGCAGAGTTTGAGGCCAGCCTGGTCTACAAAACAAGTTCCAGAATATCCAGGGCTCTGTTACACACACACACACACACACACACACACACACACACACACACACACTTGTCTTGAAACCCCCCAAACAAACAAACAAACAAACAAAATTATCCTTTTTGCATTGTTTTGTTTTGTTTTGTTTTGTTTTGTTTTGAGGTGGGTTCTCTCTACATAACCCTGACTGTCCTAAACTCACTACACAGACCAGACTGGCCTTGAACTCATAGAAATCAACCTGCCTCTGCCTCTGAAGTTCTGTGATTAAAGGCGTGTACCACAACCCCCTGGAACCTTCTTAAGAATATCATCTTGCGTAACACTTACAGGGGAAAAAAGAAAAAAAAAATTGAGAGACATCTATGAAGTCCGGAGAAACTATCATACACAAAAAAAACTCAAGAGGATGTACACATTGAGTACAGTTCTTACTGAGGCTGGGGAAGGGTGAGATGTTCTGGAGCTCCAGTTATAGGTAAGCCACTTGGCCTGGATGCTGAGAACTGACTTTAGGTCCTCTGCAAAAGAGCAGCACTGTGTTCTTACTGCTGACTCTCTCTAGCATTTGTTCTATGTATATATGTATGTATGTATGTATGTATGTATGTATGTATGTATGCATGTATGTATGTATCTACATTAAATTATAAAAAAAAACCTTCCATGTTCTGGATACATGTTTTCAGATGTGTGCATTTCACACATTTTTTTCCCCATCCTGTGTCGCCACCCCCCCCCCCCAGATGTTGCATGGCCAGTGGAATGTTTTTCCATTTTATGCATTCTGATTTTTTTTTTCTGTTGTCATTCATGTTTTCCTTGCCACTTCTAGCTTCTTCTAGCCCAAGGTCACAAGGCTCCATTCCCATGTTCTCTTCTGAGCGTTTTACAGCCATAGCTCTCATCCATAGCTCTATGGTCCACTTGCCGTAATCTGTGAGGAGGAAAAGCAAGCTTTACCATGACCTCTCAGCTCCCAACTGTTTTTGCTAAAAATGTGATTCCTTCCTAGTAAATAGTCTTAATATCCATGTCAAAAATCAATTGAGAATTGCTACAAAGGTTTAATTTTAGATTTAATTTTGTTGTATTTATGTCATTTCCTCATTTCTCTCTCTTCTATCTTCTCTCTGTCTCTTTCCTTTCTGTTTCTCTATCTCTCCTCTCTCTGTATCTATCTCTGTCTCACTCTCTCTCCACTGTGTCTCTTTTCTTTTTGTTTCTGACACTGACTTTCTCTTATCTATCTTCCTCTCCTCTCTTTTTTCTCCTCTCTCGCCTATCTCTTTCTACCTATCTCCGTGTCTCTTCTTTTTCTGTATCTCTATGTATCTGTCCTTCTCTGCCTCTTCTTTGTCTTTATCTCTCTGTCTCTCTCCCAGGGCCTTACACATGATAAGTAAGTACACGTAGCTTTATTTTCCCCCCACTCCAGCTCAAGCCCCAAGTCCACTGATATCTCTGTCAGCCTTTAAATGGCACTATGCGCTATTAATTTCAGTGAGTTGGTGAAAATCCTTGGAATTGTGAGGTGTGGATTTCCTCTGCACTTATAGGAAGGTTCTGAGTGTTCTGGGCCCTTCATGCTTCTCAATGGGCTTTCAGATCAGCTCACTGTGGTCTGCAAAGCAGGCAGTTGGATATTGGAAGGGATTATGATGAATCCGTAGATCTATTTGGGGAATATTTTAATCTTACTACTAAGTCTTCAAATCTACGAATTGGAAATTTCTCTTTATTTAGACAATGTGAAATTCTTTTGAGCAATTTTATTTTTTTTGCAATTTTCCACATATGTGTAGCATTTCTTTTAGTGAGTTAATGCCTACATATTTTATTCTTTTTGATACTTTCTTTTGTTGAATTGTTGTTGTTTTTTTTTCAGATTACTTTAAGTTGTTCATTGCAGGTGTCAAGAAATATTGCTAATTTTTTCCTATTGATCTTAGATCCTGCTAAGTTATTGAACTTGTTTATCAGTTCTAATAGGTGTGTGTGTGTGTGTGTGTGTGTTTATTTGTACATACGTTCTTCAGGCTTTTTTTTTTTAATGCATGATCTTAACATTTACAAGTCAAGTCAATTTTACTTCTTTTGCAATTCAATGTTATTGTTATTGTTACTATTACTATCATTTTGTTTGCTGGCCTATGTGACTGGCTTGACTAGCAATATTATTTCTGTAGAATGTGTAATAGAAAATATGAGAATGGGACTCTAGTTTTGTTCCTGGTCATATGATGTGGTCTAGGGTGTTTAGATACATTCCCTTTAATACTTCTTTTTTCTATTAAATTTTTATTTTTTATAGTAATTACAGTTTATTTACTTTGTATCCCAGCTGTAGCCCCCTTCCTCATTCTCTCCCAATCCCTTTAATACTTCTTTGGCTGTGAATGATTCTGCTCTTAGATTAGGTGTGCTTTGTTATGTTTTGTAACATGAAAGCTTGTTGAGTTTCATCAGAGGCTTTCTCTGTGTTTACTAAGATGATCACATTTTGGGTTTCTATGATCTGTGTGTGTGTGTGTGTGTGTGTGTGTGTGTAAGAGGGGAGTGATGGGAGGAGGGAGAAGATGGAGAGGAGAGAGAGGGAGAGGGGAGAGGGGGAGAGAGAAAGGTAGGAGAGGAACAGGGAGAGGGAGAGGGAGAGACAGAGAGAGAGAGACACAGAGAGGTACTTAAGTGCCTGTGAAAGCCAGGGGGCAACCTCAGGTGCCATCCACCTTGTTTCCTTCTTCTTTATTTTAAATTTATTTTTTAATTGATTCACTTTACATCCTGATCATTACCCCCTTCCTCTTCTCCTCCCAGTCCCGCCCTTTCTCCCTCCCTCTTCTACCACCCACTTCCCCTAGTCCTCAGGGCTCTCCCTTCTTTCCTACCAACTGACCCCAGCCTATCAGGTGTCATCAGGGCTGCCTGCATCCTCTTCCTCTGTGGCCTGGCAAGTCCACCCCGGCAGTGGGAAGTGATGGAGGAGCAGGCAACAGAGTCCATGTCAGCAACACCCCCTGTTCTCCCATACTAGGGAACCCACTTGGAGACTGAGCTGCCTATTGGCTACAGCTGAGCAGGGGGCCTTGGTTCTCCACATGCATGGTCCTTGGTTGGTTGGTGCATCAGTCTCCGCAGGCTTCCTTAAGCCTTGATTTGTTGGCTCTGTAGGTCTTTTTTGGTGCTCCTGTCCCCTTCGGGTCATTTGGACCTCACAGGTAGGCTAAGCTAGTGAGCCTTAAAGGCCCATCTGCCTCCATCTCTCCTGTCCTGGGAGTATTAGTGTATACTATGACACCATGATCTTTTATCTGAGTTCTGTGACTGAACTCAGTTCCTCATGCTTATATGAAAAGCACTTTCCTGACTGAGCTATCTCCCCAGACCATCTGAATGATCATAGTCCTGGTGGTCTAACCTGTGACAGTTCTTGTCATTAAACCTTTGCACTGGAGTTTCACTTGGAGCATCCCAGCTCTAATAAATCTCCACCTAGAGGACAGATACATTCTCTCAGCTCCCAAATGTCAACAAGCACAGCCTTGACTTTGTGCAGACTACATTTTTGGATGGGTGGAACACCTTGGATATCTCACAAGTGTGTGCCTCTTGCCTTTGCAGCACCCTACCTTTTCTCTCCGTGATAGTTTTGAGCAGAGTTCCTACTTGGTAGAAGCATAGGGGTAATTATTCAACCCCATTAGTCAAGAGCCCTTAAAAAAATAACAGACTGCTGGACTGACATTCTGTCTCTTTCCCAGTTCAGTTGAATAATATCACCAAGTCCTACAAAATTAAAATCAAGTTTGAAACGGGGTTTGTTAATTACAGTGTTTAACTGTTGTCGGTATTGTTTCCTTGGAGATTAATGAGGTGAGTTATTGTCGCATAATTAGACTGTAGTATATCTCATCTTGTACAAACCCTTGCGATTCTCTGCTGTCCCACTACTGTTTGAAGGTTAATTTCACTTTGCCAGGATAGACTTGGCAAGATGCTGTCTATTGAAATATGTTTTTAATTATATTTGAAAGTCATTAGTCAAGGGCTCTGCCAGGCTGTTCTGCACACACTTGTGGAGAAATCCAGTCACAGTTGAACTCATTATGGTTACCTAGCTCAACACCAAGTACCCCTGGGCAAGGAGAGAGGGCACCCACAGTCTGTGTCAGGGCTCAGTTTGGTCCAAGCTTATGTTGTTTTTTGGGGACATTTGTGAGGTTCAGTTTTGTCCACCATGCAGCCCACATGGCAGATGAAGAGGAGGGTGGCCAGGGCAGATGTTTGTCTGTGATGTAGTAGTCTCTGTGCCTTCACCAGTCACCTCAGCTTATCCTCTAGGGAAAAGAAGCTGTTCATTCCTTCTCACTGGGGACATGTAGACAGTTATTCTGCATGGGTGGAGTCAGGATACAAGGAAAAGCCTAGGAAAACCGAGGCTGGATCTCCCACCAGTCAGCACATCCTGGCAGCTAGACAGTCCTTGGGTGCATGTGCTTGGTCACTGCAGATGCATCTTCCTTGGCTGCTCTGTCCCTGTCCAGTAAGGAAAGAACAGGGAATCACTTGACAATATGATGCAGAAGCCATGGGCTAAGATGAGAGCAGATGACAGAGAAGAATGACACGTGGGTGGGAATTCAGGTCTCCTGTGTCTTTAGGAGTGTGTCTTAGGCACTGCAGCTGAGAGGCAGAGCACATCTAGAAATGCAAGCAAGGGATATTCTATGCACAAGCAAGGGCTATTCCATACACAAACAAGAGATAGCTCATATACAAACAAGGGATATCCCAGACAGGAAGCTGAGGATGAGACACAGGGGTGGGCATGTGTTTGGATTGGGCTGTGCTTTGTCTTATCATTCTCTTTATAGCAAAGTGGACCCCATAGTCATCTCTGTACAGAAGTTGAAGCAAATAAGACAGCTCATGACAGCCTCTATTTAAAACATCTTCCCCACCCTGGTGTGTGTGTGTGTGTGTGTGTATGAGAGAGAGAGAGAGAGAGATGGAGGCAGGTGATCCTTCGGTATTGGGTCCTCATATTCTTCTTTGCCTGTGACAGTTTCTTGCTATTTGCCATTGCATACGCCAGGTTATCTGACCTGCAAGTTTTGTGAATTCTCTTGCCTCTGCCTTTCACCTTGCACTAGGACTACAGATGCACACTTCTGGGGATCAAATTTAGTTCCTCACACTTGTGTGGCAAGTGCTTTACTTTCTGAGCCATCTCCCCAGCCCTGCTTCCATTTTTAAAGATTGATTCGTGTTTTGGTGTGATCACATCTGGAAACAAAGAGCCCTGACTAGTCCTGGTGTTAGAAGGCCTTTTGCTTGCGTGTGCATGCATAAGTGGACTTATATGTACAGGTGTGTGTGTGTGTGTGTGTGTGTGTGTGTGTGTGTGCATGTAGACTGTCCATCATGTAAAAATGTACTTCTCTTTCCATACTGCCATGGAAAGATTATGCCATGGTGTTGATTATCTCGCAGAGGAGGATGCCTTGTTCAGAAAGGAACATCATTCTTTAAATTCACCATTTTGGCCAATATCTGAGGGTTGTAGATAACCAAGCAGGAAGTCTGCTAGAAAAGTGGCCACTGAGAATGAGTCTAGTCCTCGCCACCTCTGCAGGCCCAGTGGGGTGATTCAAAGTTACTGTCCCTGACATGACATACATGGCAGTAACGTTGGGTTTCCAGGGCATGTTCAGGAGTTGCATGTACTGGCGAACCTGTCTTTCTAAGGCTCCCGTTTTCATCTTCAGTGGGGGCAGTACATGGTGGTTAAAGCAGGAACTCCTGCTTGCGTTTGCATTCTGACTACTGATGCCTGTCAGTGCTCAGGAAGCCCTTTGACTTCTTTGTCCTCAGTCTCCACCTTCACAGGGATTTTCTGAAGCTCAGTATGTGCTGGAGCCAGCCCCCTGTTGGGGTTACTCTATCTTATTGCTGTGTACAGATGGCCTCCACATTGTCGAGAATTAAGCAGGAATGCTGTAGAGTGAGGCAGCAAGCGAGATCTCTGAGACTCTGCACACCCAATGTGTGCCCAGGGCAACACAGGTGCTGTGTGCTCTTTCCATGTCAGGTATTCATACCAGCCACTGCTGAGAGACATACCAGCCATGTGGACAGTTGTGCCAGCCACTGAGGAGAGTCATACAACCCTGTTGGGGGTTGGTCTGATGCTCATATATTGATGTTAATTGCTGGCCCTCAAGATCTGGTTCTGCCTGGATACACCTACCTCTGTTGTGTAAATCTATCTGATTGACTGATTAAATGGCCTATACCTGAGCAGGGCAGAATGGGGTAGGAGTGGCTATGGTTTCCAGGCTCTTGAGGAAGGAGAGTCATGGGAGAGAGACAGACAGGAAGAGAGGAGGCAGGAGGACACCACAATGGATTAGCATGTGGGCCGGGAGGAAGGACTCCAAGTATGGCGTGGATGAAAAAAAAAAAAAAAACACACCAAATATAAGCAAGTACTCATAAGATTATGGATGGAAGGTAGCTCAGATAAGGATGGTTAAAGTGGATGGCATTGGATAGGGGCTGGCAGGTGAGGCTGTTGAGAGAGCATAGGTGAAATATCTGCCCAGCCCGAGGTAAATAGGCAATATAAAATCTAACAGGTGCTTATTACCTTATTATTTGGGGTAGCAGGGTAAATAATAACTGTCACAATAATTACAGCCTAATAATAAACATTCGTTAGGCCATACCTTTTAAATTTACAAAAAGCCAAAGTCTTTAAGGGTCAATTCTTGTCATGATACCCTCTGAGGAAGTCATCTCCTTGGCCCTCCATGCAGAGGCTCCAGGATCCCTGGCATGTACACAGAGTGCCACTTGTATTATTTTTCTGGGGAAAAACATGTTTAGGTTGGACCTCAGGCTGTTCAATGTACAGGGAGGGTTCTACGCCTCAACTCTGCTTAACATGGGATGATCAGTGTTTTCTCCAGGAGATACCTGAGAAGGCATGTCAGCAGAAATCCTACAGTGTCCCCAAAGCTCAAACTCTTAGGAGACCCTCATTAGTCTGAGACACAGATAAGCAGAGATTAGGGTGTTGGCGAAGAAGTGTGAGAAAAAGCTCTCCAATTTCCTGTTAACCTGACAAGATCTAGACTCACCAATGAGACAAGACTCTGGATTTTCTGTGAGGAAGCTTCTAGATTGACTTAACTGAGGTGAAAAGAGCCCCCCTGAGAGTGTGTAGAATCATCTGGGAAGACAGTCTCTGCCTACATCAGACTAATCAATGGGCATTTCTGCGGGGGGATGCCCTGGTTGTTGATGTGGGAGGAAATGGCCCACTGTAGCAACACCAATCCTGAGAAAATGGCGTCCGCGCTTGTGCCTGTGCCTGAGCCGCCCAGCAGCCTTCCTCCGTGCTGCTTGCTTCCAGCTCCTACTTGAGCTCCTGGCCGGACTTCCTCGGTGATGGACTGTGAACTGAAACTGTGAGCCAGAGACCTTCCATTTCCCAAGTTGCTTTTGGTCAGAGTGACTCATCACAGCAACAGAAGTGAATCTTGCACAGTCCATGACTAAATAGAAGGGAAAAAGAGAGCGAGCACCAGCATTCACTCCTCTCTTCATTCTAATTGTGAATGCAGCGTAGCCAGCTGCCTTAACTTCCTACTGACTTTTAAGCCAGATGGCCTCTACCCTCAAATGTGAGCCCAGACAAACACTCCTTCTTTAAACTGATTTTATCAGGTGTTTTGTCACAGCAATGAGACAAGTAGTTAGGAGAGCCAACACTCAGTCAGCGGCCATTTTCCTTCTGCCTTCAGAAATCATCACATGATCTTTGCTTTCTCGAGGAGGAAACCCAGAGAGGTACTGCTGAGGCCTACAGTCTAACAGCAGCTATAGCAGAGACTCTAGAGCACCTTTTGAAAAACATAAGAAAAATTTTATTTTTAAAAAATTTTATTTATTTATTTATATTTATTACAATCTATTCACTTTGTATCTCAACTATAGCCCCCTCTTACATCCCCTCCCAAGCCCACCCTCCCTTCCTCTTCTCCTCCCATGCTCCTCCCTTAGTCCACAGATAGGGGAGGTCCTTCTCCCCTTCCATCTGACCTTAGCCTATCATGTCTCATCAGGACTGGCTGCATTATCTTTCTCTGTGGCCTGGTAAGGCTGCCTCCTCCTTAGGGGGAGGTAATCAAAGAGCTAGCCACTGAGTATCATGTCAGAGACAGTCCCTGTTCTCTTTACTAGTGTACCCACTTGGAGACTGAGCTGCCATGGGCTACATCTGTGCAGGGGTTCAAAGTTATCTCCATGAATGGTCCTTGGTTGGAGTGTCAGTCTTAGAAAGGACCCCTGGGTCCATATTTTTTGGTTCTGTTGCTCTCCTTGTGGAGCTCCTGTTCCCTTCAGGTCTTTCTATCTCTTCCTTCTTTCATAAGATTACCTGTACTCTGCCTAAAGTTTGGCTATGAGTCTCAGCATCTGCTTGCATTCCTTGCTGGGTAGAGTCTTTCAGAGGCCCTCTGTGGTAGACTTCTGTCCTGTTCCCTGTTTTCTCCCTCTTCTGATGTCTGTCCCGTTTGCCTTTCTGAGTGAGGATTGAGCATCTTACTCAAGGTCCTCCTTCTTGTTTAGCTTCTTTAGGTGTACAGATTTTAGTATGATTATCTTATAGTATATGTCTAATATCCACTTTTAAGTGAGTATCGACCACGTGTGTCTTTCTGCTTCTGGTACATGCCAATCGTAGCTCCCTCTCTCCTCTTCTCCCGATCCTTTCCTCCTCTCTTCTCCCTTCCCCTTACCCTTTTCCTCAGAGGCCAGGAAAGGTAGTCCCATTAGGGGGAAGTGATCAGAAAGCAGGCAACAGACTCCATGTCAGAGACAGCACCTACTCTACTTAGTAGACCCCCACAAAGACCAAAGCTGCCCATCTCTTACATATGTGTCAGTGGCCCAAGTGAAGTCCATGCATGCTCTTTGGCAGGTGTTTTAGTCTCTGTAAGCCCCCAATGGATCTAGGTTAGTTGCCTCGTTGGTTTTCTTGTGGAGTTCATGTCCCTTCTGGTTCATTCTATCTCTTCCCCTATTCTTCCACAGGACTCCTTGAGCTCAGCCTAATGCTTGGCTGTGAGTCTTAGTATCTGTTTTGATCCCTGCTGGGTGGAGCCTCTCAGAGGAAAGTTATGCTAAGCTCCTGTTGGTAAACATAGCAGAGTATCATTAATGGTGTCCGGGGGGTTGGCTCTCTCCTATGGGGTGGGTCTCAGGTTGGGCCATTGGTTGGACATTCCCTCAGTCTCCACTCTGTCTTTATCTCTGCACATCTTATAGGCAATATAAATTTTGGGTTGAAGATTTTGTAGGGGTGGGTTGGTGTTCCCCTCTCATCACTATAAGTCCTGCCTGGCTAGAAGGTGGCCTGCTCAGTCTCCATGTCCCCCACTTCTAGGAGGCTCAGCTAGAGTCATCCCCATATCCTCCCTGTAGTCTACCTTGTCTCACGTCTCCAGCTTGTCTCAGAGATGTCCCCCCTTTTTCAGTTTCCCTTTTTTCTCCGAGCCCTCTCACCTCACCTCTCTACTCTTCCCACAGCTGATCTCCTCCTCATTTCCCTTCCCACACCCTCTTCATCCACTTCCACTGTCTATTCTATTTTTTTCATCTGAGTGAGATTCAAGCATCCTTCCTTGGACCCTCCTTGTTATTTAGCTTCTTTGGGTCTGTGGATTGTAATATGGTTATCCTGTAAAATATGGGTAATATCTGCTTATAAGTGAGTACATACCATGTTTGTCTTTCTGGGTCGGGGTACCTTACTGAGGATGATCTTTTCTAGTTTTATCCATTTGCATAAAAATTTCATGGTTTCCTGGTTTTTAATAGCTGAGTCATATTCCATTGTATAAATGTACATTTTCTTTATCCATTTTTCATTTGAGGGACATCTAGGTTGTTTCCAGTTTCTGGCTATTATGAATAAAGCTGCTATGAACATAATTGAGCAAATGTCCTTGTGGTAAGGTAGAACATCTTTTGGGTTTATGTCCAGAAGTGGTATGGCTGGGTCAAAACCCAGAATAGCTAAAATAATCCTGTACAATAAAAGAACTTCTGGAGGTATCTCTATCCCTGATTTCAAGCTGTACTACAGAGCAATATTACTGCATGGTACTGGCATACAAACAGACTAGTTGATCAATGGAATCTGGAAAGAACCAGAAATAAATCCACATACCTACAGATACTTGATTTTTGACAAGGAAGCCAAAACTATACAATGGAAAAAAGACAGCATCTTCAACAAATGGTGCTAGTCTAACTGGATGTCTACATATAGAAAAAAGCAAATAGATTTATATGTATTGCCCTGCACAAAACTCAAGTCTAAGAGAATCAAAGACCTCAACATAAAACTAGATTCAATATATCTACTTGACAAAGTGGGAATCAGTCTTGAACTCATTGGGACAAAAGACAACTTTCTGAACAGAACACCAATAACTCAGGCTCTAAGATCAACAGGTAATAAATGGGACCTCCTGACACTGAAAAGCTTCTGTAAGGCAATAGAACAAAATGGCAACCTAAAGACTGAGAAAAGATCTTCACCAACCCTATAAGTGACAATGGGCTAATATGCAAAATACTTAAAGTACTCAAGAAATTAAACACCAATAAACCAAATAATCCAATTTAAAAATATGTTCAGAGCTGAACACAAAATTTTCAATAGAGAACAGCTGAGAAGTGTTGGCTTAGAGTTTTTTTCACCAAACCTACTTTATTTAGGGTTCTTAAGCACCTTTACCTCCCCGCACCGTCCCACACCTTAGGTAGGAGATTAGTAAGGAAAAGGGCTATAGACCTCTTTTATCTACTTCCTGCTGATTAGGGTTGATAGGTCATTAGGGGGATTACCAGGCTCAGTCATCAGGATACCAGCATCAAGGTCAACATGAAGCTACAAAATAAAGTCATGGAAATTCACAAGACTCAGTTGGATTGCCTGGAGAAGCTCTCTAGAATGTTTCCCTCTGTGAAGTCAAGTGTCAAAGCACGAGAGGACCAGAGCAGCAATGTCAACCCAAAAAGCGATGTCTCTGTGTAGGCCTCTATATATGTCCTTTCCTCAAAGTCCACCCAGGGATGCTTCAGCTGGCCACAGTCACACCCCTCGCATGTGAGGGATCACAACAAAACATCATGTGTCCTCTCACAAGCCAACCTGGGCAAAACATCCCAGCTTGCAGCAAAACATCACATGACAAAATTCAGTCTTCAAGGAAACCAGAAATTTTCACTTCAGAGAAGCCCTTAAAGAAATGTTCAAAGTCCTTAGTCATCAGGGAAATGAAAATCCAAATGACTCTGAAATTTCATCTTACACCTTTCCGGATGGCTAAGATCAAAAACTCAAGTGACGGCACATGCTGGCGAGGTTGTGGAGAAAAGGAAACACTCCTCCATTGCTGGTGGGATTGCAAAGTTGTTCAACCGCTTTGGAAATCAATCTGGCACTTTCTCAGAAAATTGGAAATGGTTCTACCTCGAGAGCACTTTTGATCTGCACCATCCTGCCTGACAGGAGTATGCGCTTGTCAGGGGTGAGGTAACCTGCTGTTCCTTTCTGTTAGGCTTATCTGGGATGCCAGGTCTATCCTGCACCTGCTGTGGGGAGGCTCCTGGACTGAGCAGTCACCTGGATGCAGGACTCCGTGGTTCTGCTCTGAATCACTTGCCATGCCAATATGACAATGGCATCTGGCTGTGTATACATCATATCCCGGGGGGGGGGGGAGTCACCAGCTTGATTCTTTAGCTCCTTCAGGTCTGTTTTCTTGCAGACAGACCTGAACTGTGCCTCTCCCAGCCTCCTGGATTTCTTTACCTTACATTTTCAGATAGAAACCCTGCCCTTTGAGGAAGCTGAGTTTCTTTGATTTAAACTCTTCCAGTCCTAGTTTAATTTCTTTTTCCTAAAGTGCTTTGCTGGCCTTTTTGAATCAATCAGTTTTGTCATAGTGGGTCTGATGCTTCCCTGAGATGCACGTAAATTATCCATTATAACCATTGACTCTGCTCCTGGGAGGTAGGGAGAGGTTCAGCCAGCTTTGTCAGGCCTGGTCTCTTTCTACAAACTGTGCTGTGTCCAGCCCTCACCCATTTACATTCTGCTAAGAACTCAGTCCTTTCAGGCCTTAGTTCAGGCCTTGTTCTTAGGAGAGAACAAACAATTCACTGCCAAGGCTGCCATAAGCTTGCCTGACCTTGGTCTTTACTGACCTGCTGTCCTCTACTCTGTAGTCACTCTGCAGCCAGGACAAGTTGTGCATCCTTATGTCAGCTCCACAGCCTGGAGCCGAGGCAGGACTCTTCTCTCTAACCTCAGCACAGACATCGCATTTCAGTCCAGGCTGTTAGTGGCACTGCTGGTCACTAGGTGTTATGGTCAGTAACGTAACACCTTTTTAAATTCTTTTTTTTTTTTGCTGATGTTGTAACACATGATTAGTGCACATTCTTAGGGATATGAACGGTAAAGCATGAATGGCCTGTGTTTTGCAATAGGAGCTACTGTGTAGCAACAGCCCACAGTGGTGATGAGCATCTCTAGCCTTCTGTAGTCCATTGCTTTGTAGGAGCCTTCAAGCTCTGGACCACTGCCTTCTCCCAGTGATGCAGCACAAGAGAAGTCTTTTTTTAACCTGTTGCTAGATAGGAAAACAGGCTCTGTGGATGAACTCTGCTATTTGCACCAGTTGAAAGTTCCTAAGCAAAAAATTCAGTAGAGCAAAGGCGTGACTAGATGGTCACTTGCGTGCCATTTGAATATTTGAAGGGGCTAGGTTGACATATTTTCCCTAGAACGTCATTCTTACCAAGTCTGATCCTGTAAGTGGTTCTCAACCTTCCTAATGCTGTGACTCTTTAATACATTTCCTCATGCTGTGGTGACCCCCACCCATAAAATTATTTTTGTTGTTTCTTCATAACTGTAATTTCGCTACTGTTATGAATTGTAATGCAAATATCTGTGTTTTCCGATGGTCTTAGGAAACCCCTGTGAAAAGGTCCATTTGGCTTTCCAAAGGAGTCCCGACCCACAAGTTGAGAACCATTGTTGTAGAGCATCCTTCAGGTGGGAGCAACATTCATTTCACCCACTTGACACACTTCCATAAATTTCAAAAGACTCTGTGGATAAAATGAAGGAGCATGTGGAGTGCCCTTTTGCCCATTGTGTGTGGCTCCTGGTTTTTGTAGGTTTGGGCATGGCTTGGTTTCTAGGAATCCCTAAAGACTTTTTCTTTATGCTTCTTTTTGCCTTTCCCTTTTCTCTGGCTCAGATTTACTCCGATAAGATCTCTTCTGGCACAGAAGCAGCTCCGCATGTGACCTCTGAGCTCAGCATCACCTTGTGCTGGTCCCATTGTATCTAGCTCCCTGCCCCCTGCTCCCTGCCCCTCGCCCCCTGCCCAATCTCTAGCAATTGGTGTGTGATCTCTCTCTAGTCTTACCACCCAGCCTAAAGCTTGAATCTGTCAACATTTATTTTTATACACAACTCAGTATCTTACCTTAAGCCTATAAAACAAGGTGAGCTCTACCTGGGTCACCATGCCTTCCGTCAAGCATCTCCTCTGACAGGTATGAGCTCTCAAGTGGTCCCAATCCTTTCAGGGTATTTTCCCTGCAGGGCAAAAGGGTTAGGGAGGTGGTGATATATGTTGACTAGAACGCTGAGTGTGGCCTTTGGAGACCAGCAGACCTAATTCTGTCATTTAGAAGCTCTGTGTCCTTGGGCAAATGACATGAACTTTTGGAATTTTCATTTGTCATCTGTCCAATGGGAATTATAGTACCTTTGATGGGGATGCCTCACACCTACTGTTAAATTCCAAAATCCAAGCTGGAAGGGAAAGAAAAAGAAATTAAGAGAGAAATAAAAAGAAAAAGTGAGTGAGTCAAATGTCTCTTGAAGCCTAAGAAATTGAAAATCATTTCACAATTCTTCACTAAGTCTAGCATAGTGAGTTTTTCTCCCAGCTATGAAAACAGGTTATTGGTTCTCCATCAGCATCTGCTAGGTCAGTAGCTTGAAAGCAGAAGACATAAACCTCAAAATCACATTCAGTACAAAGACTCTGATAGGGGAATGTGGGACCGGAGACCTGTTCTAGCGGCAAGATAATGACAATAATAATACTCTTTATTAATAACATCTGCAATGATGCTATTTATCCAGGGAACTCAAGAACATCTGTATGTTTTCTGAACTCATGTAAGGTTTTGAACAAAGAAAGAATTGGCCATGAACTCTACCCTTGCTATTTGTGTTATCTCGTATTAAGGGCACTCTTATTTTTCTACACATACAAATGGAGGTAAAACTATAGAGGACTGACAGCTCAAGCTGTTTATCAAAAGAAGAGAGTTGGGAGACTTACAGCACTGTTGGAAAGTTGCACTAGTTCCTTGACTAATTGTGGGACTCAGTTACACACTTGGGAGTTGCATGCTATTTCCACAGCCAGGAAAGAGGCCATCTTTGAAGAAAGCTAATAGTTCATCGCTGGTAATATGGCTCAGCTAGTAATGCACTTCCTGTGAAGGCATGAGAACACAGCTTCCACCCCCATAATCCACATAAAAAGACAGTTGTGATTGTGTGTGTTTATAAGCTTCGCTCTGGGGTGGCAGAGACATGTATATCCCCGGAGCTCACTGCCCATCCAGATGAGCTGAACCAGCAAGTACCAGACCAGTAAGAAACCCTGTCTCAAAAATTAAGGTGTACAACTCTCAAGGAATGATGCTAGAGGTTGACTTGTGGCCTCCACATGCACGTGTTCTTATGTGCAGGCATACCTATACACTGCGAATACACACATACACACATAGAGAAAGCTACTGGATCCATTAGCTGTTGTGACAGGAGCAGTCTGCCTACCCTGTCTATAGCCACAGAGAGGGTCACTTCTGCCCCACTTCCATCCAGATTCAACTCTATCCCAACTCTTTGTCTCATGAAGGCAGAGGATCTGCATTGCACTTCAGAATTCTCTGTTAGGAAGCATGTTTAGCATTTATGTTCTGGCTTTGAGCATAGAGGAATTCTAGGATGTTATCCCAGCCCTTGTGTTATTCAACCACAAAAAAGTGGGCCCATGTGACCTTACAGATAAGCTGATCACAAGGTAGCTTCAGTTTTTTTCCTTTCTATGTTTAAACCTGCTCTCTAGGAATTTGATATGAAGCCTATGCCTCCTTAAGGCAGACTAAAGATCTGGCTGGGTTCAAGGATGATTGTTTGCATTTATATAATTATCACTACCATCATCACCATCCTTAACATTTTCACTATTAATCACTATCACTACCACAACCACCAAGCTTTACAATTATCACCAGCATCACCACTCTCTCTACCATCACCACCACTATTACCACTAACACCACTATCATCACCATTATCATATCACTACAATGATCATTCAACATTATAACCATCACCACTACTAACATCATCATCAGTATCAGCATGATAGTCATGACTACCATCACCAACACTACTAACAACATAATTTCCACCATAACCACCACTATTATCCCAACCACCATGCACATCACGATCATCATCAGCACACTTACCATTATTTTAATTACCACAATCCCTCATCAACACCACCAACACCACTGTTCCTTCCATCCTCACTGTCACCATCATTATCATTAACCATACCATGATCATCACCACCCTTGACATTTATACATTATCCCCATCATTGCTGTCATCATTGCTTCATCATCATCAAATCACCTCTGCCATTTTGATCACTACCCCAATCATCATTATACCACCATTATCACTATCAATATTACCATCATCTGCTAATCATATATTAATCTTCACTCTTGACAGCTGTAGAGCTAAAACCCTTTCTGTATCATTCTCACACTGTTCATGCTAAGCATGCACCGTGACTATCCTCATTTTACCCAAGAGACAGTCAGGACTCATACAGGGCTGTGCTTTGAACTTTAGGCTTCTGAACCCATAGTAAAGGGTAGAAGGATTCCCTTGCCTGTGAGATTGGCATATAAAGTTTAAGAATGTGGGTCTGAAGATTGGAATTACTTGAATTCAATGAAGATCATTTTAGCTATAGCAGAGAGAGAGAGAGTAAGAGAGAGAGCTATACAAGAAGAATATCTCTGTGTGTCCATAGGACATTGTGCTGACAAGCAGCAGGAGAAATGAGCAGGAAAAATAGCCAGACTGGAGGTCTAGAAGGGGGACCAGCAATTGGGAATTGGGAGGTTTGGAGTAATTTTCCAGCAATTTCTAATATGTGCCGTCTATCCATGGCAAGCAAAATAAGAAGGCACCACCACATCTCACACATTAGCCTCCCAATCAGTGGCCCATTATCTCGTCTGTTCAGGTGTTTAATGGAAGTTTCTCTCTCCTGCCGAGCTGAGAGCTTAATGAAGCTGGAATCCTCCAGCCTGCATCAGTGAGCCCGAGTTCCCCCACAAGGCGGCCTCCTTGCAGCTCTGAACGGGGTAATAGTTCTCCTCTTTTTCATATTCTAATGAATAAATGATATTCCCATTGGTTATTTATCTACTTTTAGAACTTGAATGGAATTCTTCTGATAATTATGGCATTTCACCATTTGATGGGAAATTGGTACCTGCTGCCTGGAGATAATGGTCCAATTCAGTGTCTATGAAATATGGAATTTTCTGCTAATTCCTGCCTTGAAATTTGTAAATCATCAGTGGAGTTGGTTATTAAAATTCAGGAGTTTAAAGACCTGGAGCGAAGGGGGAATGGCCTTTCCTCATTAAAATTACAGAAACTAACAATGAGTGCTGGACCCGATTTTCAGCGCTGGAGGCTCAGAGCAACTCAGCTCAGAGCTGTTGGTGATGTGACTGTCTCTCCAGGAGCCTTGGACTGTGGTATGGGAGCTAGCTGGCTGGAAGGCACTTGTCAGAAAATGTAGAAATGAAAGGTGACAGCAAGGCATAGGGGACAGGTAGAGAGGACCTGGTTTGGGTAGAGATAATGGCTTGAATGGTTGTGCATGACTTCATGCCTTTCTGAACCTCATTTTCTGCACTGGCAAAGTTTTGTGTGAGTACATGTGTGTATGTATGTTAGGAGATACATGTGTTGATGCACATACATGCACATACATATGATAGTCAGAGGACAGTCTTGGGTGCACCGTCTTCCTTGGTGTTTTTGAGATAGGGCCTGTCGTTGGCCTGGAGCTCAGTATTTAGGGCTGGACTGGCAGATGCTTGGATGACTCTTTCCCTTTTGAGGTTGTGTCTAAGGCACATGTGGGCTGTGTAAAGAAGGACTCATTTTTTAGTCCCTACCCTGGATGCTGTGCTCATCTGACACAGTGAAGATAATATCGGTTTTTATAACCTCTGTATCTACTAGTAGCGGAAGAGGTGAAGGTAAACAAGCCAAACTGTTAGGTTTTTGTTTGTTTGTTTGTTTTTTGGTATGACAATAATTGAGAAAAACCTGAAAAGGAAGTACTTATTTTGGCTCTCAGTTTCAGATATTTAAACCCATCTTCACTTGGCCCCGTTACTGAGGGATGTGGTGAGGAAGATAAGCATTGCAGAGAGAGGATGTGGTGGCACAGAAATGCTCCCTCATGGCATTGGGAAAGGGAGGAGAGAGGGAGAAAGAAGCAAGAGGGGAGAGAAGAGACAGACACAGACACACTCACACAGACACAGAGAGATAGAGACAGAGACAAAGATAGACAGAGACAAACATGCACACACACACAGAGTGAGAGAGAGAGAGAGAGAGAGAGAGAGAGAGAGAGTCATAAAGAAAACAGGAAGGAGTCTTTGTACAAGAATAGTCCCTTTGAGAGCACTTCCCCAGAGATCCATTTCGCCTACCCAATCTCAACCTTGTATCAGTCCTTGAAGGCCCATTGTTAAGTTAGCACTTACCTCATGAACCAATCACCTCTCAGGAGCCACACATGCTGGGGACCAAGTGTCCAACATGTGAGCTATAGTTGGTGTTTCAAAAGCAAACCCCAGAACAAAATGGAGACAAAGGAGAGAGGGAAACATCTCTAAGGAAGAGGATGCCAGGAGAGAGAAGTAGATTAAAGCCAACACGATGTTACCACTCTTTGCAACATGGACTTTACCTACTGTTTGCAAGTTCTTTAGTCTCCATACTAGGTACATCTCGTAGGCATAGAGACAGTGCATCTAGGTAGGAAACATGATAGTAGAATCTTGTTCACATCCTTGCTTCAGTTGAACCAAAGGAAAGAGGACAATCTGTGGGCTTCAAGGAGAATGCTAAAACCTCCCTTGGGTTTGTGGTACCTGCACTGTTTGCACTATCCAAGCTGTGCTGTACCTGTGCTTCTGAGGACCACAGTGGTCCTTCATGGATCAGGGCTTCCCACACACTTCTGCTGTTCCCAGTGGCCAGCAGGGCTGCCATGGCTCTTGCTATGGGATTGAGAATCATCCCTAAATGTGGATGACACCATTACATGGGTCGGTGTCCCATAGAGTATACAAAGGGGGAAGCAATCTGAGTAGCAGCGTTCATTTCATGCTGCTTCTTCATTAAGGATGTGATGTGATGTGACGTGAGCAGTCCTTTCCTCCTCCTGCCACCATGCTTCCCACTGTGATGAGATGATGCCCCTGAACTATGAGCCAGATATATTCTCCCCTCCATTAAACTACTCCTTATTAGATGTTTTGTTATAGCAACAAGAAAACTAACTAAAATGGCCCCTTTCTAGCCCCCACCTCTGGGTGGAGGATGGCTTTTCCTGATTTACTTCTTGCTTCCCCCTGGGACCTTTTTGTTCTGGTTACTATGCACACCCACGTCTGGTATCCAGGAGAGTGGAAGAAGACTCAGTTGTAGGTGTGATAAGAATCTGTGCAAACCTCGCTGTAGGAGCAGGTTGTCCATTCACAGACCCCATTGGGCCCCAGATGGGAGGAGAGAGACAGAGACAGAAAAAGACAGAGAGAGACAGAGACAGACAGACAGACAGACACACACACACACAGAATACACTCCTTATTTCTGTATTTCATCTATGTCAACTTTTTGGTGCTGAGGGACTCTTAGGAAGATGTCACCTTGGAGGTTACTGGTGACCAGACATCCGCATTCTCATGTTAACAAGCTAACTCATTCTAGTTACTCAGCGCTGTGGTGATGATGAAACAGTGTATTATTAATTGCTTTTCTCATTGCTGTGACTAGACACCTGACAAAAGAGACTTAAGGAAGGGCGGGTTTATATTTTAACGTATAAGCTAAAGGAGGAGAAAGCTTGGCAGCAGGAGTGAGGTGGCCATTCACATCGTATCCACAGTCAGGACACTGTCAGAGATGAAGGCTGGCACCTGGTTCCAGCCCATGGAGAGTGTTACCCACATTTAGAGTAGTTTTTCCTATCTCAGGTGACACAGTCTAGAGACTCTCTCACCGACCTGCCCAGAGGGAGGCTTGTCTCCAAACTGCTTTTAGACCTTGTGACGTTGACAACCACAAGGGACAACCCAGCAGTCCCAGCCCCTTTGCTACACTCTCCAGCAAGCCTCTTGATGCCCAGCCCTTCTGGACAGAGCTGAAGTGCTGGGGAGATTCTGATGCCCACATTTTGGAAAGTTTAGGGTTGAGGGCATGGGGATTCTGGGCTGCATGCTCTGTGTTGAAGTTAACATGTCAATATCCAGTCTCTCTCTCTCTCTCTCTCTCTCTCTCTCTCTCTCTCTGTGTGTGTGTGTGTGTGTGTGTGTGTGTGTATGTGTTAGTTAATTCTCTGTTGCTGCTGTGGAACACCGTGTCCAAGACAACTTATAAAAGAAAAAATTGAATTGGGAGCTCGCTTATGTTTTCAGAGGGTGAATCCATGACTATCCTGCCAGGGAGTATGCTGACAGGTAGGCGTGTCACCGAAGGAAGCAGTAGCTGAAAGCTCACATCCTGATCTGCATGCAGGAATCAGAGAGAGAGAGAGAGAGAGAGAGAGAGAGAATGAGACTGAGTCTGGGGTGAACTTTGGAAACCTCAAAGTCCCCTTCCAGTGACACACCTCCTCCAGTAAGGCCACACCTTCTAATCCTTCCTAACAGTCCACCAAATGGAAAAGAAACACTCAAATGCATGAGCCAACGGGTACCATTCTCGTTAAACCCTCCCATCCTTTCATTCTCCTAACTGTGACGGATGGAGAGAAGGGGAGAGAAGAGGGATGAGAGAATTCAGGAAACCACAGCCATAATGGACCCTACCTGCCACAGCTTTGACTCCATCTCTTTCCACAGCTTTCTTCTGACAGGGCCCTGGTGGGGCTTACCTGAACTCTCCATGAAGCCTTTAAGATGAAGGTGGTGGAGACTTAAAAAACATCCTTGCCTTATTTTTTGAGCCTGCACTCTGTCTCCTCACCCCTCTGTCTCTGTCTGTCTTTCTGCCTATCTCTGACATCTCTACTCACTCACTGCATCTCTGCTTTGCTCGCCATATGCTGGGGGTGCTTTGATTCTGTCTCATTTTCAATCTCTTTCTCTTTGTGTCCATCTTACTCTTCCTCCCTCCCTCTCCCCACTTCCTCAAAGTACCCCCTTCATCCTTCCCTCTTTTCCTTGGTCTCTTCCCATCTTTTTAGGGTGTCTTGACGTAATAGAGATGCTGCCGCCGACTGCTCCTGTTTGTTATAATTTCCCTGGTGTTTGCCTTTTGTTGGGTGCCACATATCAGGTGTCAGGATCTTTACAGAAACTGTATGTCCTTAAGAAGCTGATTCTGAAGAAAACTTCTTGGCTTAACATTCTCTACTCCTTCCTGTGTCCTGCCCTCTCCTGTTCACATTGGGCAGACTCTTTGCCTATTCTTCGTATGTCAGAGAATCTGGACTTCCCCCAAATTGAAAGGCCTTAGGGTTTTCTTGTCCATTGCTCCTTGCCCTCAGCAAGGAGCAATGAAAATGGAAGGTCCTTGGGCCTTTTAGGAAAGCCAGACACATGGGGCTGAGACACAAGGCCTTTTTACTGTATGGATAGAGAGAGCAGTAAGGCAGGAAAGCCACTGCCCAAGGTTAGACGCCATGTTAGCACACTCCATTCCAGGTTTCCAAGCAGAAGCTTTGAGCATTAAGAAGATAAAAATAGTGGGAAAAATAAACGGCTGCTGTCCCCAGCTAGGGCAGAGGAGGTGGGAGGAGGCGGAGTGGTTGCCAAGCCCTGGGAAGGAGCAGTGTGGCCAGCTGCAGGAGGCTTGATGCTGTGAACAGCTCAGTGAACTTGGTATTTTTCCATAGCAAACAGAAGCCTGGAGCTCATTGGCATTGGAGCCATATCCTGGGGATAGAGAGGGCTGAGTAGCTATGGGGGGCCTTTGGAGGAACCAAACATGCTGAGAGGAGGCAGGTTCTCTGGCTTCAGAATCTGGGGCTGTTCTGGGAGCCAGGGCCAGTTGTGATATCCATTAGGTACCCTGGCAATCAGTCAGAGGTAACGCAAGGCCAGCCAGGGGGCAGGTCAGCAAGCGGGGCTCAATTTTGGGATTCAGGTTAGAGCAGATACAACAGACCCCAAGGCACGCCACTGGCACAGATACTCATGATCACGGTGACAACACTATCAGTCAGCACTTACTGTGGGACATCCTGTAGTTTAGTGTGTGTATCAGTTATTTGTTTCATTTGTGCAACAAAATACGGGACGAAAGTAGCTTAAGGAAGGAAGCATTTCCTTGGGCTCACAGTTGGAGGGTGCGGTCCATCGTGGCAGGGAGGACATGGTGGCAGGAGTGTGAGGCAGCTGCTCACACTGTGTCCGCAGGGAGTGAGCGGGGAGTGATGAAGGCTGGTGCTCGGTTCCTTTCTTCTTTTTATTCAGGCCAGGACCCCAGACTCTGAGATGGCACTGCTAATGTTTAGGGTGGTTCTTCACAATTCAATTAACCCAGTCAAGGAACTCCCCCTCAGGCATACCCAGATACGCGTGTCCTGTGAGGCTGACAATGCTGTTAGCCGTCGTAGCCCGGGGATCACATTCTGTGCACTGTCCCAGCCTCACAGAAGCCCATGCTCAGTCACCAGCGACTGGAAAGCAAATCCAGAATGAAGGTGAGAATGAAGCACTGGTAGCTCATGTGCCAAAGAGTCTAGCTTCAGGCACAGCTGCATCCAGGGACTCAGGCAATATTTGGGATCTATCTTTTGTTTTGATTTCCTCACTGGGCTCCTCATTTCTTGGTACTGCTCTCAGGTTGCCATGGCAACAAAAAGCTGCGTTTACTCGAGACCAGAGTGTAGCTTAGCAGTAGCAACCATTTCTTGTCCCCAAAGTTTCAGTGTTATAGCGCGTCATTGGCTGTGATGAGGGTCACATGTCTGTCACTGGACAGGTATCCATGGCTAAGGAATTCACCAGTCCAGAGTGAGGAATGGGATCGTGAATCAGGGTGTGTATTAGTGTTCCCTTTGCTGTGAGAATATACTAGACTGATGTAACTTCAGGCAGAGGATTTGTTTTGGTCCTGTGGTTTAAGTGAATCCAGTCAGTCCTGGTGGGGAAGGCCTGGCAGGACTGAGCTCCATGGGAACAGCTTTGGGAGTGGCTTCTTGTCCACATCTTAGCAGATCAAGAAGTAGAACGTGTGCGGGAAGTGGAGGCAGTGTGGAACTCTCAAGGCTCACCTCCCAAACACTCACCTCCTCCAGTGAGACGCCACCTCTTATTCTTCCCCAAACAGTGCCATCTACCAGGGACCAAGTGTTCAGCACATGAACCTGAAGGGGACGTTTCACAGCCAAACCATGGTGGGGTGTTTGCTTAGAGGAACACTTGGAGTGCTAATGAATGCATGCAAATGGGACAGGTGATGTAGAAAGAAAAACTATCCCCATCTTGGTCCTGTTATCACTTTGTAGATGAAGGCTGGTGACGTCTGTAAAGGGAGAGACAGAAGCTTGGAAAGTGGACTTGCTCGTTCAAGGTGGCACAGTTAGTGGACATGGGTCAAGAGCCCGGAGTCCTTTGCAGCCAATTTGAATACATCCCTCCCCCCAGAGTGTCACCTCATCTCCTCCTGTTCGTTCCATCTCCTCTTCTGTCCTTGGAGCAGTTCAGTCACTCAAGATACCATGAATTGACAGGGTCACCCTCAAGACAGCAATGGAAGCCACCAGGCCATCAGCCCCCTTCCGCGCTGTCATTTGCCCTCAGGGTGGCGGGGGTGGGAGGCTTCCCCAAGGCACAAGAGTCTGACTACTGCTTTGTCATCTTTAATGTTAATTACTTTTCCCCCACATCACCATAAAACTCATCTTAAACATTCTCATTAAGGCAGGTGTGATTTCTGACCACAGTTTCTTCACATCAGCTTTGAAAGCCTTTTGTGAGGAGTGTTCCTGGAGCACAGTGGCAGTTCCCTGTGATTTAGAATATCAAGTTTGTATGATTTTTAATCATTAAAGGAGATGTAAAAACATATTTTATACACAATCTTTTATCTTACACTTATTTTTATATTTCTCCATAACAATTTATTGGGGAGCATATATCACCATTACACTGGACATTTATGGCTGCATTAAAATTCAATGTCATCATAAATTTGGGCCGGTTAAAGTAGTGACATTTGTAACGGCTTTCACAAGGACATATTTTATATTTAAAGTGAAACTTTGAGAAGAAACTTTTGTTAAAGTGGAAAAAAATGTGTGTGGGTAGGAACAGGGATAGAAGACTTCCCAGCAATCCTGAATTCCCAGCGGCTACTGCATCAAGACCAGACTCTGCTAAACCTGAGGTGCGCCATGGCCAGTACTTTGGGATTAGCAGGCACCATATGCTTACTGTTGACTAGAATCATACCACTCTGACCGATTTGCAGCAGTCTGAGACTGGGAGAATTTCAAAGGTAAAGGAAAATAACACAGATTTTAAGAATGCCGAGTTATGAGAGGTTTTCAGATCATGGGACAAAGGTTTTTTTTTTTTTTTTGACAGCAATTGTTATGAAGGCCTTATGGTTTTCTCATTGTGCCCAAAATTGAGACCATCTTCTAGGCAATTTGTGGCCTGTATCATATCTCCCTTTGTCCTACTCCTCCTTCTTCTCCTCCAGCATCTCCAGGAAACAGGTAGGCAGAAACCTTCTTCATAGGACAAAGAATATATTACACCCAACAGAGACTTCTGCTCCAAGTCAAGTAGATTTGAACAAATTGCTATTTATCTCAGATAGTTGGGCAATGGGAACCCATGAGGGGAGGTGATCTGGAGCTCAGAGAGAGCAAGACACCTGTTCTTATTCACACGGAGATCCGTAAGAAGAGCCTTGACTCAATCTCAGGAGAGGGACTTGATGTTGGGGTGGCTGGGAGGAACTGTGCAGTGTGTATCTACCTGGCAACTCCTCTTTTGTTGGAAGGAATAAGTTGACATAAAGCTGATAGTGTGTATCTCTCAAGACCCCTGGGTATGAAAAACCATTTGAAGTTTCTTTTCTTTTTTTCTTCTAGCTTCCTTGCTGTTTGGCCCTCATAGCCCCCCATGAGAAGAATAGTAGCATGAATGAATGGTAGGTTCTAAGGTTTCTGGAACACAGGTTACTGTTTTTGACTTTTTGAATTGTTTGTGATGAGAGAGGAGGCCACGGTGGAGGGTGGTAAGGGTCCTTGAAGTTGCGAAGTGCTCTATCTGGGGCTAGAACTCCATCCCTCTTCTGTTCCTGATGGTTCTATTTGGAGACATACATCGGAGAGAAGGAAAGTATGCACAGGACATTGCTCAAACAAGATTGACAAAAGTGGTGTCTGAGATGGGGAGAGGGGAAAAAGAGAGGGAGAGAGAGGGAGCAGAAGGGAGAGAAATAGAGGGAGAGCAAAGGGGGCTATTTTATCACAGTGGCAGGAAATAAAAACATTTGAAGTCAGAATACTGGGATTGTTATTTGTTTTTTGAGATGGTGTTGCTACAGTCTAGACTTACTCTGTAGCCCAGGTTGGCTCTTTTGGATTATCTTCCCACCTCCCGACCACATCCTGTGCTCTTTCCATAAGGGCCTGTTAGATTTTATGTTTTTATAGACAATCTCATAAAGTCTGGGCTGGCCTCAGACCTTCTAGATCATCAAAGATGAATTTATAGTTTTCCTGCCTCTGTCTCACAAAGGAAACAGAGCAGGTACATCTGTCTTGGACTATCTAATACCTGTCTTTGCTACATTTATTTGTTTGGTTGTGTGCATGTGTGTGCCATCTGAAAACAACTTGCATGTGTCATTTTTGTCCTTCCGCTGCATGGGCCCCAATGATTGAACTCAGGTTGTCAGCCCTGGCCACAGGCACCTTTTCTCATTGAGTCCTCTCATAGGCTCTTAGTACCTTCCTTAGTCCCAGCTCTGCTCCACACAGGTCATTTAATCCCTTTAAGTCTCAAGTGCAGATAACAATGATAAGTTAACTGTAAGCTTCTTGGGAAGTGTTAACACATGTAACTTTTTACTGTTCACACCTGATCCCTAGTCAGAATTATGTATGTGTTTGCTCTGATTGTAAGTGTGTGTGATGCGAAGGGGGGGATTCTTTGACTGATGGCCCTAAGAGACAAGTGAGGACTTGATTAGACTTGTCAATTCTTCTAATAATGTAGAGTATCAGGCTGGACCAATGCAAAGGGATCCTGACTGGTCTCTCAGTGTTGGAGAAATCACTCATACTCTTGCTTAGATGCTGAAGCCATCAGTCCTAGATTCATCCTTTTACTGTGCTAACATACCCTGACCCAGAGCAACTTAGAGATTCCAGCTTACAGGCCCTCAAGTGGGCAAGTCAAGGTGGCAGGAACTTCATAGTCATATCACGTCCGCGGTCAAAGGCAGAGATGTGAACACATGCATGCTTCCTTCTTACTTGCTAGCTCTCCGCTGAATTTCTCTACTTCTGGACAATTCCGGACTCCTTTGCACAGGAAATAGTGGCACTCAAAGTGGGCCATGCCTTTCCGAGTCAGGGAACTAAGACAGTTTCCCATAGATGTGCCCACGGGTCAGACCAGTAAGCAGTTCCTCACTGAGACTTTTTTCAAAGGTGATTCTTGCTTATATCAAGTTGGCAACTAAAGCTGACCATCATACCATCAATTAAGACACCACCTACTTTGTGACACTAGGGCTCAATGCTCATTTAACATTAGGGACAAGAAACAGTGCTAGCTTATATGAACATATCCAATGTGGGTGTCATGTCGATTAAACTAGTGGATTTTCCTGACAACCTGTGACTTGAAATGCCTTATTGGCCAGAAAAGAGCATTTTCCATTCAGCGTCTATGTGATCGACTTCTATTCATTTTATTTCAGAGCTGCAGAGCACAGTAAAGAAGTAGGAGTAGTGGAACATGAAATCAAAAGATAGAAAGGAGGCAGGGGTGTTGACATAGACCTGTGTAATCCCAGCATTGGGGAGCTGGAGCTAGAAAAAGTAAGACTTCAAGATCAACCTGAGCTACATATTGAGTTCAAGGCCAGCCTGGGCTCATGAGACCCTGCTTCAAAGAATTATAACAAGTAAAGAGCAACCAAGCCTTAGCAGGAAGGTGCTAGTGTTTGGAAAGGCTCAGAGATCACCATAGCACCTATGATCTCATACTTAATGAAATGGAAAACCATGAGAAGTTTTAAGTAGCAGCTTTCTCAATGTTCTATGTGTGGAGGGGGCGTGGGATGTAACACAGGTGGCGGTTCCAGGACGGGAAGTCTAGAAGATTCCATGAGCCTTTGTCCTATCAGCCCTGTGAGCCCACTTCTTACAACCCCTGCTCCCCCAGATAAGCACACAAATGCCAGTTACCTCTCACAGAGGAGGGAACATGTTTAATGCCATGTGGTCATAGCATGCTGTGCTCATTAATTAGTAAGAAAACTGGAAACCCTATAAAGATGGCACTGAGCAAAGACTAACCCTTGCTACCCTGCTCACTCAGAAATGGCCTCACCAGGGAGGCTTTTGCTGTGAAGTTTGTCTCAGCTCCCACATTTTCTGGCTGCTTTTTTCTTTTTTCCTTTTAACCTCCTTCAAGATAGAGGCATTGTCTCATGTCCTGGGCTTAATAATAAAGACAAATTTGAGAAGTAATTGATAAAGACTCATTCCTTGTACAGCAATAAAATTTATCGTGGCTTAACTAATCTGGCCCCATTTGTGCCTGCTGCTTGCCTTCCCAACCATTGGATGACTAATTGATAACTAATTTTCTCAATTTGTTCTCCATTACTTATTGCTACAGAGAAGCTTCTACCTAAGTCTATGAATCACAGAAGCCCCATGAAATCCAGAAATGTTCCTGGCCAGGATTCAGCTCTTCACACGGGCCAGCCTTACAGGAAGCAGCCTTGCAGGCCGCTCACCTATGCAGCGAAGCGTCAAGGTGTTCAATTCCTGCCAGGAACTGGGCTGCACTGTGTGAGATAATGAATATTCCACCTGCAATGTGTTAGCTTAACATGGTAACACCAGAGGCTTGGAGAGGCCCGAGGCCCAGTGCTTTTGTGGAGGTCATGGATATAGTTGTCAGAGGAGTAGAATTTGCAACTTGCCTGTCTGTCTTCCAGGTCCATTCTGTGGCCTCTATGTTAGTCATGCTCATACCTCCCTATGCTCTTCCTCTTAAGCTAGGTGAATGTTAATACCAAGGAAACCTTACCAGCTATGCAGTGAAGGTGGTAGACCTTCAGACAATCTGGGCTCATAATTTGAGTTTCTCTCTGCTCTGGGCCACATCATAACGACTGATCCTGATCTGCCAACACTCTGAGTGCTCAGCCCAAGGCACTGACCTCCTGAGAAAACATCTCATGAACTTCCCAATATACATCTTTGTGTGTCTGATGGGGCTCAAATTCAGCAGTCCTGGATTCAGATGCTGCCCGCCTACATGTGCCTGCTGTGTAGTGGGTGTGGGGCTTGTCTGAGGCTGAGCCAGAGAAAGGCTTCATTCATTACAGGTTTCTAAACTCTGCTGTTCGCTGGCTTAACAAGTGATGTTATTAGCTTACATGTTCTCAATTCTTCCTTTTCTTTGTGGGGGGAGGAACTTGAAGGCTATATTGTGGTATTTATCCTTGGAATAATGTTGCCATAGTTACCTCCTGACTCTATTATCACAGCAGTACAATAATTGAAGCAGCAAGGCCCAGAGATGCTCTTGTGAATATGAGCAGGGGCCCCCGGGTTGGGCATGGAAAGTGTCTCTCAGATTGGGGAAGAAAGAAGACAACTTAGCCTCCGCAATTAACTTTGGGGCATGGCACAGGGGTCCGATGTGCAGATGGAGGTGTTGCCTGGTGATGTCCAGAGTGAGTCATTTCTGTGGAGGTTCTTTGTTTTCACATTGTTGTACGGTGACACTCTTAGAATGCAAGAATGTAATATCTCCATGGAAACAGAAAATGTTCAAAATTAAGATCCAGAAGAGGAAAGCTTCTATGAGTGCAGTTGTGCTGATCGCTGATACAGGCATGATAGGAGGCAACTACAAGGTGTTGATGTCACATGCAACAGGGAATGGGGAGTGGGACATCTTGTCTCACTCAGGGCCTTCGCTTTGGGGGAACGTTGGAGGAAGGTCAGGAGTACACTGCTGCCTGGTGTATTTTCTCCCACATAGAACATGGGTTCCTTTGTACTCCGTGGTTGGAAAAGAGCTGCTAACTCTTCATGGAACTTTGACTCCACTTGGCTGTTCTGTACATCCAGGAAGGAGGAGCTAACAGGATACAGCAAGGCAGTGGGATGCAATAGAAGCCATGGTTCAGCAGGAAGGAGTCCCACAGTTTTCAGAAAATCCCTTCTGCCCGCTGGACCTCTACTTCTGCCTCCGAGGCATGGGGACATGAGTGGCACCGGCTGTGTTGAAAGGGTTCTTTCTGCACTTTCTCTTAGATACCTGTCTTTGGCAGCATCTGCGTGGATGCTCTCACCCGACACCCTTCTGTAAGACGTTAAGCTTTAATTTAGAGTATTCAAATTTGCCTATGGCCTAGGACTTCTAGGGTAGCCTATGAGTTCCTGAAAGTGTCCTCAAATACGGGGACTATTTGTTCACAGTGTGAATCCCCTGTTCTGGCACGTTGGGTCTCTGATACTCTTGCCTTTGAGAGTGTGCCTTTCTGCGTCTCACTATTCTGGAACTCATGTCCACTCGCATACCTCATTCCACCCAGATCATGGGCTTTTCATTAAATGCCACCCAGTGGCATCAGGATATACACAACTCCTGGATTTTGATATGAACTCCAAGCTCAGGGTCTTGTTAAAAGTTCTTGGAGCTCACTTCCTTTCTCCTTTTTAAATTCCTGCACATTTGCGGTCTTTGGGATGGAACCTCGGACCTCCTGCAAGCTCAGTGAACACTGCCACTGAGCTACAGCCTGAGAACAACCCAATCTGTTTTTAGTTGCTGAGTGGTCTTGGTCACCACTATGAAGGATCTATTGCATCTCTCACTGATTTATTCATTCATTCATTCATTCATTCATTCATTCAATCTTTCATTCACTGGTATGTGTTGGGTGTAAGTACATGGTGTAAGTACATGGGTGTGTGTGCATGTTTACATGTGGGTATATGTTCATGCTGTGGGGGCCAGCCACTGACTTCAGGTATCTCCTCAGTCATTCATTCCCCACCTTACTCTTTGAGACAGGATCACTCACTGAACCTGGTTCTCAAGGCTAGGCAGTAGCCTCAGGGATTGCCTATCTGTCTTCCTGTCTTTAGACCAGGATTTCAGATGTGCTGTGTAGATCTGCACAGCACATCTGAAATCCTGTGCCTGCACAGCAGGCGTGTTGCTCACAGAGTCACCTGCGCTACACTCCCAGTCTCTCTTCAGGCAGAACTGAAGCTCTCCTGCTGACTTCCATCACATCTGCCTTCAGGGTGTTGTGATGTTTCTGCACTCTGATTCTCCCACAAATATGATTATTGACCCTCTTATTGGCAGGTCCTTGTTTCTTCTAGCAAAACAAGCAATACCCTTTCTTTGTGTTTACTTCATAGCATGAGTGAAGGCTTACTAAGGGGAGCATGAGAGATCCCAAAGCAACTGATTTGGAAAGTCAGCATGGGCGAAGACTTTCCCTTAACTAGATAGATGGTGGCTTATCTAGCACCTGCCAATACCTGCATTCAGTTAGGGCTGGAGGAGTGGCTGAAATCTCAAGTGAGTCAGCTCTTCCCACCTTCTCCTCTGAGAGACTCCCAGACCTGCTCCTCATGGGCTTTCACAGGAGCGCCAGCTGATCTGATGAAGACAGGTTTTGTGCAGAGACCATGTTCTATAATACCAGAGTGTGTGAAGATTTATTACAAGAAGCCCCATATTCTTAGAACCCCAGGACCCTGGCCAGCCGAGAGAGTCGGACACTTCAAGCACTAGGGGTATCTTGGTAAACAAGACAGACCATCTTCCTTTAAGGATCTCGCAGTGGACTAAAGCAGCAAACAAAAGCAAACACTGTATTCTGCTTGTGCATACACACTTAGAATTGAAAGCAAGGACAGAAAAGTGGGTCCTCATGTGCTAGAAAAAACATTACTCACAATGACCAGATGGATAAACAAACTGCTTAATAGAATATTATTCAACCAGAAAAAGGAACAAAACAGACACGTCTGTCACGAAGGTGACCCTTGAAAGCACAAGAGCCAAGTGGTGGCATACATTTACGATTGGAGCAGTTGGGAGATGGAAATAGGAAGAGCAGGGCAGGAATTCGGGATATAACCCAGAACCTCTGCACAGATGTAGCCCAGAGCAGTTCAGAGTCCAATTGGGTTACATAGTAATGTGAAGAGGGACTGCCTCTGACATAATCTGATTGGCCTGCTCTTTGATCACCTCCCCCTGGGGGGGAGCAGCCTTACCAGGCCATAGTAGAGGACAATGCAGCCACTTTTGATGTGAACTGATGGACTAAGATCAGAAAGTAGAACCTCCCCTATTAGTGGACTTGGGGAGTGGCATGCATGCAGAGGGAGGAGGGAGGGTGGGATTGGGAGGGGAGGAGGGAGCAGCTTATGGGGGGATGCAGAATGAATAAAGTGTGATTGATGAAAAATTAAAAAAAAATAAAATAAAGAAAAAAAAAGCCTCAGCTACTCACTGGATTCAAGGCTAGCCTGGGCCACTTGAGACTATCTCAAAACAAAAGTTAACACCAAAAAATGCTGCACACTACAGGAGAGTTAGGTCCAAAGCTCTTAGGTCTTGTTCTTCCCCAGATGCCAGAAGCTGGTGAGGGGTGAGAGCTTGGGTACCAAAGGGTCCTTGGGCAGGGCTCCAAGATATGGTATCATCAGCCACAGAGCTGATGATGGTAACAGATCTGTGTGAGGGGAAATGAATTTCCCCACAAAGCCAGCAGCGCACACTGTCTGGCAAATAACAAGCACTCAATAATTATTAATTTTCTCTATTCTTTCCTCTTCATCCTGGACTTAATTAAGATGTATCATTGAAGCTATGAATAAGCAATTCACACAGAAAAAGAAAATTAAATGGCCAGCACATATGAAGAAATGTTCAGGCTGGATAGCAATGAGAGATTGGGAAGTGAAAGGAGATGTTATTTCCTCCTATGGAAATGATCAAAGGAAAGGAAAAGGCAAGAAAGAGAAGTAGGTATTTGCAGAAGGCAGAGACATTGGCTCATCTCCAAGGGGCTGGTAAAAATACAGCTTAGAGCAATCTTTTTTGGGGAAATCTGGCTATAAGACTAATTTACTTGTGTCAAAAGCATTAAACACAAGCTGGTGCATTGACCTGGTGGGTCTATTGGCAAGAACTCCCTGGAGGAATAATTAAGGATGTGCTCACTGCCTCAGAAGGCACCCTGTCAGAGAAGGGGTCTGTGATGCTCGTGGCTGTATACTTTATAATAATGGAAATTCCAATAGCTGGTGATGGCAGTGTGGCAAGGAAGTGGGATATGATACAGCCATTCACCAGGGCTTGGTGAAGCCATCTGGATAATCCTACCATTTCCGTATTGGTCTGGGAAGATACTTCTGGTTCTTCCTGTGAGAAGTCACAGTCCATGGCATGTCACGTGGCTACAGCTTACTTAAAAACTGAACCCATAGTCCAGCGAGATGGCCTAGAAGGGAGAAGCACTGGTCTACTCTGCCCCACCCTGATGACTTTAATTAAATCCCCAGGACCCACATGATCGAAGGAGTGAAATGACTCCTGAATAAAACGAAGAAGGAGATCTCTGGAAGTTACACAGCAACACGTGAACAGCTATTGTGGATAGCGACATCGAGGATTCATTTTATTTCCTTTGCTCCGCATTCAGAGCATGTACATTAAAAATATCTCTGTGTTTAAACAGAGGGATTCATTAGGGTGTGGACACAAGATGAGAAAGTAGGGTACCAATGTGCCAGTCAGGAGAAGTTCGGGTGTCTGGCTAGGTTAAAAGTGTGACAGATTCCAGCGGCCTCTTTCCATTTCTCTTTGTTATTCTCAGCTTTTTTTTTTTTTTTTTTTTTTTTTTTTGACTGCAGTTCAACATTCGCAGACCTCAGGAGGCTTGGCTTGGCTGCTTCCTGCTCAGAAAGTGGCATGTCTGGGAAACACAGGCTGGCTCTCCTTTGTCTCTGCCGGATGGTTGTCCTAGTTGGCTGTGTTCAGGGCCACTGGCTCCAGCCTTACTGGTGTGAGCCCACCTGTCCCCAGGGGGTGTGCAGACAGCCTGGTCCATGTCCTGAAGAGGGAGAAAGCCAGCTGCTGGCTGTGAGGCAAGCCCCTGGCCCAGAAGGCCCTGGGAGAGTGAAAGGAATTGCGTTTATTGTTTAATTTTTTTTTTGCACACCCTAGATTTTCACCGCATAAAATTGCTGCGATGAAACATAATTGCTTTTCATTTTATTTTTAAAAATTGCTACCAAGGCAGTCTGCCGGCCTCCTGAAGTCAGCACAAATCTGAGAACACTCACTCCAAGGGTGGATTTTTTTTAAACTTGGATTTTGAAAGTGATTTACCCTCAGCTATTCGGTTGGCTCGGATTCATCAGCTCAGGGTCACTGCAAAGCCAATGTGTGTGAGCCCTGGAGTCAAAGCAAAGCAGGATTTCCTTCATTCAGGCCTTTGCCAAGGCTGTCTCTCAGGATCACAGCTCTCGGACCTGGCTGTCTAACGAAGCCCTTCCTTCTGTGCTTTCCTGGGCCTATCGTTTTATTTTCAGATACGCATTTACTGAGTTTAGCATGGTGTTGTGGGTATCTCCTGTTCCCTTCAGCCAAATCTCATGCAGTGTGAGAGGTGATTCCACGTCTAGAGTGTGGAATTACAGGCAGGTATCACCATGCTCGATTGATACTGTTCTGGGCGTCAAACCCTGGGGCTTGCTGCATGCTAAGCAAGCATTCTACCAAGTGAGCTGCCTCTCCTGCCCAGCAGAGAATTTCTTTTCTGGTTTGCCACCTTTCTCCTCAGTGGACAGTGTACCTGGCCACTGCTATGCTTAGAGCCGCTAAATTTGCAGCTAATGATAGATTATGGGTGAGTTAGAAGATCAGGGAGTCTTTTGTAGCTTGGAAAAGGCTGTGGGGAAGCTTGGCATCATGTATGTGAGTCACCGATGCTCTCCAGTTTGCCCCTAGTACCATCTGGGCCCCCTATTACCCAGGACTGGTTGTCCTAAGTTCTTACGACTCCTAAAATTCCAGAAGTGCCTACGGTGGAGCACAGCCACCACGCCAGAGCTACAATTCTTTCTTTGTTTCATTCTTTGAGATTTCCAGATATGTACACAATGTATTTTCATCATGTGCATCCCCTTCTAGCTCCTCCCTGGATCCCACCAGTGCTTTTCCCTCTGAAACACATTGCTGCCTCTGCATGCACGGGTATAGATCTAGGCACTGCAACATGGTCAACCTGCCAGGGTCCGCACTCCTGGAGGGGACAGACTCTCTAGCTCCCCACTGTCTATCATTGGTCCATAGCTCCTCAGTTAACACTGGGGCTTCGTGAGGCCCTCCCCATCCATGTTGGCAGGTTGAAAGGCTTGATTTTGTGCAGGTCTTGTGCACACCCTGTTTTCCCAAGGTTCCTCACTCACAGAAGAGGAAGTGGGAGACTGTAAGAGACAGAGGTCAGCATAGTCTGCTGGAAAACTGTCTTCCGGGTGTGACAGGCCCAATGAAGTCTTGAACTCATCGAATAGTCTTGAGAGCAAATGTGAATTTTGGGGGGCCCATCTACTGCATTTATGTGGGAGTTTCTCCATAGTCATCAATGGGATTCCCAGTAGCTGGATGGAGGATTATGAACACCACAAACATGGTTGGAGAGATGCTGGTGATACATGTTGGTTCATGATCATCTCTGGCTGTGAAGATTGGTCTGATAAATGAATGGACACACCATTCTGCCCTTCACACCTTAGCCTTTTCCTAAGTTAAGTGGAGAGAAAAATGATATTTATTTTCTAAGCCTCTAGTGAAAACTCCCAGAGATTCTATATGCAGGGTACCCTCTTTTAGGGTGCGTGTGTATTATAATTAAAAAAAAAAAAAAACATGCTTAGGCTGGAGAGCTGGTTCAGTTTGGAGGACCTGAGTTCAATGCTCAGAACCTAGTAAAAAATGAAAAGTGTGGTGGTGATTGTCTGTAATTTCAGTGCTTAGAATCCGTAGGGTTTGCTGGCAGGCCTATCCAGCCACTTCCAGCTCATGAGACATTTTGTCTCACACCAACATGCTGACTGTCAAAGCCATCCTCTGGCCTACATACATGCATGCACATTCTCACACATGTACATCACATGACACAGGAACATGTGCACGTGTTACATATGAGCAGGTACACACATATGATTCACATATGAACACACACACACACACACTTTGAGACTCAGAATGGAAGGCAGATGGGAAAGATATGCATTCCTCTTATTTGAGGACTATTTAATGAGGGATTAGGCTTTTACTTCTCTACTAGCCATAAGTGGACAGACACTGAGAACTACACCAGGCCAGCCAGACCCATGGTATTCTTCCCCTTGAGGCAACATCCGGGTCCAAGTCTGTGGGCATCAGCATCTAAGAATGGTGGCTTATACCACACTATCTCCTTTCCTTGGCATTATAGGGAAATCAGAAAAGCCAAGCCTCTTTTCCCTTCTTCTGCCTGGGGGGCTTTCTACTCCTTGCCCCTCCCCCGGCCCCAGCTCATTGCTCATTAGGGAACTGAGGTTTCTAGGCTCATTCAGGCTTTAAGCATCTGGTTAGAGGTGAAATACAGGGCTTCTTAGCAGACAATGAGCTGTGCAACTATTCCCATAATCTTATTTCAAGTTTTTGTTTGTCTCCCCATTCCATTGTTGTTTTGTATGGGTGTACAAGTGTGTGTTACAAGTGTGTGTGTGTGCTGCTGTGTGCATGCTTGTGTACATGCTTGTGGAGGGCAGAGGATGACCTTGGGTGCCATTCTTCAGGTGCTGTACATTTTATTATTCTGAGTCTTGGTCTCTCGCTGACCTGCAGCTCACCTCACCCTGTAACTTAGTCTAAGCTGGCCAGTGAGCTCTGCCTGTCCCTGCCTCCCTAGCACTGAGTTTACAAGTACATGTTTTTTTTTTTGGTGGGGCTCAAACTCAGGTCCTCAAGCACTTTACTGACTGAGCTATCTGCACAGCCTCTGGTTGTTTTTGGAGTTTTAGAAACTTAGGTTTTCATCACTGTTACAAAGTTGACATCATTTCAGATGGGGACTACCTTGCATACTTGACAGTCCTTTACAATACCTGCTTTGAAGCTTGGAAGGATGGCTGGGGTGGGTAGAAAGACTCCAGAAAATGAAAATCTTCAAGGCAGCACCTCCTCTTACCTTCTGGGAGCCCATGCTGTCAGGAGAAATGAGCAGGAGCTGCTTGCAGCTGGAAGCATATTGAAGGAGGGGAGTGAGCACTGTCCAGGTAGTTGACATGGAATTCTGCCCGAGGTCACTCTATCTAAGACAAATGCTGAGGAAAGGGGCTGTCACTGGGCTCTTCAGTACCCTATGACCTGGAGAGGTATGTGAGGACCAGAGGGCATCCTGGGCAGAAGGAGCAGGGTACTGGTATACCTGGGGGTAGGTCTGTCCCAGTCTTACTTAACCTGCGTGAGGACCCAGTCTGTCTTCATGTTCAGCATCCTCAGATCATCACAAGCCTTCCAAGGATGCCAAGAGACTTGTTAGGGCACGTTCCACGTCTTTCCCATGGTATTTATAGGGTGGCTTCCCTCTTGACTCCTAAAAACAGCATAAATGAAGCTTTTGATCTGAAAGGGGAAGGCTGTTTACTGTAATTAGATAGTTAAAGACCCTTATTAGTCGTCTTTGCTGGGCCCAGTGCTCAGCAGTATCAAAATGAGGGCCTTTCTGCTCAGCCTGCCTCCTTCCCTGTCCTCAATATCCCTCTTTGAGAATCCCCATTCATAATTTTCGTTGGTCCTCAAGCCTTAGGACCATATTCTTGACCCTTGACCTAGTGAAGTCTCATTACTTTCTCTCTGCATATGAAAAAAAAAATTTTCCCAGTGAGAAAAGGTTAAGAAATAGCTGGACCACCCAGCAGAGCAAAGGCACAGTTCATCCGGCTTTGCAATTATCCCAGAATAACCCATTTCCATTTGCAAGAGTAGACTACATTTAAATAAGTATTCTCTTCAAATAAGCTTTCATTATGTTGGATTCCTCTGTCATGTGCATACTTGATGAGAGGGCAGACACGTAGGACTTACCTCTGCGCTTAGGCTCTGGAAGGGAAGAGAAGTGGAATTTGGGAGATGGGGAGCTCAGTTCAGGACAGACACCCCAGATTTGACACAGGCAACCCTGGAATGCTTAGTGAATGGTGCTCTCTGAGGTGTCTGGACTTCTGGAGAAATGGTTAGGGAGGTTTCTTGGGGGATTCAATGACATTTTGCTGTTGTACTCTTAGAAGAATTGTCCTGCCCTTTTGGTTTAGACCCCTTCAGAATCCTCACACCAATTGCAGAGGTGTGATAGGTGGATGTCTGAGAGATGGGCATTCATGCCAGATGTAATACGTTGTCTCTTCTTAGTGTTTTTGGTCCAAATAGAACATAGGCTGAGCTCCTGCTTAAAAGCTACCAGGTGGCAGCATTGATTTTGGCTGCCACTCTGCCTGGCCATGACAGCCTGCGCCTATACATTTCTCTCGGGTGGAGCTGACTGCCTCTTGTCAGGGAGGCAGATGGAGCTGGGTGCCACCCAGCTCAGCGAGCATGGGGTGCTGGGCAGGTCTCTGCTGCTACCAGCAAATGAGGGGTGTGCCCAGTCTTACCATGACTTGTTATGCTGCCTTTGGGTGAAATTCCTGGAGGCCTGCTCTTATCTGGAGGGAAACAGAGAAATGAATCTGGGGCAGAGGAACAGGCTATGGTGGAAGGGACTGGATGGGAGGGAGGGAGGGGAAACTGTGGTGAAATGTAATATATGAAAGAAGAATAATATCTTTAAATGGTGTCTAGGGGTATGAGATTTAGAGGAGGGAAGATGGGGACACACTTAAAGTGCATTATGTCTGTCCAAGTCTGTGTCCTTATCTAACCCAGTGCTGTGTACAATGAGCAGACACCAATAAAAAATTTATAAAGAAAAAATAGCTTTGTGGAATTGATTTTCATGTCTCACTCCATAGCCCAGGCTAACTCTGAACTTACTATGTTGCACAGGTTAGCCTTGAATTTAAGATCTTCCTGTTTTGGCTTCTTGAGTATTGGGATGACAAGAATATACCACAACTAGCTCAAACAGACCACTTCCTTTTTCTTTAATTATTTTGTGTTTATCCATCTTTGCCTGCATGCATATATGTGCACCACACATGTGCAGTAACTGCAAAGGCCAGAAGAGGGCATCAGATCCTTTGGGACTGGAGTTACAGATGGTTATGAGCCACTATGTGGGTGGTAGAGATTGAACCCCGGTCCCCTAAAAGAACAGCTAGGACTCGTAACCACTGAGTCATTTCTCTAGCCCCTGTTTTCTCTGTTCTCTCTCTCTCCTTCTTCTCCTTAAACTTGAAACATTCTCATGTAGCCCAGGGTAACCTCAAATTCACTATGTAGCTGAGGATGACCCTGCTTCTTCTGCTTCCACCTTCTGAGTGTTGCAATTACTGGTTCACACCATTATGGTCTGTTTCTGTGGGGCCGAGTGGAGTGTCAAATCAAGGGCCTCATGCATGTAGCAATTGCCCTACCGGCTGAACTACGTACCCAGATCTATTTTACATTTTTAAGACTGAAAAGTTATCACAGGCAGGGAGGGGTGGGGTAGGAATAGGGTGGGTAGGGGTGCCTTGGGCATGATTAAGAATCTCAAAGGAGCCAGGCATGGTGGTGCATGCCTTTAATCCCAACACTCAGGGAGGCAGAGGCAAGTGGACCAGCCTGGACTACAAAGAGTCTAAGACAGTTAAGGCTACACAAAAAATCTTGTCTCTAAAAACAAAACAAGAATTGTAAAGGTTGTAATGGCAGAAAAGAAAAACTTTGTTAATAAAGCCTTAGAAAATTGGCCAGGGGTGATATAATTAGAGACAATTAAATATTAATATGATGATGCACACACTTGATGGCTGTGCTGTGGGCTGAGCTGTGTCCTCTTGGAGTTTTGATTCTGAGTCCCAACTCTGAGTATACCCAAATCAGACCTTGTTTAGAAACAGGTCTTTATGGAGGTCACCAGGTGAAAATGAGCTTGTGGTGGTGAGCCACAGTCCAGTTTGACTACACCGTGATGGGATGGAGGTGTGGGTCTAGACAAAGCTGTGTAAGGACACATTGAAAAGGCTGTGGGGGTTGGGGTGAGCATGGAGCAGACCCTCCTGTCTCAGATGTGCGAGCTCAGATGAGCTGTTGGCCTCTGTGCTTGTCCTTCCAGTCCGAGGAACTCCATCGCAGCAGCTGCAGCAAGCTGATGCAGCCTGGTGAGTGGGAAGGTCTGAGAGGAACGTCAGTGAGGACACATGCGATACAGGTGGCTGTTCTGCCTCAGCCAAGAGAGAGATCAGAGAGAAGCAGAGCACAAGGAAGCTGTCTCTTGGCTTTGATTCACTGTTGGCAAGTACCAAGGTGCTGGGCAGGGTGTGCATACTTGAATCTCAGATGTGGAAGGCTGAGGCTGGCCTACACAAGAAGCTTCAGGCCAGGCTGGGCTTTGTGATCTTGTCACAAAGTGAAAAGGAAAGGGAAAGAAAGAAGAAAAGAAAAAAAGAAAAGGAAAGAAAAAGAAGAAAGAGGGAAGGAGAGGGAAAGAGAGAAAAAAGGGAGGAATTTTGAGGCTCTGGCAGTTCCCTAGAGATATGAATATGTAAGGTTCTGCTGTGCTGGCTCGTGTGATTGACGGGATGCTTGCACAAGTGTACGCACATCCATGTTGTTTGAAGTGATGATTCAAATTTTAGTTAAAAGCTGTGTTGACCTCATCTATTCTACCGTTTAAATACTTGATGTCCTGCCAGAATATGTACCATCTTAAAAAAGGTAGCACACACGTTATACATTCTATTCTCTGCCCGTGACAGACATCACTAACAGATCGTAGAACTCTTTTTAGCTGAGCTCCGCCTTGTCTCCATATCTTTCTCAACTAGTAAAGCAGGAGGCATAACCAATCATTCTGACATGATGTGTCTCCTGTCCTTGAACAAAGACATGCATGGGTTATTTCTGAGAAACAAACTTGCTACATAAAGGTCATAGACATTTTTGTATTTGAATTGACCCTGTCAGGTTTCCACCCACACATAATATGGTATGTGTACTTTTGTGTCATTAGGGATATGGCTGCCTTGCCATGAGCTTGAATGTGTACCATTAGCTGTTTGGGGAAGAGGAAGAGGAGTAGATTTCAACATACAGATGAGGAAACTGAGGCACATCAGAGTGCTTGGGAAGATGGGAAGAGAAAGCCTCCCTTTGCCCACAGTCACAGCCCACCCTCACTGTTCTACCAGGAGACTTTCCTCCAGCCTTCCTGTACTGGTTTAGAGACTCATCCATGTAACTTGCTATGATATGCTGGTTGGTGTTTACTCTAAATGGCTTCCAGAATTCTCCTCCACAGAGGCCACACTGCAGACACATGCTGTACTGTCTATACCTGTCTTAGCCAGGGTCCTATCCCCTATGGCTGGCTGCACTTTTTCCATAGAGTGGAGTGCCTTAGCGACTTTGAGACCGAGCAATCACTCAGCACTTATTTGATTTATCATGTGTATTGCTGTCACCATCTCGTAACTCTCCACCAGTGCTTACTCTGTGTGAGGATGCTGGGGGAGATTTCTCTTTTTATAGGTCAGGGGATTTAATATGTATTTGCAAATGTATGTTCATGTGTGTGGAGGTGCGTGTGTACAATGACTGTGGAGGTCAGAGGACAACCTGGGGTGTTCTTCAGGCAGAAACTTCTCTTTTTTGTTTGAGACAGGGTCTTTCTTTGGGTTGGGACTTTGCTTAGCAGGCTAGGCTAGCTGGCCAGTGAACCTCAGAGATCCATCTGTCTCCACCTCTCATCTCACCATCACGGGAATTATGAGCACCCACCACCATGCCCAGATTTTTATGTGGGTTTTGGAGATACCACTCAGGCCGTCATGTTTTCCAGGCCAGCATGCTCCTGGCTGAGCTGTCTCTACAGCCCTTAATAGTTATTTGAAGAATAATATCCCAACTTCTTGAGTTCCCAAGCATATTTCACACAAAACTGGAAGTTTACCAGACACTTCTGAAGTCACAGCCCACAGTGACCGCTGCATGGTAGTGTAGATGAAACACAGTCCACACTGTGAATCCCCTTCAGCTTGCCTGCCTTTTTCAGGCTCTGGTCCTCTTTATCCTTTGTGAGCTCAGTTCTCCGGGCCTTGTCAGGGTCACATCAGTTTTTTGTTTGTTTGTTTGTTTGTTTTTAGCTTCAGGAGAAAGATGATGTGGAGGAGCCCTAGATCCAAGAATCTGGCACAGGCCTGGCTGGGATATTTAGAAAGCAGGAGAGAAAATCCCATCATATCAGCTGGCCACTCTTGTGTTCCACTGGTTACATCTGTTCCAGCAAAGCAGACTGATTTCATGAGGGGTGTCATGGGAAGCCCTGCCCACTGGGCTTTCTGGATGCCCGTGGACCCTGCAAGGCACACCTCTAGCTGTTCCCATACTTCTTGTACAACCCAAGATTTAACTGTAGCTTCTCACAGAAGCCCCCGAAAAGAACACGATGGAAAGCACAGATCTATCCACTTGTAGCTTTGGAGGGATAAGTGTTGGACCTAGGGCTTGGTGCCACTGAAATTTGATGACTCCGAAACAACAGGGAGCAGGAAACCAATCTCTGGGGCTGGGAGGATGGCTCCATTGGTAAACTTCTTTCCACACAAGTATGCAAACATGTGCTTGACTCCTGAGTATACATGTGAAAAACCCAGTGTGGAGGTGTATGTTTGCAGTTTCAACGCTGAGAGGCCGGAGATCGGAGGTCCCAGAGGAGCTGAGCTGCAAGGCCAATGGAGTGACCTCCCAGGCTGACCTCTGGCTTCTATACGTCCATGTGCACATGTACCCCTGCATGCTTACGCATATCTGTACAGACATGGACAGGTGCACACACAGAGAAAAAAAGTTTCAATTTCTATTATGCTTTAGTGTGTGTGTGTGTGTGTGTGTGTGTGTGTGAAGTACACACATGCCATGCGCTGAGCTTGGAGGTCACACTTGTAGGAATTTGTTCAGACCTTCCACCAAACAGGTTCATGGGATTGAATTTAGGTTGTCAGGCTTGGGTTGGCAGCATGTGTCTTTACCCAATTACTTGTCTCATCGGCCTGAGGGGGGGGGCATTTCAGTGGTAAAAAAAAAAAATGCAAGTGTTGGTGGGTTGGGATCATTGGGGAGCAGGGGTCAGGCATATCTTCCTTTGGAGGTTGCCTCCCTGACCTTCTGGTGTCCCAGCCTTTGTCTAGATGACTAGTCTAGGCTCCTGAAGACAGCTCTCCATCACCTGGCTCAGCCTGCGGGCCAAAGAGCTCCTCCGGAGCCCAGTGCATCTCAATAAAAAATGGAAATGGCTTTCCCCCTTCATTTTAATTAACATTATGCCTACATTTCTAGGATAATGGATAATTAAGTGAGTTCCCCTGGCATTACAATGTTCTCGGAAATAATTTATGGTTTCGTCTCGCTCTGAGAAGGCTGTTTGGGTTGGAGCTGAAGTTTCACCATAAATATTACCAAGGAGCATTTGCCGGTCTGTGATTTGTATCTGCATGACTGAGATCTCGCATCTCTGCAAAGTGTCTCCCGTAACATTTTTCCCCCACAGGCTATGCTTTCATACTTGCTTTAATTCATGGGCCCAGAAGTGTTTGTAGAATGATGTGCTCCTTCAGCTGCCTAGAGCCACTGTTTTAAACCACGTTTATGTTCGTCTGGTATCAGATGAAACCTTAACCTTCAGGACTGGGCTGGGTTCAGGTCTCATCTGAAGAGGAATGGTGGATTAAAAAAAAAAAGATGTTTCCCCTCTTTTCATACCTCTCTCTCTCTCTCTCTCTCTCTCTCTCTCTCTCTCTCTCTCTGTGTGTGTGTGTGTGTGTGTGTGTGTGTGTGTAGGTACACACATACACACACGAGTATGCCAGTCAAAAGTACTCCATTACTGAGTTATATTGACAGCCTCCATGTTCATAGTAAAGCAGTGACCAGGAGCTGCTGATATCACTCCCAGCAGATCTAGGAAGTGACAGAGCTGGATCTGAACCCTTGCAGTCTGCCTCTGTCCCTCATGAGCTTATTGGACATCTTTTGTCCTTGCTGTAACATCTGTGCATGTGGAATGTGTGCTGTTTGTCTGCCTTCAGGGCAGCCCATCCAGTGGACTGTGGTGAGGAATCTTCTGTGCACTGTGTGGTAGCCACTTGCTGGGGTGGCACTTGAGCCCGACCTACAAGGTTCAATTTCCAAATGCAAGCTTTGCTCCTCTTGCAATTTCAGACCAAGCTGTAGTTTGGAGTAAGGCAGGTCTGTGCAGCTCAGAAAAATCTATTTATGGGGGCTTCTGAGGTGGCTCAGCAAGTAAAGGTGCTTGCTTCTAAGCCTGATGGGTGACCTGAGTTTGATCTCTGGAAACTGCCATGGTAGGAGGAAAGAACCAACTCTGCAGGTTGTCAACTGCTTCTCTCTCTCTCTCTCTCTCTCTCTCTCTCTCTCTCTCTCTCTTTCACTGTTGAGAATTAAACTCAAGGCCTCAGCCATGCTAGGTAAGTTCTCTACTGCTGAGCCACATCTCCAGCTCTTTTTCTTTTTATGTTGAGGTGGCTTCACTAAGTTGCACGAATTAGCCTTAAACCCACTTGTAGCCCAGAGAGAATCTGAACTGCCATTCCTCTGCCTCACCCTTTTTAGTAGTTACCAGGCAAATTCTGACATCACTATAGTGTATATGCTGTTTAGTCTTTTACCAGGTAGTGGGGGAGCCCCAGCTCTGTTCTGTTGAAACTTCAAGGTCAAATATCTACAGGAACCTCTATGTCCCTGCAGGGTCTTTCAAGGGCACTGTTTCTTAGGAGAGTCTGTAAGCCCAGCATCCTTGCCCTTCCCGGACTCAGTGAATATTAGACTAGGAATGCTTCCTGATATGATGTGCTTCCACAGAGGACCAGCTACCGTTGGGTGACAGGGCACTTGGTATCAGATGCTAAATACTGTGGTGATGAAGAAGCATCAAAGGAGGCTGAGGAGTCTACAGGTAGGCCTTGGCTCTCTACCTTCCCACTCCATGGCCTGGGTTAGGGCATGACCTTTTTAACTTTGTGGGCTGAGCTTTCTTTCTAGATTCTGCCCTGTTTTTTTGTTTTTTTTTTTCCTCCTATGTAAAAGAAGGATGGTAGGGAGATGTTCAACTCTTCCTCCTCTCTTTCATCTGACATTTATCGTGAGCCAGAAATGCATCATGTGTTCTACTAGGAACTGGAGATGAAGGATGGAGATGAAATCAAAACACTCACACCATGGATCTACCTGAATTTGCTTATTAATTAAAAAGTTAATTCCTTGAAATGGAAAACAGAGCAAACTCTAGCATTCAAACCATGAGTGTCCTAAGGAGACAGCCATTGTGATGCTTACAGGTAAAGCTGGCTGAATTCTGTCTGACTTCCTCTCCCGTCACACAGTCCAATGAGGATGAAAGGACCTATGAACATATCCATCAGGCAGTGTAATATTACCAGGAAGAAACATCAGGGAGAAACACCACGTGCACAGAATGCCCTTAATCTATTATGCCAGACATTGGAGCTGAGTACAACAGCAGCTGATGCTCAGATTCTGTGCCTGGGAAACCACCAGAAGCAATGTCTATTCATAACAGTGTGCAGAGGGCTGGAGATGTCTGTAATCCCAGCACCTGGAAAGTAGAGGCATGTGAATCAGGAATTCAAGGTCATCCTTAGCTATAGAGTGAATTTGAGGTCAGGCTTGGCTACATGCAAGAAGGAGAGGGGAAGGGTGCAGGGAGGGAAGGAAGGAGGGAGAGGATTAAATAAAACGTCAAAAGTATCATGTTAAAATAGTAAGGAAGGGTTCATGTCCATGTGAATTCCAGTGTTCAACCCCACTGTATTCCCTTGAAAAACTGAGGAAAGCAGGATCGAGTTCACCTCACCTGTCACCTTGAGCTAGCCCTGCTTGCACTGTGCGTTCTAGGAACCCGAAAGCCCACACTTGGCAATACCTGCTTTGCAGAGCAGAATCTTTTGTACTGGATCCAGAGAGAGATTTGTAGCCTACACAGTGCGGGCCCCACCGACAGACTACACCCTCACAGGTCCCTCTGGGAAAGGCAGGGGATGAGAGGGAATGCAATAGAGCCCTGCCGGGTATTTCTGTCTCCGTTAAACCTGAGTTTGGCAACTTTAAAAACTCTTCTCCTTGATTCTAAAACTGGGTCCTCAGGGAACCTGTGAGACAGTCAGTCAAACGGCAGCCCCCACAGCTGGGCGAGGTTAAGGCAGGTGAGAACATACTGCCTCTTGCCTAGAGTTAGAAAGAAAAAATGAGGAAATACTGGGGGGGGTATTTAAAAGAAGAGAGGGTATTGCACACTGTGTGTTCAGGGTGAAGCCTTGTCTGAAACCTCTTCTAGGGTAAGAACCTTCTAGGACAGATTTCTTCTCAGGGCAGTGGCTAGAGGCCTTTGTGAGTCAGTTTCCCCTGTATATTGTAGCTAGGAAAAATTATGCCTAATACAAGTGGGTGATGGTCCCAGGCTGTGACTGTGACCCCCATGAGTATTTATATCTGTTCTCCAGTGAAGGAGTTGACAAAACGTTTTCTGAAAATATCCGGAGAGCAAATATTTTTGTGTTCTTCTGGCTACCTGGCCATATGCTGTCTATGGCAATACTAGACTCTGTTGGTTGGGGTGATCTATTAATGAATGAATGTCCTGTGTCACTAAAACTTTATTTATAGATGTTTCTGACAGGCTGGAGCTTGCCTGCGGCTTGCCATGGCCTTTGTTCTTGGGAAGTGTGCTACCGTACTGAAATTCAGTGTTCTGGGTGGCCAGGGAGACAGACTCGCCACCAAGAATGACAATGTCAATCAGAAAATGGCAGCTTCCACATAGAGAGATGGCCTCCATCTATTTGTGCTGCTATAACAAAACGCTGGATGCTGGGTCACTTACCAAGCACACGAGTGCATGCCTCACAGTTTTGGAGCTGGGAAGTTCGAGGCTGAGCTGATGTTAGGTTCTTTGCTAGGTGAGGACTTTCTCTCTTTTTTCCATGATGGGACCACAATACTGTAAACACTATCAGAGATCTGTAGCCTCACATAGTGGAGGGGTCAGAAGTGGAGTAAGTGATCAAATCCCTCTGTCAAACCATTTTATGTGAGGTCCACCTAACATGCCCAGCAGGCCCCACCTCTGACACTGTTGCTTTGGGATCTGGATCTCTAACAGGGAAGTTATGGGACACACTTAGACCACATCAGAAGCAGAGGAAAAAAATGTCAAGATGGATTGTAGTTTGAGCCATGATATTGTTGGCCATCAGAGTTTGGAGGGAACTTTCAGAGCGATCCCAGATTCTCATGCTCCAGAACAGAACTTAGACAGAGACACATGGACAGTAATTAAGCCAAGTGAATTTATTAAGAAAGCACACAGTTCCGGGGGAGGGTGGCTGGAACAGAGAGTTCAGCAGCTCACAGGGCCTCATCGCACAAAGACTTGGGCTCCAACATCACACAGCCTGGGCTTTGTGTCTCATTCAAGCGGTGTGGGCTCTTCTGCCTCTCCTCTATAGACTGCATATACTTCATACCTACTGTGTCTTATTAGCACCTTACATGTCCACTGCGGGGTGTGCAGAGAACCCCAGACCACCTTCAGGCATTCTGGAGTGCCTCAGCACCTGTGCCAAGTGGCTGAAGCTAGTTAATCTTGTGGGTGGTAGTACATGGTTCTAGATTTCTTTACCAACAGCTTGTTTTTATTGGATGCTAATTTTGTAGCCATTACCAGGATGTCACTTTCCACCCCACTCTCCTGCCTCACACTGTTATGAAGCGGTTTCCATGGAGATAAAACTTTGCCTTTTGGAGGTATGTTTTTTAAGATGGAGGATGTTCTCAGAGGAGGTGCACATCACACCTGCGGGAAAGCTTGAGTAAGTTCAGGAAAGAAATGACAAAGTAATTTCAGGAAGTCCCCAGAACTAACCGTAGTCCCTAGGCTCCTCCCTCCCTATGCTTCTGTATGCAGTCAGGACTTTGGAAGATCTTCTTAAGTTTGGAGCAGCTGAGTTGCCTGGAAGGCCAGAGAGAAGCAGAGCTCTGCAGAAGAGACTCTCAAACCTGTTGAGCTGACCAGGGGCTTTGCAGTGTGCTTCAGGTTTCTAGTGAGCTGTCGCTATGCTGGGGTGGGCTTCTGTGACACTGCTGTCTATGAGCCATTTGTCTATGTTCCTGTAGGGAACCTCTTGTCATATTCCTATAAGTAGCCCCAATAAAACTCACTGGCCTTTGGTGGTATTCTTACTTTAGTCTGTCATTGGTTTTCCCTCTAAGGTCATGTAAACATTTGTTCATGTCTCCCCACAAATAGTCTCTCTTACACACACACAAGCCATATACATGTTTATATATAACCAGGATTGTGTAATGCACACCCACATGGAAGAGTTTCTTTGCCTTTATTGAGCCTCTAACTCATCAGTGACACACTTGAAACAGCACCTGACCAAGGACCTTGGCACCCTCTTATCTAGAGCCATGGAAACAATATTAACCATCACTACTATTGAAGGCTGTTACCCATCAGCCCGCACTTGAGCTAGAAGACATGGACACTGCAAGCTGGCACTGACCTGGAAGCCTCATGTCTTCTGGCTAGAATTTAAAGTGCTGGAGGGTGCTGTGCACATGACTGCAGGAGAAAAGTAATAAAAAACCCTACCACATTCTGAGAGCAGATACCTAAAATCAGCACCTACTTGGCCATACATGCACAATGGTGCAATTGCAGCACGATTATCATGAGAATAACCAAACTACTTTCTGATTAGACCTAAGGCCCATCCCACAAGACGAAATCTGTGTCTGGCACTGTTATGAGGACCCAGAACCTGTGGCTAGCAGACAGTGGGGCCCAGGGGAGAACCTACCCCTATTTTTCTGCTAAATCAACATACAACTAAACTGACTCCTGATGGCTTATTGTCATGCCTTTATATTAGTGGATCTCTCAACTTTCAAGAGAGAAGCTTCTTTTTGCAATAGATGGCGATTAATTTAGAATTTGTGACTGGTACAGAGAATTAGAGACTACAGACTGCTTACCTGGCAACGGGACACCGAAATCACATCCCTCTCTGCCACTGCTCAGGAATCATTGCAGAAGAGGGTGCAGAAAAATCTAAGAGCCAGAGGGAAAGGATTGCTATAAGGAAACACTGTTTTCCTGACACAGTGGAGAAGCTGCAGATTTGAACTCCTGGTATTTGTGACAACACGCACAAGTCCTGTGGAAACTCAATGCAAACCAGGTACCAGCAGGGAGGGGGGAGCCCTGCCCCAGGTGAGCGAGTACAGGTAACTGATACTGATGGAAGAGAAGGAATCAGCTTTCTCTATTTTTTCTATTGCAGCAGATGATCTTCCCCCCACCCTTATGGATTTATTTAATCATTTTACAGCCTGATCACAGCCCCTTCCCTCTTCTCCTTCCAGCTCTACCCTCATGCCTCCTCCCCTGGCCCCTTTCTCTCTTCTAAGAGAAGGAGAAGTTCCCTATGGGTACCAACCCACCCTGGCACATCAATTCACAGCAGGGCTAAGCACATTCCCACTAAGGCCAGGCAAGGCAGCCTGTCTAGGGGAGAGGGGTCCAAGGGCAAGCAACAAAGACAGCCCCACTCCCCTTGTTAGGGACCCACATGATGACCCAGTTGAACATGTACTACACATGGGCCTAGGTCCAGTCCACATTAATGTGGACTTCCAATTCTGTGACAACAACTTGAGCTGTGTGTGCCACACTCACCCACTCTTACACAAAGACACACACATACACATTCACACAGTTTCCCCCTCATATACATTTGTGCATGCATGTGCATACAAGCACACACACACATACACACACAGAAGTGTAGCCATCTGTGAGAACATCAGGCTATTTCTTCCACCTTTTACCTTCAAAACTACAAGAACAATTACAAATTAAGATATGAGTCCCCGGAAACATCGTAGAACTCTGTGATCCCATCCTGTGTAGAGGGCTTTCTGAAATCCTCAGCAAACAGCAAACAAAAATCCACTCCTGTCCGCATGAGACAGTTGGTAGCCAGTACTGCTCCACTTACAGATGGTTTGAATGGACCAGCCATCCAGCCTAGCAAAAAGTTTTCTGTCCTAGAGTCCTTGCCTATAAATCCTCCCCTCTTCCTCTCCTCTCCTGCTGCCACTCCAATAAGAGGCCATGTCTGGGTAGGGAGGATTCATCAAAATCTCTAATTAAATACATGGCAGCTGGTGAATTAAGGCATTTGTCTTAGCTCTGCCATCATATAATACCTTATAATCCTGCAAGTCCAAAGTATGAATTAATTATCATTTTGAGAAGCTGGGAGCCAGCGCCTTGAGGAGGGAGGAGCGTGAAGAGTGGTGGATAGTGACAGAAGAGAGACAGAGATTATCATTTCTATGGGCAAAATGCTACTTTAGGAGGCTTACAAGCCCACATGCGTGTTTATTCATCCCCGCATGTGTGTCTCCGGCAGGTGTGTCCAACCTCAGGATACCGAGATGTTAATGCCTACAAAATTCCTGCTTCAGAGCCACACAATTGAGTTAACCCCAAAGAAATGACTGAAAGAATTCACGGTTTAACTGAGTTTATGATTTTGTCCTCGGTTGTACTGCACTCCAAGCTGTTATGTGAATGCACGACTATTCATGTGCACTCAGGACAAAGGTGAGCGCACACCTGCCGTCCTCACTGGCGGCAGGAGTGATGGCACTATAAAATCTTATCAGTGACAGGGAACATGGTGTGTTCTCTTGCTGTTAAGCTTCAGGCCAGCTGTAGCTTAACACTCATGAGAGCACACACTGCCAGAATCCCTCTCCCATCACTGGCAACACTGAAGCAGAAGATACGGCACCAGGCAGGAAAGGCATGGTAGCAGGAGCCAGGGCCCAGTGGGCCACATTGCACCCGTAGGCAGGAAGTAGAGGGTGAGCCGGAAATAGAGCTGATGGCAAAGCTTCTGGCACCCACAACAGTGATCCACTTCCCATAGCCATGTTCTACTGCCTCCAGGTTCCTCGACCTTCCTAAACAGCAGGGGAGCAAGTATTGAAACATGTGAGCCTGTGGGGGACATTTCTCGTTCAAGCCACTAAAACTCAGAACGTGTAAGTGACCTTCTCAAAGCCTCCCCGTGATTGCAAGTGTTATGCCTCTCCACATACTCGAATGTGGCCTACTCGGCCTTTACTAAGCAGGCAGCTGTTTCGCTTCATGGCCTCTTCAGGCTCTCTGATCTGTAACTGTCACATTCACTCTCTAGGAGAGATCCTTTCATGTTCTTCTCATTTGTTGGCCACAATTCTTTGTCTGGCCCATGGAACACCACCTTTCATCCCTGACTCCTGGAGCAAGCTCTCTGGTGAGCAAGGTAGCCCTGGGTCACCTTCTAGGCTGCAGTGGTGTCTTTAAAATGTTCAACAGGCTGAAGAGCCATAGGGAAAAGGCACATGGAGTAGTATCCCATGGGATCTGGATAGGAACCACTGCAGTCTTTAATGTCCCAGGAACCGATATGCTGGCTACATGTCATATGGACATTCTTACTCTGATGGTCAGGGGAAATACTGCAGAAGCCATGCACACAGGATGCTCAGGCCTGGAATGGCAACTGGATGGATCATGACACTTAAGTTTAGAAAATGTGAGTAATACTGACATAGTACAAGAGAAGTAAAAGCACCCCATCAGATGTCACAAGCTGGACCAAGTGAGCAGACAGCACTCAGGCTGCAAGGCCATGTGTATCTACCAGGGTTGGTGTCTCTGTGGATGAAGGTACAATGGACATAGTAAATGAATGTTATCAAAAGGAAAAAAAATCAAAAAAACAATTATGTACATGCAGAGCTCAGTTAACCGATGAGTTTACTAGTTATCTATGGGAATATGGTTGATGAGTCACTTCAAAGAGCATGGATGACTCAAAGGCAGCTACACCAACTAAAGCTCACGTCTGGATAGGTGATGACGTGTGAAGACAGCACCTAGAGTTTCTTGTGGTACTTGAGGGAAGTTTGACTCTAGGTAGGTCAGTGGGAGTATCTCTTCCCTAACACTCCTTCATCTCATCTTACTTAGTGGATGGACTTGTGGGATTCCCTGAGACTTGAGAGTTATGTTTCCTCTTTGAGTCTTAAGCAGCCTTTCTCCAGGATGGAATGTTTCAATTCTGAGAAAATGGCTATCATCATGGGCCCTTTTTTAAAAAAGAAATCAATGGTAATTCATGATAGCTCATAATATACAATACACATGTGTGTTGTGCTTGCAGTTAAATGAGCAAGGCCCTTCATGTTCATTGTGGTTGAGCTAAAGTTTAGCATTGTCGTGGTGTTCTACATATCTGCTTTGAAAATATTCAGCGGGATGAGTGGCATGTGTCTCTGGAGCCAGGCAGTACCCAATGCTCTAGGGTTGTTAAAGGTGACCTTGGATTCTTTGGAGCTGGCTGGATAGGGAGTTTCTGATTCCTTCTCAGGTGCTTTATGAAAACAACTCAAAATTTTGGATCACAGAGTCAGGGTCTGTGTAGTAGACCCCAGGAATAAGAAGCATGTTCTTATCCCTGCCCTAACAATCTCTGGTCCTCAATAAGAGCCCACAAGTTCTTATTAAGTTTTAGGTGTGTGTGTGTGTGTATGTGTGTATGTGCCTGTCTGCTGTCTGTTTGTCTGTCTCTGTGTTGCATGAATATACATGCATTTTTGCCCGTATATAAAAGTCAGAGGCGTTGTCCATCTTTTAAATTATTCTGAGACATTGTCTCTCGCTGAGACTGGAAACTCCCCAGGTGGGCTAGGCTAACTGGCTAGTGAGCTCCGGGGATCCACCTCTCTCTGCATCATTAGTACTGGGATTACAAACCTATATCATTACGTCCAATTAAAAATTGTAATATTCTTACACAGGTTTTGGGGCTTCATCTCAGGTCCTAGTGCCTGTGAAGCAATATTTGACTGACAGAACCACCTCCATGGGTCCTCTGAGCTCTCTATGCACCCTGGAGACATAGTTCCACAGCCACATGCTTGGTGTTTGCTCAGAAACAGCCTCTGGTTTTGTCTTGCATAGAGAGGTGTCACACATCTTAAAACCCCTCTTTGCCTCCCCCCGAACTTGCATTGTAATCTCTGATCAGTGCCAAGGCAGCGTGGCCCTGCTAGGCGCGAAGCTCTGTGTACACATGCTTGGCCTTGTTGCTTTCCTTCTGCGCTGGCTGGCCTCCGAGAGTCAGTTTAACAGTGTTTGTTTCTGTCTCCTCTTGTTTTGTCAACATGCCTTTGAAGAGGAAATGCAAACCTGGGCCTTGATTAGACATCTCCCTAGGCGCAGGTTTCTCCTGATTCTCAATTCAGCAGGTTGGCATAGGCACTGAGGTGAGGCTTTCTGCTTCCTGCTGAAGCTGCAAAAGTGCCTCAGAGCTGATCAGAGTGCTGAAACAGAAGTGTGGTGGGCACAGGCTTTATTCTTGTGCTCTATTCTTCTAAGAAGGGGTACTGTGTTTCTGCACCTCCATTAATTGTCCCAGAAACAACAGTGACCTCAGCAAACTGCCAGGGATTTGTAGGAGACAAGATGGGTCAACTTACTGGAAAGGTTTCCAGGTTTGGAAGAAACCAATTTCAAGTGTGTGTGTGTATGTGTTAGTTAGTTAGTTAAGTTTCTATTGCTGTGACGAGATACTATGACCAAGGCAACTTTTAAGAGAAAGTGTTTACAGGCAGTTTATAGTTCTAGAGGGTTAGATTCCAAGATCATCATGGTGGAAGTATGGAAGCAGGCAGGCATGGTGCTGGAGCAGTGACTGAGAGCTTAATTCTGAGCCACAGCATGAGGCAGAGAGAGAGAGGAGACAGACAGACACAGACACAGAGACAGAGACAGAGAGACCTGATAGGGTTTAGGCTTTTGAAAGCTCAAAGCCCACCCCCAGTTACATGTCTCCCCCAACAAGGCATGTCCCTTAATCCTCTCCAAACAATTTCCCGAACTTCAGACATTCGAACATATGAGCCTGTGGGGCCACTTTCTTTCAAACCACTACAGCATGTTATCTGTGTATGAGCGCACCCAAGGTTCCAGGGAGATAGGAATCCGGGATTCTTGCCCCAATTCTCATAGTAAAAGGCTGGGTGATCTTGGATGAGCCCCTGTAACCTCTGTTTATTCCTTCCTGCTTGGCATGATGGTGGGTAAGGTTCTGCAGCTATGAGTATGTGAGCCAACCTCTTTAACTTCTCTGAACTTTTCTCCTATGGTCACTGTGATGGAGGGATGGAACATTTGGAGTCTCTGCCTTGGTATTCAGATTCAGTACTCTGAGCTGATGACATTGTCTACCCAGCTTCAGTCTTTCTGTCTGTAAAACGCACATGATATCAATCTTCACTGAGTGTGGGTATATGAGCATTGTATGGGAATTCAAAGGGCATATAAATGACACCCTTGTTCTCTTTATTCTTCTCCACTTTCTTTTTCTTCCACTTCAGCTCTTTCTATCATCAAGATTATTACTGCCATCACTGCATGATGAGAGCAATTTCAGTTATGTGTTAGAAGCCCAGTGACATCCACAAACTATGACACGGTTCTAGCATAGAGCCCCCTCCCGCCCCTGAACTCAGAGCAGCAGGTGTGTGAGTGTGGTGTGTCAGTGATGTGTGTTTATGTTCAGACTTTCAGGTTTGCTCCCTGGAGGAACATAACTTCAGGGCATGTCAGATGCCTGTGTTAAGGCATGTGGTGAGTGAGATGAGTTTGCCTGTGGATGGAGGGAGCTTCAGCCCAAGGAGCTGGCAGCCCAGTGGGAGGGGAGCCAAGCAGAACACCTTAATGCTGGCTTAAGCAACTTACAAATAAAGCTGAGATTCCTGATGTTTAATTTCAAGTGACTGAACATTAACATTTAATTAGCTTCTGACTGCTAAACCAATATTAAACCTAGGTGGAGGCTGTTGGCATCTTGTAAGTATTAGCAACTGAGAGGCTAGGCTTCTGTAATGGTGGCATTTTGTGAGGTGAAGCCTGGCTCTCATGTGGAATCCCAGCCTGCTCACCATCTCAGTGTCCTCTGAGATACACATACAGATTCACATCCCTCTGACTCTTGAAACAAGGAGCAGTGTAATGCGCCATGCAAGGTGCTTGATTCCCCCTCCAGTTCTACCCTTCTAAACTGGATGACTTTGGCCAAATGATGTGAAGTAGTTGAAACTTACCTCCTACCTGGAGGCCAGAGAAAAGCATCTTCCTTGTGCTATCACTTTACTCCCGTGGCTGGAAGGGCATGGCCCTGACCTGCTCCACTTCCTACCTCTCTACACATGGCATCTCTGTTCCCATGAAAGGACAGATCTGCTCCACTTCTTCATCTCTACCATGTTCCTCCCTTGGTTTAGATCTTTTTTCTTGCAGTTCTGGTCCAGCTTCTTACAAATCTCAGCATGGCAGCCTTTACTTATTATTATTTTCATCTATATGCATTTTATGTATGTCCATGAAGATATGGGGGTCAAGGCATCAACACTTGATGTCTTTCTCAGTTGCTTTTTTTGGACAGCTCTCTCTGAACCTGGAGTTTATTGAGTCAGCTAGATTGGCTGGCCAGTATGGCCCTAGGATCCTCTTGTCTCTGTGGTGGGATTATAGACTTGTATCACCCCACCTAGCTTTTATATGGATGCTAGAATTCTAAACTCAAGTCCACAAGACACAGTGTACGGCCTCTGTGAAAGGTCAATTTTCCCTTTGTTCTCATTGTTACATTTGACTTGGACTTAGAAGGAATCTGCTTCGAGTCTCTCCTCTTCTGCGTGTGCTTTCTTCCCAGATTTCCAGAGCTATTTGGATACATTCCAGTGTATCCTCTAATGAGTTTGTTTCCTTGTTCGCACCTCTAGGGCCAGGCTGCCATTGCTCATCATGTGCAACAAAAATCTCCTGTTTATAGCTACTTGGCCACTGCAAGTGGTTCTTCATCTCTGCAGGATGGCTTTAGACGGTAGCTCAGTCTGGAGTCTGGGAATCCCTGTTCCTGCGATGGCATGGCTGGACGCTGGAGCTGGTATAGAAAGTAATGCTCTACCTAGGAGTCAGGGATAGTCAAGGGAGGCACTAGCTCCTGAGCCCGGACACTAAAACGTGCATCAGTTTGCCTCTGGAGGGAGGCAAATGCAGCCACATGAGTGAGAGTGGACATGGATGAGGCAACACCTCAAGGAAAGAGGCAGTCTTCCCTGAGACAAGCCTGAGGGCTTGGAAATGAGACTGACTTGTTCAACCTCACGTCAGAACCAGAATCAAGTCCTGTGAGTGAGTGCCTGCTTCCTTGTAGGTCCTGAGGCTCTGGGGAAGATATCCAGAAAGGTCAGATATTCTCAAGAATAGTGTAAGAAAGCAGCTGGGGAGGCAGCTGTTGATAGAATGCTCGCCAAAATGAACAAAGCCCTGGATTCTGTCCCCAGCACTGCATAAACAGGGCAAGGAGCTGCACAACAGCCATCTCAGGACTGAGAGGTGGAGGAAGAACAATTATAAGTTCAAAGTCAATTTTAGCTACATAGTTTGAGGCTAGTCTGGGCTACATGAGAATTAAGTAACCTGTCAGTGTTCATCTGCTGAACCAGTAGCAGTTACAAGACTCGGACCTGGATCTGCTTGACTCCCACCTTTTCTCTGTGTCTCTTATTTCTAGCCGATGGCCCTTGCATCAACCACTCCCCATCATTTATCTACCAACAACTTCCTTATTTGTCTACTGCGCTTCCTGAGTGTGCCAAGGCCCAGACAAATCATTGCCTTCAGAGAGCTTATTTAGACTCTGAAAGGACAGAGTCTAATAAGTCCCAGCAAGATGTTTAACCATAGACTGACTTGTGGGTCAGTGTGCCCTCACTGTAGTGATGCTTACACTGTACCTTGGGAGATGGAAAGAACAAGGAAGGTGATGAGCTGGGGAATAATATCCAGTCTCGGTCTTTGTTTCTTAGGAGCTTTGGGCATAAACCCTGCTGGGTCTCCACTAGTGCTAATGATGAGCAAACATCACTGAGGCAATGGTCTCAGCACAGCTATGTCTCTGTGCCCAGCTCTTTGTGTATGTGTATGTTTTGTGTATGTCTATGTGCAGGTGCATGTGTGTATCCATATGCAGAGGCAAGAGGGCCATCTTGGGTAACATACTGCAGCCACCTTCTACCTTATTGTTTGAATCTGGCCTGGAGATGCCAAGTGTGCTGGGCTCACTGGAAGTCCCAGGAATCTGACTGTTTCTACTTCCCCAGTGCTGGCACCATCTCGCCCAGCTCTTTTTACATGGGTTCTGATGTTTGAACTAGGGCCTTCATGTTTGGAAAGCAAGCGTTTTGTTGATGGGACCAGCTCTCTACCCTGTATCTCTCCTAGGTCATGGTACTGTGGTGGGAGCTCCTGAGGTATTTGTTCTTCTTGATGAACCAAAGAAACTCCTCTTCTTGTTCACGTTTGGCTTCCTGTTATCTACTCTAGTGGCTTGTCAGTGTGACTCATCCCTGGGTGGTGGGGAGAAGCCATGTTCCAAGCTATCCCTCCTTTTATTCAGTTGCTCATGCCAGCCAAAAGCCGATGCAGACAATCCTAAATCCACTTAACTGTTATTTGCTTGAAATATTTGAAAGGGCTGGCTTGGCCCATCTTCAAATATTTTGTTAGCTAATCAAAGCCAGATTGCGGTCAGAGGCCATATCTAAATTTATTAGGAAAATTAATAGACCATTTAGATTTTATTGGAATTAAGCTAAAATACGATAAGCAGTCACACCAGCAGATAGTCATTAATTATTACACTGACCCTGGTGATAGGCTCCTAATGAAATATTGACTTGTACGTAAGTCTTAGTGCCTGAAGACCCGGGGACAGGATAGAGAAGAGCGTCCCCACCCTGTCTGCTTGGAGTTAATTGGTTGGGACACGCTAGAAGAGGGTTTCAGTAAATAAGCTTTTTTTTTTCTTCCAGGAAGCAGCTACTATGCACCTACTATATGCAAGGGGTGGGGATATACAAAGCAGATATCCCTGATTTGAATACTATTTCTGGGTCTTCATTGCAGTGTGATTTGGAATATTTTCCTCAACATTCCATAGTCGCCACTACCATAGCTGAATAATGGGACAAATGTGACTGAGTTGAGTTGAGGAATCACAGGGTTGGTGTGAGTATGTGAAACAGTGGGCAGCTGTTTACTGCTGGGACTGTTCTTATTGTCATTGGTAACATGGGTAAGGCAGAGTTTACTCTCACAATGGGATGCAGCTGGTTCTCCAAAAAGCGGGCATTTCTTCTGGCTGTGTTCCCTGCAAGTCCTAGTTAGAGTCAAAGAAGGCTTCATGGGTTTGCTGTGGTCAGTTTCCAAGGCTAGAGTTGGTGACCCAGTGGACCGGAAAGGTGGAGAACTTGTAGCTAGATAGTGTTATGTAGACACAAGTGTGAGGTCTTGAAGCTTCCTGTCATCCATGGGCCTTTAGAGCTGGAGGAGACGCACTTCCATTAGCTGGCATCAGGACCATAGGGGGAATAAATGTACTCTGCACTGATGGATTCTCTCTCATCTTTGTGAAGTGATGTAGTGATGGGAGTGATAAAATGGTTGTCCCCCCCCCCTCTCTCTGTGTGTGTGTGTGTGTGTGTGTGTGTGTGTGTGTGTGCATGTGTGTGTGTATAAAACCCAGGAACCACAAATGAGAGAAATCATACTCCACCTGTTTCTCTGGGGTTGTTTTAATTCACATACAATGGTATTCATGGATCACATCTATTTTCCTGTATATTGCAGAACTTCATTATTCTTTCTGGCTGAAAAAAAAGTGCGTATTTTTTCCCTTATCCATTCCTCTGTTGCTGGACATCCAGGCTGGCTCGGTAACTTATCTATTGCTAACAGCGCTGCAGTAAGCATGGATGGGCCAGTATTTCTGTGATATGCTGGTGTGGGTGAATGCCCAGGGCTGATACAGCTTAGGAATGAAGAGGATCTACTGAAATCAGAAACCTCCATGCTGATTTCTTAAACTTCATAAAGAAAATTAGGAGTCTTGCTATATATGGGCATTCTTTTTATGTACCAAATACAGATATATGTCCTCTGAAAGTAAATATGCATTTCTGTAAACATATACACACAGAGACACACAGGCACGTGTGCATGCAGTGCTCACACACACATACCACACATGTGCTTCTATCTTCCATTTCCCTATTAATATGTATTTGTCTAATAAATGTGTGTATGGGATTCTACGCTGGGGTGTGCATTATATATATATATATATATACTGTATCCATACTGCATTTTCTCTGTATGACTCTATTTGTCTATTTCTGTCTCTACACAGACATGTGGATAAAGTGCTTTCTAAACACAATGCAAAAAGTATTCACTTCTCTTGAGAACATACCTGTGTATTACATGTCCAAGTATGAAAGCATGCAGTAATACATCTGACACATGGAAAAATATACAAATAATAAACAAACACAAGAAAGTGTAAAATAAGCTAGACCAGTCAGAAAAAAATCAGGAAATAGATGAAGGTCAGGGGAGGGTGGCTGATCCCGTGACCACACACAATCCCCTGTAGTGCATCCAACTGTGTGTTGACTGAATTCACACAAACCAGGAATACTAAAGGAAAAACCAAATACTCCCTCTTCGGTGTGACTGGGAAGTTCGCCAGGCAGAGGAAGTGAAGAGCCTGCAGGGGAGCAACATCCTGTGGCCAGAGCTTGGCGGACAAGCCAGCAGTGGGAATGTTGTGCCTCTGTGCTGGCAACAACCTTGGTGCCCTGTGCCTGTGAGCCCTCACAGGGCATAAGTGTACACAGGTCTTAATGGACAGAGTCAGTGCCTCCAGCACATGAGTGAGGGTGGGCCAGAAGATAAGGACTTTGGAATCACAGGAAGAGGTGTGGTGGTGTGGGCAGGACTCAGTGATTCAGAGTCTGACAATGGCCAGTGATTTTTTAATATGAGATAGAGAAAAGTGATTAGTTACATTGCTCTTGCTACTGGGCTATTACTTGGAACTTTTTGTCCTCAGTTGCTTTAAGGTCACAAACAGGCTGTTTGGAAACCAAGAAGGTAAGATACCTGTGGGATGGACTTGCTCCCTGGTACTGTTAGGTGGATCAGTAGGAAGGGCAGCAGCCCAGAGAGGCCTGTCAGCTTTTGTGGTGGCTGAGATGAGGGAAGCAATGCCAAGGGGAGTGAGTTAAAGGCTGGAAGATGTCTCATCGCAAAGGCAAATGGAATCTGGCTTCTCAGACCTGGTGTAGAATTATGGGAGGCTCCAAAAAGAAATTTGAATGAATGAGCGGGGCTTGTGTGTGTGTGTGTGTGTGTGTGTGTTTGCACACCCTCCATTAGAGACCTAACAAGGTAGACTCAGACATTCTGCACACTTGAGGCCAGCCTGGGCTAGCAGCAAGACCCTTCTTAAAAACAACAACTACCTCCCCTTCTATTAGACCCTAGCCCATCAGGTCTCATCAAGACTGGTTGCATTGTCTTCCTCTGTGGCCTGGCAAGGGAAAAGAGAGAGGGAGGGTGGGATTGAGAGGAGGCAAGGGAGGGGGCCACAACCAGGATACAAAATGAATAAATTGTAATAAATGATTAAAAAAACAACCACCACAACAAAGAAAAGCCAGGTGTAGTGATGCATGCCTGCACTTGGAAATTAACTCACACACTGAGAATAATCACAGAAAAGAAATTTGTTTTCTACAAGGAAATATATATTAACCCTAACCCTAATCCTACCCCTAACCCTAAGCTAACCCCTAAACCTAACACTAAACCAACTCTAACCCTAACTTCTAACTTTAACCCTAACCATAACCCCAACCCTAAACTTCTATATTACATAATCTATATAATATATCATATCTATCTATATTTCTGTATAATCACATCTATCTATCTATCTATCTATCTATCTATCTATCTATCTATCTATCTATCTTTTGACAGGTTCTTACCATGTAGCCTGAGTAAGCCTGGAACTAATGAGCTATGCCTCCCCTGTTCTGGAATCACAATTGCTTATTTGGATGAAGACAGATCCTGTTCAGAGTATGACTGGAAGCTGACTACAGGGTTCCAGTGGGGTGGGGGTAGCATGTGTGACAGTGATGCTTTAGGATGTACAGTCACCACCCACCTCCAGAACTCCTGACCTTCTATGCAGCACATTAATGTATTTTACTAATTATAAATGCAATTAAAAAGTACTGAAATAAAATTAGGCTGATCTATCTAATTTACATTAAGCACTTTCAAATTATGCAGATTGTAAAGTCTCTCTTTCTCTCTTGCTCTCTTTCTCACTCTTTCAATTTGGGTTTCGGGGTAAAACTGTCTGCATTAAAACAGCTGGAAAAACCCTTGTAGGAAAACAAATTTCTTTTCTGTGATTATTCTCAGTGTGTGAGTTAATTTCCCAGGCAGTAATATACTTGGCTGGCATCCGGCTGTGGGTCCCAGAGCAAAAGACATATGTGTCTGGAGCAGGCTGGGGGAAGGGCTGTGTTGGGAAGGGTGGGGAGATGTTTGGTTGCTCAGGGAACGAGGTGGAAAGGCTAACTAGGCAAAAATACTGGCACGATGGTTGCTAAACTGTTGCAATTTACAAAGTGAGTGGCACAATGGCAGACACTTTGTGTAGGTCCTTGGAGTGGAACCATCTGGTGGATTTATCTAGCCATGTGGGGACTTTTTGCTTTATTTCTCCTTTCTTTTTTAATTTTTTTTTTTTTTTTTTTTTACATCATTGCCTGTTAGGCAGAGAGAAGGACTGCCACACGTTATTAAAAGTCAGGTCATTTTCTGCCTGCAGGGGAGCTGTGTACAGAGCATCCATAGTTCACATGCAGAAATGAAGCTGAAGATTGGGGTCTAGAGTGAGCTGTTTCTCCGGGCAGGACTGGGCTCTGCGGCTTGCTTCCCCGCGAGGGCTGGGAGGGGAACCTGCCTCAGCCTGGTTCTGCTCGAGACTGTGTTCCCCAGAGGACGAGACCTTACTGGGGGCCTGTTTGCAGATTAAATCTGATCCTCAGCTTCCTTGGAAGCTGAGGTATAATAAGCTCTTCTCGGGAGTTGCCTCTAAGCTCCTTAAAACGCTGCGGTGTGGTTTAGCTTCCCTTGCTCCGTGCACTCAATTTTATTTGCAGCCCAAACTTTGCCCTTTAAGCTCCCCATGAAAAGGTAGCCTCAAGTAATTCCTCAAATTGAAGCTGTTGAGCTGGAGCAACGAGAAGACTTGGACAGCTCTCTTTTCTCCCTCTGCTACCTTTGGTTGCTAAAGGGATGATTCTGCTTGAGGTCTGGGTACCAGCCTTGTCTCCTCTACTATGAAAACCATAGTGCATCCTGACCTTAAGCGGTCTTGCCAAAGGTTGGACTTTATGATACTCTCGCATGTATAGGATGGATATGACTGCTCCCTGTCTCCTGGGTTCTGCAGGCTCACTGGCCATTGCTGGGGTGAGGTGGCTCAGTCCTGAAGTCTCTGCCATGCTTTCAGGGACAGTTATGTCCAGACAGAGTTGAATTCTTCCTCATGTTAAGAGAAAGCCATTCAGATCTTTCTAGATGAGCAAGCCTGGCTCCTTATAGGCAGCCAGATACTAAATCAGACCTAGACTCATGGCTCCATCTACTCAGGACATAGCCAAAGGCAGGACTTGACACGGTGGAGATCTTGCCAGTTTCTATTCTTTATGTTACCTCTCCCCTACCTAAACTAAACACAACAATGACCAACATCCCTGACCTTTGTCTTTGACATCCTTCCTGATACCTTGGTTACGAGTAAGTTTCTGTGTGCCTTTGAGCCCAGGTTTGGCTCTTTGTTCATGCTTTCTCGAGAGCCTGCATTCTCATCAATGGTCCTCCTTCTGTCAGTTTTTGAAAGGGATGTGGAAAGTGAGCAGAGAAATAGCAGGCACTTTGGAAACAAAAATTTGTGGTTTTCTAACATGGCCTTTCTTGTTCCATCCACCTATATGGCTGCTAACAAGTCCTGTGGTGTGTGTGTGTGTGTGTGTGTTTCATAAGCCTAGATGTCTGGTATCCTACTCTACCATTTTCCACCTTGTTTTTTGAGCTATACCCTCTCACTGAATTGGGAGTTTACCAGTTGTCTATCCCAGCTGGCTATCAGGCCCTAGCAATTTGTCTGTCTCTGCCTTTCCTAGCACTAGGGTTATAGATGTGTGCCTGGCTCTTACTCGGGTACTGGAAATCCAAAGTCAAGTCATTGTAGCTGAATGGCAAGCACTTTACCCCCTGAACCAGATCTCCTGGGCTCTGCTTTCCTCAGCTGCTTTGAAGAGCAGAATTTCTCGCAGTGGCAGTTCATAAGGAAACGAAATAATGTGCAGGAGACGTGGACATGGAGCCTGTCACAACCCTCTCACTTGAAATCCCCTCTGTTGGGCATCTATGAACTATTTGATGAAATGGGGCTGAATTAATAAAGTGATGGAGCTCTGCTAATGGACCATGGGCTCCTACAGAATTGGGAGTTGCATATGTAGGCAGTGCAGTCATGTCAGGTTGAGCTTCTACACCTGGTGGCACCTCCTAGAGCCACCTTCTCTGGTCCTTCTGTGGGATCGCACCATCCCACGAGTCTGTGCTTTTGGTCGAGGCTTTGAACTTCGGAAAAGCTGACACCTTTTCCCCCTTTCTTCTCTCATTTCTGCCTGCAGTGACCTTCCAGGCTGCAATTCCTGTCAGGAAGATACATTTTTTGTTCACTCTAACTCTTGCTCTTCTCTACTTGTCAAAATTATACTTCATCAAAACTCAGGCCAGAGAGTTTTCCAGGAAAGTCATGCCTCAGCACTGCTGTCAGCTCATGACTACATCCATTCATTGCAGTATGGCTAGCTGGCTTTCTAGAGAACTCTTTGAAGGCCTCTTTTAATGCAACTTGGTAATCTCTGATGCCAGCATGGAATGGAATAGGTATTTAGTAGATGAATGAATGAATGTATATATATATATATATATATATATATATATATATATATATATATACAGATGGTTGGGTTTAAGATATCTCTCCTTATATCTGTCTATGTCTATATCTGTAGCCATATCTATACAGAGAGACAAATAGACAGAGAAACATTGATACATATTCTTCCTGGAGGAAAAGACGTTCAGAACTGTCCAGGATGAATGTCTGTCTTCATTCAAGCAGCCAGCTACTTATTCAGAACTGGAGCCATGGATCAGACCTCTCCATTAAGAAGGACCTACACAGTGGCAGGGTTTGATTAGATAGGGGTACAGCCAGTTCCTCTTTATCCTTCATCTTACCGCTTCCTCAACCAAACCCTAGTTGACAAGAATATACAGGTGGATAGCTGGATGAGATAGAGAGGAACAGCCACAAATAAACACTTGGTTGGTTGGCTGGCAGGCTGAGTGAGGGAATAGAAATCCTTCGTAGATACATTAATAAATGGCTAGATGGAGAGGTGGACAGATGGGTAGATGAGGGGGCAGGCGGATAAGAAGGAGAGTGCGAGACATGCCTACATAAATGGACACCTGGTTAAGTCACTGAGGGAAAGAAACACTCATGCGTGTATGAGTGCATGGCGTGGTGGATGGACACTGGGTGGATGGATGGATGGTTAGGAAAGAGGGAAGCATTCATATGAATGAATGACTAAAGACGGAGAGTAGGTGGATGAGGTATTCATAAATAAACAATACATACATGTGCATATGTACCACGTTTGTTTGTATGAGTGAATTAACACACAGGTGTGTACATTTACTGGCATTGCTGATGGAACCTCAGACCCGGAAGGGCCTTGGTTCCAGACACAGCGAACAAAGTCAGTATTCACCGGCAGGCTCCTTGCTTTGGGGACGGTTTTGTCAAGAGTCCCTGGGAAATTCACAGGCTAATGATTCTGAGGACAGATGAACACATTGGCCTGCTGTGATTCTAGATCCAAATAGCATTGCACTCAGACTGAGGCAGCCTGGCCTTTGTGTGCCGCACACCCCTCCCCACCTGCCCTGTCCGCCTTCTTTCCCTCAGGGGCTGTGATAGCCAAATCCTAATTAATTGTGGTAGCCTTCCAGCAGGCCCGGCCTGGACACCAGGGTTTTCTCTGCCGCCATGGCAGCTGCCTGCCCTTGCAGCCTTGCAGGCTCCCCTCCCAGACAAATGTACTTAGCGGGTGCTTTCCTCACATTAATAATCAGAATTGACAAGTTCTAAATGAGGCCCGCCTTGGTGTGCAAGGCGGCTCTGATGGATTGGTGGGGGCACTGACGGCTCCAGAGAAATGTTTTTGCCGTTACCTGCATTTCTCTGACAGGTTTTTAATAGTCCCACTAAAACTGAAGTATATTGGAAAAATTTGTAGATGAAGTGCAAAGAAATGGAGGGACTTGGAGGTTCTGAGATGGAAAGAAACAGTGTGGAGAAGGTCAAGTTGCTCTGAGCATGTTGTACTCTGAAGAAGCCTCACTGATGCTGGGCACAGAGTAGGGGTAACATTGAAGTGGGAGATCATTTGCTCAAAGGTCTTTGATGAGACCTGGGTTTGGGGCAATCTGAGGCCTGAATGGTTCATGTGGACTGTAGCTGAGCACATTGGGAAAGAGACGTGCTGGGGCTAGAGTGTGTTAGACTGTCCAATCCCATGGGTCCAGCCACTTATGCACTTATTCACCTGTCAGACATTTATTTACCACCAATGCATACCTCAGATATGACTTCGTCTCTGTGAGTTCAGAATACTATTAATGGGTGGGAGATTTATGGGAACGTGGATCCTGAGCCTCAGATCTGCTACTGCCAGCATGAGGCTGTTCACATGTCTTCCCCAGCCTTGTCTTTGAGAGCTGGGGGTCAGCTATGTTGGATTTGGATGGCTTCAAGTCCACACCATAAATACAACTGGCACCAGAATTGGGAAGAGTTTAACAGGAGCTTAATGACTGAAGGGTTTGGGAAAGTTGAGAAGAGGGGCAGCACATGGAGTCTGGTACCAAGAGGGAGTTGTCTACACTCCTAAGATCCAAAGGATAGGGAGGGGGAAATCTCAGAACCCAGGGGTGTTGCAAAGGGTGGCAGGGGAGAGGACTGACTGTTAGGAGAAGATAAGTCGGTAACTGTCCCGTAGGCCAGCAAAGAAATAGTCTGGAGAAGGTTACTCCAGCACAGTCCATCAATCGCTCCACAGTCATTTGCTGTCCTCCCGATGTCTCGTTCTCATCAAGCTCAACAGGAGAGAGACTTGTTAATATACACGAAGGGCAGCCTAACTGAGCATGCATTAGGGTGAACATAGGTGCAAATAGGAAAGCATTGTCCCCGGCGGATACATGGTGACATCAGTTCACACAGATATCAGCACAGAGCCAACGATCAAGGAGGTAGTGTATGGTTTAAGGAGTGTCCATATCCACAGAGACATATTGGATGATTGGTCCTATTTGCCTTTGAAACTGAAGTTTCGATGATTTCTTCAGGTCTTTGCCAGGAGAGCTACTATTCTGTCCCCCAATTTCCACCCTTCCTTCACTTACCCTGAGAAAGTTGTCTTAGTCTTATTTGTTTTGTTATGGCAAAATACTTGAGGCCAAGTAATGGGAAGACAAGAACTGTGTTTCCCCATGGTCTGGAGCCAGTCTGTGTGCTGCATTTTCAGATGGGTGGACTTCTGCTGGATACTTATTTGGTAACAGAAGTGGAAAAAGAAAGATGGACAAGTTCTGTGCCCTTCCCTGCCTAGACAAAAGGCGAACATGCAGAAGGTCTTAGCTAGTTCCTTCTCATTTCATTCCTTTTAAGACAGAGCTGGTCTGGAACTTACTGTAGAGCCCAGACTGGCAGTGAAATTTCATCTCAGGAAACTTTACAACACTGATTCTACAAAATCCACATTATTGTCAGGCAGAAGCGAGCTAATCCCAGTTACAGCTATGATTCACTTCACAGAGGTTAAATCAGCTCTTGAGATTGAAGTCAACTTCTGGGCATTCATGAAGAATTCGGGTCCTTGAAAGGGACTGCAGTTGGTGGGAAAGATGAAGCTGAAGGCTGAAAAGACCTTGTGGTATTCCAGGATCTGTTTCCCTGGTTAACGCTAGGCAGATGCAGAATCTGATATGCTTAGCCCAGTTTGGCCCTCTGGGAACCTTCACATCGATCCTTCCTATTTCCTGGCATCTTTCCTAAACTGTTAGCCTTCCCCAGGAAGGCAGAACCCCAGGAAAAGAAAACAAATGAAGCAAAGACTGTTACGGACATATCCGTGCAATGCCTGAACAAATGTAGAGATGCTTCGCACTCTGTCCTGTAGATACCAGCTTCTCTCTCTGTCAAGCTTGGGCCAGTGTGCAGATTTGGGTATGGGATGTTCAAGTTGGACTCCTCAGCTTGTGAGATGCTTGCACGCACCATGGGGACCATGGAACAATCTGAAGCACATCTTCATTTATCAGTTGGGAGTGGCAGCTACTGTGTCACCTTCCCATTGAGTGATGGCTAATCTTGGTTGTCATCTCGATACATCTGGGAAGAATGATTGAAGAAGCATATCCATGACCTGTGGGCATATCTGCTCGGTATTCTCTTCATTGATACTTGATAGAATTGTGAACATCACCATCCCTAGACAGGTGGGCCTGGGTTGTATAGGGAAGTAGCTGGGCAGCCAGATTAAGCAAGCCAGTTAGCAGCATTATTCCAGGGCCTCTTCTTCAGTTTCTGCCTTTAGGTCCCTCCCTTGTTTTCTCTTGATGATGAAGCACAATCTGAAATAAATCCTTTCTTTCCCAAGTTGCTTTCAGTCAGTGTGTTACTGCAGTAACAGAAACCTAACTTGGATACAATGTAATAGTTTAAGCTTGTCGCAGTAGAGGATCACCTGGGAAGAGGTTCTGGATGAGGCACTGGCTTGACCAGGTTGCCCTGTGAGCATGTCTGTGAGGGGTTGTTTTCATGGAGGTGGAAAGAACCACCCAGTGTGCGCAGCAGCACCATGCTGTGGATGGGGCCCTGCACTATTTTGGAGAAAATGTCATGACCATAAACATGCACATTCCTTCTCTCTCTGTCCTTGACTATGGGTGTGACTGGCTCCCACCATCTTGTCTTCCTTGCAATGGTGGACTGTGTTACTTAGAACCGTGAGCTAATATAAAGTCTTTCTCCCTGAAGTTGCTTTTGTCCTGCTGTCTTATCACAGCAACAGACAACTAAGCTGTGCAGGGCTCTTTTTAAATCTTTGTGTGTATGGGTGTGTATATGCATATTCTGGGGTGAGTGCATGCTATTGGATGGGTGTGGGGGTTAGAGAATGACCTCACTTTCCACCCTTTTGATGCTGTAGACACCAGGCCAGCTAGCCCATGAGCTTCTAGGGAGTCTCTGGTCTTCACCTCAGATTTTAGGACTACTGAGCTGGGCTTACATATGCATCAGGCTTTATGTCAGTTCTTTGACTTTGAACTCGGCCACAGCAAGCACTTTCCTTGCTGAGTAGCTCACAGTCCCCACCTTGCAGCATTTCCTTCATTATTTGGCACTAACCTGGAGAGGCCACAGGCCCACAGTCCTTCAAACTCACCCTTCTGGGGGTCCTCCCTGAAGGCTGCCTGACCACTAAAGGTGAAGCTCAGTTTCTGAGCTAATTTATCTTACTATTAAACTAGGTCGTGACTGACACATTTACACAACCGGAAATCAATAAGGCACAAACCAGCTTGCTATCAAGGCTATTACCCAGTAGCCACACCAGGGTAAGACACGCAGAACCATGTGAGCGGCGAGCAGGAGGAGGTTCTGGAATCCCTGATTTCCAGGGGGAAGGAGCCTACAACAAGTTTAGAATCCAGACCAATGATTTTCAAACACAAGCAGGAATCATGAAGCATCCAAGAGGGCAGTATGAGTCCACTGCTGAGGGGCAGGGCCAGTGCTTCTGAGCCTTTGGGTATCATCACTGACTGCTGGGCTAGGCCAAAACCTGAGTAGTAAGAAGAAAAACTCTCTTGGTGCTTCCATGAGTCATATTTACCAATAATAACATTTCCTGCCAGGAAACATTTTAGGATGGTGACTGTAGGGAAACCTTACTTATTTTCTTTTCAGTCCCCTCCCTCTAGTTCTTGCCTGTAGCCAGTTTACTTTCTCTCTCTGGATGATGCTGCCACACAAGGGTGTATTATGTGGGGAAGAACAAGAATGAAATATTGGAGTTGCGGGATGGTTCATTTGCTTCACAAGCATGAGGACTTGGTTCAACCCGCAGAAAATCTCCCTATAATCCCAGCACGGACAAGTGGAAAGGCAGATCCTTAGGGCTCGCTGGCCAGCAACTGCAGTCTTTTTGTTGAGTCCTACACCAGTGAAAGGCACCTCAGATATAAGGTGGATAGTGCATGATCTCTGGTTTCTACCTATATGTGTACATACATGCATGATCACATACATATATGCGTCCATATGTACACAAACACACATGTACATTCATATGCACACATACATAAATATGCACACAAACATGAATATAGCAATAGAGTCCATGCTGTAACATGGATGAAGCCAGAACACACTGTGCTTAGTGAAAGAAGGCAGACCCCCTGATCCTATGCCATAGGGTTTAATTTATATTAAATATCCACAACAGGCAGGCCATATCATTGAATTTTAAATCTTTCTTATATAAGAAGGATCCTTTATCAGGTGATAAGATTTGTCTAAACTGTAGTTTTAAGTGAGCCAGTATGTTAAATACTTATTATAGTTTCTGTACAAATAGAATGCATGTTTACAAATATTTACTAGCTGTTATTTAATATTTGTATTATTTCTTGTCTTGTTTGGAGTCTGTAGATTTTTTTTCTGACACTGAACTCATTAAATCTTTTCTAGACAACGAGTTTCCTGTGTTCCTGGGTTACAGTTCTAGAATTACTGCAGGAAGGACTGGAAGGTTGGCACACAGGAGTTTCTCAAGCCGTTTTTGTGGTCTGATGTGAGATCTTTAAAGCATTTGTGACCTTCATGACAACTATGATAACAATTATTAATTTACATGGCTACCCTCTGTCTCCAGGTGAACTCCTTTTGCTAGTGGGGCCCTTCCTGTGCCTAGAGTCCTCCAGCACAGCTTTCTCTCAGGGCTTCTCCTGTGACCCACGTCTCTATTCCTGTTCACATGCTGTCTTTCTCAGCCTTCACTGAAAGTCTCTCCTGCAAGCCATGCTCCCATTCCTCAAATGCTATTCCTCACACTGAAGAGGGACAGGGATTTTATTCTCTTTAAAAATAGCCTTTAATTTATACAAAGATCTGTTTTCTGCTACTCAAACCCCAGCTTTTCCTGTATCGCCACCATTTTCTTCTTCCACCTCTTCATGCTTCCTCTTCTTCTTCTTCCTCTTCTTCTTCTTCTTCTTCTTCTTCTTTCTCTTCCTCTTCCTCTTCCTCTTCCTCTTCCTCTTCCTCTTCCTCTTCCTCTTCCTCTTCCTCTTCTTCTTCTTCTTCTTCTTCTTCTTCTTCTTCTTCTTCTTCTTCTTCATTATGCCTACTGCCACTACTGTATTTGAAGTTCTGGACATTGATCCCAAGGCCCACCACAATTCAGACAAATGCTCTACCAATGAGCTATGTCCTCAGTGCTTTCTCACTATCATGTTTTGAGACAGGGTCTAAGTAGATCATCTAGGATGGCCTTGAACTCCATATGTAGCTCAGGTGGATTTGAGTCACAGGGATGACAAGCCTGTGACTCTCTCGTCTTCATGTTACCACCAGCATCACTGACTATAAAAAATACAGACCAGGTGCTGACCTAATGGCTTGCTTCAGTTAATTGAGTCTGACTCACCCACAGATTCCATCATGGGCATCACACAGGTAAGATGATCCAGGCTCAGAGGTCACATAATTTACCTAAAAAGCATATGCCTGACTCACAGCCTATCCTCCTTCATCCATCTACATCTTTTTTTTTTTTACTTTGTGTGTGTGTGTATGTGTTTGTGTCTCTCTGTGTGTGAGTGTGTGTGTTTGCATGTATGTTTGTACTTGTAGAGGCCAGAAAACAAAAACAGATATCATTCTATAGGCACAATCAACCTTTTCTTTTGAGGTAGGATCCCTCACTGGCATGGAATTCACCAAATGAATTAGGCTGCTTATCCAAAAAGCAAGTAGTCAACCCATCTCCACCTTCTTGGTGGGGGATTACAGGCATGCACCACCAAGACTGGACTTTTTTTTTTAACATGGGTCCTGAAGGATGGAGGTATGTCTTCATACATGAAAGGGGCCCACTTTATCTCTGAGCTAGTTCCCTATTCCCCGTTCACTGTCTTCCTGATTGACCTGCTGACATCTGATCCACAAGTGGGTCTCTTTTGAACTCTTCCACATGTCAAGCAAGCCCTCTTTGGAGGCTCAGGGGATCACACTTGGCCCCTAACACATTTTATGGTTAGAATAGGGTCCATTTGGCTGACCAGGAGCTTGAGCTGGTGTGACAGATACGAGCCTGAAAAATAGACATGCAGTCACTAATGGACCAAAAAGAGGCCCTGTGGTCCACCAGGCCTCACTCAGAATGTCCATCTCCCTCTCCCAGGGGGAGCTTAAAGGAACAAAACCAACTGTTCCAGGAAAACAAGCTCTGGCAGTTTCCACGGAGGCAAAGAGAATCATTTTTCTTAGGTGTGCGAAGGTCCTCGAAGACTGAGGTAATAGGTTTCTTTATTAAAAATTAATCTTCTTGTAAAACCCTTGCAATACAATGCACTTTAATAAATCAACCCACACTTTCGAACACATTTATTATCCCTTCTCTGGAAACCGTGGAGCCCAGAGAAATTGGTGCTGCTGTTAGCCGCAGTGGGGCTCACTAATGTACTCAGATGGGAGCAGAGCCCAGGAGGGCTTACAGGGTGGTAGGGATGTCACCTGGGTATCGGGATCCTGTTAGGATCCTGTTGGGCTTGGTTGGATCTCCCAGCAACTACAACCATGCTATGGTCATGGTCTTGGGCATTCTTGATACAAAAGGACCCATAGATGCGACAGCATTCCTGCTCCTTTAAGGGGTTGTGTGAGCCTCCGGTTCTCACGGTGGGGACTCCTGGATCAGGAGGACGACATTGGCTCTGAGTTGCTAGTCAGGGCTGGTAGCCAGCACCTGGTGGCTGCTCACCCTTCGTCTCACCTGCTTGAGGATGCCCGGATCCCAGAAGCAGGGAGGATGGGCCCCTTCACTTCCACTTGCCTCTCTAAGCTCTATTTCTAGCCCATCTGTATTGCATTTCCTCTGCAGGGTTCATGCTGAGGGTTTTTTTGTTTTTGTGTTTTTTTATGTCTGTGTGTATGGGAGTAGGTACTCTCAGAGGTCAGGAGGAGGCCTCAGATCCCCTGGATCCAGAGGGGGTCGGAGACATCCATTGTAGATGCTAGAAAGCAGCGTTAGTAATCAAGCAGGAAGCCCAACACTGAGCAGTTTATCCAGGCCCCTAGCCCACCCGTGATGTTTGACTTCCAGACCCCTGCAGGTTACATACCTCTCCCAGGTCCTGCTGGCAGAAGCAGCCATTTCTTTGTGGAAAAGACACAACCTTCCCTTCCTCCTCATCAAGGTGTCACCCGGCGCCAAAGCCACGATGCCAGAATCCCTCCTTCCAACAGACCCTTCTCTGCTGCAGACACCCCTTCCTCGGTAGCTCTGCAGCCTTAGAGCAGGGTGGAGAGGAAGATTCTAACTTCTGTGTGCTCTTTTCCTTGAGACTCCAAAGAAACATGTTTCTTTTTATCTCTGCTTCTCCTGTGTGAATAAACACCCGAGGCGGGAGATCCACCCACCTGCTGGTGAGTCCCACAATAAGACAGACTCAAATTCCATATGGGGTTCAGCTCAGGACAACTCACTTGCCTGTACTCCAGTGTTGCCTTTTCTGTGTGATATGCACATTTATCTGTGTATGCATGTGTGCGTGTACATTCAGATGTGTGTATGTTTGCATTTGTGTGTGTATGTGTTGTGCATATATACGTGTGTGTGTGTGTGTGTGTGTGTGTCTGTGTGTCTGTGTGTCTGTGTGAAGGTTGGAGGGCAACTTCAGGTGTTACCTTCAAGAATGCCATCCATGTTGCTTTTTGTGAGACAGGATGTCCTTGACCTGGAACCCCTCAAGCTGGGTTGGCTCTTGGTTGAACCCTACGGCTCTGCCTGTCTTGGCCTCCCCAGCACTAAAATCAGAAGCAACCACAATGGCTTTTCTATTGCGTGTGTCCAGGGAACTGAACTCCAGTCCTTCTGTTTGCAAGGCAAATGCTTTACCTGCCGAGTTATATCCCTCGCAGAGGACTAATATTTTTCCAAGAGCTTTCAGTGTGATGGGAAGGGAAGGTAACATCTTGGCCATGAAGGACAAGGAAAGGGGCTTGACCTGAGATTAGGCGTTGAGGCAGTCACCACCACCCGTAGCTAAATGTATCTTAAATGTCACATCTTCCCTCAGCTCCCACATGTGACTCGTTTTCAGCATGTAAACTAGAAGTAGCACCTCTCATCTCTCCTAGTTCCACTACGTGGCTCCTCTGCCAATCATCATGTTGCTTGTTGGCAGAGCATGGTGCTGGCATGTGGTAGCCCTTGGGATCACAGTACTTCAAATACAAACTTCATCACCTGATGAAGGACCCCTCCTACATAGAGAAGATTTAAAATTCAATACTAAGGCCTTCCTGTGTGGATATTGAATATCAGTTAAACCCGATGGTGTGGGATCTTGGGGTCTGCCTTCTTTCACTAAGCACAGTGTGTCCTAGCTTTGTCCGTTACAGCATGGATTGGCACTCCATTGCTATATTCATGTTTGTGTGCATGTTGTGTGTGTGTGTGCATGTGAATGTATGTGTGTTTGTGTACATGTGGATGCACATGCGCATCTTCATGCATGTACATACACGTGTGTGCAGAAACCGGAAGTCTATTTCTGATGTTGTTTCTCAATCACTATCCACCATCCTTGGCTCTTCTCAGTGCTTCATTCCAGCCTTTGGGTAAATCTACAGGTTCTTCTACTGTCATCTCTAAATCTTTCCAACTCTTCTGCATCCTATTCCTGCTGTGCTTCCCGTTCTACATCCCCTGTGGTGCTTGTTCTCTCCCTGTCTTGATGTGGCACTACTGTAACAAAACACCATAGAATGGGTATTAGTGCATAACAGAAATGTATTTCTTAAAGTTCTGGAAGTCTAACAGGAAAGGCACCATCTGACTCTATTCTGTGAGGCCCACTTTCTAAAGGGATGGTTCTTGTTTTTGTTTATGTGCAGAAGCCTCACATGGAAAAAAGAGGGATATTACTCTCTAGCAAATGTATCCAACCCACAGGCCATGGCTGCATGCAGCCAAAGATAGCAAGGAAGTCAGTTCAACATAAAATTATAAGCTTAGAAAAAAATATTGGGAGGTTTTTGTGATGATTTTTTTAACTTGATACTTACTGTGTTTTGGGGACATAAATTTGGTAGATGGTAATGTGTCTTAATGTAGAAAGGGCTTCTTTTATAGAGTGTTCCTTTTCCTCAGAAAGATTCAGCTCTCACTAGCAGGGTGCCTCGCACAGTCCCTGTGTGCTGTTAATTTTCTTGACAAAACATGTGACATATATAACTTCATGGAGGAAGGGCTTGTTTTAGCTCATGATTTCAGAGTCATCAGTTCCGCACCCGTGGTGAATCTGAACATCACAGCCTCGTTATAGCCACAGTGGCAGCTGGTGTAGGGGTAACAGGCACTGGAGAGGGAACGGATGTCTGTGCCTGCAGTCTTTCTCTTGACCTCTTTTTCTCCATCCGTGTCTTTAATGGGACAGTGCCATCCACACCCAGGACAGGTTCTCTTTCCTTAGGTAAACTCCTAGACACAATCCCCAGCAATCCCCTAGGGGGCGCTCAATCAAATCAAGTTGACAGTCACTCAACTGTCATTAATTCCAAACCTTATTTTGGGAGATGGCTCAGTGGTTAAAGAACCTGCTGTGTAAACATGACTACCTGAATTTGGATCCCCAGCACTCATGTAAAATCTGGGCCCATGCCTGCAGCCACCGTGCTGACCAGTCAGTCCAGCCAATTGTAAGCTCCAAGTTCAGGCTCAAAAATAAGGTAGAAAGCAATAGAGGAAGACACTTGACATTGACCTCTGGGCTCTACATGCATATCAACATACACATGTTTACACACTCATGTACATACACACACACACACACACACACACACACACACACACACAGTAAATACCATCATTTTGGAGTTTAGGATTTCAACAAGAATTCCGGGTGTCTAGGACTTTAGCATCATCTCTCTGTGTGTCGTTTCTGATTGCAGCTGTGCTACAGCTGTGCCCCTGAGTGAGCCCACAGAGGCACAAGATTGGTGGCTTCTCTGTTTAAACCCTGCGGTGGCTCTGCTGTTCCTGACTAATGGAGAACAGACTTTTGCCTTGAAAATCTGGGCCCTCCACAGGGCCTACTGGCTGTCTGTACCAGGAGTCTTGGCTCCTGTCATTCACCCCTCACGGGCTTCATGTCAGCTCACGGCTGAACTATTTGGCATTTGCTGTCAGTCATGGCTCTGGACCTTTGCCCAGGCTGGTTCCCCTGTGTGCTCTTGTTGTCTGCTGTGTCTGCTGGTAGCTGATGTCTTAGCTTGTAAAACTTAAATGGTAGATGTGGCTTTTTGCAATGTAGATGTATTTTTGGAACATTTTCTCTAGGTGACCAATCAGGGTCTGGAGATGGAAAAATGACCACCAAGTACCTTCTATGGCAAGCAGCTGACATTTCGCCTCTTTTTTGTTCTTGGTCACTTACCTCCATCAGAGAAGGTCATTTCTCTAATCATGTCATATGGTTGAAAATCATATGTGTGTGTGTGTGTGTGTGTGCATGTGTGAGCGTGCACACACATGTAAAGGCCAGAGAGCACCTCAGAGTGTCATAACACTCCACAGGTTCCAGCTATCCTATTTTCTGAGACAGGGTCTCTCACTGGCTGGACAGCAAGTGTTAGGCGTCCTCCATTTCCATTTCCATTTCCATTTCCATTTCTGCTGTGCTGGGAGTCTAAGCATGCTACCACACCAGGCTTTGTTACATGGAGGTTCTAGGGATCCAGCTCAGAGCTTTAAGCTTGCTTGGCAAGCAATTTACTGGCTGAGATTCTCAGTTTTCTTTTCTTTTCTTTTAAGCTTTTAGAGGGGGTCTTGCTATATAGCCCTGCCTGGCCTGTACTCTCTGATTAAGCCAAATTGGCCAGGAACTTGCCTGTAGATCACTGGGATTGCAGATAGGAGCTGCCATACCTGCCTTAAAATCTGCCCTAAAGCCCCCATACTCCTTCAGGCTGGAAGGTCTGGCCTGGACAGATGACATTGCCATCTTCAGGTCATTGATGTCCCCTATGGATGGGGCACAGAACCTCTTCCTTCACATTAAAGCTCTTAACAACCTCTAGGTATCAGTGTTGTTGTTCATCCCATCTGGTAATAGTTGGGTTTCAAACTGCAACCAAACTCTGAAGCTCCTTTCCTTAGCAGCTTCCCAGGGTGACTTCCACCTCAAGTGTGCCCTGGCATGGCACACTGAAAGGCCCTGAGTAGGCCTTTCAGCCCAGTGGGGTTGGCTAAAGAAACCCACTCACGTGGATGAGAGCCTGAGAAGGAGGAACCAGGAACAGAGGACACCAAGAGGAGACAGGGTGAGGCGGGCTCACTCACTGACTCTGACTGGTGACAAGCCATGCTCAGGGTGCCGGTTGGTCCCCTTGGGAGCACTGGAGCCCTCCTGCAGGCAGGCAGGAAACCAGCCATGCTTCTCCTCACCCCAGTTAATTTCTTCCCCAGCTCCCCATGTGTGCATGCCGGCCAATTTACAGAAGCTTCTGGAAATGAGGTTTTGTTTGCTTTGTTTTGTTGTTTGAAGGTGAGATATAAAGTCTTTTTGGGAAGAGTGTCTAGCAGTGTCCTGAGTTGCTGCGACGTGACTCCGGCAGAGCCCCAGCTGACACAGCGGCTCTGCCTATCTACCTCACGCTCCTGTCTCACAAGGGTGTAAGTGGATCAGACTGTTAAACAAGCTGTCTGGATCCAGCCCTGGCTTTGACAGAAATTTCTTAATCAGAGGTAGCCTTGATCTCCAGCTTGGATGATGCTGTTCCCTTTCTGACTGACACTTTTCCCAAACACTTTTCCAAATGCTGAAGGTGGGTGTCATGCATGGCCCCACTGGTGAGACCACTTCCCCTCAGGGGATAACAAGGACCTGGCTGATGCCACCCACAAGAGTTGGGTTTCCTTCTCTCTTGACCCTGATAACTGCGTCCCACAAATGCTTCCACTTGAGTCTCTCCAGCCTCCATTCCCCTAGGACCAAGTGCATCCCTCAGAGTGCACTGTGGCTCGACATCACAGCCCAGTCACTTTTCTCTTCTTCTGACTGAAAGAATAGAAAGCCTCCCAGATACCAGAGCCAAGACCACATGGGCACTTCCACCACAGCTGGGGTGATGGTACCTGGTAGTATCGGCCCCTTGCAGCCAGACAGGAAGACCCTGTACTCTGACAGACAGCCCTTTCCAGTTTAGTCCTCCTTTGGTGATGGCTGTGGCTAGAAGGGTAACAGCATAATCAGGTGATAGGAATGTGTTTTCTAGAGGAGTCCCAGGGTGGAGAATCGCCACCCTTGGCTCTCTAGGAGACCTCAAGTAAATCATTTAGCCTTTTGTTCCAAGATTTTTCACCTTTAAATTGGGGCCTTGACACTTTTGTTTTTAATCATAAAATTGTGAGGCTTTAGGAGCAAACACTGAATCCCACAAAGCGATGCAGAGCAATGGCCAAAGCACACCGAGAACAGAGCAGGGTCTGTACAATGGCTAGTTCTGTTTCCATTTGGAACAGCTGGTGGACGGGTCCTGGAGAACTCTCAGTGTGTTTAACGCTGCTTCTCTGAAATCTGAGAGACATTAATACCCTCACACATCTCTTCAAGCTGAGGGCTAAGGCTCTGCTTGTGTGACCATCACTGCTGTTGAGACAAGAGATGCCATCACCTCTCATTTCTCCCGAGCTACTGTGTTCTTCTGCATATAGTCTTAGTTGATAGAACAAAATGCCTAGAACCAGATGATTCACAAACTTACGTATATTTATTTCCCTACCTTTAGAAAAGTTGATGATTAAGGCAATAATAGTTTTGGGATCTGCTGAAGGCCATGCTGTCCCTTTGATGAGGATCCTGTCTGCATCCTCACATAGAAGGCAGAAAGGCAGGAAGTGCCAGCTGGTTCCTTCCTTTCAGCCATTTTCTTTTTTGTTTAGTCCTGGAGAGCAGAATCCAAGGCCATTCATAAGCTAGGCAGCTACTCTCTCACAGAGCTGGAGCCTCAGCCCTCTTTTTACTTAATATTTTGAGACAGGGTCTCACTGAACTGTCCAGGATAGCCTTGAACTCATCCTAATCACACACTGGGGATTAAGTCTTAGTGGGAACTTTAGAGGAAGACACACACACACACACACACACACACACACACACACACACACACACGTAGACCAGGCAGGGATTAACACTTAGCCTGGAGTCTGTCTAATCAGCTATACCAAGTATTCAGCACAGTATTCATAGACACAGGTGCTGTCCAGCATGCTTAAGTTCTTAAACTTCTGATTTTTTTTTTTTGAATTTTTGTTTGTAGGGGCTAGAGATGAACAGGAGAATGCTTGTCTAGCATGCCAGAGGCATGTTCAGTATCTAGTGCTTAATAAAACTGATCATGGTGATGTATAATTCTAGCACTCCGGGGTTGGAGCATTTCAAAAGTTCAAGGTTACCACCTAGATTACAAGTTTAGAGCCAGCCTGGGCTGCATTGAGACCCTGTCTCACACAGAAAGAGTAAGGCAGATCCTTGGTGTCATGGAGACAGAGGAGGAGGAACTTCAGGAGTCTGCTCTAGATTTGCTTGACTCCTACATCCTTATGGATTGTGGGAGCTTGGGAGGGACCCTACTGATGCTCATGAGGATTGGGAAGACAGCCTGCTTCCTAGGTCTCTCTGGGTGTGCTGTTCTCATTGGCATGGGATATCTGTTTCCTGTGCCGACATGAGGACAAGTGGCAGACAGCATCTCAGAGTCCAGGTCAAAAGCCATGCGGTGTGACCATTTGTCATGGTGCATTTCCACGCTCCAGTCATAGTCCCTCAGTGCAAGGGGCTGCAGGGTAACCTCAGGCCGGCCAGCGATTGCCAGGGTGATTGACATATGCAATTTCTCTCCTCCAGTCTGGCTGAGGTGTAGAGGGAAAATTGGATGTTGTTGAATAATTGAAAATGAAAATCCCTTCGAATTGATTCCTATGAAAACAAAATTGAGTTCCACAATTAGGCACCCGGCCTTCCCAGGGCATCTGAGGCCTCTGTCTCACCAGGCTGTGGGCTCAGACATTGCTTTCTGCTTGAGACCACAGACACTTTGAATTTGGTGGCTTTGGAGGTCTTAGAAAGTCTGCAGAGCAGACAGCATATAGACCTGGTGATGCTCAGATGGACCCTTGGTTCCTGAGGGGGTGTGAGGGTGCTTCATTTCAGATAGCTCTCCAGAGGATGCTAGTGAGAGAAGCCCAGGATCCATCCCATAATGTGTATACAAGGTCTGTGAATGAGCCCTGTCTCTCTACTCAGATAATGAAAGTTTAACCTTCTGCACCAACATGAAGGTAAGAGGACCCAGTTGTGGGGTGTCTTCCTTAGCTTCCTATCATGGCTAGAAAGTCCAGTTGAGAAGAAATGAGAGACTTTCTGATGTAGTAGACCGCAGGTCTCTGTGGATAGCTTCTCAAGTTCAAGTCCAGCCCTTCCACACATAGGGTGTGAGATCCTGTAGGTACCCCCTAACTAGTGGGCACGCTAATACAATATGGAATTGAAAGCCACCAGTGGGGGAGGAATGAGTGAAACCAAGGTTCTCAGTTGTGAAGACCCTTCCCCCCACTTTTTCATGACTAGAGGTGCTGTAGGTCACCTCCTTCCACCTCCCACCTCTCTTCTTCCCAACTTCCCACTCTACCCTGCTTCACATGTGTTTCCTGGATAGTCAGAGCAGGTTTCAGAGCAGGGCTTGAACTCATCTAGAGCCATAGTCTGGAGGGAAACATCTAGAACATTCTAGATCACCTAAGGGTCTTTACCTAGAACTGTACAATGTTTTTGGGGTCTTTACCTAGAACCCTTGTACAAAGTTTGTGGGTCCATGAACATGGCAGGAAACATATATAATCATCTCTGGTTGGAGGATGCATTTTTTTCATAGTTAAAAAAAATAATTTGGCAGGACTCAAGAGATGGGTCAGCATTTAAGAGTACTGGCTGCTCTTCCTGAGGACCATGTTTGATTCCCAGCACTCACGTGGTTACTAATAACCATCTGTGACTCCAGTTCCAGGGGAATACGATGCCATCTTCTGGCCCTCAGAGGCATTGCATGCATATAGTACACAGACATATCTGCCATACATGAATAAATTAAAACTTAAAGCAAAAAATAAAACCCATCATATCAAGCATTTACTAGATGAACTGACTTAAAGTGGTCAGCTAGACACTGGCTCTACATAATTGTGTGAGCACTGCCATTCTCCAGCTCTAGAACATTCTGTCATCCCAGCCATTTCCTCCTTGTCTCTGAAATTTGACTCAACTTTCATGTGAAATTTACTGTGTACGTTGAGTACTAACTCAGACACACACCACAACAGGATTCCTGCTCCTTTGTCACTGATAGATATCTGGGTGCCTCAGACTGCACTGTATGTAGTTTTAGAAGTGGTTTGAAGTTGCCTTTGTTTGTTTGAATTGTATGTGTGTGATCATGTGCATGAATGTCTTTGAGTGTGGAAGGTGTGTGTGCATATGTGTGTGTCCGCATGTGGAGTCCAGGGGCCACTCTCAGGTGTTGTTCCTTGAGCCCCATCCACCTTGGTATATGATCTGAGGTCTCTTGTCGGGTAAGGACACTCTGAGAGATCCTTTCACCATGCTTACATACAGTGCTTAGGGGCAGGTGTCTAGGTTCGGTGCACACTCAAGGGGAGGAAACTCCACAAAGGTGTTCACACCATGACGTGGGGACTACTCTAAGGAGCTGCCTGCCACACAGAGAGGCACAGAGAAGAACACAAGGCAAGGAAAGTCCCTGCAGAGACTTGTAGGCCACAAACAGGCTAACATCCAAAATGACCCTAAATGCTATAGGAAGTTGTCAAAATGCTTCCCACGAGGAGCCATGGGACAAGCTGTGTGTTTTGGAAAGATATCTTGATGGACATGAGAAGAAGGGGCCGAGGAGGATGATGATTCGACATGAACCTTCAGGAAGCTGCTCAAGTGTCTGGAGTAGGGGCAAAGGTGATGTAGATGAGGGTGGAGGCAGCAGGTGGAAATGGGGAGAGTCTTATTTTGGAAGAAGTACTTGAAGCATGTGCCAGTGAAGTGCACACAAGGGCCTGGGTACCAGTCTGTTCCCCTCCATCACCCCATTTCTTTCTTCCTTCTACAGTCTGTCCCTGCCCCATATACACAGGCTCCTGAGGGATGTTCAGATCCACTGTCCACAAGCCAGGCATCAATGCCAGAGAACAAAGGCATCGCTAATGCTGTAAATCCTGGATCCAATTTATTTGTGATTTCCACGCATTTGAAATGCACCTGTTACCCCGAAGGCCTCTGAACACCATCGACAGCAGCTCTGAATCAAAGGGAAAATGGAACCTTTTGGAAAACCTCTCAGTTGTTCAAAGGGGGGACAAGCAGAATAAAAGACTCCCCCCTCCCCTTAGATGACTTACTGGCCTAGATAGCAAGGCTCTCGAAAGACCCCTGAACAAAGCTTTTGGCGGCATGCTCTTCTTAGTTCCTGCTTACTCCCCCTGCCACTTTCCTTCTGTTCCACCACCCCCTTCCTGACTGCCCTCCCCTCTGTCTTTTTCCCTTCTTTCTCATCCTCTACCTCTTCCTTCCTTGCCCCTTCCTCCTCCTCCTTGATTCCTTCTCTTCCCCCTCTCATTTTCTTTTATTTTGGTTTTTGTTTGTTTTGTTTTGCTGTTGTTGTTGTTGATTGGTTTTGAGACAGGTTTTAATTGTGTAAGCCAGATTGGCCTGGGACTCATGGTAATGCTCCTGCCTTGGTTTCTCAAGTACTGGGATGATAGGTGCACACTACCACATCTGGTCTTCTTCTTCTCCTTCTCCTTCTCCTTCTCCTTCTCCTTCTCCTTCTCCTTCTCCTTCTCCTTCTCCTTCTCCTTCTCCTTCTCCTTCTCCTTCTCCTTCTCCTTCTCCTTCTCCTTCTCCTTCTCCTTCTCCTTCTCCTTCTCCTTCTCCTTCTCCTTCTCCTTCTCCTTCTCCTTCTCCTTCTCCTTCTCCTTCTCCTCCTCCTCCTCCTCCTCCTCCTCCTCCTCCTCCTCCTCCTCCTCCTCCTTCTCCTTCTCCTTCTCCTTCTTCTTCTTCTTCTCCTTCTTCTTTTTCTTTTTCCTCAACGTATTGAAATGCTCCTCCTTTCCACTGTCAGGTTTCAAAGCACCACAGTGGCACTTTTCTCAGACTGGGGTTTGAGCTCCTATTTCATGGGTTATGTTGATTGGGGACTTGCCTCTGGCAAGGAGTCTGATGCCATGGGTTCTATGGAGCATTGGGTTAGAGGCAATTCACTCAGTACCTGAAGGTGTCCATATAGTCCACACTATCTACACTGTCAAGCCTTGCTGTTGCTGTGATGGTGCTGGAGGCATCATGCTCCTGGAGCACCCAAGGATGTGTAACAGGCACCTGAAGACATTGAAAACACACTGAATTTCCAATCATCTGCTACTTGGGGATTTTTTTTCTTTAAGTCTAGAAAGGAACATGACTTATTGCAAGCTCAGTGCCCATGAGACCAGCAGCTGGAGAAAAGAGGAGTGCTAAGGGCCCTTCTCTGTGAGGTCTAGGGGTGACACTGGGAGGATGGGACTTGTTCCTACTGTTGTGGTAATGTGCTATGTGCTTGGCTTGGTGTCAGGAGCCATCTGTTTGCTGTTGGAGGTGAGCTGGGGTAAGATTTCTGCAGAGATGAAGCCACTGGGATGGATGGTCATGAGCCTGGTCAGAGCCCGGTGATACCTCTTCTGGGCCTCCACTGCAGTGTGAGCCATGTCCCCATCCTTTCTGTGACTGCATGCTCTTGCTCACTCTGCCTCGCTGTTCTGCTGCTCAGTCTATAGTCCATGATGATTCAAATGCCCTGCCACCTCCCACCCCACTTCCACAGTGCTGGCTTCTCTCTCTCCCTTGCTTCCTTCCTCCCCCCTCCTCCCTTCCTTCACCCTTTTCTTTCTCCTTTCTTCTTGCCAGGTATTTTGTCAGCACAGTGGGAAACGTAAATAATAAAAACACCCAGTGGCTTCCTTGCTGTGGCTTCACTGGATTGGCAGCGAGAACAAAGCCGGCAGTGGTGATATAGAGCCTGAGAGAGAAAGACCGAGAGATGATCTGGGTCTTCCCGCATCCTCCAGCTCTCTAGGAGACTGGTACACCCAGCAAGAAAGGCTGTGCCACTGTGGGGTAAGCGAAGCCTTGCTGTACACTGGTCAGCCCTCTGCTGAAAACAAAAACAAACAAACAAACAAACCAAAAACCTCCTGCACAGGATGTTCTCTAGTATCTAGTCAATCCCGTCTGGGAATGAATCCGGTGAAGGATGGTGCAAACACTACCAACGGTACTCCGGCAACAAGTTTTTTGTTTTGTTTACACACTGCTTTGGTATGTCAACAGACCTCTAGGTGATCAGTAGAGGATTTGGGAGTGAGAAATCTATTTTAGGGTCTTTGAAAAAAAAATTTATAGCAGGGCTTAAAGCCGATATCTGGTAACTGACTAGCTCAAGGGTGAAATCTCTGTCACTAAGGTGGCATTTGTACACTGTTTGCTGTTGGAGGTGAGCTGGGGTAAGATGTCAGTGAGGAAGGCAACAAGCTTGCACTTTGGGCTCTTTCTGTCATAACGTTTCCCAGGCTGATTCAATGCTGCCAGCTAATCCAGCCCCAGGAGGACTCTGTTCACTGAAAGGCCAGGGTGGCTTGTGACTGATCAGAGCCAGTGTAGCTGCCCATTCTCAGCATGTGTCATGGTCGGGAGCTTCCTGAGAGGCACATGGCATGCAGTTCCAGCCCCGGAGAAGCAGAGGCAGGAGGATCTCTCCACATTCAAGAAGGCCATGATCTATACAGTGATGTTCTGTCTGAGCTAAACATGGAATTGAGGGACTTCTAAGAAACTGGAAATCCCTAAAAGGTGCAAATAGAGTCTCCCTGTGTCTGGTGTCCTTTCTGTGTTCCAGGGCTGCACCAAGCAACCAATTTTTGTTTTGTTTTGTTTTAGCTGATGGTGGGGACTGAATGCATAGCTTTACATAATCATAGGAAGCACTCTACCCCTGCAGCCTTCAGCTGCTCAGTTGGAGGAGTGTTTGCTACCCAGGGCTGGCTGTCTTGGATGATGATTGAGTGGACTGGGGTAGCTCTATGGGACACACTTGTGCATTAAATGCGATAATGCACAGGACTGTAGGGCTGTAGGAACCCAGAGGTCCCTGGCTCGGTCTTGGGTTTGGTAGTCTAAGATTTCGGAAGTAAGCATGTGGATCTGAACAGAAAGAGGTCAGCACCTGACAGCAAGAACAGCAAGTGCATGTATCTAGATAGCAGGTGGAATGGCAAATGCCCAGTGTGACTGTGAGAGTCAGTTTGAATAACACATAGCAATTTGGATCCTGTGTGCACACAGTCAGCCTTTTGGGACTGTGTGTGTGTGTGTTTACAGGAACACATGTATGTTCAAGTGTGTGAATGAGGGAATGCATGTGTGCACATGCCTGTGGAGGTCATTGTTAAATGCGTTTCTCTAATTTTCTTTCTGTTGCTATGTAAAACACTCTGGGTAAAACCAACAGAGGGAAAGGAGATATTTATTTCTCTTATACTTCCAGGTCACAATCTATCACTGAGGGAAGTCAGAGCAGTAACTCGAACAAGAACGTGAAGCAGAAGCAGTGGAGGAACTCTGCTTCCTGCTTTTTTATGGATGGACTCATGAATAACCAGCGTTCTTATTCAGCTCAGGACTGCCTGCCCAGGGATGGTGCTACCCAGTGTGGCCTGGGAGATGGTCTCCCACAGATGTGGTCAATTGGGCAATCCCTCAGTTGAGACTTCCTTTCTCAGGTGACGCCAGGCTAGGTCAAGTTGACAGTAAAGATAACTAAGACAATTACTCCCCATTGTATATTTTTGAGACAGGGTTTTTCCCTGAACCTAGAGCTTGATGATTCAGCTTGCCTAGTTGACCAGCAAGCTTCAGGGATCTTCCTGTCTTTTTCTCCCCAGCAGTGGGATTGAGATGAGTGTTGCCCAGACTGGCTTTTTTTTTTCTTTTTTTCTAGGGTTCTGGGAGAATCATACTCAGGTCCTCATGCTTGTATAACAAGTACTTTACCCACTGAGCCATTCCTAATCTCAGTGGTGCCAGGCTTTCCTAAGCTAGGTGAGAAACAAACCTGAGTGCTGTTAGCAGATTATATGCAACACAAAACGGCCCAACTGGGTATAGAAGGTCCTGAAGACAGGGTTCCCCTTGGATGTGCAGACAGATGTGACATGCTCAGAGGTAATGTCCAAGAATCTGTATCCCCAACAAATATCCTAGCATTTCTGCAAAACTGAGGCCTATGGACCTTGCTTTGAGAAACACCAGGCCCCCCTTCTTTGAGGTTGTTTGAGGAAAGCGGCCTCATCTCCCACCCTCATGGAAACGTGTTTCCTGCCTCACCCGTTTTAGCTCTTGATTAAACCCAATTTGGCACGCCTTTCCATATGATTACTTATTCATATCTTCCTCTAGTCTTTTTGTGGGGACAATTGATTGCAAGTTCATCCAGGAACTTAACTAGAGGCTTCTGGTCCTGGCCAGGCAGAGTCTTCATCATGGTCCTTGCCCAGCCTCTCTCCTTGTCCCAGAAGTGTTTTGGGGACAGTGAATTCTGTGGAAGAATAAAAGGACATCGGGAGTTGTGGCTGTTTAGGGAAGGTCTGGCCCTCAAGTTGAAAATTCAGTTCGATTCCTGCCCAAAGTAAGAGTATGAAGCAATTTAGTAAATTGTGGCTTGGAGCAGATGTTTAATTAGTACGGAGGCTGAGCAGCTCCCGGTGGCAGAGGGAGGGGAGGCCAGCTTCTCTCTCTCTCCCTCTGCTATCACCACCAGGGGAACTCTGGCTCTGGGGAGGCTTGTTTGGTCCCCAGGGAATCTGGAGGGCTGGGACTCCTGGGCCCAGGAGTCTCAGGAGGACCATCAGGCCCTCAGCAAGTCTGTGTGCAGAACCGGGAAGTAGCTGCTTTCAGCAAGTCCCATGTGGCGTTGCATTGTGGAACACTATCGTGCAAGCATGAAGAGAATGCTGCCATCCGGGCCAGCTGTGATTACACAGGAGACCCTCCCAAGGCCCCCTGAGGAGATAGGAAGGTTCAGGAGGCTGAGCAAGAGAGGCCCTTCCCTTCCTGGGGTGTTGTAAGTCTTTAACTGTGACTGGGAGAGGAGGCTCTTGCCTTCAGTGGTACAGCTACTCATAGGTGATATTCCTGTGAGTAGCCTCTCACCCGTCCTCCTGTAGGCAGCCCCCGTCCATGATTCTGTGTGTAGCCCTTTGCCCATATTTCGTAGTTGGCCCCTTGCTCATGATTCTGTGCGTAGTCCCTCACAGTACCATAGGCGGCCTCTCACCCACCCCGTGGCTCACCCTCCTTCATGGGAGGGAGTCATACGAGTAGTCACAACCAAATACAATGGTTAATCAAACTACACTTGGAATATTTTTGCCCGTCATCAGTGCCCTAGCTGGAAAAAGATGTTTGCATATATCTCCTTGGGGAAAAACTCACTATCTTTCTATCATCAGCATCCAGAGCTACGACCTCCCTTCCCCTGACTTTCCTTAGGAGATACCCAGGTTCTTCTTTCTTCTTTCTTCTTTTATGTCCAATTTATCACTAAGACCTGCTGACTCCTTTCCAGATACTCCTCAAACCATCACCTCTCCTTCCACATCCTGAATGTATACACATTTTGCATTCTGCAGTATGTACCTCTGGGGTCCCAGTCACTCAGTGTTGTCAGGAAACCACTATGCCTTATAGGCCATCATCAGAAGCCTGGTCTTCACTCTCGAGTGGTAACAACCTCAGCTATTCCCTGATGGCTGTGCAAAGTGCCCCTGAGGGCAGGGTAGCCAGGCTGTACATGCTGCTTGCTACACAGGAGCCAATCACTTTCAGCAGGGAGAGCTTGTCCCACATCACTGATCTGGGGTCAGGTAGATGGGTAAGAAAGTCACTCAGGGGACTGAGCACCTGAGTCCCAAGGAAAGAGGGAGGAAAGCAAGAAGAGGTGATGAGGAAAGTGACCTTTCAGGGTGTCTTCAGACATGATTCCCCTGTGACCAGCTCCACCCCGAAGCCAGAGAGCCATGTTCCCATACAACACATGACTGTGTGATGCTTTCCACCAGAGGTATCCTGCTGGTCCTGGGCCTTGCAGAAGAGCTCCTTTCTTTCTTTGTAAGAACTCTGTTCTTACCTCTGGCCTTCTCTGCCACCTCTGGCTCTGTCTTGAGTTCTGTGCCAAGCCTGAGTCACAGTGACCTTCATCCGCTCCCCTTCTTGACTTCTCCTTCCCCCATGGACAAACCCTAGATGTTCTGGACCTTCCCTTAGTCGCTTGACTGCACCTGTTGTTCCTGCTGCACTCACAGGGGCAGCCCGGAAGGGCACAGATGATGTAGAGGAGGTTTTGCTCAGCTCGAACAATCTTACGGGCACCATTGTTTCTTCTGATGTCTCAGCCTGTGACTCAGAGAGGGACTTACTCAGAGCTGCCACAGCTCTGTGTCCCAGTGACTCCAAGCCACCCCCACTTCCTGTCTCCAAGCTCTCCAATTGCCACCTACTCCCTGTGATGGAGGAGGAAGTACACCTCTTCAGGCCAATGCCAGCCATTGGCTTTGTCCTCAGAGGCTCTTGGTTTCCTTGTGTGGGTGAAGGTTGCTGAGCTGAAGTTTCCTGGATCAACTTCCATTCCTGCCTGATTCCAGCCACTACCCAGATGAGAAGCACTTGAAGCAAGAGGATCTTCATAGCAAGACTCCATTTAAAAATAAATAAAAGCTAAACAACCACAACCAAATCAAGAACAAAAGCTGGATGTGGGACATAATCCTAGCACTCATATAGCTGAAGCTCAGGATCAAATTCATATCCAGCCTGTTCCACACAGTGAGTCCTTGCCTCAAATACAAACAAGTGACCGATTATATTAACTATCCCAATTAAAAATTTTAGCCTGGAATGACAGTACCTGCTTGTAACTCCAGTACTCAGGAGGTTGAGGCAGGAGGACCAGAAGCTCAAGGCCAGCCTTGGCTTCATGGTGAAACCCTATCTTACAGAAACAAAACACAAAAACAGTGGCTATGGTTGGTGATTGGCCATAGTGATCATGTTTCTTTGTACTCTGTCTCTCTTTATGTGCCCTGTCTTTATCAGCTCTACTACTGGTCCTGAGAAAAACTCTGTCTGTCTATCTATCTATCTATCTATCTATCTATCTATCTATCTATCTATCTATCTATCTATTTATCTCTCATTAGCATATATGAGGGTGCCTCACACATGCTAGGCAGTTGTTCTGCCTTTGAGCCATTCCTTATTCTAGAAGCTGCTCCATTTCATATGAGATAATAATAGACAGGGTGGCAGAGCAGGTTATGTGTGTGTGTGTGTGTGTGTGTGTGTGTGTGTGTGTATGTGTGTGTGTTATGTGTGTTATTACTCGGGATCGCTTTCAATAGTGTATTTCTGCACCCATGGGACATGGATCCATGTTTGGAGGAAGTGATGGTTTCACAGCTTGGAGGGTGTATTCCTGGCATGTACTGGGAGAAGCCAGAGATCTCAGTAAATCTTGTGTAGTGAGCAGGAGGACTTTGAAAGCCCAGGATTTACTTTTGAATTTCACTTTCACTTGCAACAGTACTGAAATCAGGGAGCTTTGACTTGGTGCTAAACATATATTAAACTTGTTCACACCAGCTCCTTCTCAGGCTCACATGCACATTCCATGCTCAGCTCAGGACTGACCTGGAAGAAAGTCACTGAAGGGGCCAGAAGATGTTCAGTAGGGACAATATTTGTTGTGCAAGTGAGGACTTGAGGTTGGTTGCCCAGAAACCAAGTAAAAAGCTGTGTGCCCCAGGACCCAGGCTAAGAGGGGGATTTCTGGGCTTTGCTGGCCTGCAGGGATGGGGAGCTCCCAGTTCAGTGAGAGACCTCGTTTCAAAAAATAAGGCAGAGAGCAATAGAGGAAGACATGCAACACCAACTTCCTGCCTCTGTGCACATAAGAACATACAGCACACACACACACACACTTGCATGCATGAACAGACACAGGCACACAAATCTCATGTTCTCTTTGTCTCTACCTGGGGAGGAGCTAAAAGTTTCACTGGGGATCCAGCTTCTGCCCAAGCCATTTTCTCATCACGAGACCCTGATTTCTTCATCCCCTTCTCTAGCCATTAACTATCCTGTTAGCATTCATGTGACCCAGGTCTACCAGATCTGCTCTTCCAGTCCATCTAAGGAACCCTTCATCCATGCTTGCTTTAGCCTGAAGCACTCCACATTACAAATAATGCCAGTCCACAGAGGGCTGTCAGTCATGCACTGGATTTCTCAGCTGATAGGAATGCTCTCTAGGTGATCCAAGCTATGTTAGGTAGCCCCAAAAGTCCAAGCTAGGCCCCAAACTTTTCTTCACCACTCTTGATCCCACCATTCTCACCTTTTTATTTGTGGTCTTGTGATAGCAAGATAGCTATGATAGCCACAACTCTGGGTATCACAACCTTTTATTGCATCTCAAAGCAGGAATTGGATACACTGAACCTTTTCCTTCATGGGGTTCTTTTATAACTAGATAATTGTCTTCTGAGAAGGTGTCTTTATGAATTGTAGTCTTCTTGCAGCTCATTGACTAGGGTTTGCTTCATTGATAGTCAAGATGGCGATGATAAAGGAGAGGGAAGTTGGGAGTTCGTATACAGTGCTTAACCCTGGGAGCAGGGACCAAGATAATACCCCTAGTCCATTTAACACTCAAAAGCATTCTTCTTGCAGTGTCTCTCTACATTAGCATTTAGTAGAGTTGCTAGATTGCAGTGTTCAAAACCTGATCTAGTGGCCGGGAATGTGGCTCAGTTGGTAAGATGCTTGCTTCTCATGCACGAAGCCCTTGAGTCCATCTCCAGTGTGGAAACCACTAAGAGTGGTGGTTCATTCTTTTGGTCACAGAAATTGGGAGACAGTGGCAAGAGGATCAGAAATTCAAGGTCATCCTTACTATATAGAGAGTCTGAGGCCAGCTGACCCCAGAGGCTACACCATCCAAGCTCTGATGATGATGTTTTGCTGAGGCCCCTGTGGTTGCTCTGTCAGGGAGAAAGCTAGCCTCCTATTCAATGGGCCTGAGGGTGATCCACCCCATAGCCTGTACCTTTATGATAGCTAAAGTACAGCTCTTTGGGTGTCATTAGGATGAGGACACAAATACAGAATTCTAGAAGGCTTGGTTGGAGGGAGGATCTATAGGGCATAGTGGATATGGAATGATGGCCACAGGCCAGGACTCTGTGTGGCCTTGGCCATTCCCCTAGGGAAAAGGTGGGCTTTCCTCTGTAAGGACAGACTGGTACAACTGCAAGGGGTTCTGGGGGCTGCTGAGAGTGTGGACTCACATAAGACCTTGAGTTCTCAGAGGCTTCCTGTGGATAACATTGACTCTTCCTTGTCCGGGCCTCTCCTAGGCCCTTGGTTACTATGGGACAGCAGCTTCTGCCATGAGAGGGGCTCTTCATGCAGGACAGATGGTATACAGGGTGCCAATGGGAGTGCTAACTAGGTAGTGTGTATCTGTCTGAATGATGTAGACCAGTGTCAAGCACTTGTCAAGGTTGAAGAGGTTAGAAGGCCAAGGTCAAGGTGCTGAACCACCTGGTGTCTGCTGAGTGATACTCCTGGGTTGTAGATAGTACCTTCTCCCTGTCTTCAGACAGCAGAGAGCTGAGCTCCTCGATGCCTACAGCCTTTTATAAGGATCCTGAATTAATCACCTTTCTTGTTGCTATAAACAAAATGCCTGGCAAAAGCAACTTAAGGGTTTATTCTGGATCACAGTTCAAAGAAACACAGTCCATTGTGGTGGTGGTGGTGGTGGTGGTGGTGGTGGTGGTGGTGGTGTGTGTGTGTGTGTGTGTCTGTGTGTGTGGTTGTGTGTTGGGGCTGCTGTACCTTTGACAGCTATGACTGAGTTCTTTCTTAGAGCTCAAGGTGGCTTCCTGCCCTTATGTTGCTTGCAGAGTCTCAGGCAGACCACAGAGAGCTGAAAAGACCTTCAATGAGTCACAGAGTACTATCATCTGCTTCTCAGTGCTGCATCCAGCATTTCACACAGGTTATCCTTATCACGTTAAATACTCCCTAGGGTAGGGACTCCTGTCTCTAGCTACCACCCTAATCAGATGAAGGCACAAGTAGCTGAAGTAAATTGCTCAGAGTTCAGAGATGAGAAATGACAGAGCTGGGATTTGAACTTACACTGGTAGATCAGGGACAGTCCTAACTTCACAGGTCTGTCGCTGTTCCAGGGACCTCAGATCACCCTCACATCGCTTTCCTCTTCCATCCATGACCTCCTTTGCTAGAGTGTGAGGAAGCCCTGAGAGGATGGTTCTCTCTTTTTATCCCTTCAAACAAAGGTTAGCAGAGGAAGGAGGTAAACATGGAAGCTATGGGGTTGGGGATTATGCAGTTGGTAAAGTGCTCACCATGCAAACATGAGGATCTAAGTTCCGTCCACAGAGCCCACGTAAAAAGTCAGGCACAGTGCTACATGTTCGTAATCACTGGGTCAGTGGGGACAGATGAGGACAGATGGATTCTTGGGACTTGATGGCTAGACACCCTAGCCTACTAGTAAAGCACAGGCCATTGGGAGACCCTGCCTCAAAAAAAATACGGTAGACAGTGTCTGAAAATGGAAGGCTTTGTCACCACTCATGGCACCACTGAACAGAGGTGGGACCCGTAGGTGGCAGGGCCTGGTTGGCAGAACTTGGTCATAGAGTATGCCCTCAGAAGAGGCACTTGGGCCCCAGCATTCTCATCTCTCTCTTGCTTCCCCTCTCTCATTAGGTGAGGAGCTTTGGCCTTCCCATCCTTGCCATAATGTTCTGCTCACCACAGGCCCCAAAACAAGCCAAGTGACCAGTGACCAAAGCCTCTGCCACCATGGGCTAAAGACTTGCCATTTGTGAGTCTTCTTAGGCATTTATTCACAGAAACACAAGCTGATGAAGACATTATTTGTCAGTGTATGTTCACACCATACACACTCACACACACACATACACCAACCAACACACAGAGTATAATTCATCCAACATTCACATGTCAGTGGATATCCTGGGTATTATTTGTCTCCTGCAGCCACAGGAGTCCAATAATCCAACTCCCAGCCCACCAAGCAGACAGGTGCAATCAAGCCCAGTTATCACGATGGCTGCTAGAAATCCTTTCTACCCAGGCTGGGAGAGCCAGCAATTGACATGTCTGCTTCAACGCACACACCTGCTTTGTTCTGGATGCCTCGGCTGGAAGCAAAACACTCCAAGTCTGATTTGGAATTAAACACTGACAGATTTTTTTTTTTCCCTTAGGGTTGGCTTGGAGAGCCCTTTGCCCACAGGCTCAGGAAACTGCAGACAGGCCACTTGTTTCTTGCATGGCAGGTTCTTGGAGCCTCATGCTCCAGAGTGACCAGGCCTGGGAGCCTCCAGAGTCAAGTTCAGGCTTGTTAGAGGGCATCCCATGTGAGGCACCATGAATGTGTTCTGTGCAGCTGTTCTCGGCAGTGAGAGAATGGCAATGATTTTCCTGGTGAGATTCACGCTTCATCATAGGAGCAGCAGTTAAGCGCTAATTTAACACGGTGGTTGTAGCAGGAGTGGAGGCGAGCTGCTTCTGCCAGGAGGGATGAGCATGTCTTGTTCTCTCTGTGGGAAGTCACAATCTTGACATTTGTTTTCCATTTAAGTCCCTAATGGTTGTGAAAGGGATTCATCCGTTCATTCACTCACTCATTCATTCATAAGCAAAGTGTGTATGTGTTTGTGTGTGTGTAGAAGGGTCTCTCACAGAGCTGAAATTCTCTAAGTAGGCTATGCTGGGTGACAGGTGTCCACCTGTCCTCACACAGGACTCCCAAACAGATTATAAAGCACATAGCATCACGTTTGCATTTTTTTTCCTTTGGGCTGATTGAACTCGGGTCCTCATGCTTCCATGGCAAGCAACCTTGGTGACTAAGCCATCTGTCTCCCCAGCCTGATATATTCCAGGCACACCCATTTAACTTTAACTACTAAGTTCTTATAGTTTCCATCTATCTGTCCATCTGTCTATCTATATCCATCTTCTGGTCATCTGTTGATTCCTCAAATGCTTGTGACTCCGTGTGGGGAATATCCAAACATGAGACCAGGCTTTCCCCACAAAGAATGGTTTTCCCAGTCAGAGTAACAGGCCTCTGAGAAAAACACTGAGACACAGTGTGTAAGTCCTAGTAAGAGGATCAGGTTGAAATAATTTATTGACTACCTATTGTGTGCCAGTCACTCTCCCTACATTATTACTGTTTGAGCCCTTGGTTCTCACCCCACTGCTTCAGGCAAGGGCACCGTGGCTATCTTCGTTTCATAGATGACAAGACAGAGGTTCTTAGAAGCAGCATGGCTTAAGCATGGTCCTCTGGACCAGACATATCCTCCTGTCAGGCTTGCATGCTGCTTGTCCTTCCTCCGATGGTCTATGACATGTAATATTGAACAGATAGCCAGAAACAGAAGTGAGCAGCAGGATTCAGGAGGGTATCAGCCTTGGATTTTGCAGGCCGAATGAGAGTTCTGCAAAGAAGAGATGTAGTTTCTTGAAAGAAGGATATATTTGCGCTCCCCTGGGAGGCATGTATGAATCTATTCAGGCTGCGCACATGGTACCCTAACTCTGGAGCTGCTAGGATGGACTTCTGAAGTGAGAGGAGGTGACTACATGGTTCTTTTCATTCTGAGAGTCAACATTTTCAATGCCAGAGGCCTTGGGACATCGAATCATATAAGTTTAGCTATTTGTTCCTAGTGTGATTTCCCCCTCATTCTTTCTGGCTTAAAATGTCAATTTTGGAAATTCAGTCCTTCTATCAGAGCAGCGTTCCCAGCCCAGCGGTTTAGGATCTGATTCACGCCTAATCACAGTTGCTGCTGTGAGAAGCTGTGGACTCAAGGTCCCATCCTGTCTGCAGTGGCAAAGATCTGTCCTCCAAGTAACGGGCATCCCACTTGTTGATAAAAGTGTGGGACACCCAGGGAAGTGGCATCCATCTGTGCCTGATGTCCAGTAACGCCTGCTACACTTGCTTGGACAGAAGTTGCAACTCAGTGGTCAAGATTCTTCCCTAACCAGCAATTTTAAGTTGTGCTGCATCTGAGGGACAAAAAAGGAGGGAAATGGACTGTGTGTAGGTTTCTGGATATTTGTCTTGAATTGGGAGAGGGAGGTTGTCTTTTCTCTGCCATCTTAGAAACCTGATTAGTCATTGTTAAACATTTTGAAGTGCAATGAAAAGAAAAAGGGAGATGACTCCAAGGGCACAGAGAGACTTTGATCTTAACAGAACCATCATTGTCGAGAGCCTGCACAAAGGCAGTTTGCTTTCTGTGTCTAGATCCTGGTAATTAGGGCCTTCTAATGACCCGTTCCAGAAAGAAAGTTGTTTGCTGTTAAGAACACTAAGCGTTTATTTGCAAGGAATGGGCTTAATTCAATTAGCAGGAATTGGGAGGCACTCACAGCACAAGGTATATTAGCCCAGAACTTGGTTTGTAATGAGACCCAGAAAGTACTTAGAGGGAAAAAAAGCTAATTACCCAATTTTTTTTTCTTTTTTCAATAACACAGAGGGTTTAGCACAAATTTCAGAAGCCTGTATCCCAAATCCCTTAAGCTTTAATTAATGATTAGCAGAGTAGGGAAAAATGGGGAAAGGAGCCTTGGCCAAGGGCGGTTCTTAATAAGTCCCACCCTACAACTGCACTTCACAGTTTGCAAAGCATTTTGAATATTCAAGGCTTCCTCCTCCTGGGCCTGTCCCCAGCCCAGTGTGATTTCTTCCCAGCTTGCCTGACTTTCCCATCACAGTCTGGCTGAATCTTGAGCGAGCCTGATGCTCTGTCTGCTATTGGAGTTGAAGAAACAAAGTAGATATGTCAACTGGCACCATGGCCCAAGGTCATGACCTTGGGCGTGAGGCTAAAATCTTATTTGCTCCTCTGTAACGGTGCTGTCCAATGTGTTCACATGTAGTTACTTGATGTAAATGAATTAAAATGAAATAATATTTTAGATGAATTCCTCACTCATGCTGGCACATTCCAGAGGTCTGCAGTGGCCCCTGGGGATGGTACAGATATAGTCTGTCTCTGTTGTTCTGGGGAATTTTAAAGGGCAGTGCCCGCTTGTCCATCTTTTGAAGGTAATGGATTGAAAGATGATGTAGAACAAAACATGGTTTAATAATAGCATCCTCTATGATAGTAGCCAGGGAGCAGTATGGGGAACCCATCCTCAGCTCCTCAGACAACCCATCCTTGACATAATGGGGAGGAATAATGAAGAAAAGGAACAGACAACAGAGAAGAGACCCAGCAGAGTGTTTTCAGGCTGTGCTATCTGCCTGTTACAATTTAACAGCTGCTTAGACTCTGTCCACCCAGCTGGGCAGATGTTTCCTCCTCCTCTTGGTACATGGAAGCTAGGGCACATGAAGTTGCACATAGCCTGCAGGGCATGGAGCCAGGGCAGTCACTTGCCCCATGGATGCCAGACCCAGTTTGTTCTCATTAGTTCAAAGTCTGGGTGCCACTGTTTCATGAAGCAAGGATTACACTTGGCAGTTCTTGCAGTCTCAAGGGTCCCAAAGAAGACTCTGAAGCCACTCTGTTTTTAGCTGGATTGAGGCTGGGGATTTCCTGACAGGAAATCATGGCAAAGAATGACCTTAGCAACTTGCCCAGCCAGGCACAAATACAGCATCATGAGCTGATGTACCAGGTAATCCCATGTGCCTGTGCCTCAGTCTGATTTTAGGGAAAGGAGAGAACCAGGATCCTCCAAGAAAGGATTAGCCTCTGCATGCTTCCTCAGAGCAGAAGATACACAGGAGAGGCCACATGACCTGAGGACCTGTCTGTTCTTGGAAGGTCATCTGGAAACTGACACTGAATGTGATGATGGCTTGGGGACCACATTTCTGTGAGAAGCCTGTGGCTCTTGAGTAGGTAGCGCATAGCATCTTTCAGGGGCCGACACTGCCATTGGGAGGTACAGGAAGGAACTTAGGCAATGCCTCTTGCTTTTTGTGTTTGAAAGAGGCAGACCTTCTTGACTTCAGTTTCCTCATTTGAAAAACATCTGAAAACAGAGCCTATTTGCCTAACATGTGGCTCCTCTGCAGGAGCAGATGTCCTAGGACTGAGAGTTGCCTGGAGACCCTGGGAACATCAGTGCTGTCTGTATAACGAAAACTGAGATGGTGGTAGTGGGGCTGGGAACGTGACTCGGTGGGTAGACTTCTTGCCTACTGTTCACCAGGCCCTGGGTTCAGTCTCCAGCATTGCATAAATCAGGCATGGTTTTGCAGGCCTGTGATTACAGTCATAGTAGGTGGAGTCAGGAAGATTTAAAAGTTCAGTGCCCTCCTTGATTACATGAGTTGGAGGCCAGCCTTGGTCACATAAGACCTTATCACAAAATAACATAAAATAAGACTTGCATTGGCTTTCATGTCCTGGTGATGACTGAGGTTTTATGAGGGGCAGGTCTGGTTTTCAGAGTGGCTTTATGCAGAGGGTGTAAAGACCACCAGTCAGGTTCTTGCTTTCTTCCCTATTGAGACTTTCAATAGAGCTCTTTCAATCTCCTGAGGCCTGGCTTACTTGGCTCATGGTCCCAGTACTCAGGCCTCCCATGGTGGGTCCTGGAAATGGGCTTTCTTTCTCCTGCTGTAACAGGGCCCCAGATCTTGGTAGGTGCCCAGATCTTAACCCAACTGGCTCCATGGCATAAGTACTGTTCAGGCCATAAAACTTTGTAGACAATACCACCCACCAAAATGAAAACAAAGACCTAATCTGTTGAAGTCCATAGTTCTGGGAAAGTCTCTAAATGTACTAATCTTACTTTTTGGCTTCTGTAGTTCCATTTCTGGCTCACTGTCTTTGTTAACTGAAGCATGTCAACCTGGGATACGGTTTTGTGCTTAAAAGCTCACCCGAGAAAGGCTTGGTGCTACACTGAGATCGAGAACACCCAAATGCAGTCTATTGTCAGCTAATAAAGACTTTCTGTTGGATTATATCTGTGTCCATGCAGTTCTATGGTGGACACCCCACAACATTTTCTTTTTCTAGTTGGGCTTGCTAGCCTCTTATGTCTGTCCCAGGGGTTAATGACCATAGCACTGTAGCGTACCTTTCACCCAGTGCAAGAATGAACTACCTAAGTCGTTCTTGTCACCAACACATTATGCGCTGGGCTGGGGTGTGGGCTGAGGGTAGGAGATGAAGTCAGTGCTGTGTGGGCTGGTTCCTGGCACGGGTGGGCAGAAACAAGGTCCAGAACAATAGTTTGACATTTTCTGGGATCAGAAAGCATTCCACAACCTCCTGGGGATGTCTTAAGGTACTTGCTGTGCAAACATGATCACCTGAGTTGAGCTCTCAGGAGCCCACAGAAGGAAAAGCGTGGTACAGTAATGCATGTCTATAGGTTCAGTGCTGGGGAGGTGGAGGCAGGTGAGTTCTGGGGGCGTGGTGGCCATGTGGTCCAGCTGAGTTGATGAGCTCAAGCTTCAGTGATAGGTCCTGTCTCAAAAATATAAAATGAAGAGTGACAGAGGAAGACGCCCAGAGTCAGTCGCCAGCCTCCATACGTACACTCACAGCCAGTGGAGAATCCCCAGTGTTAACAGGCAAACACTGACTGTGTTGGGGTCGGGAAGAGGGAGGGCAGGCTCTCTAGAGTGTAGGTTGGAAATGGGGAGAACTCCAGGTGTAGGTAGGGTGGGAGCTCCAGGTGAGGGCTGGTTTGCACTTTGTAAGATGAAAGGGTTATTTAGGCTGTGTGTGTGTGTGTGTGTGTGTGTGTGTGTGCATGTGTGCATCTGAGTGTTCCAGTGTGTGTGCACATGTGGAAGCCAGAGGACAACCTCAGATTCCTTAAGCCTCCTTAAGCCGTTCCTTAAGCACTGTTCGCCTTTTTGTTGTTGTTGTTTGGTTTGGTTTTATTTTGTTTGTTTTTTGAGACAGGGTTTCTCATTGGCCTGTGCTCAGCTTAGCCTAGGTTGATTGGCTAGCAGGTTCTAGTGAGCCCGCTGTCGTCACCTCTCCAGTTCTGGGAGGACAGGTGCATTCTATCATCTTTGGCATTTTTGCACTGGTTCTGAGGGTTGAGCTCAGGTCCTCAAGCTTACGTAGCAAGCATTTTGCTGACAATGCCATCCTCACCATGGTCCCAGATCCCATCTCGCCCTATTTTTTTTATAGCACCTTCTGCTTCAGTTGTGGGTCTCCATCTTGATAGCCAATTGCTAGCTCAGCCTATCTCCTCTCCCTGACCCCAAAGACCTCAACCTGATATTGACTATAGCGCTTCATAATGGGGGTTTCTTTTTATTACTACTGTTTGTTGTTTGTTTGTTTAGTGTGTGCATGTCTGAGTGTGTGTGTGTGTGTGTGTGTGTGTGTGTGTCTGTGTGGTGTTTAATTTCAACCTGTGTCACCTTGAGCAACACTCCACCCTTAGTCCAAGCCATAGCTTTAATGCAATGAGAAACCTAATAAGGAAGACTTAAGTCATTGGCTGTCTGTCAAATAGAGGGGACAAGGCCCATTGGGATCTCCCTGGGGGTCAGAGATAAAATCACATTTGACAAATTTCTGCTCTAGTTCACTTTGTGGAAGAGGTTCTTGACTTTAGGGACAATTCATTGTCCTAATTTCAGAGCTTATGTCATTGAGAAATGATGGTAACAAAGGTCGCCCAGCTGTTGATCTAATAAGAGATTTGAGGCTACCAGTCAGCGACTACTAAATTGATGGAGGGGCAGATGTGGGTGCAAGGTCCTTTACCAAGTCATTGACACCCATTCACTTTCAATCCCGTGTACTCCACCAATGCCATTGTCTTAGAGTCAATCTCTGGAAGTGTGCCCAGAGAGAAGGATTTGGAAGCCAGTGGTATGTGGGGGGGCAGGTGTCCCTGAAAGCATGGGAAGAGGAGGAAGGAGTCAAAAAGGCCAAGGGTGGCATGTTCTAAAACACGTGTGGAGGCTGGAAGTGATGAGTCATGCTTGTGGGTTCTGAGGATAGAACTCAGGTGTTCATGTTTTCACACTTCACCAGCTGAGCTCCACCACGCCTACTCTTGCTCGATGCACTCTTAGTATATAGTCAAAGAATGCCTCCAACAAGACTCAGAGTGTTGAGAAGACTGGTACAGGAAAGGGAGGGTACCTTAAGGAGACAGACACATTCACTGCAGTGATCTAGAACCTTCTAATGTCCATGTTCTGTATCTCCTAATGTTGGAAGCCTACAATTTCAGGGTCCCTTATCAGTAGCCATGCCCTTCCCTGATTTCCATCTGACACAGTGTTTGTGTTCAGAACCAGCCATTCCTGTCCATGGTAACTTCTGCCTCAGGCTCCTTTATTCTAAAGCAGCCTTCCTGGTTTTTTGTTTTGTTGGTGGTGTTTTGTTTTGTTTTTCCTGGTGGCTATTTTTTAGTGTCTCCTGGATTCAAAGCTTCCCTATAGTGTATATAGGATCTTGGAGGGAGACCTGCTCCTCTGTGTCTTAGAACTATGTGTCTAGTTGTCATTTGTCCCTGAGAAGCAAACACAGGCTTTTTGTTCCCTTCAAAGCCAGTTTCTAGCTCCTGCTGGTGCAGCTCAGCAGGCTCCCATGCCTGACTCAAATGAAATGTGATGCTGAATTGTTTTCCTTTGTGAATCTTCTGCTTGCAGATGTTTGTCCTTTGCCTTGTTCCTTTTTCTAATTAATTTTTGATTGAGTTTTGAAATACCTTCTGTCTCAGCTGCTTCCAGCCACCCCAGGTAATCCTATTTACTAAAGGCCCAGGATGGAAGAACCTAGCTGGTGATGGCTCTGTAGTCCCAGTGCTAAGAAGGAACAGGGCCTTCATTAACTAGTTAAATGGTTTTATCCTACTGGTTCAGACATCACAGAACTCTTCAATTAGTACAGGAAGTAGAGAGAAATGAATGAATCAGAAATGTCTCTTGGAAGTGATTTATGGTGTGATGAAAAAGAGAGACGCAAAAGGTGGACCTTAAGTCAGAAAGAAAATGGAGGCTGTTCTGTGGGGCTTGCATATGTATGTGTGTAAGCCCAGCACAGTGGTTCATCCTGTATCCCAGCTCATGGGAGACTGAAACAGGAGGATGGCAAGTTTAATGCCTGTCAGGGCTAAACAGAAAGATTCTATCTCAAAAAAAGAAAAAAGAAAGAAAAAAAAGAAAAGAAAAGAAAAAGAAAAAGAAAACAAACAAAAAAACCCAAAACAATACAAAACAAAAGGGAAATATTTGCCATGTTTTCTTTTTCTTTAATTTGGTGTTTGTGTGTGTGTGAATGCACACATGCGCTTGTGGTCACATGTGTATATTGTTATGCCCAAGCCTCGCAGACCCCCAAATCCACCAAGGAGCCGATTCCGATGCAAACACAGTAGGGTCTGTATTACAAGCCTGAGCTGCAGTAGGGGCTTTATTACAAGCTCTATCTTGGGCCCACACTATCACCAATGCAGCAGTTCTCGAGTGTAGAGCCCTGAGCTCAGGGAGAAAGGGGTTTTTAGTTAGGGTTCCAGCAAGGTTTGGGGAATTCCAGCTTGGCAGTTCTATGATTGATTGACATTTAGCAAATATGGGGTGTCCAGAGGGCCAAACTGTAATTATTTTACTCATCCTATTGTAAAGAACACCTGGGTAAACTCCAGGTTTTCACTGATTAGCTGTTGCCAGGAAGATGGTTAAATATCACCAGAGGTGAGGGGTCGGAGCACATTTTTGTGCGTTTTTCTCCTTTTTGAAACTGGAGTTTGTGCCTAAGTCATTTACCCTTAAGATGGAGTTTCTTTTTCAGAAATGGGGTTGCACAGGCCTCACAATACGTGTGTTTGAGGGTGCATATACCGATGCTTGAGCACAGAGGCTGGAACAAAGACGTCTGAGGATGTGATCCTCCTGTTTCTGCCTCCAACAGTGCTAAGATTATAGACAAGCACTTGGCCATGCCTGGATTTCTAGATGGGTTCTAGCCTAGGGCCTCATGATTTCTTAGCAAGTGCTCTTACCCACTGAGCTGTCTCCCCCACCCCCGGTTTGTTTTCTTTGTGTTAGCTATCATGACCGGGGTGAGACCAACTTTCAACGTAAAAATTGGTGTGTCCATTATGGTTAATGGTGGCAAACACTTTTAGAAATACTTACTGGGTATTTGTGTTTGTTTCTTCTAAGTGGTAGGTTATCTCCACTGATAAAATGAGCCAAATTCAAGACAAATTAAAATATAAAGCCAGGTTTATTGGGGGCAGCTCTCAGGCAGGTTCACTGGTCCTAAGATACAAGGCCAGGGAAGTTGCCATACAGAGGGAGACAGAGGGGAGGGGGGAGAGAAAGAGAAAGAGCACATGCAAAGTGAGAGAGCGATGCAGAGAGAGAGGAGGAGAGAGCCAAAATATCTGGATTATACAGTGAAGAGCCTCTAGGGAAGAGAGAGCCCTTGCCCTGTGCTGGAACGTAGAAGGTGGGGTTTGCCAGCCAAGCCCTGTAACAGGTAGGGACTGAGGGATGTTGGGAGAAGCTGGAGGCCAGGTCTACCTTGGTATGTTAAATAGGCCCCCCAGTCAGCCCTTTGACAAAATGATCTATCTGTTCAATCAAACCTCATGTTTGCCAATATGACTAGTCTCCCTAGCCAGCTTGCTCTGAGGATCCCGTCTTTGCTTCCCCAGGCTGGGGTTATAGGCAGGCCACCATGTCCAGCCAGCATTTGGATTCTGGGGATCCAAAATCTGATTCTCTTGTTTGCATGGCCAGCACTTTAACTGCTGAGCCCCAGCCCCCAGCTCCTGCCTTGAGGGCTTTGTCAGACCCTTCATCATCCTGGTGGCAGCAACAGCATTAACGGAAGTGGCAATACAGACAGCATGCGCGCAGGGTTTGAATGTTTACTCTGTACAGAGAATGGCCTAGGTGCTTTATGTGAGTTACTGCGTTTCCCACCCAAACAACCTTGCACAGCTTCCACGTAACAGATGAGGAGCACAGGCACTGAGAGGTTACGATCTCCCAGATGGTAATTGGCAGAGAGGAGAGTACATTCCAGGCCAGCCCCAAGCCTGCTTTGTCACCTCCTTGACCCACACCTCAGAGCTGGTGTGAGAAGCACAGGTCCTAACTATGGGATAAGGGGGTGCTGAAAGGGCTGTTTCAACGGCTGAGGAAGCAGGTGTATGGCTAGAGCAGAGAGGTTGTTGGATATAAAGGTATTGTTACCGGAGGTAGTGTGTCCTCTGACCTGAGCTGTGGTCTCCTGGACCCCATTCATGTAGACCTGTCTTCCTGTGCTGTGCACCCATGTACCTCTGTTCTTCTCCCAGGGTTGCTTCTTTCTCTTTTGCATATGAATGTATTCATGTTAATGTATATATACATGTGTAAACATGTGTGCGTGGCATGTGAGCATGTAATGTGTGTCAGCTATAGGTCGATGTTTAGTATCTTCCTCAGTCTCCATTTTATTTACAACTTGGAGCTCAGAGTTTTCTCTGTACTGGCTGGCCAGGGAGCCTCTAGGAGCCTCCTGTCTGCCTTCTAGCACTAGGGCTGGGGCCGCAGGACAGCATGTTGCCACATTTAGCTTTTATGTGGGTGCTGAGGATTGCTCTCAAGGCTTCCCATTTGCACAGCAGGCCATTTCCCATTTGAGCCATCTTCCCAGTCCCTCTCCTTTCTGTGTTGCTCATGCCTTCACTTAGCTTGTGGGTTCATTACTCATGGAATCAGTGCAACAACCCAGGAGTGTTACACTCATTGTGCTATGATAGCAGCTGTCCCAGAGGTTGTCTTGATTGTGAATTGTTCCACTCAAGTCAAAGGAGATATCAGTGTCCACTCAGATGGTGCTGTGGTCTGCTGAAAGAAATGGCTGTGTCATAGGAGTATGCTGATGTGTTGCAAGCTGGCTTCCCCAGTGCCCAGTGGGTGCTTTCTGTCCATATTTCAAAGCCACCAGGGGGTGACTGATGCACTTTCCCAAGATGGCTTCTCTTTGGACCCCATCCCTTGCTTCTCCTCTGCCTCTCCTGAAGCATCCTCCATGCCAACAGAGATATCCTAAGATTTGCTATGCCTGCCAAAGAAGATGAAATACTCAGAGGTCACCAGGCAGGAAGAGGTAATAAGAAAAGCAAATGGTCAACAGTAGGCCTGGCCCAGCTAAAGCAATTACCAAGTTTCTCCTCAATTCTGAGGCTGTCTTGGGAAGAGCAGAGCTGTGGAGAGGAACATAAATTATGTCATCTCTGCACTGTCCAAGGTCTCCAGCATCCCTTCCTGCTTTCCTTTTCATTGTGGCTCTGTAAATACCGTGTCATTTTTAAAAAGAGTCATTGTTCATGTCTGTTCAGAGGTAACAGAGAAGTCACAAGTCACTAGAGGCCTGAGAAGGTGCTTCAAAGGAGCTGCCCTTGGCTGGGGAAGTCGGTGACTAATGGCAGGGAAATGCCTTGCCCAGGCACACAGGACTCTGCCTAGGACATTGTGATTGGATACAAGTCAACACTGTGGGATCAGACACACCTGAGTTCAAGTCACAGCTCAACACTTACAGCATGCCAGCTGGTGCTGCACCACTTCCCTAACCAATGAGTGAATTGATATTCTGGTATTGTGATTATTCTGTGTGCAATAATCGGCATGGTATATAAAGAGTAGTGAGAATTGGATCTGGGGAGACAGCTCAGCTTTTGGGGTGCTTTGCTTTCTTTTCCTGTTGCTCTGATCAAAATACCCAGACAAAAGGGTTTCATTTAGGTTCCAGTTTCAAGGTACAATTCCTCATGGTAGGGACATGACGGCTGCAGGAGCTTGAGAGAGTTGGCCACAGTCTGACACAGAGAGCAGCTGTGGTGACTCAGCTCCCTCTCTCCCCATCCAGTCTGGAATAAGAGTCTTGGCATCACCCATAGTGGGCAGGTATCCCACCTCCATGTAACTAGGATGATACCTTAGAGCAGGGGTTTTCAACCTGTGGGTGGTGACCCCGTTGGGGGTCAGATGACCCTTTCACAGGGGTCCCATGTCAGATAGACTGCACATCAGATATTTACATTACAATTCATAACAGTAGAAAAATTATAGTCGTGAAGTAGCAATGAAGGTAATTTTATGGTTAGCGTATCAGCACAACATGAGGAACTGTGTTAGAGGTTGCAGCCTTAGGAAGGTTGAAAACCACAGTCTTAGAGATGTGCTCAGAGGCCAGGCCTCCACGTGATTCTCGATGGATGGAACGGATTTCTTTCTAGTGAGTACCACTGATCTAGATATTTGTTTTTCTCCTGGTACTGCTCTGCTCTGGTTACTGTAGTTTTGTTAGACTATCTGAAATGAGGAAGGGTATGGTACACTCAGCTCTGTTTTATCTACTGCTGCATTAGCCATTTGGAGTCTTGTTTCATCTTAACCTTTGGATGACTTTCTTTGATTCTGGGACTCAGGTAGGGAACCACATTGAGTCTACAGGTCACCCTCAGTAGCACGGACATTTTCATAGCACTCACTCTTCCAGTCTAAAAACACAAATGCTTTCCAAAACTTATTTATGAATAATAAAATTATTCCAAATTTTCTTCATTGACATTCCACCATTATATCCACCAATGTTTCATCATCTTAGTTGTTGGTACAGATATAACTGCTGTTATTTTACTTTGTATTTAAAAAGTTTTATGTGCATATAATATATTTAGTAGCCCTGGCTATCCTGAAACTCATTCTGTAGACCAGGCTGGCCTCCAACTCAGAGACCTTTGCCTCAACAGTGCTGGGATTAAAGGTGTGTACCACCACCCTGCAAGACTTTTTAAAGGATCTATCTATCTATCTATCTATCTATCTATCTATCTATCTATCCATCCATCTATCAACTATCATTCATCTATTATCTATCATCTATCTATTTATCTATCATCTATTTATCATGCGTATGTGTGTGACTGAGTGTGTGTATGTATACCATGTGCATGTAGGTAACTACAGAAGCTAGAAGAGGGCATTGGACCCCCTGGAGCTGGAGTCACAGGTGGTTGTGAGCCACCCAGTGTGGGCACTGGAAACCAAACTTGAATCCTCTGCAAGAACAGCAAGTGTTCTTTGCCATCTCTCCAGCCTCCTATCTCAAGATTTAGCAATCAAAATATCTCTTGGTGCCCAGGGACCCTGGGTTTTGGGGATGTTGTGCTGAGACCCATCAAGCTACTACTACATGTTGCTCCTCCATGCTGTAAGTCAGCAAACATCTGTAACGTGAGTCGTTATATCAGTATTGTTAGGAAAAGCATGCGTTGGCTAGGATGGCAGAACCTATTAAAGTGATGGCATAGCCTAACTTCAGTCCTTTGACAGAGTAATGTTTAACTGTTTATTATTATTATTATTATTATTATTATTATTATTATTATCATTATCATCATCATCATCATCATCATCATCATCATCATCATCATCAGATGTCCAGTGTGGCTGGCTGCTTGTTGTGGCCCACAAGATGATTCAGATATTAGGCTTCTTCTGCCCAATTCCCCTCCCCTTATTCCCAAAATTAAGTGGGAATTTTACCAGCCTCTTAAGGTGCTTTGCCTGAAAGGAACTCATTCCACTATTGGTCACATGGTATGGGTGGCAACTGGCTTCAGGACACCATCTAGACTCATAGAATTCAGGGAAGTATGGTTTCTGCCTGGGTAGCCATTTGGCAAGGGCACGTTTTTATAGTGGAGAGAAGTGCAGCTCTAGAGTGGAGAGTTAGTCATTTCTGCCAGCCATTAAGTGGAGGCCCCAGCATTTCTTTTGTGCATTAGTTGTGTGTGTGTGTGTGTGCGTGTGTGTGTGTGTGTGTGTGTGTGTGTGTGTGAGGGCATGTGTGCATACATGTGTATTACAGCCTTGGATGTTGTTCCTTAGGATCAGTTCACTTTCGTTTTCCAACTGGATTTCTCACAGGGACCTGAAGACTGCCAGTTCGGCTGGAGTGGTTGTCCAGCAAACCCCACAAGGTCTCTTGTCTCTGCTTCCTTGCTGCAGGGATTGTAAGTGCATGCTATTTAAAGGGTGATGAAGGTTTAACTCGGGTTCTTATACTTTCAAGGCAATCACCTCACCCCGGAGACATCTCCCCAGCCATACTCTATCACTTCTGGACATTCTCCTGCCTCTTCATGTGTGGCCTTCTCATTCAGCCTTTAAGTAGCTATGTCTGCTGACCATGTTTTGGGATGCCTAGGTTCAGTAAAAGAGAATCAGTTAGGGTGCAGCTCTGGCACCTGATGGACAATAGGAGAGCCAGTTAGAAAATGTCAGATACAAGACAGAGCTGAGGTTCTGCAGAGCAGTCATGATCCTAGCAAAGCTGGCCTAGATAGAAACACACTGCAATGAAATAAATAACCCTCAGCCACTAACATCCACCTCTAGATCACTGGATCAAGACCATCTGTCATGCAGGTCTATTTGCTTTTCAGACTTATTTGCTGGCTTTCAAGCAATTCTTACATCCAGTTCCGTGCCCACATTGATGGCATTAGAATACTCAGGATACACGTGGCAGCAGCCTTTGTGTAGCGCCCTGTGTGGTTCTAAAGTGCAGCGGGCACTGAGGTGAGTCTGGGGGCTGGAGATGCTCAGTGCTTACATGTGATTGCTGCTCCTGTGACTCTGGATCCAGGGTATTGGCATCAGAGGCCTTCTGCAGGCCTGTCCGGGCAGCTGCACTCACACACACATGTTGGCCCCCTCATAGGTGAAAATTAAAAGCAAACCTTGAAAAAAAAAGATTGGTGGCTTCATCCCTTTCGTGACTCAAGCTGAAGCACCTGCACACACCTCCTCACTGAGATCCTCACATGGCAGGGGCAGCTGCTCAGACAGGACTGGCAGATGCTTTCAAGAGAGGGGCTGGGACATTGGATGGCTAAAAAGAAAAGTTTTGAGAAGGGGGAGGGAGGGAAGGACTGGGAGGGGAGGAGAGAAGGAGCTACGGGGGGGGGATACAAAGTGAATAAAGTGTAATTAATAAAAATTTTAAAAAAGGTAAAACTACAGTAGACTGAGTTTATATGTTAAAAAAAAGAAAAAGAAAAGTGTCCCCTTTGCTCAGTCAGCCTCTTGGGTTATAGTGGTGCCCAGCATCACAGTACACAGCTCAGGCCAGGTGTTGACACCAGCCCCACTTTACGCCTGCCCAGATGTTATGCCCTACACCTCTCCCAGGGTAAAAACCCTTCTGGAGTGGACATGTAGCATGAGTCAAGGCATTTAGCCCTAAGAGAAAGCATCCCAAACTATGGGATTCTAGACACTGTACCCAGGAGGAAGATCATTGGGGCCTGCAGCAGGGATTCCGGAGCAATTCAGATCATACCAGGAGGGCTGGGCAGGGGAAAGTCTGGCACAGGGAAGGCAGCACATCCCTCCTTTGTCCACCTGTGACTGATGGTGAAGAAGAAAAGGAACAAGGTTAGGCTTCAGGACATTATGTGCTGTGCTCTTTGGGAAAGTCCCCTAGCCTAAATTTCTGTTAGCATTGACAATATTGTGAGGAAAAGTCCCACATGGTGGGCTCTGAGGAGTCAGAGAGTAAATAAAGCCCTCAGCACAGTGGCTGACACATGAAATGCAGAAAACCCACGTTAACTTTCTCATCTCTTTGCTTTGTGTGGGTTGGAGTCACACAGCCTGGCTTTGCTGTGGGGTCATCAGTTCCTGAGGCAGAGGACATTAGGACAGCGGTTAGATGATCTGAAAGGACCAGCAGGAGCTAGACACTGTCTAGACAATTGCATCCTCGGCAATTGCTTGCTACAGAAGACTCACATTGCAGGAAGGAGAAAGAAGCCAATGAAATATGGGTATTCTAAAGAATCCAACCTTTTTGTGCTTTCCTCCTGACATTCCTGGTCTCTCTGCAGCCAGTGTGTGTGTGTGTGTGTGTGTGTGTGTGTGTGTGTGTGCACGTATGTCTGTGTGTGCACACATAAAGAGAGCAGAAATTAACTTCAGGTATCTTCCTCTTTTGTTTTCTATCTTATTTTTTGAGACAGGGTCTCTGACTGAACCTAGCCCACCATTTCTCCCACACTGGCTGACCAGCTGGCCTCTAGGATCTGGCTGTTTCTGCCTCCCTAGAGCTGGAAATACAGATGCAAACCCCTGTACCTGGATTTTATGTGGGTGTTGGGGAACAGACTCAAGTCCTCATGTTTGCACAGGAAGCACTTTCCCCACTGAGACATCTCCCCAGCCTCAGTGCTCCTCCTGTTTTAACACAGTGGAAACTGTTTATATTCATCTGTTCTCTGATCAGGCTGCTACAGACTCTCTTTGGTGATCACTTCAGCTGTTCAGGAGACAGGGATGGACCAGAATTTGAGCCAATCCCCTATTGTTGGACACCTGTAGCATGCTTCCTATTAATGTTTTGCATCACATATACACATATTTGCATGTGTGCATATATGCAAAAATATATATATATGTGATAAATATAAATATAATTTGATATTTAAATCAGGATTATGAGGGCTTTAAAGCAAATTTATTTCTATTTCTAGATTGCCAGACATTGTGAGTAGGTAGGACATGTCCTCCACAAAAGGCTCATGTGCTAGAGGCTTCTTCCCTAGTTTAATAGAGAGGTTGAATAACATAGATGAATGTGTCATGAGGATGCTAACTTTATCAGTGGACTAATTCACTGAAGAGTTCATAGATGAATAGCATGTTAGGATGGAGCCAGGTGGAGGAAGCAGGGTAGGTGAGTTAATGAGTTAGCCCGTCAATGAACTGAAGAGCCCATCAAATGGCTTATTAAGAGATGAACACAGTCTCTGCAGGATCCCCTGGGCTCAGAACTTTTTAGCTTGGTGGTCTCCATGTGGGGCCCCTGTCCCCTCTGTGTCTGTGTCCTTTAATCCTCCATCTTCTTCCATAAGATTCCCTGTGCTCTACCCAAAGTTTGGCTATGAGTCTCCACATCTGCTTTGATCCCCTGTTGGGTAGAGCCTTTCAGAGGACCCTCTATAGATACTGATGCACCAGCATGGAGATGACCTAGACCGCCTGCCCAGATGTAGCTGATAGGCAGCTCAGTCTCCATGTGGGTTCCTAGTAAGGGGAGCAGGTGCTGCCTCTGTCATGAACTCGATTGCCTGCTCTTTGATCACTTGCTCCTGGCGATGCAGTCTTCCCAGGCCACAGAGGAAGAGGATCCAGTATGGCAGTCCTGATGAAACTTGATAAGCTATGGGCAGATGGCAGAGGAGGAGAACTCCCACTTTCAGTACACTAGGGGAAGGGGTAGGGAGAGTGGGACTGGGAGGAGTTGAGGGACGGGGCTTCAGTCGGAATATATAATAAATAATTTTGAAAAAAAATTAAAACGAGAGATGAACACAGGCCAGGCACAATGGTGAACACCTGTAATCCCAGCACTCGAGAAGGCAGAGGCAGGTGGATCTCTGTGAGTTGGAGGCCAGCCTGGTCGAAAAAGAGAGTCCAGCACAGCCACGGCTTCACAGAGAAACTGTTTCAGAAAACCAAAACCAAAACCAACCCACCAACCAAACAACAACATAAACAGACTAAAAAAGGTGAACATGGTGGGAGTAGGGTGCTGGGGCCCTGCCTCTGAAAGGCATGCTGTTTCCAGACCCTTCCTAATTTCTCTCTGCTTCCTCGTTGACACAGTGTTAGCAGTTTCTTGTCATGCTCCCTTTCCACATTGCTCTGCCTCACCACAACTTGTCCCAGAGGCAATACAACCCACTGACCATAGACTAAAACCTTTATCAACATGAGCCAAAATAAGTCTTTCCTCCCTTGCTCCCTCAAGTATTTTCACAGAGTGACAAATCGTACCCAATATGCCAAGATAAATTGGCAAACAGAACCTTGGGAGCCTTTTAAGCCTTGTGTCCTGGGTGCTGAGGTGGCTTAGTGAGGAAAGCGCTTCCCTGTATGCCTGCTGACCTCAGTTCAATCTCTGGAACCCACAAAAAGCTGGAGCTGAGTCCACAGTTGTCTCTGACTTTCACATATGCACCTCCTCCATCAAACCCATGAACACCACACTTAAATAATAAGGAAATAAAGCCCTTGAATCCTAGTCTTATCAAAGGGGACCTTAGGAGAAAATCCTATTTGCTACTTCCTTCAGGGGTGGGGGGTGCCACTGGAGGGAACTTTGGGAGCCCAGCATCCACTTCCCTCACAACCCAGGCTCCCCAGTGTCTTCCAACATATGTCAGAGTGACTGATGGGCTCATGGCAGCTCACACACAGATACCCATCAACCCAGTGCCGTGACTACTCTTCCCAATAAATCAGTTTCAAGGGCAGGAGTCTGTAGGACTTTTCCGATTCCTTGCCTCGAGAGTGTCTCGCTTTTGCTCTCTCAGCCACATGACCTCCTGACCTCTCACCATCATCTGTGTCCTAGATTCAAAGTGGTCCTTCAGCATCATCAGCAGACTATCCTTAGGTTGCAGGCTGCCAAGCTTCAGAAGTAACTGCAAGTAAATATCTCACTCCTAACAAATGAGGGTCATGGAGAAAAATGCTGTGCATTCCCAAGAGGAATTTTAAGAAACATATATTTATTGGACTTGACTGGTGTATAAAGAATTTGGTTAGGGGTGGGGTTTGGGGTAGGGAGATGAATTTCTTCCATGAACAGGTTCTTTCCTTTTTAACACTTAAAAAATGTGATATAATAAGTCTTGGCGACACAGTGTTTGTAATCAAGTCCTGGGTGAAGATGGGAGATTGAACCTCCAGGACATACTTAAATGTTGAGTGGGCATGACAGCCTGCTCTAATCCCAGTCCTTGGGAGGCAGAGGGAGGGGGTCCCTGGAGGACACTGGCTAGCTGTATCAGTGAGTTCCACTGAAAGCCTACCTCAATGAATAAGGTAAAGGGTGTTCAAATACCACTAGGGCAACTTCTGGCCTCCTCAAAAATGTGCATACACACCTGCCCATGCACTCAGAGATGGCAGGTACCACTGGAGGGGACTTTGGGAGCCCGTCATTCACTTCTTTCATAAGCCGAGGCTCTTCCAGCATGTGTCAGAGTGACTGACGGGCACATGGCAGCTCACACACAGATACCCATCAACCCAGTGCTGCGACTACTCTAACCTGTAACATACATATATGCAGGCACACCACTTGTACATACACAACCGATGAAAAAGTAGAGGAGGGGTAGGATGTTTCAGGCTTTGAAAAAGCATACTGTAGATGATCTGAAATATGGCGGGAGGGGATGTAGCAGGGTTCGTACTCTGGGTGACCGGGAGGGGAGCTCATAAAAGCCAGTGCACAAAGCTTTCTGAGCCAGAGGTGGCCATCCTCTCTTCAACTCCCAAGATGCATGTTTTCCTCCAACCTTGATTCAGAAAGGCAAGCTGGGATTTAGTGTCCATATTCCAATTGAGGGGAAACAGAAGCTCAGAGAGGGGCAATACCTTTTCTGCAGGACTCAGCTTGCTGGCTCTGAGGAATTAGGAAGACAAGCGTTGTGTGCTCCAAGACAGTCCATATGCACTTTACCAGCCGGACACCCATTCCAGTGCTCTGATGACCATGAGTGACAGTAAACAAAAGCTACTATGATTGCATGTGGTCATGCGCAGAGGACACAGGAGCTCTTTGGCTCACAGAGCCTGCTCCTTACCATGGACCAGGGACTGAGCCAAGCACTTTGGATATAATATTTCCCTTAATTCTCCCAACAATCTTGTAAAATATTATGATTTCCATTTCCAAGTCTAAAATTATAGGCTTGGCAGCACTAAGCACCTTTCGTATGTTTGTCTATTGTTGTATAATAAAGTGCTTCCAAACCCGCTAACTATTGAGTATATTCAAGATTTCATGGGCCACGAAACCGGACAAGTTCTTATGGAGTATCTTGGTGGCATTCATTTGGAAGACAGGCTGTCGGAGAAACTGATCTGCCTGAGACATTAGAAGGCCAGGCTGGAAGTTTAGTCTCAGCTGGGATTCATTTCAGGTTTCCTAGAGGTGGCTTCTCTAACATGGCTGTGTTGGGACAATTAGTCTCACACCGAGAGTGCTCCAGGTGGCCCTTGTAGACATAGCCAGTCTTCAAGGTAGCAGTGTAGTTTCCACTAGAGTCTGTTGGTTAAGTTCGTCCTAGAGTCTGACTGGATGCAAGAGTCAGGGACATGGATCTCAGTGCTCAATGCTCAGTGCACCAAAGACTGTGCGGCTACTTTAGGAGCCTGTGTTCGCTAAGGTGCTGTAACAGCCACATTGCCACAGTCAAGCTCTGAATACGGCTGTGGCTTCAGAGCCATCCTCAGAGTTCTGGTCACTTTTCTTGTTGCTGAGACAAAATCCCCCCCCCACCAAAGGCAACTTAAAGCAGGAGGGTATCTTTTGGCTCACAGAACAGAAGTAATAGCAGCAGGATTTGAAGTGGCTGGTTACACTGCCTCACAGTCAGGAAGCGGGAGGGGTGCTGCCACTCAGCTTTCCATGCAGTTGAGGACTCAAGCCTGTGGAACAGTGCTGCCTGTATCTAGGGTGGGGCTTCCTTCCTCAGTTTACCCTTTCTAAAAACACCCTCATGGACATGTTCTAAGGTTCTCTAGGAAACTCTAAATATGTCAAGCTGACAGTGAAGATGAACCATCATACCAGATAATATGGCCACTAAAGGTTGAAGTTGGACCAAAGTTGTAATCAGGACACAGATGAAGTTGTGCCATAAGTGGATGCTGGACCACAGCAGATACAGTGGAAGCTGGACCAGAGGTAGAAGCTGGATAGAGGCTACCATTGGAAAGTCTTCCTAAGGCAAGGCTTACAGAGGCATCTTCAAGGCCACCTCCCTTCTGAGTGGCGGGAACTCCTCATGTCTTATAACCCAACCCAGGTTGATTTTAAGCTTCACCACTTTTTGATGACAGAGCAAGTGATGATGTTTATATCAATGCAGTTGATATACAACTACCCAGAGATTCGATCAGTTCAAGCAGAGTTGACTCGGGTCCATGGAGAAAGCCCATCCTGGTGACTGGTACCTTTGTTTACAGTGGCTTTGCAGAGATAGGAAGCCAGACATTTCCTGTTTTCTCAAAATGAATGAAGAGGACTGGTCTACTATCCCGGTGACAAGGACCAGTGATGTAACCCAGTAACTCGTGGTACCAAGGTTACCTTACCTTAAAGTTGGTCACCTTGGGTGTGCTAGGTACATATCTCAAACTCAACTCCTCCTCCATGGCTTCTTTAAACCTTCTGGAAACTCACAGGTCCTTACTGAGAATGAAAGAAAATACCATTATATCCCCCAGGTAATCCCACTGGTGAAGCCTGGCAGGCTCTGCTGGGTGGAGAAATGAGCTTTGCAGTGTTTGTGAGGTCTGACTTCCATCCTGACCTAGATAGGAATGGGCTGGGACTCTTGGATCTGAGAGTGAACACAGGCTTCTAGGTCCACCTGAGATATTCTTCAAAGACCAAAAAGAAAAGTAATGCTGAAGAAGCCAGACAAGGAGGAAACCCCTGTATGTTTGTATGCTTGTATGTTCACTCATGCTGATGTTAGGAGTCTCATAAGCTGCAGACAGCCTGGCAGCCTAGCAGAGATTACCCAGCAGACCCCAGGACATGGCAACTTAACATTTTCATTTGGATTCTTATCAACTGGGGAGATCACATCCATGCTGTCCCAGCAATCATGTCCTCGTGTGCTGTTACCTGGAAGCTCTGCTGAAGTGACATGCTGACTTCACAAGCTAGGGGTGACCCGTTCAACACAGTGGTGACATTTACTGATGGGGAGAGAGATCTGAAGGCCCAGCGGGCCAGGGCTTAAGAAGGGATATGATAATTCTGTCTTCTTGCCTGGCAGGCCACATGCAGTAGCATTTACCAAGCCACAAGGACCTAGAAGTGAATGCTGGAGGATGGGAGGAGAAGACATAGCAGAGCCTCCATAGCCAGCAACAAGATGGGGATGGAATAACATCCCATACAGGAATGGGATATAGCTGTGTGGGTATGAATTTCTGGATTGGAGAACAAAGAACAGAGTCTCTCATTGTAGAGAGCTGGGGCTCAACTCACAGTTCCTCCACCTGCCAGAGAAGTAATTAAGCCTCTTTGATCTTATCTGGACTATTAACAGTGTGCTCCACCCAGTGTCTGAACACGTTTTTCCTCCTGCTTAAATCTTTTCACGTTTCTGTCCTGTGGGATCAAGAGACCTGTGGACCATGAGTGTATAGGCTACAGACAGGCTATTAGGACAGAGGGTCCAGGTGATGGAGAGACTAGCTAAGGCCCCAAACGGTGTTTAGAAATGTGAAGAGTCGCCAGGCGGCTGTTTGACCTGTGGCTTCCCCAGTAGCAGAGGACTCATCCCTGGCTCTGAGGATCTGTGGGCATCTTTGCTTTGCTGCCAGCATGTCTGTCTGTCTGTCTTGAAGTCTCTTCTAATATCAGAGCTGAGTTCCTTCCATTCTAGTTTCCGACACTTCTGGTGTCATGTGAGGTAAAGGCTTTAGGTTGCCAGTCTTGGTTTCTCTGTCTGTGGATGGGATATGGGAGTGCATTTTGGAGGCAGGAGTTGAAATGGAATCTTGGACATCAAGTTCCTAACGCAGGGAAAGAGGGGCCCCTTCATGTTGGAATTTCAAACGCAAGTCGGAAACCAGAGGCGAGCAAGGGAAATGATTAAAGAGATGAAGAAAAGCCGGAACAAAGCATTCCTGCCTGCCCCGCTGGGAATCTCCCATGTCCCTTCTGTGCCCTGTGCTGGTCTGAAGAATGGCCCACCAGCAGCAGGCCTCTAATCAGATCAGCCCCCCACCGCACATTCTCTGATGGCTGCTGCCTTGGACAAGATCAAAGCCAAGTGCTGCAGCCCACATCTTTTAAAGAGCCCTCATCCTACTGGCCTCTGTGCTTCATTCTAGTGTATCTACAATGCACTCAGCGGGCACTGGGTACAGACAGGCCATAGGGCTTGTGAGTGTACCTTTCTGAGTTAGCCCTAAGCTTTGGGCATTGGAAAAAATATCCAGATCTATTACATTTGTCATTTGCTTCTTAGTATGTTTGTGCAATATGTATAATCATGGGTCATAAATAAAACATGGCTCTGTTCCAGCTGGCCACAAGCTCCAATGCTTGGTACTGCTTCACTGTGTGCCGGTACCCGTGCCCACACCTGTGGACATCAGAAGAGCATCTCAGCTTTCACTCTTCTGATGTAGTCCACCTTGTTTGTTGAGATAGGGCCTCTGATGTCTCTGGAATTCTCCAAGTAGGTAAGGTAAGATGGTCAGGACATCCCAGGGAGCCACCTGACTCCACTTCTCCAGTGCACGTCACAACACGACATTTTTATGTGGGTCTCAGGGCTTTGTGGTTGCAAGGCAGCCATCGCATTGACTGAGACATCTCTTAAACTTTGGCCTTACTTTACAGTGAGCCAGTATATCGGATCAGGGCAGAGTCATTTTTATTCCTCTCCTCCGTGGTTAAGAGAAAATAAACAACACCGACAACAACCCAGTGTTCCTAAAAGGCCATTTACTAAAAGTGTTAGGCTATGTTTTCTTTATTGCCTTGAATTTAGGTTTATAAGTGGTTATATCCTCTGAGGAAAGTTGCAAACAACTGTGAGATAGGAAAATTCCCTGTCACTTTCTGGAATGTACCGAGTCCTAGTAAAGTTCCAGGCTCTTCTTCAGAGATGAACCCTTTGTCAGTTTGGTGTGTGTCCTACCAGACACCTTTCAGACAGACATACATACGTGTTTGTATGAGAGGAGGAGGAGTAATGTTTATAAGCTTTTGTTCCTGTGTTATGCATGCTATTGTATTGTGCACCTTTCTTTCCTGTAGAATATGTGTGTGTGTGTGTGTTGCAATGCATGTCTGTGTAGGTGTGTGCATATGCACCTGGGGAGAGATCACATCACATTTTAAAATACAGATGTACCACTGTTTATCGGGCTTGTAGGCATGTCCAGCCTTCTGCAACCCAGCTTCATCATCTAACAAAGCTTACGCTCGAGAGCCATGCGGTAGCTTTGCAAAGAGAAGTCACCCAGGCGCAGCTTCAGAGTGTGTGTGTTTACAGGTGTGTTTGGTCACATTCACAGCTGTCCGGGGCCACATGCTCCCTGTGGTGGCAGGTTGGAAGCACACTGGCTCATAAACTACGCTCAGCAGCCTCTTGTAGGGCACTCCGGCGTTAGTTGCCTGGAGCCACATGTTGCCTGTTAAAAGCTGCTGCAAAACGCTTTAGTTGGGGTAAGAAATCTCTACTTCCATGTGAGCTCATCTGCTTTGATCATCCTGTCCCTTCAGAGGCAGCTGAGTGTGAAACCCTGTATTTTAGCCTCTATAGGACACTCCCGCAGGCCCAATAAACTTTGATGCATCTGTGTTTTAAAAACTGATGGAATTTCTCCATAGGTGCATATGCACACACCTACACAGACATTTTGATCATGCTAGTATCATGTTATCGGGGTCACTAGCTGTGTGCACGCTTCTCCATATTAGTGTCCTTGCAGTACCGGTGAGGAGTGGGGTTGTCTATTTCAGGTGCCACGGAGGGGCTTTGCAACAGGAAATGCACAAAGGTAGGAAACACAGAACAGATTTTAAAGTAGAGGAGACAAGAGGGGTTGGCTGAGGACTGCGCTGCCCACACTTGTGAGGGGTCGGCTGAGGACTGTGATTCCCTTGTTCACAAGTGGAGAGAGGAGCTGGGGCTGCCTGAAACCTGCAGCTGTTGAACGTCAGATTTATCCCTCATTAGTCCTCTTGGGAACCACAGGGAAAGCATACACACACACACACACACACACACACACACACACACAGCCATGCAGCTGAGGGATCTCCTTGCACTATAAGGATACGGCAATAGCTGCAACAACCCAGAATTTTCCAGAGCCACTCAGGGGAGTCATGACATTGCTCTGGCCTGCAACCACCATTATTCCTCATGGTGCTTTCCACGGATCACAACCTGGCCAGCATGTGGCCATGGCTCATGGCTCTGTGAGGTGAGGTCGGCCTGAAGGTCAGCCTCTGGTTTGGGAAGCCAGTGAGACATGAACTGTTCTCTGTGGGAAGAGAGCTCTGTCTGCTCCCCTCCCCATCTGGGGCAGATGCTCTGGGGAGGGCTGATGCCTTGCTGGTGAGTGTGGGTGAGGTGGTGCTGGCATGGGCTGAGATTTCTGAAATAAGCCACAGCGTCTGGGATCAGGGATCCCAGTCTAGGTCAGGGATCTTGCCTTCCTATAGCCCTTTGTTGGATTCACAGCTGGCAGCAGTCAGTGTTTGAGTCAGCGGCTATGCTATGGAGACACAGACAGGTAGCTTCACAACAGCAGTGGAGGCTTGTGGTTCTGTACGCTGGAAGTCCAAGGTCAATGGCCTCACAACAGCTGTTGGGGCTACAAGTGGCTGCTTTTTCACTGTGTCCCCATATGACCTTTCTTGGCATGGGTGTGGAAGAAAGCAAAGCCTTTGGTATTTCATTATAAATGAGCATCAATCCACCCAGAGACCTTGTCCTTGTGGTTTCATCTTAAGTGCAGTCACTTCCTAAGGTCTCACTTCCAAGCATCTCCACACAAGGGTTAGGACATCAGTGTATGATTTTGGAGAATTTAATTCAGTTCTAATTCAGTGTACACTGAACTTATTAGCATTTTTCATTTTAGACCCCCACATTGTATTGAAGATTAGATCTAAGGCCTCATCTATGCTAAGCAAGTGCTTTACCAGTGAGATGCCCCACCCCAGCCTCTTTTTACATTTTATTCTGAGGTGTGGTCTCACTAAGTTGCCAGTCTTTCCTCCAACTCCTTCTGTAGCTCAGGAAGGCCATGAGCTTCTGATCCTCCTGCCTCAGCTTTCCTATAAGTTAGGATGACAAACCTGCAGCACTAGACCAGCTAGTAGTCTGATTTTCTGATAGAAAAATGTCACCGAAGTTGTCCGAATCAGTTCCAGAGCTCCAGGGAAATGCAGGCAGGAAGTTTGCAGAAGTGATTTGGAAATCCAAATCCCTGCGGGGTGGGGAAGTGGCTCAGTCAGTAAAATGCCTGTTCTGCAAGCATGAGGATGTGAATTTGATGCCCAAAACTCATGTTTTATAAAAAGGCTTTGTGTGGCACATGTGCTTCTTATTCAAGCTCTGAGGAGTTGATGCCTGGATCCCTGGGGCTTTTTGGCTATCTGGTCCAGCCTGGTTGACCAGTTCCTTGTTCCAGTGAGAGACCCTGTCTCCAAGACTGAAGTGAATGGTGCCTGAGGAATGACACCCAAGAATGTTCTGTGACCACACACACATGCTCACATATGTATCCACATGCACATGACCAACACACACACACACCACCATGACCACCACCACCACCAAAAACCAATATGGACCTGGAGAGATGGCTCGGTGGTTAGGGGTACTTCCAGAGGACTCAGGTTCAATTCCCAGCACCCACACTGGGCAGTTAACAACTAGCTGTAACTTCAGCTCCAGGCCATCAGACATTCTCTTATGGTATCCTCAGGCATCTGCACATATGTGCACACACATACACACAGACAGACAAACAGACAGACAGACAGACACACACACACACACACACACACTGAATTTCTACTAGTCCCTAAATAGATGACCCTTCCTAGGCTAGTATGAACCTCAGTGGCTGGTGTCTCTCTGAACTTCCTGTCTACCGTGGGCTTCTCTGTAGGAGTTTGACATGCTTTTATTCTGGAATCAAATCTGATTCTCTCCACTTATTAACTTTCAGATCTTGGGAAAAGTTACCTAAGTTTTCTAAGCCCTGGTGTTCTCTATAAAGAGGGCATAATAAAAGTTTTTTTCAGAAAGTTAAATGAGAAAAAAAATCATGAAGAATTGGCATAAAGCTTGCCAGGACTTCTTAATTCATAACCACAAGAGCTGCAGGCGTTGATGTCATTGTAACTTCTCAGAAGGCTGGCTCAAGGCTGAAGAGACAAAATACCCTCAAAAATGTCATTAATGAAGAAGAATTGTCATCAATACCTGTGCTTCCTTGGTGTTCATTTAATCCTCATTGTACTGCTTTGCACATGGCCTTCTTGCTTCCTGCAAGTTTGGTATAATGTGTTGAAAATATTAATTATCCTCTTCACCTTTTCACAGGACTGTGAAGATGAATCTGCTGTCACTGTGCTTGGTGGAAGAGTGTGTGTGTGTGTGTGTGTGTGTGTGTGTGTGTGTGTGTCTGCGTCTGTGTGAATGTCTGTTTCTGTGGGTATGTTTTTATGCTTGTGTGTCTGTGTGTCTCTCTCTATATGTGTGTGTACGTGTGCACACCTCTTGGTGTGTGTATATGTTTGTGCCAGTGTGCGTGTGTTTGCATATGCTTGTGTGGGTTGTCTCCTAGTCCCCTCCATCTATAACGAATTATTGATGCCAGTTCCTTTAGAAAGACAATTAATGCAATTGCCCTCTTGTTGAATGGATGTTAATACCTTTTTTTTCTTTAATGTGCAGGTTTTGGTGAGTCCTGTTCCTGCTGTTGGCCAAGTTGAGGTAGGAAACATGGTTTTGGTGTCCTTGGGGGACATTTTAAAGTGGCTTCCTCAGTGAACTGAGCTTCCTGGCTGCGCTTCCTCCCCCTGTGATCTGGTATTTGAGTTTGTTGTCTGTGGCATGGTGTTTGGACTGCTGGGTTGGGCTGACCTCTTGCTCACAGAGCATCCTCTAAGCAGTGTAGAACAGTGGCGGGCATTTCAAAGCCCACCTTCTAATTGTCTCCTTCTTTAATCTTCCCAATCTGGGCCACAGGGCCTGATGAGAATTCTGGCAGATGCCGGTAGTTTAGGAGAAAATGTGTTAGCAGATGTTGATCATGGGCCTCCAACAAGGTGTCCACTTGGCTGGAAATTGTCCATCGTGTCATAGTTACCCCCCAGGGCATTCACAGAGTCTATACTCTTGTCCTCTCAAGTCACACACTGGAGAAAGCAAAGTCTGGTGATCTGGATCTTGGTGGCCCAGCTGTTCATCACCTTCACTGCCCTAGAGACACTGCTCTGTCACATGGTTGTTACAGGAAAAAGCTCATGGTGGTGGCTCTGGCAGACCCTACAAAGCATGCAGAGGCCACTCAGGTGTGACTCTGCCAGTGTCCCCACTGATGGGTAGGACAGTTCTCTGTTGTTTCACAAAGTGTGTGGTGCATGAGTGGTGCAGGTCAGTACTGAACATGAATCGTGTGGTGAGTATTTGGCACAGTGATCAGCAGGAAGGGTCAGGAGCTGTGCAGATGTGGTGGAGGCCAGGAACCCTCCGTCTCACCTGTTTCCCAATAATTCTGGAGCCAACCACTTGAACAAAATATGTTCAAAAACTTTGTTTCCTTATTTATTTATTTATTTTTTTAGCATGGGAATAACAAGCACACCTCATAGAGACCCAAACACTATTTTATTTACTGGCTGATTTACTCATTTTGTGAACGTATGTGGAAGTCAGAGTCACATTTGCCCTTACATCATGTGAGCCCAGGGATAGAGCTCAGATTGTTCAACTTGGCAGTAAGCACCTTTACCATCTAAGAAGTCTTGATGAACCATCTTGCTGACACCCCAGCCCAGACTTTTCAGAAGATGAAAAGGATGATGGTGGCAACTGCCCAGGTAGTTTAGAGTGAGTACAAAAGAATAGTTCCATTATTTAGCACCTGTTAGAGTTACATAAATGCTTTCACTTATTGTGGTATAAAATACTCATAATGTCCATTTCACAGACAGGTAAATTGAGGCTCAGGAACACTCAAACTTTCCAAGACTCACTCAATAAAGAAATGAATTGAAGCTATGTCTGTCAGGGTGCAGTTCTGACCTCTGACTGCCAAGATATGTAAAAGACATAGGTTACTGCTTGTCATGTTCAGTAGATTCCTCCTGTGCTACACATCGTCACTTCTGAATGCCAGGTCATACGCTGGCTTCCTGTGGTCAGCACCATGGACAGCTGCCTGCTTCTTAGGTGCTTTTAGCGCTTCTCCCCAAGATATTCTCTCATGTGTTTGCCTACTGGACAGCTTAAAACATTCAGCCAGTGAGAAACAAATAATAATAAGAAAAACAAACCCTTGCCTGTTTCCCCCTTTCCATTTTCTATCAGTCCTCTGTGGCAAGACATTTATCTCCATATCCTAAAAAGTTTAGGTTGGGAAGGAAGACGTACTTTGTGTCCTGATTGAAATGATGTGTAAGGACTTGACAGTCCTGCATCTACCGGCAGAGCTAAGGAAGATGCATGTTGTTGTCCACCAGCATACACATACAGGAGCGTTCTTGGACGCTTTTATTCTCATAGCTCCATGTTGGAAATAGCTCATGCCCATTAGCCAGTTCATAAGCAAATCATGATGTAGGATGCATCGGAATGCAAGACCACAATCTAGATTCAGCCACAGGTATGTGAAGCAGCCTTATGAATCACAGCGATGGACTACCGCGTGAGGCAAACATCTGGACAGAATGGAGGCCATGTACACTGTGTTCTTTTATTTTTATCCACACAAAAACAGGCATCACTCATCTCAAGTGACAAACTACAGAGGGCTTATGGGTTGGAGGCAGAGAGGGGTGAGGGGTTGTGCTGGGTGGTAGGAATCCTCTACAACTTCTTTAGGGTTTGGGTAAAATGTGCAAAATGGATGAGTTTTATGTTCAAGGTGGGTGTGCTTTTCTTTGTAATTTGTAGAACTTGGAGAAAATTATCTGTTGGAAAAATAGAAAGAAGGGAAATGAGGGTTAGGAAGAACAGGAGAGAGCAGTAGGAAGGCAAGATGGAAGGGAAGGGAGGGAGGAGAATAAGGAAAGAGGAAGGGGAGGGAGGAAACAGGGAGTGAAGGAAGGTATTAGTTTTCCATGGCTGTGGACAGAATACTTACTGGAAATAAGGGGAAGGACTTGCTTTGACCCGCAGTTTTAGAGGATTCATTCTGAGGTTGTTTGTTCCCATGTTTTGGGGCAGGACGCCATTTGCAGGAGGCTGTGGCAGTAAAGCAGTTATTCATTCTGTGGGTTCAGGAGAGGGTAGAGGGATGGAGGGAATTAAGGGTGTGAGGACCCCACACACAGGTGAAACCTCAGAGCAAACACTGACCCAGTTCACTCTCTCATTGGCTGAGTTTCTCCTCCCCGAGTCAGAACACATATTTTGAAGACTTTCCTGGTTTCCCATCCGTTGTTTAGAAGGCTCAGTTGTCATTGTTGCAGCAGAATCATATTTTTTTCCACTACCATCAGGAGGTAACCTTTTATTAATTGAATTTCTAGTGGCAATTCATCAAACCAAGTGGTCACTATTATTTAACATGAGATCCAAACTCATGAACAAACAATGTGTTCTTGTAGGTGAACAGCAACAGATTAGGAAACTGCGTCGGGGAGGCCATTTTCTGACTCCAATCACCTTTTGCTTTTCTTCCTGCCTAAATACAGACAAACAGTTGTCATTTAAGCAGAACAGACTCTACCTGTGGCAGAGACATGGGTTAAAGGAAAACAAAAAGAATTACAAGCCCACAGAATGAGTGCGGGATTGGCTTCGCCAGCTCTTTTCTCCCTGCAGATTGACAGTGAATATGTGAATAACGTTTGCTAAATCCGGACTCAGGAAACATGACAGCAAGCTGTCTGTGCCAATAACTCCTCACGGCATATGCCGCCCCTCCCTCACCACACACAGTTTTAATAAGACACCACACGGGCTATGGAGAGACATTAAAAGCTTTTGCCGACGGAAAAGCTTTATCTTCCAACCAAATTCCATGCCTTGCAACGTTGACGACAGCTGAAGAATTTATCTTAAATTCCCTCTGCTAGCTGCAGAGCACATGGCCTCTTTGTCCCCAAGCAGCCTGTAAGAACCAAACTAAGATGTCACATACATAATATAACAGATAAATGGCCCAATTTCCACACGCGCATGACGGATGGAGTGCAGGTTCAGCACATACATATTTGCACGTTAATTGGCCCTGCGTGGATCCGTTTTGAACCTAAGTTGCAACTGCGTGGCTCCCGGGTTCCTTCCCCTCGGGAATCATTAAGCCTGCTTTATCACACAAATGCATACACATTCCCCTATTTATCGTCACGCAGCTTGCCCTGCTGAGAGAGAAACCTGGCTACCTGGGCTCAGCCATTGCATTGCAAGTGTTTCTGTTGGCCTCTCTCAAACACCCACTGCATGGAAGCACACAGATCTGAGACTCAGCCCACGTTGGCTCCACTGACAGCCAGACAAAGGGCTCTGTTGGCCAGGATGTTTGGGGAAAAAAAGAAAAATTATTTCCTTTCAGTTAACAGTTGTTTTTTATTTATTTATTTTTTTTATTTTGCTTCGCCCTAGCGATCGCCTGTTGATAGTTTAATGGTACTATAGACCCAGGGCCTCCATTTTGATAAATGGGACAGCTTCTGTTTGAGAGCAGAGCAGTCCAAGTGGATTGATTGATATTACCGTTTTGTTACCCCAAATAATTGCAGTGGCAAACGACACAGGTAATGATCACAGTGGCTCTTGGAGAAGTGGGTGGAGTGTCCCTCCTACTGATTCCCTTCTGTTCCATTTGATAGAAAACTTTATTTATTCCAGGCCAAGAAATTATTTATTTTTTCTGTCTCCTGTCTGTGTCTCAAGGAAACTAATCAGGGGCTGTGAGTCAGTTAGAAGTAGTCTGGCCTGTTAGAAAAGAGGCTGCTGTGTTTGAGAAGGGGCTGAGCTGCCTTTGCTGTGAGCAGACCAGCTCTGGCCACCTGGCTCATTGCAGAGCCCTGTACTTTCCACTGGGAAAGGGAAGCTGTTGTGTTGGCGGGATGGCAGGGGATGGAGTCCGTGTCTCACAGAGGAATTCCTAGTTTAGAGCTGACCCATTATGTAAGGGAAGTCAGTCACTCGCTTAGACTTTAACCTGCCAAGTGTGATGGCGATTCACACACAGAATGGCATGTTAGCCTTTTGTCACTGTGACAGCGCACCTGGCATAACCTAAGGGAGAAAAGATTTATTTCAGTTTATGGTTCCAGAGGGCTCAATCCATGGTATCTGGCTCTGTGGACATGATGGTCGTGAAAGCATGCGGCAGGCCTCTCTCCCTACCTCTTCCACATATGGCAGACAAGTGGGCGGGGCAGACAGTAATGGAGAAAGACAGAGAAAATCTCTGAGGGAGAATATGGCCCCTGAGGATGTACTTCCAGTACCTACATTTTCGAGCTAGGCTCTACCTCTTACACTTTTCAGAAACACTGAAAAATGACACCACCATCTGGGGACCAAATCTTCAGTGAATGAATGATCCTTTTGAGATAATGCTTTGTTTTCTGGCATAAACAGGGCAACCAGTGTATGACAGCCTGGCACTTCCAGGTCTTTAATAATGTGTCCTCTCCCTCCTCATCTTCTTTCCCTCCCTCCCCTTCTTTCTCTCTTGATGCCCCCCGATATGTGTGTGAATAGATAAGAACTGTCACTCCCCCAGAAATGATATCCACTGCCTTTGAGACTATATCTCTTACTGATTTGAGAACATGCCAAGTGTGCAGGACTGCCTGGCCAGTGAGCCCCGGGGTTCCTTTGGTCTCTGCCTCCCCAGTGCCAGGATGATAAACATGCACCATACCCACAACTTTTTAAAAAATGGATCTGACACTCACATTTGGGTTCTTGTGACTGAAAGGAACACGGTTCACAAACTGAGCCCCTGCTGTTACTTACTTGCACCTACAAGCCTTTTTCTTTATATTTTGTCTAACGTACAACAGTAGCAAAATACTCAACGAGCAATCACTTAACAGCACTTAAAATTGTGTCTAGGAACACAATTTTATAACCTCTTAGCATCGCCAGGGAGAAATGACCTTGCATGGTTTGCTTCACATTGGGTTTCATGACCTCGTCTGTCACTCAAGGACAAGGGCCCCTTGAAGATCAGTGGCGCTTCACAGTAGTGTTCTTGGCTTTCTTCCATATTTCCAGATCGCATGGTGATCATCTCCTCTGACCTTAAAGCTAATGCAAATGGACATTTCAAGAGCTCTAAAAGGTCACCTGTCCTGGACTCAAGGGCCCAGATTTTTCATTTGAAGATATGGCTAGTGCTTTTTATGATAGGACTTTGACTTTGACTTTGACATGACAACCTACTATGTTTCAGGCACAACACTGTGATGTACGCACAATTCCAACACACAGCCACATCCTCAGAAGAAAGGCACTTTAAAGGGAGGACTGTAAGAAGTGTAATGATGTCAGCCGATTTTTGAGGAGCAAGATTCTCACAAGGGCACAGCTCTCTCCGTATAAACTTCAGGTCCGAGTTCAAATTCAAGTGAGCCTATGGGTGAGATATGTTTGCAGAGGAGCTCAGGGGAGGACTGAAAATGTGCTTGGCTGTCATCAAACAGGGAAAATTTAAGAGCACACACAGAGAGAAAGGGCCCCTCAGCCCAGGAAGTAAGCATTAAAACAAGTGTAGGGAAATTGCTTCCCACACTTCTTAGAAGTGGAAAAGGGGAAATGTTGGGGATGAACATAAAAAATGCAGACCCAGATATCCTCCTGGAAGTCATGGGACAAGAGGATTAGAAGAATGAGGTAGTCATATTGGACACCACAGTGGAGTTTAGGAAATAAGGACCAGGCTGTTAGTTCTAGGTTCAGTTGATGTGTAATTTCAAGCATTCCGGGGAAGCCTTTCCACGGTAGGTGGAAGCAGAAGCCAGATGGGTATGGCCTTAGAAGCAAACATAAATAAGCCACTTGACAGAACAGCTGCTCAAGAGGGCAGGTACTTGAGCCAAGAGAATGATGGGTCCTTGCCTTGTAGACAAGGTATGATTCTGGAAGCAACTTTTCAAGTGGCATTGTGTTGGAGAACAGGCCACAGAGGATGTGTGGGTAGATTGAGAGCAGGCACCCACTGAGGGCAGGAAAGACCAGAACAATCCCAAGGCTTGATTACCATTTCATCTTCAAAGTGTGGGACCTTTCATTGGGTGGAGGGAAGAACATTTGTCCCATGTGGCATGGAGAGAAGAAATGATGGCGAGTGGGGAGTGGGTAGCTTTGAAGAAGGTGGAGTGTGGGGGCTGGGGCCAAAGGCCTCTACCACACTGTGCTCACTGCCTAGAGTGTCCACAGCCTCTTCAGCCACAACTCCAGCTGGGAACCAAGTGTTCAGTGCTGGAGTCTGTAGAGGCCATTTCACATTTAAGCCGTAACAGGCTGCCCAAGGGATAAACCCAGCAGGTGGCGAACCATAGGCAGGTGACTCTTATCCTTGCTTTGTCCTGCCCCACAGAGTGAGAATAAATCATGAGCCTACAGCCCCTTTGACACAGCAGACAGGATGCTGTGGTATAGGGAGGCCATTGGCAGTCACCTGCTGTACACACTGCCGCTCACTGTGACATTTGCTGGTGTGTTTGTAGCTCCTTCTCAGTGCTACACTAAACAAAATTGTCAACTTGGACAAACTCAGAGACTAAACCAAATGGAAAGATCAGTCTTTGAGTCTCCAGAAGCTCCCCAGTCCATGAGCTTTTGTTAAAAGGACACTGAGTAGTAGACGGCTAGCAGTTTTGGAATCTGTATTTGTACTTCTGGATGAAATGGACTCTAGAGGCTGGATAAATGACTCAAAAGTTGAAAGTGCTTACTACTCTTCCAGAGGACCAGATCTAAATTCCTAGCGTGTGTGCATGCACACACACACACACACACACACACACCAGGAGACTCATAACTACCTGTAGTTCTAGATCCAAGGATCCAACACCCCCTTCTGGACTTTGTGGGGTTCTTGTCATATATTTGTTCACCAACAAGAATGCTAACCAGGAAGAGGGTATGTTATGAAGAGGAATAGCAGCAGCCAAAGCTGACTTCCCCTAGCGTGTGAGCACACACTGGGTGCTTTGAGAGTCCTTCTCCGGCCTTCATCTTATTTCATTTTACCCTTCTGGGAGTCATAGGAAGCAAGTATTGCTATCTCCCGTAATTTACAGACAAGCAAACCAGAGCTCAGCACAGTTCATTCCGTGAGCTAATAGGAGTGGAGTCAAGGTCACATCCATGACTGTCAGGCACCAGCGGGGTGCCTGGAAATCGGGGTCAGGAGTCACCCAATTGCTTCAGGAGCCAAACTTCTTCTTGGGACACTGACAGAAAGCCTAGTCTCTCCTCTCCTAAATGCTCCCTTCTGAGGTCAACCATCTTGAAGCCCAAGAGCCTGGCTGTCTCTGTTAAGACTTTCTGAGTATGCTGTGATCACAAAACCCATCTCCACACCATCAATTATGTCCTATGGTTTTGACACCATTTATTTCCATAGCATTATACATTCCAACCTCCTGACTGTTTACGATCAAAAGATCTGCTCCTGGACTCATATATCACTGCAGCTCACAGAGTCAGTGCTCCAAATGAGGCCCAGCAGTGGAGGCTCTGGCCTGTCATCCTCTATAACAGTGCATAATTTCAAGGTTCCAGCACGCTTTATCAATGGCAAAGGGATTGCGTGGGTTCACTTGTGTAGCATGGCTTTCTTGGAGGGGAAGCAAGGAGGCTGGGGGTGGTGACAGTTGATGGAGGGTACTGAAATGTTTGTAACTAAGAAGCAGGGAGATGAACTTCCTGATCCTGAAAACCTGCTTCCAAGAACAGATTTGCAAAGGTGCCAGAGAGAATGAAAGGCATCTGTCTAGGGCGATGGAACACCTAAGAAAAGAGTAGAGATCCTAGATCTCTCTCCTCAGCAAGTAAGAAGGGCTGAGGCCGGAAGCCAGGTGGGATGGGGTTTCTCAGAGCAGCAGAGTACACAATCTATTTGCCAAAGGATGGACCTCTTGAAGGGCCTGCATTGTTTTACAGGCTTAAAGAGTGTGTCACTTTTTAGGGGACTGGGGACTTACCATGAGTCGGATAGCATTTCTGGGCTCTTGAGGAGCCTGAGATACAGCTGTAACAGAGGTGGGCTCATGGGTGTGAAAAGCTGATCACCTAGAAAATGTCTAATTTCCTTAGGAAGCCTGAGGAAGCTTTTACTGTGATTACTGTGATGGGCCTTTCTTTCCTTCACTCACCCACATGACCTTGTTCAAGATTTAAAAAAAAAAGGGGGGGGGTAGCCACTTCCCTGGATAAAATGCCCTGTGGCATATTTTTATAGGTAGAAGTATCTTTCAGATCATTGATTCTGCTTATTTCTTGAAACATGGTCTATGTGCTGCAGGCTGGTCTCAAACTCTTCATATAGCCCAGGAAATCCTTGAACTCCATCGTTGTACTGCCTTAGCCTTCCCAGCACTAGGGTTTCAGGTGTATACCATCATGCCTGCCTTTGAAGACATTTTTATAAGGGGCAAATATATTTTGGGGGGATGGATATTTATGTGGGTGAAAGCCCTGAAGGTGACTCTTCCTGATGCTGGCCTCTTCCCGATGGTGCCAATGATGGTGACAATGAGCACAGACAACATCTCTGGAGCATCCAGACTTCCATGCTAAGCATTCTGTATGGATTAACTCTTTTACCCTTTCCAACAGACTTGGGAGAGTATTCCTATAACCTTCATTTAATGGATGATAAAGCTGAGGCACAGAAGGGTTTATGGATCTATCCAAGGCCATACGGCCGTGGACAAAGTTAGTATTTGATTCCACGCACTTTGCTTCCTGAACAAGCTAAGATAGGAGGAGTGGGCTTGCAAGGCCTCGTGGGTGGAAGTCTGCACTGCTCAGCACAAACCCCTCATGATGAACGATGTTAACATGCTTAGGAGAGACCAGTGACCATGGCTGAAACTCTGCAGTAATGGTCCTTGACTAGAGGCTGGCATTCCTCCTCTCTCACCAGAATGACAATTAGGGGTGAAGGGGAAAAAAAGAGTTATTGCTGTACTGGCTTCCTCTATTGAGCTATGAATAAATGATGATGGCTGTGAAATAGTGTGATGTTTGGATCATTTCTGGTAAATTAAAAAAAAACTTAGAAATTGAATAAAGTGGTAATCCATGCAGACATTTAAATAAGAGGAGTGAAACAGAATTTAAAAACTCTTTCAGTTCCTCCTGGGCTCGTCATTCTAATGTAATTAGTTTGCAAAAAATATTAATTAATACTCAAATATATGACATGTTTTACATGTTGATTTGAAACATGTTAATTACATCTTATGCTTTTTCCCTGGGCCATTTTCAGCAGTTGCCTAAGGTGGAGTTCTGATCCCATAATCTGCTTCCTGAAGAGGGGCAGCCAGCAGTAGCAAACAGCAAGCTGCTGCAGTATGGAACCCGAGTGTGGATCCCTGGCACCCACAGAAAAGCCAGATATGGCAGGAGAAATACATAATCCCAGTGTTCTGGGGAGGAGTGAGGAGGATCCTGGAATGCATGCTGGCCAGATAGTCTAAGCAAAATAGTGAGGATTAGCGCCCCAAGTCGACAAGAAAGTTGGAGAAGCAATTGAGGAAGATATCCATTGTTAACCTTTGTCCTCCACATGTGCTTGCATGAATAAGTGCCCCACCCCGAACACACACATACACACACACACTGCTGCAAGGTATCCACCAAAAAAGACACTCAGACATGGGTTCAAGACAACAGGAAGTCTTTATTAGCCAGCTAGCCACTACATTTGTTGTTCTGGACCTGACTGTAGCCCTGAGCCTTTCTCAAGGTGAGTCCTTGAGCACAAAAACCACATCCTGAGATGACACACCCCAGATAGCAAAAACAGCCAGAGCAGAACCACAGAAACAAAAAAGGAAGTTCAGTACATCTAGGAACTTTCGTAGAACTATGGGCCTTGATGGATTGGATCTTTATTCTTGTTTTAGCAGGTGTTGCTGTCTTTGTGAATAGTACCTCCATCATTGTGTCAGCTGTGCTAAGGTCTAGGGGCCTGTTACAATGCAAGTACACAAAGATCAGTAGCCAATGGGAAGCCCCATAGAAATCTCAAAGCCACTTACTTCTCCAGAGAGTAAACAGCATGCTTCTGGCTTTATTAACATGGGCTGAGACTGAAAATGTAGTGTCTTAAGAGGCTTTCTTCTGCTCCACTGAGCCAAGCTCGGTTTTCAGAGTCTGTAGAGACTGGACTGATGGTTGGGGTTCTTCCTCTGCAGCTCACACAGCCTTTGAACTGGGTAGGTGGCAGGCTCATGTTGACCTCCATGTGTATCTTATGGATATCTAGAGATCTGGCTATTGCATCATGAAGAGGGCTGTATATTTCTGAGTTTCACTATTCAACTAACTTTTTTTGTGACATTGCTCCTTGGGAGATGTGATCACAAGTTCATTCACTCCAAAGACAAGGCACCAAAGATACACTAAAATAATCCCACCAAAGTCCAACTTGGTAAACCAATGAGTTTATTGGTGTTGTTTATAGGAGTGTGGGTGAGGGGTTACGATAGGAGCAGATAACTCAAAGCCATTTGTATCATCAATAGTCCACCCTAGTATGGGTGATGGTTCACAAAACTTGACAACTGGGAGCTCTCTGCAAGATCCAAAGGCATCTCAAAAGGTTGTAGAGTACTTCTTCTAGGCTGCTCACCTTTGTCTCTCAATATCCTTTCAGATTAAATAAACTTGGGAGGGAGGGAGCTTGTTCATCTGATCAGTCTCAGGGACTTTCTGAGACTTTTGAGTTGTTTATTTCCCCATCATTAAGGAACTTCTCTTTTGAATGTTCTTCTTAGCAAGCCTCTTTTTAGAACTTCTTGGCTCTTTTTTTAATCCATAATTTTTAATATACTTTTTTATTTATTCACTTTGTATCCCAACTGTAGCCCCACCCTTGCTCCCTCCCAATCTGGCCCTTCCTTCCTCCCTCCCTCATCTCCTTCCATGCCACTTCCCTAGTCCACTGATAGTGCTGAGAACCTCCTCCCCTTCCATCTGACCCTAGCCTATCAGGTCTCATCAGGGCTATCTTTCATTGTCTTCCTCTGTGGCCTGGTAAGGCTGCTCCCCCCTCAGGGGGAGGTAATCGAGTCTTACAGAGGTTTCCTTCATGATGAAATGTTTTAGCTGGGAGAGAATGGCTACACAACACTAATTTAAGAGAAACTAGGCTATGCTAAAGTCATATGGTCCCTAGGAAGTCCTAGTGGTCTACCAGCAGAGGTCAATTTTTGACTCATACTGCATGTCAGCTATGCCTCGAAGAATCCTTGTAGTGGCTTTTTCTCTATGTTGATCAGTCAGCACAGAGTGCTTCGACCTCAGGCTCCCCTCTGCTAACACATACCTTCAACATTAACATGAAGACAGAAAGAAAATAGGGATTTTCTGTTGAAATTTCATCAGCTCTACACAGAGGAATACCATTCTCTTTAATACCTCAAAAAATGGAATGTATCACCTAAGTCAGAGCATCTAAAAAGGTGGAGGCTCATGTAGATATTCCATGGACATGGGATGCCTGGCACAGCATGAGGAAAAAAAGCTGTAACAATGATGATGGTGGTCATCCATGTTCTCATTGTTATTTTTCACCAAGTCCTACCCTAACCTTTCTTGCCAGGCATTCTGATAGGCACCTTGAAGGATATAGCTTGTCCTAACTCACTTCTTTGCATTCCAGAGAGGATAAGGGATCAGTGACTCAAGTAAGTGAAACTATTTTCTCATAGTGACATAGCTAGTAAGGAACATGGTTGGGATTCCAGTGACTGCCTTCACTGATCTTTGTGACTCCAGACTCTTGAACTTTTCTTTTGTAGCATTCTAGAAGGAATGACAAGTGAGCCGTGCTTTCTCCTTACTCATGAAGATTCAGAGGAAGAGAATTTTATAAACTCAGAAGGACAACTAGGTGGCTTCCCCACATTTGTGTAGAATCTGTTCCTTTCAGCCAGAAGATCCACATGATTCATATTAGAATCATAATACCCTACAGAGGACTTACAAAGAATAACATTAACTCCTCTTCATAGATGCAATATGAAATATAGCAGGAAGCTAAAAAACAAACAACAGCAAAAAAAAGGAAGCCACTATATAACATTTTAGCAACCACCAACAAAACTAGACTGAGTCTCTCTGTATATGAGATTTAGGGTCCTCTAGACCCTAGTAGACCAAGCTTGTTAACCTCTTAAGATGCCATTGGGCACCGGAGGGGATTTACACATCTCAACTCCAGGATCAAGTTTGTTTGTTTTTTTGTTTTTTGTTTTTGTTTTTGCTGTTCTTTTGTTTTGTTTATAAGTTGACTATGCTCCACTAGAAGAAAATGCATCCAAGAATATGTGGGCAGCACAAACTGATCTAGATGGGTTGAAAAGAAGAGGCTTAGGCCTTGAATGAGGGGAGTAAACATAAAATCAGGAGAGTATGGAAGTGAGTAAATCTGGGAAGAGACGGGGGAAGGAGTGAATATGAGCAAAAAGCATTGTGTGAAACTCTTGAATAGCCAATAAAATGAATAAAAAATTAAAAACAGAACAAAACAACAGCAACAACAACCCACAACAATGTTGGTGAGATGGAGATGGCTCAGAGGGTAAAAGCACTTGCCTCATGAGCCTGGAAAGGGAAAAGTATCAGCTCAGGACCTCCAAGACCAAGTTCTCAGCACAGAAGAGATTTCCTTGCCCCAGATGGTCAGAGGGCAGGAAATAAAAGACCAAGACAGGAGATAGAGGACAAGAGAGAAGGAAAAAGGAACAAGGGAGAGAAGGGGACATTTGTCTCAGAGGACAAAGGACTACCTCTGGCTAGGCAGGTGCCTCTGACTAGGGAGGAGACAGACACTGCACACAAACCAATGGCAGTTTATAAAGGTAAAATAGAAGACCCCATGTTAGGATGAGGTGTTTAATTTTAATTGGGCATGTTAATTAGGTAAACCAAAGATTGATTGCTGGACTTCAATACTGTGATAGCAGGACCTTGGTAGTCAACCTCAGAAGGAGGAAGTGATCAAATAAGGGAATGGATCTTGGTGGCTAGCTTTAGGAAGGTTTCTAACAGTTTTTAGAGAGAGGGAACTGGGGAGAAGGCAAAGCCTGCCAGAGCCATGATCACCACACTTGAGCTGGCCAGAGTTCTTTCAGCCCAAGAATGTGAGAGCCCACAGGAAGTAGGCGCAGCAACTCCTGTGGTGATATGGGAGGTGGAGAGAGAAAAATTCCCTGCGTGCTCTTGGGTTGGCAAGCTTGGAATACTCAGACAAATAGAAAAAAGAGAGACCCTGCCTCAGCAAGATGGAAGGAAAGGTCCAATTTCTGAAAATTATTCTCTGACCTTCATAGGTGCATACTTTAGCACACGTGATTCTACACACCAATAAAAAGTAATTTAAAAAGACATAGTACAAAGTACTAAGGAAACCACACTGAAATGTGTTTAGTATACAAGTAAAAAAAATGATTCATTCAAATCTTTATTTCCTTTATTAACACATTAAACAGGCAGGTCTAGTAATTACCATAATTTGGAAGTAGCAATAAGCATTATGATATTTTGAGATATCTCTGATAATTATAATGTAATATGACTTAAAAATAATCTGTGATTTCTTTTGTTGACAAAGTCACAGGTGGCAGGAATGTGCCTGCGATTCTGTTGCTCACGTGTATAATTAAAGACAATTATAAAAGTAAAGTTGTTATTTTATTTTATTAAAATTCGTGGATCTACTGAATTTTGCTTGACAGCCCATCGGGGCTTCTCAGGCTGCCAGTGCAGGACGTTGGCTCTGGGTTGGTTCTCTGCTCTTCTTGATGTAAAGTCTAGAACTTAGTCTGGGATCAAATACTAGAAAAGGTAAATTCTACCTTTACTGTGTTTATCCATTGGTCTTGAGTTCCTTCACTTCTGGCTACCAGGGAGACTGAGACAGGAGGATTGCTTGAGTCCAGGAGTTGTGGGCTGTGGTGCTCTATACTGGTCAGCTGTCCACACTAAGTTTGGCATTGATATGGTGACCTCTCTGGAGTGGGGGCTCACCAGGATGGCTACAGAGGGGTGAACCGGCCCAGGTCAAAAATGGAGCAGGTCAAAACTCTCCTGAGGGTCAGTAGTGAGACTGCCGGTGAATAGCCATCTTTCCAGATGTTGCTGGATATATAAGCTGTAGCAGAAAAAGTAAGTCTTTAAGCCTGTTGGAGCCTTGCTGCTTCACCCACCGTGTGTGTGTGTGTGTGTGTGTGTGTGTGTGTGTGTGTGCATGTGTGCTCAACCTTTTCGCTGGCCCCAGAGAATTTTTTCTTCCTCAGAATCGCTGACTCCACATCTTCCCTCTGTCATGTCAGAGCTGGCTTCTGCCACTTCATGATCTCCTCTACGACCATTTGAGAGGACCAGAGTTGGGTTGGGGTGGAGGCTCAGTCTATAATGTACTGACATGCAAGCACTGGAAACTGGGTTTGAGTCATAGAACCAAAACCTTACACATGGTAGTGTATGCTTATAATCCCAATGGTCAGTAGCTGGAGACTGGCATGTGCCCAGTGCTGACTGGCTGGCCAGTGGAGCCTGGCCAGCGGACTCCAGGGCAGTGAGAGACCCTGCATCACCCTGCCTGCCTTCTTTTGGCCAGAACCCTGTCATGTGTCCTTGCAAACTCGAGGGGAAGCTGGCATGGGAAATGCAATCCAGCTGTGTCCCTAAACGAGGACAAAGAGTGGTTTTGGTGAGCTCATAACCGCCTCTAAGACAGACTTCCTGTGCAAAAGCGTGGGGATAGGGCGCAGTTTTGTGACGTGCTGTCTAGTGGATGTGACGTGGATGTTGTCTCGTGTACTCACATCAGCTCTGGTTACCTGCACAGGTTCAAACTGGTCCACGATTCCAAGCTGAATTAGGGAAGGGCTTGTTGGGCTTCTCCTGAAGAGCTCTTGGCAACGGTGGCTGCCGGGGGAGGAGGTGTCAGTTTTCTTCAGAAGTGTGGCCGCTAGGAGGTTGCTTACATTCCTGCAGGAGGCACTAATTGGATTCAGTTAGTCATTAACAAAAACAATTGAAGAGGACAAGAAGGTGGAAGGAGCATGTGTTTGGGGGCAGGAGGAGTAAGAGGGAAGAGGTAGGGTGCACAGATCAGAACTGTATATGCATGAAATTGTCAAAGAACAAAAATCGTTTTGAAAGCTGTGTTTCATGATCAAAGTCAATCTTCAATAATTTAGGAGGCCCTCAGTCTCCTGCAGCCCTTACAACATCCTGGTCCCCAGCACAGCATGGTGCTGAGACTTAGGCTTCAGACTACCTCCTCAGAGGCACAAATTGCCAATGCTTTCCTCTGGGGAGGCCTTAGACTGAATTTGACACAAATACATTACTGCAAATTAGAGAATGTGAAAAATCACATGCTGTGGGAATTTGGACTCTGAGTCTATTTTTATAAGCCACAGAGAGGCTGCAAATGAAATATTGTCAAACAGAAAACAGATTAAAATATATAATGGTTGATTACTATATGTTTAAATGAATATTTAAAGTGTAGCCCTAGATTTTTTTTTTCTTTTTAAGGAAATTGGAAAGTGGTTATCAGCTTTTTTTTCCCTCTCTCTGCTTGATTTGTGTTTTCAATTTGAAAGATCTGGACAGCCCTTGCTTTAGAATCTTCTGCATAATGCCTTTAGAAGTGGCTACTGCATTGTCATGGAATTAGGTCCATATGGCAAGAGAAAAAGATCCTGTGTGGCACCATCAGCTATCCATTTTTCCATTCTTAGATGCTGTGAGCTTTCTATGATTCTAAGCCTGTCTTTAAGTTTTAGGGTGTGTGGGGGCAGGAATGAGGGGATAAAAGCCACTCAACATTAAATGCACAGTCTGACTTTAAAACACAGTAGTATGGTAGTATTTCTGATCTGTTTTTAAAGCATGTGCACATGAAAAAAAGAGTCACTCATAGATAAGAGAAAATAAACCAATATACAATAAGACAGAACCATAGAAACCACACACTCTCTCTCAGTTACTTTTCCTGTTGTGGAGATAAAAATACTCTAACAGAAGCCACAGAGTGGAGAAAGATTTGTTTCAGCTTACAGTTTCTGGGTATAGTTTGTATGGCAGGGAAGTCATAGCAGGATGTCCAAGCAGCTGGTGACATAAAGCCACAGTCAGAAAGCAGAGGGCTACATGCATGTTAGCGGTCAGCTCACTCTTCGTTTTATACAATCCAGGATCCCCTACGAAAGGAATGATCCAACCACAACCAAAAGAGGTCATTCCACATCAGTTACCATACTCAATATAGTCCTTCAGGAGTATACTAGGGTATGCTAGTAAACTAGGAGTGTGCTAGTTCCAGATGAATATAGAGTCTGTCAAGTTGACATCTTTAGCACAGATCACCATGCTGTCTCTGATAATTCTTTTCCTCAAATTCTCCCAGTATTAAGGAGGCTGTTGGGTAAGTTCTGGTGGTAATCTGTCTCTTGGCATCCCATCCAACCGTATCGGTATGTAAAGTGCTCTTTGTAATATGTAATCCCTGCTATAGATGACAAGCATCTGTGGTCTTGACACTGGGCTCCTCTAATGGCTGAGGATGAGGAATGTGATCACCAGGGTCTTAAGGAAACTCCAGGAGCTCCTGTCTGCTGGAGACTGCACTGTGCCTAAGACATGGGGTTTCTATTGCTGTGCCTCATTCTCTCTTTCCTCCCTTCTTGTTCCATGTACAGCATCATTGCCTATGAACATTAAGTGAGGACATCACTTTGACTAGTGCCATTTGTGTTTATTTTTTATAGATCTCATTCTGAACTTCTTATGACTTTTTTTTTTTATTTCCCATGAGCTAATACTCTGGTTTAAATAATACTGTTAGGAAGTAGGAACCCTGATGTTTCATCCCCTGAGGGACAATACACAATCTGACTGAGGAGACAAAATGAAGAGAGATGTGTTAAGTGTGTGAACTCTGAGATGATAGCATCCTGGGTGATTCAGGCTTCTCTGGTGATTTACTGCACCAGCTTGCAACACCGCATTTCCTCATCTACAGTACGGGGGTGATTATGCCATGGTGGAATCTTCTGAGGGTAAGGATTGCATGAAAGTAGGCATTTGCAGTACTGATAACATTGACTGGTATATCAACTTGTTGGTGAGTGTTCCCTGACTTTTGTACCCAAGCAACAATTTGGGTAATGCCCTGACGATCTCTCTGCCTTCTTCACAAAGGGGTGCAGATGGAGTTGATAAGTACGGATGGCAGTAAATTTGGGAATCCAGCTCCCCAGTCTAATTTGAGCACTCCAGATCTTTGCTTACTGCTAAGTAGTAGAGACAGATGTGAATTCTCCCAAAACCCGTTTCCTTCACTCTCCTCAGGTACACAGTTAGAGCATGTTTCTTTCAGCCTCCTTTGCAATTGTAGGATCATGTGACTGAGTTTTGTCCAACAGAATGTTTACAGAAGCCATGGAAGAGTAACAATTTTACTTAAAAATGTTTCCCACAGATTGGTTAACTGTAGCTCTCCCGTGCCATCTTTAAGTTGAGTGAGATATCTTCAATGGCTCTTCCCTTTTAAAATGTCTTTTAAAATATATAATGCTTTTCTTTTATGTTAATTTTTTTCTCTGACAATTTTATACATGTATATGATGCATCCTGGTTACTCCCTCTCCCCATGTTCTCTTACCCTTTCATCCCTCTCATCTTCTCTCTTCCCTATAAGTCCTTTTCCCAGATTTGGGATTTTGTTAAGGTGGGTTTGTTACGGCATTTTCATACATGCATATCTATGTATTGCTTTTCTGTTATATTTACACTATTTTGTCCTCCCCCCACTCCTGTGAGAGCATTCTTCTTCCCAGTTCGTCTCTGCTCTCCTTTACACTTTCATATCCTCCTTCGTTTTTGTTTTCTTTTCTTATAGGAGATCAGTGCAGCACAGAAGGAAATGCCTCTCCTTCCTCCAGCAACATCAACTGTCCACAAATTCTCAAGGAGGAATAGGGCCTCATGGGGCTGTACCCCCTGCTTAAGTTACACTGTCTGTGAATCTTCATGGCGGGGTGAAGCCTCGTCCATCCCTCCCTTCTCTATGATAGGATGTTGGCAGGCCCAGTCTTGTGCAGGTCATGGCAGGTAACCTAATCACAGCTGTTGAGGGTTTGTAGGTACAGTCATGCCTGGAGGACAGTGTTCTTCAAGACTCTACCTCTTCCTTTGGCTCTCATATTCTTTCTGACCCTCTTCCATGGTGTTCTCTAGAATGCTTCTCTTGCTGTATCTTGACGACTGAGTTGTCTGGTAAATTTATGGCCTAATGGGTAGAGGAAGGGAAAGTAGTTGAGTAGCTCCTTACAAGAGGCTGTGTTGAGGGTATGGCCCCCTGCAGCACAGTGCCTCTGGCTTGGGAAGAAAATCCTTTCCCCATTTTGCTGGGCTATCATGAGCCAAATCAGTAGGGATGAGGTGTGTGTAGTCATTTTTTTCCAAGCACAAAGGTAACTTGGAGCCACTTGCCACTTGCCTGCATGTCAGGTTTCAGTCACTCTTGATCTTGCACAGACTGTTCACCAAGCCAGATGGTATCTGGGTCCCTCATGGATGAACCTTCCCCAAAAGGAGAAGCTTCCAGATCTTCCCCTCTCTCTCACTCTGACAGGAGAGTGGCAGCCACAGTGTTCTGGCCTGCAGCAGGTTTCCTGCTGAATTGCTCTCCTGCCCACTCAGAGGTCTGCCGCTGTAGAGAGACTTCATCCATCATTAGAGAGATGCTCCATGCATCGACATAAAGCCTTGTACTTACCAGAATGCCACAGTAGACTCCTACAGGCTTAAAAAAATCAGATTCAAATACAGTCACATTCCCCTCCCCCTTAAATCATCCATTCTGCCATCAGATGTCCCCAAAGGGAAGTTGCTAGTGAAATAACAACTCAGAAGGTTAAGAAAAGCATCAGAAAAATGTTAGCTGAAAACGTGAACTTTTGCAACTTGTGCCAAGAGAACAGAATCAGAGGGGATACAAAAAGAGGCTTCCTACCCAGAATTTTTAAAAGATCTCTTTTCTGTCCTCAAAGTGATGCTTGGAGTGTCTGGGACACAGCTAAGGGCCCCAGAAGGTGCCTGTCTTAATTTGAGTTTTCAACTCTGCTCAGGTGCAGAATCTTTTCTGTGCTATTGTTTCCCAGGGAAACTCATTCTGAAAGCTCAAATGAGGAAGTACATTTTATTTACCCATGGAGGCTGGAGGCAGTAACTGGTTTTTTTTTTCTTATGTATTCATCAATAAACATTCACTCATGGGACATCTGCTGGGTGCCAGGCACTCCAGTGGGTCCTGGAGCTCCTTTTCCGAAGTCTTCCACTTAGTAGCTGGGTTACATGGAGTAAGCTAACACGTGTTTTTGTCTCCTTATTTCCTTATCTGTAGCATAGCCCTGGTAGATGGACACAAGGATAAACACATGGATTCCTCTGAAGTACTTAGCACAGGGCACAGGGAGTCCTCAGTACATTTACTGTTATCGTAAGTTACCATAGAAATTCTGGGAGAGCTGGAAATAACCCCTGGCTGACGCATGCTTCTGGAACTGTGGGAGTGTTTTCTCTCTTCATGGACTGGGTTCATAGTGGCTGCTTGCATTAGCATACAACTGGCATCTGGTCACCTTGTATGTAAGCAAACTATTGGGTTGTTAACTGGAGGATGACTCATTATTCAGGTCATCCATCCATCCATCCATCCATCCATCCATCCATCCTTCCATCCATTCATCCATCAGTTGGCCAGTTGTTTACATAAACCAGGCACTCTCAAGGTCACAGTTGTTGAGATTGTGATCAGGCCATGCTTTGTTGCAGGAGACTACCCTACACTGTAGCATTGGGCAGTCTCCCTGACTTCTCTCTACCAGACACACAAAGCACCCACTCTTCCCAAGCTAGGGCATTGAAACCTGACTTAGGAAACTGCTATGCATCAGCTAGGGGCGGGTAAACCTGTCCCAGATTCACAGACAGTGAATATCCTAAACCGCCTCAAAGGTCACCTCATTCAAAATCTTTTGTTTTGCAAAGTCCCCACACGGAAGGGAGCACAGTCAGATCCACACTGCCTCTTGGATTATTAAATGGTACAGGGAAGCTGAGCTGGGGGAAAGCCTGTAATCCCAGTGAATAGGGAGGCTGAAGGAGGAACATCACAAGTTCAAGGCCCACATGGGCTACAGAAGGGCTTCAAGGATAGACTGGGCAACTTAGTGAGACTCTCTCTCTCAAGAAAAAGTAAAACAGAGACCAGGGCCATAGAATGGTGTGTGTTAGGGGTGAATCAGATCACTTATCAGAGTGTTTGTCTAGCATAAACAAAACTGTGGGATAGATTCCCAGCACCACATAAAACAGTTGTGCTAGTGTAAGTGTGTAATCCCAGCATTGGAGAGATGGAGGCAAGAGGATCATCAAGGTCATCCTGGCTACGTACTGAGTATGCGCCAGCCTGGGCTACATGAGATCCTGTCTCAAATGGAACAAAATGAGATTTAGAGATTTTACTTTGCCCTGGAATTCTTGTTAGCATGCAGCAGACTTCAAACAAGGGGAAAGGCAGGGAAACTCTCTGGAGGGATCCATGCTACACTATTTGTCACTCCCTCTGAGGATCTGACTTGGCCTGATAGGTATGGATTCCAGCCCCAGGTCTGTCTCTTCTAGACTGTGTGCCTCCTTCAGTTGCTTTGCTCGGCTGGCTCTCTATTTCTCCATCTGTGAAATGTGAATTAGTTGAGATCCTGTCCCATCCAGTAGGAATATCCAGTGAGAGCATGCATGTGAGTCTCTCAAAGTAACACCAGCACAGCACACATCAACAGCATGTCATTATTACTGGGCGTCAAGCGTCAAGCTGGCTCTACATCAAGATTGGCTCTGCTACCTCTGCCCCATCCCCACATCTCCTCATTGGCCTTCAGGAATGCAAAACCCTTTATCTCTACCACATGTGTGATGGACAGGTATCCTTGATAAGAGGCAGGGATAGAAACCAAGGGCACTTGAGGACCCATGGGGCAGGGCTGGCTCTCCCATGCCTGCAATATGCTTCAGGGCAGAGGGATACCTCTAGCTTGAGGCTCTTTGTGTTATTTCCCCCAAACAAGTGCCTTTCTTGCCAAACCATCATTCCTGTGCAACACTTTAATTTACATCTTTTAATAACTTCGGTTGCCATGGAAGCATTGGAATTCAGTTTTAAAATAGACAAACTAATTGTTTCAGTCAGTTTGGGTATTTGCTGTCAAGGAAACAGCCAACATTTCCCCATCACCATGAGCCCACTTAATTGGATTTATGAAGAGGTAAAATAGTAGAGGGGCTCCTGCCCACCTCACTGCCAGGTGGGAGAACAAGGACATCAGTTCTGAGTGTGGTGAGGAGCCTTCTGGCTTGGCTCTATGCCTAGTAAAGGTAGGGTCTGGATTAATGTGGGATTCTCATGTGAGTATGTGAGTGCATTAGGGAAGAGCAATGGGGGCAGGTGATTGTTGAGGCTGTGCTGGGGTGAAGCACAGAGCTCTGGTATTTGAAAACCAGATGGAGCCAGCTGTTGCTCTGACTTTAAGAGAATCTCCATAGTCATCCACCTTGTTTCAAGGGATTCTGGGAACAGCACATATTGGCACAAGGCTGGAGGCTGCTTCCTTGGAGAAACTGAAGAGGAAATACACATTTTCCACTAGAGAGTAGATTCCCATTTGTCTCCTTCTCTCTAGTAGTAGATGCCAGGCTCCCAGGGTTAATGATCCAGAGAGAGTGTGGTGTGTTAATTTGTTTTGAGACAGAGGCTCCTGTAGTCCAGGTTGACCTTCAACTTGCTATACTGCTGAGGTTGGCCTTGGACTTCTGATTCTCTTTCTTCCACCTCCTCCATACTGAGATTACCAGTGTGTACTGTGATGCCTACTCTTATGTGATACTGGGGATCAATTGAACCCAAGGCATTGTGCATGGTAGGCAAGTACTATGCCAACTAATGACACATCCTTGGTCTATTGAATATACATTTATGCAATCTCTGAACAAAACATATACATACTACATTTCTGTTTGGTACATCAGTGAACACAGTGTTGCTCATTCCTTATAGAGTTTACATTTTTAATTAATTAATTAACTAGTTAATTAATTAACATTCTGATAGGAAGCTCCCCTTCCCTCTTCTCCCAGTCACTTTCTCGACCATCCCCTCCCTTACTCCTATGCTCCTCTCCCTTTTTTTCTCAGAGAAGGGGAGACTTCCCATCGGTATCAATCTGCATTGGCATATCAAGTTGTGGTAGGACTAGGTGCATCTTCTTCTACTGAGGCTGGACAAGGCTGTCCAGTAGGGGAAAAGGATCCAAAGGCAGGCAACAGAGTCAGAGGAAGCCTTGCTCCTGCTGTTAGAGGTCCCACACAAGAACCAAGCTCTACATCTTTTACATATGTGCAGGGGGCCTAGAACTGTCCCATGGCTATTCTCTGGTTGGTGTGAGTAGTTGGGTGAGAGTATTTGGGTCCCTATAGATCCAGGTTAGTTGATTTTTTAGTGTTTTTTTTTTTTTTTTTGTGTGTGTGTGTGTGTGTGTGTGTGTGTCCTTGACCTCTTCGGCTCTTTTAACCATTCCTCGACCTCTTCTGTAAGATTCTCCAGCTCCATCTAATGGTTTCCTGTAGGTCTCTGCATCTGTATTCATCAGGTGCTGTAGGAAATGAGTCAGATGACTGATCTGCTAGCCTCCTGTCTGCAAGACTAGCAGAATATTTTTAATAGTGTCAGGGGTAGGCTCTCTTTCATGGTGTGTGGGTCAAGTTGGTCCAGTCATTGATTGGCTGGGTTGAAGGTTTTGTGCTTGGGTTGGTGTGTCACTCCCTCCACTGGAAATCCCTCTGGATACAGGAGGTGGTCACATCAGGTTCCATTTCCCTGCTCCTGGAGTTTACATTATAGCAGACACACAATGAACTGCAAGCAAAACACACTATGGTGGATGTTGAATGCAGGGGAAGGCAAACAGAAAAGGCAGTATAAAATGGGGTTGGGAGAAGCAGGTGCAACTGAATTATTACTTGCTGGCTTGGCGGTGTCCCTGAGAATGGAAGGCTTTACCAAATACTTGACAGAGGTCAGGAGATCAACCTAGTTGAGATCTTGGAGACTAAGTGGGATTACAAGTTGTTTTTTATGGGAGCAGACTTGACTTGGAATCCTATTTTCATCACTTATCCTCTGCATGACCATGTCATGATTACACATTGTTATGCCTCACATCATTATTTTTAAAGTCAGAGGAATAATTTTTTAAATCATTGAAGTGGGTCTGTGTTCATCATGTGCTTGGTATGAAGTGAGAATGAAGGTAATAGGGGTGATGTTGGTGATGGGAATAGTGTTGTTTATTATTATGTGATAATGAATTCAGAAACCAGCAACTTAGGGCAAGAGAGGATTCCTTTTAGCTCACAATTCCAAGTTATAACTCATCGTTGAGGAGAAGTCAGGATGGGAATTCATGCAGCTAGTCACATCCCAGTAGGGAACAGAGAGCAATGCATGTGCCTGTGTTGCTGAGCTAGCCTTTTCTTCTCTTATACACCCTGGGGTTCAAATATAAGTGAATGGTGCTGCTTGTAGTAGATGGGTCTTCCTACATCAAAGAACAATCTCCCATAGACATGACCATAGGCCAACTTAATCCATACAGTTCCTCAACTGAGGATTTTTTGTTGTTGTTTTGTTTTTTGAGGTTTTGTTTGTTTGTTTGTTTGTTTGTTTTTAGGTGATTCTAGCTAGTGGGAAGTTGACATTTAAAACTAACCATTTGGATGATGAATGTAATGGTAATGATGATTGTGGTGCTGATTGTGGTGGTCATGGCGATGTGATGAAGATGACAGTGTTCATAAATCAATGGAAATAAACAAGAGGGCACTGGGTTGTTTTACAATGAGATAGCCTACACAGGAAAACATAGCACAGGGCATTGTAAAATGCACAAGATTTATCATAACAATGATCAATGTGGTTGCAACATGTAGCCCTGAAGGAAAAGTGAAGAGAAACTGAATCTAAAAATTGGACCTCACTAGGAGGCCATGATGGCCATAAGATGGGGATGTTAGAGGATTCACGAATAATGGTAGGCATGGTGACAGTATTGGGAGATAGATGCTCTCTGGGACTACTTTTATGTGTCATGCATATCTATGTATCTCTCTGTCTGCCTATCTCTATATATCCATTTATCTCTCTATCCACCTATCTATCTATCCATCCATCTATCTCTCTATCCACCTATCTATCATCTATCTATCTATCTATCTATCTATCTATCTATCTAATCTTTCTATATCTATTGGTCATCTATCATTTCTGTATGTCTATTTCTGTCTCTAGCATCCATCTATCTACTTGTATATCTAATATCGAAATCTGAGATCTCCATTTTTCAACATGCTCCCTGTAACCCCACTCTAATTTACCATTTTCCTTTTCACTATACCCATTTTAAAAAAATTGAGTTGATCTGAGATAGTCAAAGACAGCTGACACAAAATGCTTCAGAATATTTTAGAGACATTTAAGCTGTAACGGTATCTGAAAGAGATCTTATTCCCATCAAAGCACTAAAATAATCCTTGAGATTCCCAGAAGCAAAGGAAAAATGGACAACATATGAGATCCCATGATCTCATGTACATGATGAAAAGAAGCACAGAATCCACCCACATGAACAGCCATAAGTGCTGAACTTTTAAAAAGAGACCCATGTTTAAAGCATGTATCTCAGGATAGAAATGCAGTATCTCAAACAAAAGAACCACAACACCAGCATTTCTTGACCTGGTCTGTTGCCAATGCTGAGGTCACAATGCTAAGTCTTAACTTAGTTAAGGCAGCTTCCTGGGGGAGCTAAAGCAATGTGGTCCAGGTGCCTGTCTTTCTAACTTAATACAAGACTGGAGCTCAGAGAATCCCAGGCAAGAGGTGACTCACAGTCCATTACGTTATCTGCCTCAGATATTAGATTTCTCGGTTGAGACCTGGAAGCTGGAGCTGGATTTCAGTCAGCTCATAGCAGGGCTCCAGCAAGTGCCAACCTCTTTGTCATTGAAGAGGAAAATATATGTGCTTGAAATAGCTGGGCTGAGGGGCCCTCTTTATTTTATTCTGAAGTGATAGCCTGGCAGCTTGATTTCCATTCTTCTTGAGTTAGAGAGAGAGCCGATGTGGCCTGATGCATAGAAAGCAGCTTTGCATATGACACCAACATGGTGTGACATTTCAACAGTTAATGTGTTCTGTGACTCTGAGCAAAACTGCTTCTTGTTGATTCTGTTGCCTTCTTGTTTACCACGTAGAAGTGTCATTTTGTAGGGCTGTGGGAAGGATTAGATGACGCAACATATGTTAAGCACCTGAGACAGACATCCGGCACACTGTAGGTATTGCTAACATTCTGATAGTAATCTCAGAGCTGTTTAATTGTTCTGCTAAACCTTAACCTTGACTTCAAGGTGTGAGCACCATCTACAAGGAATGTTTCTAAATCAAGGGAATGGGAAGCTACATTTACACTCAAGGGCAAGAGGAGCTGGATTCGAATGATTGCATCACCACCATCATGCAGGATGCCCTATTGTAAGTTAGACACCGCTGAAATGCAGGAAGGAGTTCTGGTTACATAATTAGAATGGTGCTCCTTGGAGAGGGTGCTAAAAGAGATGTAAAGAAAGGACAGGGACTGTGAGATGGAAAGTCCATAAGGCCTTTACTTTTAGAGCTAAGGAGGTGGAGATGGACTAGAATAGCCAGTGAGCCTCAGGTCCAAGTGAAAAACTTTACCTCAAAACTGAGGTGAAATCTCCCAAAGAGTGACGCCTCCTGTTAACCTCTGGCCTCTACACGACACACACTCTGTACCTACACAAACACTTCCCCTACAAAAGAACACACAGACAGACAGAGAGACAGGCACACACACACACATACACACACACACACTAGCCAAAGAAAGAACAATAAAAGAAAATTACTTGAATGGTTTTGAAAGAGTATGGGAGGAATAATAGATTTGAGAAGTTGTTGGAAAAGAAAGTGAAAGTGAGAAGACCCCCGGCCCCCAGTGTTTAGAAGCACAGGGATGCTTGCATGTCTCAACAATTTCCTCACCCTTCTTTATAAAAGGCCCAGTCCACAGAGGCTGGAAGATGGTATCTCCTCCCAGTGGAAACCCTTGCAACCTGAAAGGCTTTTCCTGCTTCTCGACTGTAACTCTTGCATCCATGCATATGCATATATGTGGAAGCCATAGGCCAATGTCAAATGCTTTCCTCATTAGCTCTTCGCTAGGAGACCAGGTCTCTCCGTGAACCTGAAGTTCTCCAATTCATCTAGAATGGCTGTCCAGCGATCCTCAGGGCTCCCACTGTCCCTGCCTTCCTCTCCAGTGCTGGGATAAAGGCATGTACCTGAGCACCCAGCTTTTGTGGGGGCCCTAGGGAATCAAACTTAAGACCTTATGCCTGTGTGGTTGCTTGTCTGTTGCTGTGATGGAATACCCTGATAAAAAAAGGACCTTTGGAGAGAAAGGAGTTATTTAGTTTCTAGTTCCAGAGGGAACACAAGCCATCATGGCAGAGAAGACATGGCAGCAGCAGTGCAGGGCTGGCTTTGCAGGTAGGAAGCAGAGTGATCATATTTCATCTTCACTCAGAAAGGAGAGAGAGAGGGAGAGAGAGAGAGAGAGCGAGAGAGAGAGAGAGAGAGCGCGCCAAAGAGAACTGGAGGTGGGGCCAGGCTCTAAAACCTCAAAGCCCAGCCCCTCATCAACTTGCTACCTCCAGAAAGACCTCCTGAAATCTTCCTAACCATAACCTTCCTAAACAGCACCATTATCTGGGACCAAGAGTTCAAACACGTGAGTCTCTGCAGGGATGTTTCTCATTCAAAACACAGCACCCGACAACTGCTTTCCCAGTGGAGCCAGTCTTTCCAGCCTCCAGTTCTTTTCCATGAAGCACAAGGACTGCCTGCAGCTACCAGAAGTCCACGCAGCACTTTGAAGCAGAGTAGAAGCTGGTCCTTCCCTTTCTGTCTCCCTCCTCTGAACACTCAAGTATTCCGTGTTTAATATTTCATATTCCTGTCATCGTGACCTCATGGGAAACATGCAGGAAGATTACTGTTATTTTGGACGATCGGCTTTGAATGTACAAAAACGTGGGAAAATAAAAAGCAGACACCCTTGTGGTTTGGCCCACCTCTCAGAAAATGGAAACCTGAATGTGCTCTTCAGCGCCTGGGACAAGTGCCGAGCTGGTCATTGCATCTGTAACATGCAGTCTGAAGTCTTTTCGCTATCCCTGTCTTAGTTAGGTTTCTATTGCTGTGAAGACACACCAAGACCATGGCAACTCTTATGCAGGAAAACATTTAATTGGAGCTGGCTTACAGTTTCAGAGCTTTAGTCCATTATCATCATGGCAGGAAACATGGCAGCATGCAGGCAGACATGGTGCTGGATGAGCCAAGGGTTCTACATCTTGATCAGCAGGCAGCAGGAGGAGACAATAAGCCACTGGAGACCTCAAAGTCCGTCCTAAGTGACACGCTTCCTCCAACAAAACCACACCTACTCTAACAAGGCTACCTCTCCTCAGAGTGCCTTTCCCTATGGACCTAGAGGGACCATTTTTTATTCAAATGGTTACAATCTCTCAACTTCCTCTTTTCCATCCTGTTATAGCAGTATGTGAGAGTATAGCTCAAAACAAGCAGTACCTAATACATTACTTTTCCTGCAAAGATGTGAAGAAGTGCATGCTATCCAGATAGAGAGGGCGCCAACAAACCGAAGAAAAGACTCTATGCAAGTCCAGCATGTCACAGAGCTTAGGTGACTCTCAGCTGCACCACACAGATACAGCGGCTGCCAACTCCTTTCCAACATCATGCCAGTCCACCACAACACTGGTATTGAGTCATAAAAGCTGCATCACTGGAGTTCTCGTTCGGGGTAGCTTTCTGCCTTCTGCATGCTTGAGTACCATGCTCCTCCTCCTCCACACACAAGACAATTGGAGCTATATGGCTGGAGGGAGTGGGTGGTTGGACTCTCTGAAGGTAACTTATTAGCTCACTCTTGTGAAAGTCTGATGTGGGTGATCATGCTACCCTGGTTCAAGATGGTAGTGATCATGTCCAACTCAGAGAAACAACCACCTACTGGTAAATTGTACCTAACAGTAAATTTTGTTGAGATATCTTTAATAACTCCTCATTGAACTATTTGAGTTTTGTAAATCCAAATGGTCTTCCTCCCTCCTTCTCTCCTTCCCTCCCTCTGCCCTCTGTCCCTTTCCTTCCTTCTTTCCTTCCTTCCTTCTCTCTCTTTCTCGCTCTCTCTCTTCCTGTGTGTATGTGTATACATTCGCATATGTGTGCGGGTTCACATGTCTACCAACTCTACCTCCTCAGCCCAGAGATTACAGGTGTGCACCACCAGGCCTGACTTTTCTTGGTGTTTGGGATCAAACTCAAGTCCTCAGGCTTACAAGACAAGCATTTTCCCAATTGAGCCATCTCCTCAGAGACCAAAGGAATCTTTCATAGTTCTCTCAGATACCAGGAATTTGAAAAATATCTCCTGTGCATCATGAAGCAAGGTCCTAACCCTGAAGTGAGAGGCAGGGAAAGAACAGCTTTTGTGAGGTTCTGAAAGATATTGAGGGCTTCTTGTCCATGCATGAGACAACTAGGCCTCACCAAGGGAATGATATGGAGGTCAGAGACTGCAGTACAGCATAAGGACCCCACAACATTAACTTAGTGTATAGTGGTACCTGTGTTGGTGCTGTCTTTTGACCAATAGCTAATGTTGTTCTAGATTTCATGGCTGGGGGTGGGGGGAATGCAATATTCTGCTTTTCTTTTTGTGTTCTTCATATGTAGCACAGGCTGGGCTCAACCTTGTAATCCCCATGCCTCTCTCTCTACATCCTTGTATAATAGACAGCAACATGTCTGTCTAATGAGGGATGCAATCACTAAGGAGTGCTCAAGTTCGAACACAACACTAGGCACAGGGTAAATGCTTGATGCTGTTTTGATTGCTTCATGGATGTGTGAGGTTCTGAACAGGGGTACTGAAGAGAGGAAGGTGTATTTTGGAGGTATAGAGAATTGTATGCAGCAGAGCAGAGAGAAAGGAAGAGCCAGTTTTTCCAAACAACAGTATTTCTGCCACAATGTTCATTTCAGTACCTGTGCATAAACAGGTGGAGATTTCATTTCCTCCTCTGACCCTCCTGCCCCCACTGGAAGTCCTCCAGGAGACTTTGGTGCAGGCTCGTTCATCAAAGACTGACTCCCTGCTCCCAGCACATGCAGACATCTCCGCATCCGTATTCTCTCAAGTATAAGCCTCCAGCCCAGCAATTTGTTTGTGTCCTTTAAGGCAGCCAATGGGACAAAAACAAATCACTTCTCCTTAGCAAGTGATATGGGGATTTTGGGGGACCAAGCAGAGGGCTCCTGAACTCCAAGGGAGACACCGGAGGAAAGAGTGTAGGAAGAATGTCAAATTAGTGTCGTCTTCTTGAAAGATATCACAACCAGATCCGAGTCTGCACAATTTGGGGATCTGAGGGACCAAAGAAAGATACATTGTCCTCTGGGAAGTTTGGCACTGCTGGGACCTGTTAAAGAGGAGCATAGGGCAAAGGAAAAAGGAGCCCCTAATAATCATCACTTTGGGGCAACAGGATCCCTGCCTTTGCTGTTGCCAGTGACCTACTTCAGAAGAGACTCTGGTATCAGGAGAAACCGAGGCACACATTAATTAAGTCTCACATGTCAGCATTGACTGAGCCACATTGGTCTTCCTTGTCTCCCTCTGCTTATCTTCCCCTTGTAGAGCAAGACTTCCTCTTGCCTGTGCTAGCCTCATCATTGTCATGGATAAACTCCAGTCGTTGCTCTTGTGACCACACCAGGCCCTACTTGTCTGATGTCTTTACTGTTGAGATGTCCTTTTATAGGCCATCTTGTCCTTAATAGACAGTCATGTTTATCTGGATCTGGCTGTGATGTGTTATAATCTAAGGACAAAATGCAATTTCATTGGGCCCTTTTCTGTGTCAACTCATTTGTTTCAATGACGTTTATCTAGGCTTGCCTTCAGAAGTGTGCTAACCAATATGGTAGCTGCCTACTGCCTACGATCATTACGTTTAAGCCGAGAGCAGTAGAAAGGGTCATGATCAGCCATAGCAGACCAGTGCCAAGAATTTGATTTCTAGGTATTTGATGACAAGATAAGTGCAAAGCTACCACCCTAGACAATTAAGATTCAGTCCTTTCCATCCTTGATCAGTTGCTTCCCATACCCCAGAGGCCCTGAATTGGTGAGAGTGTCTTTATTCTCTGTACATCTGCTGTCATGCCTTTGTTCAGGATTTGCCTCTACTTCAACTTGCTCCACCAATCTGCCCAAGCCCAAGGGTCCAAAATCTTCAGGGCCCCTTCTATATGAGGTGGCGGGGTGTTCTTTGTCCTACTTCACTACTGTCCTAGTCTCTGGCACTCCTGATCTTACCTTTAACTTTCCATCTTAGCTATAGGTCTATGTGTGCCACAAGGCTGATGCTCAGTGGATGCTTGTTGAATGAACCATTGGTGTTCATTGTGTTGGGTTCTGAATGAAGCACTGACAAGTACTCACAAGTATTCACCTGCTGTGTGTTCATTCTAGAAAGTATATTTACAGTGTTTGCAATGCTTACAATGGGAGTACAAGGAGTACTTTCATTTTATAGGTGAATAAACAGAGGCTCAAAAACATTCTGTATCCATGTCCACCATGTATAGTTGTCAAATGGCACAAGCAGAATTGGAACTGGAGCTCTAAAAGCTCCAAGCCTTGTACTTCTCTTAGAACATCACCGAGAAGGCCATCTTTGCAGCAATGTTTTTCTTTTTTCATTTTGTTGTGTATTTGTGCTGGGTGGAGGGGCTTCACCAATTCTTTCTCCCACTCTTGCTCACTCTCTTTTCTTCCATTCCAAACCCACAGTCTGGCATGTCTTAAAACACTACATGGAAAGCTTTTACCACCTAGAACACTCCCCAACATGCTGGCTTCCCAGCCTGTTCTTAATCCCATGGAGATGGCAGTAATGGAGAGAGGACTCAAGAGGGACCACCCGATGAACCTGAACCTCGGGCTTCCAGCTTCCATTGTAATGAGAATATTATTTCTAGTGTTTGAGCTACCAGCCCGTGCGGGTTTGCACAGCAGCCTCAGCAAATCAATGCATCTCCATAGGCCTCTTCCAGAATGCTCCGGGTCTCTTCAGTGGCAATGCTGGGCCTCAAACACAGTGGTCAGTGGGTCCCTAGACTCCTGCAAGAACCCTTTGAGATATTTTATTACTTGTATGAGGTATGCATAGGGGTGAGGATTGCATTGGGGGAATACACTCTTTCATGGAAACTATAGGCAAAACTTCTCATTTGTATGTGTGGCATTTACATGTGTACATATTCATTTGTATGGCTGTGTGTGTATTCAGGTGTGCAGGTGCGTGAACACATGTGAGTGTGGAGGTCAGAAGTCGATGTTAGGTGACATCATCTGTCTCCATCACTCTCCACCTTATTTTTTGAGACAGGGTCTCTGACAGAACTTGGAACTTATAGATGCAGCTAGGCCGGCTGCCAGCAAGTTCCAGAGGTCTTTCTCTCTCTGCCTCCCCACTGCTAGGGTCACACATGTGTGCACTGTGGGCTGTCGCACCTGGCACTTTACATAGATGTCTTGAATCCAAACTCAGGTCTTCATGCTTGAATGGCACTCAGTAGTTTACATAGACATCTCCCCCCCCCGACACACACAGATTCAGCTTTATTTTGGAAGAAGATTCCTAACATCAATGTGTACCATGATAGTCTCCACACCTCTCTGTGCTTCTGTCTTTCTGGGATGCCTGTCTTTCACCCACCCCACTGCTAAACATGCTCTCCCCATTGCATCCCGCTCCACCGCCCCTCTTTGAGAACCACACCTGGCACCTCTTGTCTTCGTGATGCTCACACATCATCAGAATGCACACCTGTGGGTGTTCATTTGCAAAAGGAAATAATTACTGGACATATTCACTGGATAGTTATCCTTTTTACCTAGTCCATAAAACCCCCACTCTCATTTAGACAGAAGCAAATGGAAGGTAAGTGGATAGGAAGGAGGTGAGGAGGGACCCAGCAAACAAAACAGCTGTCCACATCAGCAGTCAAAGTAGACCGCAGGAGTCTCAAGGGACACGAGTGACCCTGCCTGCTCTTGCTGACAGAGGCTGGTAGAGGCAGCATGCACCTCCAAAGCCAGACATATGTCACCTTTGGGCAAAGGATGAGCTAATAGAATTGAGAGGAGCATAATTGGCAGAAGGTCAGCAAGAGAGACCTGTGCGTCTGGAGCTTCCTGAAAGGCCGGGCTGTTTCCTGTTCCCTTGTCTGGCGATTAGTATGCAGGTAAGGCGGACCAGCCTCTGCAGAGTAATTGGATCATTCGGAGATCAGCGATGCCTGGTGTATGTACAAAGCCTCAGCAGTGATTAGATCCTGCCCGCTCCTCTCAGCAAGCCTTGGAATTCTCCCCACTGTGAAAAACTAATTTTCTGTGGGAATTTATTAAATAAGAAATCTGCAAGCCACTTTACCTTGTAAGTCCAGCTGGCAGAATACAAAGACACCCCTCAACTTAGATGCCTGTTTCCCACAGAGCCTTCTCCATCACTTGGGGACAGGTGTTTAGGAGCAAGCTTTTGTTTCAGGATGAGTGTGCATTTCCCAGTGTCCTCAGAGGAGGGACAGTGAGGAAACCCCTTTCCCCAAAAGCCACCAAGAGAGAAAAATTAAGACAAGAAGAGTGCTGTGTGTCAGGCAATGGATTTGACCATGGCCTCCCTTCCTTTGGCTAGATTATATCACCCCAAACTTTAATGTTGCTATCCTAAACCCAACATCTCAGACAATGCTTCTGTTTGGATACAGGATCTTTGAAACAATGATTAAGGTAAATAAGACCCTAAAGAAGGTCTACCAATTTGAGTGGTGCCATTATATCAAGAGAACATAGCATATATACAGAGCATGGGAACACACCAAGGGAAAACAGTGTCTGCTGCCATGAAGAGGACTCAAGAGAAACCACCCCTCTGAACCTTGATCTTGGACCTCCAGGCTCCTCTATCATGAGAAAACCATTCCTGTTGTTGTAAAAGCCACCAGTTCATGGGACTTTGTCACAGCAACTCCAGCATAAAGTTCACTTTCCACAGGCCTCTTCCAAAACATTCCAGAACTGTCCATTGAATTCATCTCTCTTACCACCGACTCAGTAAAAGGTGTCTTTTTTATATCCACTCTTACACTGGTAGATGGCTACCTGCAACGTTACCTTGAAACATGATTGTCAAGCTGAGTGACAGAAAGGATATTGGCACAAATATGAGTCTGCTTTGGCCATGAATAGAGGAGGTGTCACCCACAAGACCTGCTGGTTGAGTGCCTTACCTGGTACCTAGCATCCAACTTGTGCCAGCCTTGACAGATGAGTTGTAGATTAAATCATGTCCATTTAGTGTTCTCATGTTGAAGTTCTAGCCCCTAGTGCCTCTGGTGCTAACCTTATTTAGAATTAGGGTCACTGAAAATACAATTGGATGAGGTCATACTGGAACAGGAAGGGCCCCTAATACAATATGACTGCCTTTCTTGTGTACAGCAGACTTATTCTCATAGATTAACATATGAAGAGAAGGCTACATGGAAATAAAGGCAGGAGTCAGAGAAACGCTTTTGCCCTGAATGCCAGAGATGGCCAACAAAGCAGCAGACGTTTAGGAGAGGCAGAGGACAGGCTTCCAACCCAGCCCTCAAAAGTAGCTAGCTCTGCTTACACCTTGACTTTGTCCTTTCAACACTCGAACTGTAAGTGCTGAGTTTCTGTGTGAATCTGGCAAGGTGGCTGTGTTGGTAAAGTACTGACAGTGCAAGTCTGAAGGCTTGAGTGTAAGTCCCTGGTGCCTGTGTATGAATGAAATGGTACATGGTGGCAGGTGATGCAGAGACAGGCAGATTCCTTAGACTCTCTGGCCACTCAGCCTAATCTGTCTGTTGAGTTTCCAGATCCTAGTGAGAGTACCTCCCAAAGATACTTTGGACAGCACCTAAAGAATGACATTCAAGAATGGCCACCGGCCTCTGCAGGCAAATACCTACATCTACATACATGCATGCATGTACATGTGTATGATGCACGCTATTTCTGCTATATGTTTGTCCCCAAGCTCACAGCACTGTGTCACATCGTCCCTGACTGTCTACGGCAGCCGCTTTGATACAAAGAAGTAAACCCCATGGAAAAGGCCATCCTTAGACTTAAGGGAGAGTTGATGAGTTGGGGACAGGTGCCTAAGACCCTCCAGTCCTTGTCAGTAGCAACATGTGCTTGTGCGTCACATGTCCTGAAATGGGGCGTCGTCTATGCCTGGCGTGTACTGTACAAGCCACACCTCCAGGTGGGGTGGCTGTAGTATTCCTGCAGATGATCCACAGCACCACTATGTGCCCTTGCCTCTCTCTATAGAGATCCGAACTGGCAGGCCAGGTCGGCTACCCAGCTGGATGCCCAGGAGGCCCACTCACCAAGAGCAAGGGCCAGGTCCAGTAAGATCTCACCTTGGAATAAGCTGACAGGGGACCACCATCTCCAGCCACCTGGGTGTTTCCTCAGCAAGGCATGTGAGGTCACTCTGACCACCCAGGGTGGTCAGAGCCCCTTCTGTGCAGCAGCAGAGGATGGAGTGCAAGGGTCACGGAAGGGATGTGGAGTTGATACAGACTGCAGGCTCATGGTGCTTGTCCTGCTCCCTGCTGCTCACCACCTTTGAGCAGGCAGAGTTCCAATAGCATCACACAGGAAAGGACACAGTGTCTGATTGATTGTCCACATGCTCCCACAACATCTACCAGGTACCAACACCATCTCAAGTAGAAAACACTCCTCTTTATCTCAGGCCTAACTGGAGGCCAGCTTATCTGTTGCCACTCCTCAGCCTAGCTAGTTGGTGTCCATGAGAATAGGGGGGTAAGAATTGAGACTTAGGATACCTGGATAGTGGGTCAGAGGGAGGAAATTGACCTGGTTTGGCCAGGGCCTGGCCACTAAGAGGAAGGAACTTGTCCAGGGTAGTGACTTGGTTAGGACAAAAGGATTTGCCTCTCTGTTGATGCCCTACCCTTGTATTTACCATGAGAGTGCTCATCACCTCAGCTTCAAGACATTAAAATTTATTTCCACATGTCTCTTTGCCTTTCATTCCCCATGGGCAGTGCAAACTTGTGAAGTCCTGGAGATTCTGCAAAGGATGACAGCATGTAAGCACCCAGAAACTTTCTGTCTCAGGTCTCCTTCTACTGTGGAGAGGACCATCCTGACACTGGCTGCCAGTGCACCCCTGTGGGTCAAGCTACAGTTATGCCCCTCTGGTGGTAATTCACTGTTCATGCAAATCATGTCCGCACTCCCATTTCCTGACCCACAGCCATCTCCAGGGTTCAGCCCTTGAAGTTGGGTCTCTGCCTTAGCACCTGTTTCAAGAGAACAAAGCTGCCATCAATCAGCTGTGTGAGAGCTAGGGATGTTGGCAGAAAGAGGACCCACCTGCAGATGGATCTTCTTAGCCTTTCTCATGGACCACCCCATCCTCTGCCGCCTCCATTTAGACTCTGCTGTGTGTTCTCAGCCCTGGAAGAACTCCCTGTGCAGTGCATCCAGCAATCACAGAGGAAGTGGGTTGTCAGTGCTTAATCATGGATGATCTGCGGTGAGCAAGGAGGTCCCTGTTTTCTTATATTGCACCAAAGTCCTATTTTTAGAGACCTCTGGGTGCTGCAGTAAACATAGCCTTCCTGGGACACTGTCCTTGTCTATCACTTTTCTAGCCCCTTGGTGGAATGCTGAGTACATTCTTCAGTACTGAGAAGTTTCTCCCCAGGAAGAGGGCTTCAGAGCGAAGATGCAAGCTGGAGCAAGATGAGCCTTTAATATCCCAGCCACCATTTCTCATGCTAGTGCTGGATTCCATTGAGGAATTCTGGGCAAGCCACTGAGAAGGCAGTGTGCTTCTACCACACTGGTAAGTGTGGTGTGCTCAGAAATAGTGAGTGTCCAGAGGCATCCACTGTTGTGATAGTTAATTTCAGTTGTTTACTAGACTTGGAGTTGGGAGACACACCTCTGGGCATATCTGGGAGGGCTTTTCTATAGAGTTTTAGCCAGTGTGACAAGACTTATCTTGAAAGTGGGCAAAACCATCCCATGTACTGAGTCCCCAGACTCAACCAAAGGGGAAATGGGGAAATGGAAGAAGCCAGCAGGGCACCACCAGTCATCTCTCTTGACTTCCTGACAGTGGCTGCAAAGTGACCAGCTGCCTTGGGCTCCTGCTGCCGTCCTCCTCCCACATGCAATGGTAGGGTGTCCTATCTAGGACACCAGGAGTCAAAATGAACCTCTTCTCTCTTATGTTGCTTTTTGCCAGAGTAACAAAATAGGCAACTAAGAAGACAGCGGTTTTCTCTGTGTCCCACATAAAACACAGAGGCCCCCAGAAAGCCTCTTGCGAGGAAACAGCTTCTCCTTCATCTTACACTAGTGACTACCCTAGGGACAGTGTGGCTTCGGGACTTGCTGGCTATATTCTTGCTCCTCCAGTTCTTTCCATCTGACCTCAGACCCTCACATCACAAATGTGCAGAAAAATGATCTATGGCACACTGAAGGACTTTCAGGACAAAGTCATTTGTCTACTTGTGACCTATTGTTTCTGTAGAACTTAGTGGGTATCTGGCAAGATGTCAGCCTCGACCCAGATAAAAATATAATTATTTCCTATTTGCTTGCTGGGGTTTTCAAATCAGTGAGGTAATTTAAGCATGACTCTTGGAGGCTTACAAAAAGATGTTATGATTAGTTTTATCTTCTTTGTTAAGGAAAAATAATTACAGTGAAATAATTAGAGGCGGCAGAGTTGACATGAGATTAGGCGAGCTGGTTTGGCAATGAAAGTGAAGTTCTAATGAGGAAAAGAAGTACAAAGGGAAGGGTCCATGGGAGACATGCAAACAGATTGTCCAGTTCTGGCCTTGGGACCCAAAAGCAGAAGGGACACTGGACATCTAGCCTCATGGGTGGCTAGTTTTATAAAGGACATAAGCCACCTGAGAGCAGTTACCTCACTGCTCAGAATCCCTCACGGCAAAGTCAGACATTAGCATTATAGAATGTGCAACCTTAGACAAGCTCCTTGGCACTTCAGAGCCACATCAGGTGTCACTGTGTGATGCTGGCTTTTCTTTCTGGTCATAGAATTCAGCTTCATGGAGGTCCAATAAGAGTTCCATGAGTGTGGCCTTATTTAATACGTTTCCACACGCAAAGGCAAGGCAACATCTTATTTATGTCACAGATGATGATATTGTTTATTTATCTATTTTGCTATGCAAAGATTTTATTACATTCTGTTTATTTTGTGTGCATTTGTATGTGTGTATGGTGTGTGTATAAAGGTCAGAATGTAACTTGGGGGAGTCTGTTCTCTCTCTCCACTCCCTGGTTCCCAGGGTTTGAACTTAGTTTATAAGCCTACATGACTGGGGCTTTTACTCTCCAAGCCATCTCCTTAGCCCTGTTTGTCTTTTCTACACCTTCTGGCTGTCAGGTGTGATGAGCTTAAACTTTGCACAGGTGTGGCACCAGGTTTTTGTTCAAGAAGAGAAATTATGGATACAGTGACAACTAGCCAGAACTCCAAGAATTCTGCCCTTGACCTTTGCTAGTATTCCAATAAAGGACAAAATTAATTTTGATACCTACCATAGTATCAGAACTTGCCATGTGCCACATGTCATGCTGAGTTCTTGACATCCTATATACCCACCCTGAAAGAGGAGAGGTAAATGCCACCATCCCCCTCATTCTGCCCTTGAAGGGGACAAAGGTCAGAGGTGTTAAGTGATTTCCAGTGGCCCCACACAGCATGCAAGGGTCAGAGTAATGTTACAACACATTTCTGGTTCAGGCATGGAGATATGAAGACTCAACTTCAATGAAGCAATTTGGAGATTTCCAAACTGTCTGCTCAATGATGATGGCCAAGAAAAAAGCCCTGAAACAGGCTGAGAAAAATGTAGGACGGTTTCTGCCTTCTGGGTCAGTCATCCATTCCAGCAAATTGTCTTCCCACAATTGTTAGTCACATACTGCTGTGTAACAAATGATACGAAAACAAATTGTGCCAGCAAGATGGCTCAGTGGGTAAAGGCATATGGCAGCCAGCCATGAAACCTGCTTGGTGGAAGGAGAAAACTGACTCTCTCCATTTTTTTCTCTGACTTACACATGCATACAAACACACGCACAAACACACACACACACACACACACACAGTGAGAGGGACAGAGATAGAGACGAAGAGACAGAGAAATTTTAAGATCATAAAAACAAAACACAAGTATTTCTTTTCTTGTAAGATTTTGTGGGTTGAGACTCAGAAGGTGGGTTAGCTGGTGCCCTAACCCTAACTCTTGTGCAGCCAGGGTATAGTCTCATCTGAGAGCTCAGATAAAACTCTTCAGGTTCAGCCCATCACTGTTGGCAGACTTGGTTCTAAACTGTTTCAGCCACTCGCTGGCCAGCCTCAGTGTTTCACTAGGGGCTCTCTAGAGACTGTTTGAGTGTTCTCACAAAATGGCAGACAGACAGACAGAGAGACAAAGAGTGACAGAGAGTGAGAGAGAGATCACAGAGATCATGTTTCTGAGTTCAAGTTGAACGCTATGGTTCTTTAATAACCTGATGCAAGTGATGTAACTTCATGTCTCACTGCATTCTTACAGAGTTGCTCAGAGTGTGACCACCGGGAGGGAGGGCTGTGGAGGACATCTGCCCACCAAGACACTCTTTACTGTCCTTCTCTTTGCTCCTATGTATTTCCATTGCAGATGGCTTTCTGAATATTCTAACAATATTCCAGATGCCATAGGCAAGATGCTGGGGGATTTGCCCATGTCTTTCCTACTCATCTATTTCCCTGTGGCTTAGGAACACTCTAAATGATAAAGTTGTTGGCTCCATTGATATTTCAAGTTTCTCAAGATGGCCAATGCATACAAGAGACTAAAATACCACCTAACGCTTACGTTTTATTCCTATTTTGATTTGCAGGTGAGGTATACATGTATACAGGTGCCTTCACCTGTGTAAAGACCAGAAGTTGACATCAAGAATTTTCCTTCCCACCTAATAATCCCTCCTGTTCCTGTCCGCAACCATCCCCCAATCCATCTGCACTATCTGTTGCATTTCCCACTCCCAGGCAGGGCTATGCATCTCTCCTTTTGATCTCCTACCCACACCCCCTTGTTACTTAGCCTCTCTGGGTCTGTGGATTGCAGCATCCTTTACTATGCAGTTAATATCTACTTATAAATGAGTTGGTACCTAACCCAATTGTCATCAGAGAGATGGAAATAGATGTAGAGACCCACAGCCAATCATTAGGCAGAATTTGGGGAATAGGAGAAGGAAGGATTGTAGAAGTCAGAGAGGTCAAGGACACTGCAGGGAAACTCACAGGATCAGGAAATCTGGACTCATAGGGGCTCACTGAGGCTGAACCGACAACCGAAGCCTGCACGGGTCCAACCTAGCTTCTCTGTACATACGCTATGGGTGTTAGCTTGGAGTTTTTGTGGTAGCAGAGGGAGCAAGGGCTGTTTCTGGTGCCTTTGCTGGCTTTTGGGATCCTTGTCTTTCTACTGGGTTGCCTCGTCCAGCTGTAATATGGGCAGAAGTGCCTAATCTTATTACAGCTTGATATGCCATGATTGGTTGATTATCCCTGGAGAGGCCTGCCCTTCCCCAAAGGAGGAGTGGATGGGGAGGAAAGTGGTGAGGGGGAGAGATGAGGTGAGGGAGCAGAAACAGAAGTCGGGATATAATATATGAGAGGATAAATGAATAGGTAAATAAATAAATAGAAACATTATGTTAGTTGAAAAGAAATTTCCTCTGGTAGCCTCTGCTTTGTTTTTTTTGTTGTTTGAGTCTCTCACTGAACTGGGAGATCATTGTTCCAGGTAGGCAGACTGCCAGTGAGTGCCAGGGCTCTGCCAGTCTCAGCTACCCCCTGCTGAGGTTACTTAAGTACCCTGTCCCACATGACTTTTACTTGGGTGCTGGGGACCCCAACCCAGTTCCCCCTGCTTGTGAAACAGGCCCTTTACCCACTGAGCCATCTTCTCAGCTACCACTTATTTTTTGAATTATTTTAAAAATGTATTTATTATTTTTTTATTTATTACAATTTATTCACTTTGTATCTCAGCTGTAGCCCCCTCCCTTGTCCCCTCCCAATCCTGCCTTCCCTTCCTCTTCTCTTCCTATGCTCCTCCCCCAGTACACAGATAGGGGAGGTCCTCCTCTTCTCCCATCTGACCCTAGCCTATCAGGTATCATAAGGACTGGCTGCATTGTCTTCCTTTGTGGCCTAGTAAGGCTGCCTACCCCTCAGGGGGAGGTGATCAAAGAGCAGGCCAATCAGTTCATGCCAGAAACAGTCCCTGTTCCCATTACTAGGGAACTCACTTGGACACTGAGTTGCCATGAGCTACATCTGTGTAAGCGTTCTAGGTTATATTCAGGGATGGTCCTTGGTTGGAGTATCAGTCTCAGAAAAGACCCCTGGGCCCAGATTTTTTGGATCTGTTGTTCTCTTTGTGGAGCTCCTGTTCTCTCCAGGTCTTACTATCTCCCCTTTCTTTCAGAAGATCCTCTGCACTCTGTGAAAGGTTTGGCTATGAGTCTCAGCATATGTTTTGATACCCTTCGGGGTAGAGTCTTTCCGAGGCCCTCTGTGGTAGGCTCCTGTCCTGTTCCCTGTTTTCTCCCTCTTCTGATGTCTATCCTATTTGCCTTTCTGAATGAGGATTAAGCATTTTACCAAGGGTCCTCCTTTCTTAGCTTCCTTAGGTGTACAGATTTTAGTATGTTTATCCCATATTATATGTCTAGTAGCCACTTATAAGTGAGTATATACCACATGTGTCTTTTTGCTTCTGGGATACCTCACTCAGGATGATCTTTTCTAGTTCCCACCATTTGCCTGTAAATTTCATGATTTCCCTGTTTTTAATTGCTGAGTAATATTCCATTGTTTAAATGTACCACAATTCATGTATCCATTCTTCCGTTGAGGGACATCTGGGTTGTTTCCAGATTCTGCCAATTATGAATAAAGCTGCTACGAACATGGTTGAACAAACATCCTTGTTGTGTACTTGAATGATGCCTGTTTATCTCTGGCACCAGCAACACATTGTGTACTTACCATTGACTCTAAGGAGACAGGGACATAGGGCTGTCAAGGTCCCTGCAGGCATGGTGCTCATATCACAGAGGAAGAAGTCTGGTCACGAGAAAACAAACACATGTAATTTAGTGTGTAGTATGATAAATGAATCTAAATTACTATCAGGAGAATTAGGGTTTTTAGGAGACAATGTGTTACATGACTACCCTGAGCCAAACAAGTTGTCATTACATTAAAATCCATGATGTCAGCATTGGCAATGCTGCTCCCCAGAGTGGCTCAATGCATTGTCCTGCGAACTGCACACAGCAGCATCAGCTCTAAGTCTCAGTGGCCTCCCCAGCCCTCGAGGGAGCTGGCAGTGCTTGCTCCTTGGTAGGTGTGAGATTATGAAGAGCCTGACAGCCTGTGGTGGGATTTTGAACTCTATCTCAGATCTTTCCCTTTTTATGCCTTCCCTTTCTCTCTCTCTTTCCTTTTCCTCTGTGTCTCTCCCATTTTCTTTTCTCCCTCACTTTCTCTCCCCATTCTCTGACTTCTGTGTCTTTCACCTGTCTCTGTCTCTTTCCCTCTATGACTCCTTCACCATTTTGTTTTCTCCTTGTCCTCATCTCAGCAAAGAATCGTAGGGAAGTGTCACTTTGTTCCCTGATGCTTGTGTCTAGATTAAGGAAGCTCCGAAGCACTCAGCTTTGGTGTTGGTCTGGATGCCTGGCCTGAAATGTTCTCCCACTGCAGTTGGGAAGTCCTGTCCCTCAGGACATTCTGGCCCTAGAGCTCATTTCTGAGAAGGCTGTCACTAAGGGGAGAGATGATTCTCCTTTTCCCTCCTTCAAAATCCCACAAGTGGTTGTCAGGTGGGGCAGGTGGAGGGTCAGCACCGGCCAGCGCTAAGCCTCTTATCTCAGCCTCCACACTGTGGGTTTATTAGCTTAACTCCTGCAAGGCAGAACCCCAGGACTGAGCTGTGAGAGTGGGAGACAACCACTCCTGAGCCAGGAGAAACAGGAACGTAGTGTTGTTGATGGAGGAAGGGAGGTTTCCTGTCTAGCTGGGATTGAAGGGTGAGCCAAAGGGCTGTGAGGAGAAGCCAAGGCAGGCAGGCTCCCACCATGCCTCCCTCTCTCCCTTCCCTGTGGCAGCAGAGCCCCCACATTGCCATGCTATGCAGCCATTTGGAGTTCATTTCCAGGACATCCACCTGTTCCCTCACCATCAGATGAGTGCTTTCTGAGTGTCTGCAAGGAGCCAGGCTGGGTTCCAATCCAGTTGCCTGTGCTTGGGGCCCACACCCAGGAAGAAGAGCTACTGGAAGGTCTCCAGTGTTTCAGAATCATGCCAATACCAGTAACAATGAACTCAGAAATGCTCAAGGCTTCATGTGCAAAGAGAGAGCATTACAGCTCTTGACATATTGTTAATACCATGATGCTGGGTATACCTAACAGCTTTAGAGATCTGGAACTTTTAGTACACACACACACACACACACACACCACACACACACACACACACACACACACATTTTGGGATATTAGATCATGTTCTCAAGACCATCTGGCTATCTAGCAGCAGATAATGAAAAGAAGATGGGACTATCCAATGGTTCTGAGCCTTCCTATGGGACACAGGTTTTGTGGAAAGGAAGGAAGTAGACTATGAGGAGGTCCTAAGCAGGCTTTGCTGTGCACCAGGCATATACACATGAGTCTTGTCTCCTGGGAGTCAGGGATTGGTGTGAGTCCAGGCTGGTCCATGACAGCATCTCCTGCTGGGATACTGAACAGAGTCTCTCCATGGCCTCCTCCTTTGATCCCTCACATGCATTTTCTAACTTATTCTCAACATGCAGCAAGATGCCCCTTACTCACTGCAGATGGGATTGGGGCGGATCCTTTCATATTGTCACTCAGCCTGCTCCCATCTCCTCCTGTCCCTCTTTCTTTCTCCCTGCTTTCTCTCTTACTCAGCCACACTGCCTTCTCTCCAGTTCCCAGGCGGAGCCATCTCCCTCCCCCAGGACTCCTAAAATAGTCTGTTCCATCCCTGACACACTCTTCGTACTCGGAGACTCTTTTCCTTGGCTCTAACTCAGATTTGTAGTTCAGTCATCTTTTAGGGATGCCTGCCTGGATCCTGTCACCTCAAGTCTCTGTTTTGAAGTGTGCAGTTCAGTGTTATTTAGTGGAGGTTTGCAGTTTTGAAACTCTTTTTTCCCTGTGCGTTTTTCCACGTGTTCTAGGTATGTGGGATAAACAATATGAGCAACTCATGGTTCTCTCTCTCGAGACAGGGTTTCTGTGTGTAGCCTTGGCTGCCCTGGACTTACTTTTGTAGACCAGCCTGGCCTCAAACACAGAGATATCTGCTTGCCTCTGCCTCCCAAGTGCTGAGATTACAGGTGTGCACCACTGTGCCCAGCTGTCATGACTCTCTCTCTCTCTCTTTTATTTTTGACTTTTTTATTTTTTAAATATTAGTTACAGTTTATTAACTTTGTATCCCAACTGTAGCCCACTCCCTCATTCCATCCCAAACCCATCTTCCCTCCCTCATCTCCTCCCTACCCTTTTCCAAGTCCACAGATAGGGAAGGTCTCCTCCCCTTCCATCTGACCTTAGCTTATTGGGTTTCTTCTGGACTGGCTGTCATGACTCTCTTAACACTGCTACACTTTTGCCTTTTTCTGCCCCTCCAGCACTAGACAATGAACAACTTGACCAGAGACCTTTCTATCTAACTCACTATCACCACTGCTTAGGACAGAAGAAGCAGTTGGTCAAAATGGAAAACCCTGTGAATACCTATCTCCATTAAGATTAATTTATTCACTCACTGATGTCTTCCAGGGATGTACAGGGTTAGAACCACAAATTCCAATGACAAATTCTGAGTCCTTCATTAGTCACGGTCAAGAGCAATGGGTCTGTGTGAGTTAACTTTTGTGTATCTGTGACCACAGAACCTGACAGAGACATCTCCAGGGAAGAAGGCTTTATTTTGCCTGAGGGCTTCAGAGGGCTTCCTGCCATCACAGCACAGAAGGCATGGTGGCTCAGCTCAGACATCAGTAGAGGGACCATGTAGTAGAGGCACAGCCGGAAAGGCAGGAAGCATAAATCAAAACAGGAACCAGGGCCTGCACCTTGTGATTTATTTTCTCCAGCAAGGCCCTAGCTTCTAAAGGTTGCATGACGTTCCCCCATCCCAGCCCCCACAGAAAAAGCACCCTCAGCTCAGCACCATGCATTCACAACATGAGCCTGAAGAGATGTACTAGTTTTAAACTATAGCTGGCCCTATGTTCAGTGACAGGTTCTAGGCATCCTTCAAGCTTCTTGGGGTGTTTTGGCTGCAATTCCTAGGGAAGACACTTTTCCAGTGCTGAAAGAAGGAAAGCTTTCCAAGCGGGATACACAGTCATCACAAAGAACCACGGGAACCAGGCTCAGTGGCCACTGGGTGCTCACCCACTGTGTGGTCACCCTCTGAAGGCAGGAAACACAAGCCACAAAATTCTCTAGTGTCGGAGGAGAGTGGGGTCAAACAATGCCTGGTATTGCACAGGTGCCTAAGGGAACCTGAGGCATTCTTTTTCTCTTCCGGAGGATGTTTGACATTTTACTGAAGGTTGGGTTAACCCCACATGGCTGTAATATTCCCTCCCTTAATGGGATGCTATTCTATGGTATCCCAGGTTGGACAATAAATTACTTGGGTAAAAAAAAAATTACATGGGAATTCTATCAATAGCCAGAGGTAAAGACAATATGTTGTTGTTGTTGTTAATTGAAGAGAAATTCAAAGTGATACGAAATTCATCATTTAATAAATTAATTAGTCTCACGGTCTCTTGTATCCTAGGCTGGCCTTGAACTCATGTGTAGCTGTTCTATTCTATTCTTGACCTCCTTCTCCTTCTGCCTCTACCTCCTAAGTCCTGGGATTCTGGGCATGCATCAGCATGCTGGCTTTATGGTGTATGGGCGATGGAACCCAGGGCTTTGTGCATGCTAGCAAGCATTCTGTCAGCAGAGCTACAGCCCCAACCTCAATGCATCATTTTAAAGTGTGCAGTTCGATGTTCTGTAGGGCTTTCTCAGCGTGCAACTGTCACTTTCATTCAGTTTTGAATTTTTTTTTGTAACCCCCTAGGAAAGTGCCTTCCTCACTAGCAGCCCTTCCCGTGTTCCCTTGATCTACAGCCTCTGGATCTGCTTCTTAACTTCCCCCCTCTTGATGGACACAGGACTCAGAAAAGAGGTTTCCATGGTATGGAGCGCCCAGACCATTCTGGCAGAAACCTACTGCTGGTGTCGGCCACTGACATATCCCACCCCTTCTAGGAAGCACTCCACCCCCCCCCCAGTGTTTATTTATCTAGGCATTCTCCTCACCAGATGTCCATAAACTCCTCCAACCCCATCGTGTATTCAGATGGAAATAAATGAGTTTAATTACTTAAAGTAGATTTGGAATTCAGGGGCGAATGGCTTTCCTTTCTCTATTCTGTATGTAAGCCTGGCCACAGGAGGAATTGTAAAATGTTCAAGTCTCTGAAAGATTGCAACCGCTGGGCTTGGCAGACAGCAGCGTTTGGACTGGATGAGTTCCGAGCCGGGCGGAGGGGCTAGCTCTTCCTACCTCTTCAGCTCTGGCAGCCTGAGCAGACACAGGGACCGCTCAGCTCCTCCGCCTCTTTCACCTCTTCCCAAAGACCTTCCTGCCAGGTCCCCCATGACCCTTCAGGGTCACCCGCTGCTCCATCCGTAATCTCAGTGACCACCAAGTAATACCCTGGAGAGCCAGAATATCTGTAAGGAGAGCGAGGAGAGGGGAAACGGCATCAGCAGCTGCTAATAGAGTGGTAATGGGGCAGTTTAGGCAAGCCTTCCAGGGAAGGAAAATTTACAATTTAAATAAGAAAAAGAATCAATTCTTAAGAAACATAAAGAGGAGGAGGAGGAGAGGGACTGTGTGTGGGCATGATTGAGGTGTGAGGAGTCTTGATGAAGTTCTCAGTGGGTGGGGAGGAAGCCTAGGAGGGGTGAGTAACCAGAGCCCTGGGAGTCTCGGCCCAAGCAGGGGTGTGGCACTGAAGGGTCACAGCATCTCACCAGGGGCACACCCAGGGCAGGTGGCAGATGGAGATGTCAGGCCTTGATTAGCCACCGTGTTCCTCTTAAATGATGCTTGGAGACCTTTTCTGCCATCTCAGGAACCACTTTGATCCCGTAATTCTGTTTTCATCTTTCTTTATCCCCATCTTTATCACTGAGTTAGCATCCCTGGAGCTGCTGTGATGCTGTGAGCCACAGGAATGCCAGAGCAGCTGTCTGCTCAGCCAAACAGTCTGGCACAGAGAGGAACCCCTCCAGACAAAACCCTGATGGAAACCCCTCAACAAGTGTGAGGGACCTACTCTTTCTCCTACACTGACTAGACTGTCCGCTTAGAGTCCATGGCCATCTTGCTTTCTGATCCCCATCAGCTGGTTTCACTAAAGCTAACAGTCACTTCCCACAGCCACTGGTCTCCAACCCATGTGCCATTGAGCTGAGGCTTCCTCTACACTTCCTACTACCTGAACACAAAGCCCTATAGCAGTGCCATTCACAAAAGCCAGAATGTGGAAGCAGCCCAAATGTCCATCAATGTGTGAATGGCTAAACAAAACAGGCTCTGCCCTACAGTGAGGTGTTATTCAAGCTTACAAAGGAATGAAGTTCCGTTCCAGGTGCAATAATGGGGATGAGCCTTGAAAACAGGTTGCTAGTAGAAAAGCTGGACCCGAAGGTCACATATTGTAGGATTCCATTTGTATAAAATGTCTGGAATAGAAAAGGGCAGAAACAGAAAGCAGACAAGTGACAGCCAGGGCCTGCATGAAGTGTGGAGGGGCCGCTGTTAATGGGTGTGGGGTTTTCTTTTGAGGCAAGGCTCCTGCTCTTCGAGCACACAACGGTGTGCCTGCAACCTTGTGAATGCACTGGGTGCCCTGGAGCTACACACTTGGAAGTTCTGAATTTTCTGTTATGCATATATTACCACCAAATTACGCTTTAAAGGTTATTCTAAGGGCTAGAGAGATGGCTCAGCAGTTAGGAGCACACATAGTTCTTGCATAAGACCTGAATTCAACTCCTAGCACCACACTGGGTGGCTCAGATGATGTAACTTCGGGTGATCTGACACCCTCTTCTGGCTTGCAAAGCCGCTTGCACTGATGAGCACATACCTTTACACAAACACACAAATACACATAACTTTAAAAAAAGTAATTTTTAAGTCACTCACACTTATCTTCTCCCATCCTTTTGTCTTGGACCTGGTCATGAACAAATTATCAGGCTTATCTTTGTCTGGTAAATGGTGACAAGACACACATTACAGAGAGGTTCTACTTTGTGCCCTAGAAGAAGCAAGCTTGCATGAAGAGGCCAAGAAAATTCCAATCTGAGAGGCTCACTAGTTTCTGCTTCAGTCTTCTCCCATTATCGCTTGCTCTGCCCACTCACATTTCTTTGGAAATGACCCTGCTTCTTGGAATCTAAACATAAAATAGACATTTCCCCCTGTGTCCTTGAGTCTTTGTTCTGAAGGCTCCATGTCACATAAAACTAGAATCAGATGAATTGATTAGGCTTGTCTGTTTATAGGGCATTGGCTGAGGCCCTCTTGGTGGGAAGACAATAGACCTCACCTTTTACTTGCTTGCCTTGCATTACCACCAGCTTCAAGACTGATGTGGCTGCCTTGTCTCCTCTCGGATAAGCTCCTTAGGCAGAGTCCACTGCTACACATGGACATTCAAGGCCATGTTAGAGTATGTAAATGCAGGTTTATTGGGGGCAGCTCTCAGAGGGTTCACCAAGGCGTAGGACTTGGGATGTCACCATGCAGGAAGAGACAGGAAAGTGTGGAGAGAGAAAGAGAGAGAACCAAAATATCTGGATTATATACGGAAGCTCAGCCCCTGCCTGAGGGTAAAGGGTGGGGTATGCCAGCCACACTCTGTAATAGGTAGGGACTGATAGATACTGGGAGAACCTGGAGGCTAGATCTACTTTCGTTTAAAAAGCACCTCAGCTGCCTGTCCAGGTCTAAAGCTCAACACAGTTCTTAGCCATAGACATGTGGTCTGTGTAAGGCTCACCCACATGCAGACCCAAGGGGCTGTTTGTTTCCTGAGGTAATTGGTAAATTACTGGTCTTTCATCCCCAGGATAGAACTCAGGCCTTTCTCTGCACAAGGCAAGCACTCCACAATAAAAGCTACAACTCCATTCCCACCTTTACTTTACTCTTGAGACAGAATCTTCTAAGTTTTTCAGGCTGGCCTTGAAGTCAGAAGTCCTTTAGTAGCTCAGGACGGCCTCATACTAAATAGTCTTCTGTATCAACTGCCTTAGACGCTCAGACCATGAGTCTGCACCACCAGGCCCCACTCACTAACTTCATATTTTCTTTTTTGTGTAGTATGGGTGTGTGGGTGGGGAGAGACTGGGCAAGGGTGTGCTGTGACAAACTTGTTGAGGTCAGAGGACACCCCCAGACGCCACCCCTCACTTGGCACCAAATCCCATTCCTCACACTTGTAAGGCAAGCAGTTTTACCATTGAGCCACCTCCACAGCCCAGGAAATCCACACACTATTTAAGCTTGAGGGACACAAAGCCCTTGAGAGTACCAGTCCCCTGCCGGCCAGGCAAGAGCACCACCATCCCACTACACCTTAGGCTCTGCTTTACTTTCCATCCTTTAAACAGGGTCAAGCTAAGTTACCCAGGCTGGTCTTGAATTCATTCAGTAGTCCAAGCTGGCCTTAAATTAATGATCCTCCTGCCTCAGTAGCCACCTGAGTAGAGGAGATCATAGGCATTGATTGCATAGTAGGTTTCTGATGATCAGAGTTTGCCTATGATCACTGATTGCTCCTTGTGGAAAATCCCAGGACAGCCTCTGTGTTGGTTTTTTTCATTGCTTGCCCTTACAGAGTAGGCACTGAAATCTGCACAGGGCAGGTGAGCTGGCAGTGCTAGAGTTGGGGTGAACAACCCGGCACAACAATCCACACTGCGCAGCTGTACTATCAAATCAGCGCTCCCCAGGTCACCCCTGGAAGAGCTCATGCTTTGGTTTTGTTGTAGCCATACACCAATCTGACTTTTTGCCATGCTTTATGCTCCAACCCTGTTGCTCATTTCGCTTTTGCAATAGCTTTCAGTTTTAACAAACATTTAAGCTGGGAACTGGGATTGTTTTCCTTAACACATAGTGGAAACAAAAAAACCTGCTACTGAATTCAATGCACTTCCCAGCATGACACTTGCATCTACATAGCTTTTCCTTTTCTTATCAATGTGACAAAATGCAGACAGAAATAACTAAAGAAGGAAGGGTTTACTCCAGGCCACTGCTCAAGGGTCCAGCCCATCATGGCTGCAAGAAGCAGACAGTCACATGCTACCCTTAGTCAGGAAACAGAGAGCTGTGAATTCTTGTGCACAGCTTGCCCTCTTCCTTTTATGTACAGCCTAGGACCTCAGCTCACCAAACAGCACTTTGCACATTCCAAGTGGATCTCTTGATTCAATCAACCCAGTCTAGAAACTTCCACACAGATAGGGCCAGAGGCTAACTCCTTTGGTGATTCTAGATCCCATCAGGTTGACAAACTTTATTAACCATTACACTCTGTGTTTGTTGAAAAGGTGGGGACGGAAGAAAGTATTAGGATTTAAAGATGTGAGATTCTTGCAAGTTGTCTTCTGACTTCCATTTATGCCATTACTTGCACACACAAATACACATATGGGTAGATAGGTATGTAGGTAGATGATAGCTAGCTAGATAGATAGATAGAAAGAAAGAAAGATAAAAATCTAAAGAAGTGTTGGTAAAGAGACAGGGGAACATCTTGTCCAACCTTGATGGGAAGTCAGTCTTTGTGGAAAATGGCATGAAAGTACCTCAAACAAGACAAGACCAAACAAAACATGAAACACAAAAATAGAACAACCAGGTTGTCTGAGTTCAGAGGCACCTATTGAAGTTCCCAGGTTCCCATGTCCCAAGGTAAAGAGTTATACCAGGAATCCATGGATTTTACACAAATGTTGGCTGAGGTTCTAGCTGCCCTCGTTGGCTATATTTCCCCATGTACCTTCTTGGCTGCCCCCAATCCTCCTGTCGTAGGCGCCATTTTGTTTCTATGGTCCTCAAACCAGCTCCTTCCCACCCTGGCTTTAGAAGGTTAGAAATCTTTTGTTTTTTCCTCCTTTTCAATTACAAAAGCCTGTTTGAACAGCCTCTGTGACAGTCCATGTTCAAACAAGCTTTTGTAATTGAAAACAGAGCTGGCAATGTGGCTGCAGGGACTCCTGCCTCAAAAGGAGGGTGTGAGGACCATGCTGTGAGCTGGTCCCAGAGGCCACGTTCAAAGTGTTTAAAGCTCCCTTCCAATTTAAAAAAAATAGAAAGGAAGAAAGAAAATCCTGTTTAAACACACAGTCCAAACCGCCTGGCATGAGTGATTGAAAATGGAGATTGTGACCAGGCAGCTGCTTTGGTCTTCCTTCTTGGAAATGGAGTAGGGAGGGGCTTTGCTTACCCTGAGCCCAGCTTGCTCTATGAAGTCTCCAAGGCTCCCAGCAATCTCCACAGCTTAGATTCATAGTGGAGTTTACCACCTCCCCTTTCTTTCTCTTCCTCATCATTCCTTTTTCTCTGTCTCTCACTACTCACCCCCCAGGGTGTGTATGTGTGTGTGTGTTATGAATGCAATGACTGAGAACAAAGACTCCAGGAGAATCGGATTCATGTTCCAGCTCTTTGGCCTTGGGTAAATATGGAACCTCTCTGGGTTTTTTCCAGGTTCCTTGTCTCTAAAACCACATCACTTGAACACTTGCTTTTGAAGATTGCTTTGCATGTTGAAGGAGGTGACCTATTTAAAACACCTCCTTACTGCAAGCTCTGACACAGGCTCCTTTGGATAATGTTCTTACCATTTAGATGGATAATGGTCTTAATCGTGATACTATAATGAGGCAAGAGACTTCTCAGGAGTTAAGCATGCAGGCCATGTCGACTGCCTCAATAGCATCCCTGTGAACTCTTAAGTTAAAACGACAATGATGGTAGGTTTATGTCTCTTCCCACTCCTCCTCATCCCCAAAAATATGCGTGCATAAGTATTTACCAATAGTGTAAAGCTTTGTGATGGGAGGTGAATATGGAAAGCAAAGGGCAGGGTGTTGTCTCCTCCCAGCAAGAATACCACATGCCATGTGCTGGGATGTAAAGAATCACTTCTTCACCCCAGATGGACAGGGCAAAGACAAGCTAAAGAAAGGAGTCTGACGCCAGTCCAGCTTGGTGAATCAATTATTGAGGTTACTTACAGGAACATGAGTGACTTGAAGACAACCATATTTTAGGGTTTTACCAAAAGGCCCACCCCTGTTATTTGCAAATTTTGCTTTTTTGGGAGTGCTGAGGATCAAACCCAGCACTAGTGAATCTTAGGGAAGTCATTTTACAGTGATCTACATCTATCCTCATCCCTACCCCCTCCACTTTTGATTTTTCTGTGCAACCGTGAGGACGGGAGGGCCTGCTTGAGGCTCTCCTGATTAGTTGTAAGCCTCCTGAGCCTTCTCTTTCCATTCATGGAATAAGGATTTTTGAGACAGAGTCTCATGTAGCCCAGAATGGCCTCAAACTTGCTGTGTAGCCAAAGATGACCTCGTGCTTCTGCTCCTCTTGAGTATAAATCAGCAGAACCGAGGTTACTGGTGTTCCAGGTGGGCCTGCCACACCCAGTTTATGATTGGGATTGAAGCCCAGGGCTTTGTGTGTGTGGGTAAGGCAAAAGCTGAACAATGGCACCACATTCCCTAATCTCCATGTAGAAATGTCTATGGACCTGATCTCGGGGGGCTAAACCAGTTATTCTGACTCAAGATGGCACTTGTTATGTCCAGAGGAAATAGCCTGCATGATATCTATCTATACAGATATAGATATAGATATAGATATAGATATAGATATAGATATAGATATACATATACATATACATATACATATATAGATATATAGATATATACCATGAGGAGGAATCTGCTCACTCCTCTATGTAAGCAACTTTACTTTATGTGTGTGTGTGTGTGTGTGTGTGTGTGTGTGTGTGTGTGTGTGCATCTATTTCTTGGCTCCAATATCTCCGTAGTGACATGTCATATCATAACATGCCACATTGTGCCACTTTCACACCACACCATGTCTAGCTTTTCTTGTCTCCATAATGTAGTGAGGCTGCTGCTGAGCCATTTGGTCCATTTCTTTCTTTCTTTCTTTTTTCTTTTTTTTTTTTTTTTGGCAAAGAAAAAAAATAGTAAAACGCTCAGAATTATTAGGTAATGATATCACTTTAAAAGGCGACACAATATTTTACCAGCATGAGGCCACTTAGCTGTGGTTTAATAAAATCCAGAAAGCCTGGAGCTGAAGAAGCCAGCGTCAGGTGGGGGCACACAAGCAAGCTCTCGAAACTCACATCAGGAAAATTACTTTTTCTACAAATGGAAACTTTTCAATTGCTTTCAAATAGCTAGTGCTGATGGAAATAATTCCCTTCCCACGTTTGCATACGCTGCCTGTGTCTTCTCTGCGTGGTGCCAGGAGCTTCCTTAATAAAGATGGCTGCGAGGCTCTGATGTTGCCAGGCTCATTATTTAGAAAAGGCACCAAACCAAATCAAGGGGAGTCAATTGATTACTAAATGCAGTTCCTGTTTGGTGTCCCCTGAGGCAAATAGAGGCCACTGGGGGAGTGTGAGGATGTGTGTTCACAGGATAGGAACCATCAGTCTTGTTTATCCATGTGGGGTATTCTGTTTGGATAACAGATACCAATAGAGATCTTTCCTCTCTTATTTATTTTCCTTTGGGTATCCTGGGATTGTTAATCTTGGGCCTTGAGCATCCTAGGCAAGTACTTTACCACTATGTTACGTCCTCAGCCCTTTTAAAAATAAACTAATTAGTGTGTGCAAGTACTGTGTAAGCTGCCTATTTCTTCCTGTGCTGTGATTACAAATGCCTGGCTTTTCGTGTGTGTGTGTGTGTGTGTGTGTGTGTGTGTGTGTGTGTGTGTTTTACAGACACATACACACAAGGAGAGAGAGAGAGGTGCTGGTAAGGCTAATCTCCCTTGATTGAGACAGCATAGCTTCCAATGCTGTCTGTACACATCAGGCTAACTGCCCTATTAATTTCTGAAGATTCTCATGTCTCTGCCTCCCATTTCCTTGTAGAGGTATGCTAGCATTACAAACTCTTGGACTACTGTGCTTTTACACGTGCTCTGGGTATCTGAATTCAGGTCATCAAGCTTTAAGGCAATAATTTTTACTCATTGATCCATCTCACCAATCCCTATGTTAGGGATTCAACTCAGGTCTTCATGCTTGAATGACAAGCTCTTTACTGAGTGAACTCTCTCTCTCCAGCCCTCCCCTCAGCATCTCTTTTACATTTTATTTTAAAACAAGGTCTCATTAAGTCACCTAGGCTGGCCTTGAACTCACTCTACTATCCGGACAGGCTTTGAATTTGCAGTCCCCTTACCTCAGACTCCTGAGTAGCTAGTATTACCAACCAATGCCATTGGGCCTAGCTAAAGTTTCCTTTTAATGATCAGGAAATGGGGATAGGGACAGAGATGCAATCACAGAAAACCAGACATCATGTTTGTTTGGGGAGGCTATATTATTGCTATATTATTATAATGAATCAAGACTTAAGCATTACTTTTTTCCTTTCTCCCCCATCCTGCCCACAGTCCCGAAATAGAATGTAGAGGTTAAAGCTGAAAGATGAATGTGCTCAGTGTTTCCAATAATGAGGTTTGTGAGTGCTGGTGGCTGCCCAGTGGTTTCATAGGGATACAGTACGGCCCAAGATCCCAGAACTCACAGTGAGCCAAAGCCTCTCACTTCATTTCCTCCTCTCTCTCTTATCCTGTCATAAAGAATGCCCAGATGGGTACAAGTGGCCTTAAACCTCTTCCAGGCTTGCCAACTTCCCTTTGGCATAGTTAGGCACTGAGCTGGGAAAAGACAGTCAGACCCAGCTCATTGTGTTTGTTGTAGCCTTTGTGATTGTTTTTACGATTGCCTGTTATTTATGGCAAGTGGTAGTGATTTTGCATTTGGGCAGGCTTCCTTCTTAGGTCCATTTTTACTTTTAAAAAGCTAGTCTGATTAAAGGAATATGGAGAGTCTGGCTCAACTCAGCAAATACTGAAGTGTTGCCAAGGTGCACAGCCTCAGCTTGCATGTACCCTGGGAGCTGAGACAGGAAGCTCTCAGCTTCAGTGTGAGGCTGAGCAACTTAGGGAGAGCCTATCTCAAAAGTAAAAGCTCAAAGATGGCTGGATTGTGCTAAAGTGCATTCCAGGCATGCATATCGCCTTAGCTTCAATTCCCACCATTGAAAATAAGTAAAAATAGAAAGATGCTGGCCTTGGCCATGTCCTGTGACTTAGGTCAGAAGACTAGAACTGTGGTAACGATGTGCCCACCCATGTGTGCTTAACAGAGAAACTAAGATGGGTAAGAAAAAGCTAACAGCTCAGATGATACCTGTCATCAAAATATAAATGGTTATTCACATTTCTAAAAAGAAAGACTCATGTTATACATGGAGAGCCCTTCAGGTCACCACTGGGTTGGTCAGGAGTGGAAATGAACTAGGGTTGAGACCCAGGGGCAGTAGTATTTACATGTGGAGGGTGAATGCATATGTCTGTGGATATATATGTGAATGTGCTTGAATGTGAGAGACAATGACTTTGAATTTCATTTCTCAAGTGTGTCCTACATTTGTTTTTTGTTTTCAGAATTTCTTGTTGGCCTTGAGTCCATTGACTGGGCTAAGTTGTCTGGCTAGCAAGCTCCAAAAATCTGTCTGTCTGCCTCCCCAGAGCAAGGGTTTTACAATCATGGAGAAGGCATACTGACCCTGGGTTTTTACATAGATTCTAGGCATGGAACTCAAGTCCTCAAGCTCACATTGGAAGCAGGTAATCTATTTCCCAGGACAGTAGTCTTTATTGTAGTTTCTATAGAAGAAATAGTAGAATCCAGATAAAATGACTTGTGCTGGGCTGGTTTGAAGATCCTGGTGAACTCTGGTGTATGTAAGCTCTTTGTGGTCATCTGGTATACCTGACTTTCACTGTGTAGGGCAGGCAGATACTGATCTAGAATGACAGGCCAGTACCAGGTGGTGGAAGGCATGGGATCTTCATGACAGGTTTACATTTGAAGTCTTCCATTACAGAGGCACCATTTTCTATGTCTGGGAGTGAGGAGTCACTGTTGGATCATCAACGTCTCATCTGTCAAAGAATCAGAATACAGAAAAGAATAAGTCAGAAATTATTAACTGCTTAGTGACTACGTTAGGTTTCAAACTCAAGTCTCCCAACCCAAGTCCAATTCTCATGTCCTCTACAATCGCAGCTTGGATGTCCTACTTGCTGGACACTAGCTCTGCAGTACAAGAATTACAGGAGCCTAGCAAAGTTGTTCATCAGCTGCAATTCTGGGGAGCCTGAGAATCCACACTCTGAATCTATATAAGCCTCTGAACACAAGTATATAAATATACATATATAAACACAAATAGCTAAACAGAATAAACTAAAACTTTTGTGGGTCTACATTTGACTAGTGTTTCTTTATGGACATTTAAGAACATTAGAGATTGTCAGATTTTTCCCACTGTATGCAAATTCACAGGATTAGGATGAAGGAGCTGAAGACAGTGTCTGTCCCTGTCCTTAGTGCACAAATAGACAAACTACCATGTTGCAAAATGCTGTGACGTTACCTTTTATAACACATGTACAAACAAAACATTTGTCCTAGGTTCTTTTATGTTGCTGTGATAAAATGCACTGACCAAAAGCAGCTTGGAGGAGAAAAGAGTGTATTTTGCTCAAACTTCCAAGTCATAATCTATGACTGAGGGAAGTGAAGGCAAGAACCAAAGGCAGGAAGCTGGAGCAGAAACCACGGAGGGGTGCTGCTTGCTGGCTTGCTCACTGCCTCATGCTTAGCTAGATTCCTTACACAGTCTATATGCCTAGGGAATGGTACCACCTGCAGTGGGTTGGGGCCTCCTCTTCCAGGTAATTCTAAGCTGTGTCAAGCTGACAGTTATTAGCAACTAGGACAGCACTGAACTGTAGAAGACACATTTGTTCAGAAAAAAGCATGTGGACTTGGTAGGTATTTCCCAAGGGGAAATATATGCCTATTCATGTGATTAAATGCATAGTTCTCCTATAAATACATCTATGTTTATAATGATATTTATAACATGTCTGTGATATATACAATAAATGTGGTCTCCCGTATGGCATAGAGTCATATATTTACACAAAAGTATTTTTATGGTCTATGGATATGGATCAACGGATAAAATTATTGCCACATAAGTATGAGGACCTGGGCTTAAATCCCCAGAGCCTGTGTAGCTCTTGATACATTTGCAAATGTCTGTAATTTTAGCACTCGTGGTAGGATTGGAGGTAGTGGCAACCCTGTCTCAAACTGAATGAGGATGTCTTCTTACTTCCACACATTCATGTGTCATACATGTGTTCACATACACATATGCACATGAAGATAATAAACAACTATGGTTCTTACAGGAAACATATACTTGTTATAGTTAAATACACATAGATAACATGCATATACATATCTAAACTTACCTATAAATGTTTAATATACATATGTTACAGAATACAACTTTCAATTGAATATCAATTCTTATGAATGTCAAATATATGTTACAAAGGAAAATTGCTGCTAGACAGCAGTTATTCCATCAGCTGTTAATATGAATCACATTCTGTTCTTTGCTATCTATCTTTGGTCAATTGAGATAATTTACATGAGTATTTCCTTTTTTTGCAAGTGTTTCTGCCCAAAACTAAAGTACCTCCGTGCTTTTTGTATCTTTTTTTCCTTATTTGTTTCTGCACTTTTCCCATAAATGTCTGAAGCAAAACATTGTTCCTGGAACGTTCTCCCGATGTGTTTTCCTGGGAAGCCATTAGCATTCGGTTCTGTCACCATCTGCAGCCAGAGCTGAGACCACTTCTCCACGATTTCTCACTCTTCTCTGACCTGTGCATGTGCCATTTCATTCCCAGCCTATTTCAATCAGCAACTGAGGACAAGAGGATAGCCTGCTTCTGCCTTAATGGCGATGATGGCGCATGCTACCATGCCTAACATATCCCCAGCCTCTGTGGTATGTTACACAAAACCCCACTGCTCTCCACATCTTTCTTTACCAGTGACCTTTGTGGTGGAGCTGTCTAGTTTATCTCCTAAGAGGTAGACATGGTTTATTGGTTCCTTAAATTCTGGCTGGCCCTATGACTAATGAGATACATCAAAAGTAACTCTTAGCCATAGAAATTCCAGAGAAAAGACTTTGATTTTTTTTTCTCTATCCTCTGGAGTCGGCTGAACAGCCAGGAGGCCCACTTCTGATGCCCTACCTGCAGCCAAGGAACCCTAGACACAGAGTCAATCTGCTTCACCTGAAGTTACCACCAGTGGAGAACAAAGCTACCTGAGGATGGAGGAACCAGTCTTTTAAGCCCATCCCGAGTTGTTCAGTCATTGGAATTTCAGCAAAACAAATGACTATTGTTCAAAGTCACAATATTTTGGAATGATTATTATGTAGAAAACTGAACCATCATGTTAATTATCTGGGCTTAGTATAAAATAACAGAGTTGTTGAAGCAAGATGGCCCAGCAGGGGAAGTACTTACCTTGCAAGACTGAGCTAGAATCCAGGAACCCACTTAAAGGTGGAAGGAGAGAACTGATTCCACAAGGTTGACCTCCACATGGGAGCTGTGGCACATATGTGCACACACACACACACACACACACACACACACACACACACACAAAGACCACCACCACCACCACTACCATTACCACCACCAACAACTAAAAAACAGCAAATATTTATTATCTCAGTTTGTAAGGATCAGGAATTACAGAAATTGTTGGCTCTGGGCTATTTGAAATTATGACAGAGTCTGGAAGGTCCACTTCCAAGCCGGCTTATATGTGGCTGTCAGCAAGGGGCCCATTTCTCACTATGTAGGTGTTTCTGGGGGACTGAGTGTTTACACACTATCGTTGCTTCTTCCCTCCTGAGTCAAGAAGAAACCGCATGATTTAGTCCTGAGACACATTGTCAGTTCGTTCAAATTCTACTTAGCTATAGATGGTTTTAAATCTGGCATCTATTAGAAAGACGTGGGAAAGGCAGGACCTAGATTCCATCTTTGGAAAGAAGGAGTACCAAATGATTTGGGGACACTTTTTAAGAGCACCACGCTCATGGAGTGAGCCTTAGAGAGATGAAACACCAAGCTAAACATGTCCCTAAAGTCAACACTAGATCCCAGACATAGACCTGGGAGCCTGCGTGCACTGAAACAGCTCTAAGTTGGCTGTGTGCTTTCAAAGGCAGTGACCGTCATTGTCTAGGGGATATGGAGTGGGATCTCACACAGAACTCTGTGTCCCTGCTGAGCTTTCATAAACCCTCAAACTTCAGGTTTGTCATTTCTCAACTCGGGCAACCACCATCTTGTTTACCCTCTTCTGTCCCACACACAGCTCCATTGCCTGGATTATAATCAGTGGAAGACCATGGGGAGATGAAGGAAGCATTGAGAAGTACTGGAGTTTGGAGTGATTGAAGGGGATTACCTGTAATCTCAGCACCTGTAAACCTGAGGCAGGAGTAACAAATGACTTAGAGTCTTATAATGACTTGGAGAGGTCAGCTATGGCTACCAATGAGTCCCAGGATCGGCCTGGGCTACAAGGAACAAACAAAAACAAAACAGAATAAGAATAAGAAAAAGCATACAAAACCAGAAAGTATTGACATGTTGTGATACTAGAATTGTTTTTAAGAATCCAACTGTGTTTGTGTGACCTTATGATCTTAGGTGAGTCACCTCCTCCTTCTAAATTACAGGTTCTGCTTATGTTAAATTCGTTGTTTGGACTGCTGGTCTCTAGGGCCTCAGTTAGCTCCAGATGAAATTTTCAGGTAAATGGATGAAGCTAGAAACAATCTTCCTGAGTGAGGTAACCCAGACCCCAAAACACACACAGAAAAATGATGTTAGCTTTTACGCTTTAGGCATGTGTGTTTCAGTCTGAATAACCACAGACGTTAGGTAGCAGGTAAAGAATGGGGTCTGGGAGTATCTTTTAAGGAAGGAAAAGCAGAATATATTGTTAAAAAAGAGTTAAAGAAGAAACTAGAATAAAAGAATTAAATGGAGAGGTGAATGGGAGGGCATTGTGAAGGAGAAAATATGGCAAGGAACAACGAACAGTAAAGGCCTTTCCAAAAGCCATATGGAAAACTACCATAGTAGAAGCTTCTTGAAATACATACGTATCTGTAGGGAATGTAAATGATGTGACCATTTAATGGTTGAGACAATTCCCCAAACAGACATCGTGTGCCACCAAGCAGCATCGCACAGGACACAGCAGGTGGACAGCATGGCCACACCCATAAACCTTAGGTAAATACAAGTGATATCAGGAACAGGTCCCTAGTCTCTGAGCTGTGCTCAGAATGAGATGCCCCGGGGCAGCTTCGGATTCCTGCTCTCTGCAGAACCTCCAGTGCCTGCAATGGGTTACATTTTGGTGAAGTGTTGGTTACAGGGGTCCCATAGACCTGGCCCTCCCCTGGAAGTATCACAAGGTATTGTCAAGTCTACTGTTTAATCTCCATAACTTGATGGTAAGGTCCTATTGCTAAGGACACAGCTTAAATTGTTGAACATGGAGATTTTATTGGTGCCCACCTAGAAGCTTTGCCCTTATTGCCTAGTAATTATGGTGAGGGAAGGCACTTTTCATACTACTGGAGGAGAAAATATTATCACTCAGCTACAACCCTGTGACCTACAATATTGACTTATTTGCAAGTTACGTTAGTGTAACAAAAGCGCAAATGTTATGGGAGTAACCAGTCACTTTCTGGTTGGATTTAAGGGCTATTCCATCAGATGTAACCCATACCTAACACTGTTAAATGGCCAAGAACCTGAAACTAGATAGTTCATGGGTCCTAAGGGAAAAACTACTACTATTATTCTGTCAAAGAAACAGCAGTAAAATGAATCTTAATGACATACAATACTCATAGATCAGAACATCATTCAACCTTCATCAGGGAAGCTTCTTGTACTTGATGCTAATTAACAGAGAGACCCACAACTGGACAGTGTGCAGAAAGTGAGAGTTTTGGAGCACACAGTCCTAAATGGGATATGTTCAACAACCCCCTCCTTTCACACCCAGGGATCTAGTCTAAAGAGGAGGCAGAAAGATTATAAGAGCCTGGGGTGATGGATGACTCCAGTGATACAGCCTCTTCCATACCCAACATGCCTGATACACATATTACTTCATGGAGACTGTAACAGCACTTACAAGACTTGCACAAGTTCTAACCAGACAAAATTCCAGCACTGAAAAGGGGAAGTAGACACCAGGTCCCACCCCTAGCCAAAAAGCTATTTGAAAGTGATACCTTCTGGAAAAGGGAGAAATCAATTTTCTTCAATGAAGTGACACTGGGCGTATCAACTACTCTCTATGGCAGGCCCCATGCCTAGAAAGAGTAGACTAACACAAAACAGACTCCATGGTTTTTCGTGCATATTTTATTTTGTTTGTTATATTTTTGTTTTGCTAGTTTTATTTTATGTTGACAGAGAGACACACAAACAAAACAAACTTGAAGTTGGGTGTGTAGAAAGTTAGAGATATTGGAGGACTTGAAGGAGGGAAAATAACATGATTAAAATATATTACATAAAAATTTTAAGTAAAAACATTTTAATTAAAAATATACAAACTTTAAAAGTATGGCATGTTGTGATACTAGACTAGTCTTTAAGAATCAACTGTGATCATGTGACCTTATGACTTTCCTTCTTCTGAATTACAGGTTGCACCTAAGGTACATGCTCAATTTGCTGTTTGGAGTGCTGGTCCTTAAGGCCTCAGTTATCTCCAGATGAAGAACCTGTTTTCCAGATATTTGCCTGAGAACTGAATGTCCACCTTCCCATGTCACCCCTAAAAGCCAAGCAGCAACATTTAGCCATTAATTGAGGCCCTTTTCCAAGGTCACCTACCCAGGAAGTCATGTAGAAAGGGTCCCTGAGGCCAGGCCCTCAAGGATATTAAGGTCCTCATGGTAAGGTCTGAGACTTTTAATGACAGCTTGCTTGGAGAGATTATGATTCTTTACAAATTCAAATCAGGACTCTCAGAAATACACCAAAACAGCTCCTTTTAGGAAGCAATTAAAGGCCCACCCCATGGTGAGTGCAGAGAGATAAATCAACATTGCTACCAACCTGTTTCTAGGGCAGAAGTAGAAAGAACATGACATCACTGCAACTGTGGAATGGACAGATGGCTTCTTTGAAAGCTAACACATCAAGGGGTTTGCATGGAGGGGCCCTACGTCACATGTTGCATTTAGAAGGTTTCTGAGGACTCAGACAATGTTAAGCTTCATGGGAAGAGTCGATCCTTGTCTCGTGTGGTCACAACCTGTGGTTGTTAGTTTTAATCTCAGCTTGATGCAACGTAGAATCCCCTAGAGAGAGGGTCTCAGTGAGAGACTGTCTTATGTCTGTTGGGGGTTGTCTTGATCGTGAGAAGACCAGGCTTGAATGTGGGCTGCACCATTCCCTGTTGTTGGGCCGTGAATTTGTAAGAACAGAGAAAGCTAGCTGAGTACTAAGTACATACACATTCGTTTTTCTTTGCTCTTTACTGCCATGTGGCTCTTTAATTTCTCGCTTTGACATCCTGCAATGGTAGACTGTAACTTGCATTGTGAGCTAACATTTTCCTTTCTCTTCTAAGTTGCCTTCATATCAGGGTATTTTAACACAGCAAGAGAAATAAAACTGGGACACCGTCTTTATTGCTGCTTCTTGGCACAAGCCCCTCCCCCCTCTAGTGCTGACTGTTACGGTTTAAATGTAGAATATTCCCACACAGGCTCATGGGAAGTTAAGGAGGTTTCAGGAAGAAGCAAGTGATGGAGGTGGGTGGGATTTGAGAGTTTCAGTCTGGCCTGCTTTCCCCCCAAACTCTATGTGCCCTGATTGCTGCTGTATAACTGCTATCTTCTACATTGGACAGAAAGCTGAAGGAGCTGGGGGCGGGGGAGGGTTTTGCTTTTGAAGCCATACTAGTTGCTTTCAAATCTCAGTCATAGTGTATGACTGAATGACATCTCAAGTATGTGTCCTCGTTTGTATATGAGGACACATGATTGCCTCATGTACTGGTGTGAAGATTAAAGGAGATTAAAAGGCAAACCCTTGAACGTATTGCTGTTTTAAAATACCCAGATGTAGAGCAACACAGGGGAAAAATGAGGATTTTAGCTCACAGTCCCAGGCTATAGCCCATCATTGTGGGAAGCCAAGGCAGGAACCTGGACTCATCCCCATTTGTTCCCTTGAGTGTGAGTCATGCCCTTGTTCTGACAGAATTGTAAATTTGTAAAATTAGAGAGAGCTGGTGAGGTAGGCTCAACCTGTCTCTAGTGTCATCTTCACAGAGACTTTGAGAGAGAGAGGGAACCCTGAAGTCTTTCAGAGGGAAAGCCTTGCTCAATGTGGGGGTAAACATTGAACATCAGCTGTTGTATGCTCCTGCTCCCTAGTTCACTTGGTTCAGGTGATTCTAGTAGCACATCAACCACAGGTCATAACTCCTTACAAGGCTGTCCCATATCCCAGGGAGCATGAGGCTGAGACAGAAAGCTGTCAGTCGAGAGGAGTCACTTCCAGTTCTTTGTACTTGGAGTCAATACTGGGATCGGGGGACTGGTTGGGATGAAGGTAACTGGATTGAGGACAGCCATTGAATTGTGGAGGATGGATTTGAACTGCCAACTGAACAGCAACTGTGTAAGCGGAGCTCTGTGTTCCACTTCTGTGCTCTGCTGCAGAGCTAATTATGGTGAAATGGAGTGAGACCTAAGCAGTCGACAGACAGACTGGGATGGTCCTGTGCCTTATCTGCCTACATGGATCCTCATGGCCTTCTGAAGGGCTCTGGTTACGGAGTTCTTTAGAGATGGGATACTGAGGCTCGGGGAGTTTCACTAAGTCTTAGGCTCACAAATAGGAACAGTGGCTAAACAAGACCAGAATTTGGGGCTATACCTCAGCATTTGCACCCCTCAGGACAACAAGTGCTCCCCAGGCTTGGCAGATTCTGCTTCTTGCTGCTCCACTCCCAGCCCAAGACTTCCAGGAAACTTGTGGACGTCCACTGTGACTATGGATTGACTCATGGCTTCTCTGGGTGTCTTCTCTCACTATCATGGAGGTCTCATCCATCTACCAGTATTCCCAGCCTCCTTCTCTGCTATTCCCAACTCTGCATCATAGAGAAGAAAGCAATAAACCTGTCTCAGGCCACCCATGCATGTCCCGTCTTCATCATTTTATTCTGAACAAACTTCCTGTATGTCTGGAGTAAAGATTGCCCCTGGTACTCAACATAGTCCTGTCTCAGCCTATCTTGCTGAGGCCGCTCCTGGAGAATGAGGACGGTCATTAGAGCAACTATCCTCTGGTCAAAGAGTGAGGACTGACTGATCTGTTTGACATCTAGGAAGTTGTAGAAGAATGAGCTAATCCCCAGCAATCTGTGATGTAATCAGTTACACCTAGGTCATGGAGTGTGCACAGAAAGCTCCAGGTATGGATGTGCAGGCTTCTGGGCTAGGTCTTCCTGGGGCACAGAGCAGCCCTCTCCTTCCTTATACTTTGCACTATGCATTGCTTCTACCTGATTCTTCCTGAATTACAGCTTTTAAAGTAGACCAATGGTCTACTCATCTTCAAAGTAGAAAACACATTTCTCTAGTGCTGTTCATATTCTAGCAAATTATTGCTCTCAGGTACGGGTATTATAGGAACCCTGGATTTGCCACTATCAATTAGAAGTCAGAAGGCAGGTCCAGGCATTTGGTGGCCACTTGAAGTAAGGCCTTTCTGTGGATGGAGCTCCTCACTTGTGGGATGAGATGTGCATTCTGCTTACATGGTCTCAGAACTGAAGGGCATGACATGACAAAACCTTGGTATCCCCAGGGAATGGGGCAGTCCTGGTGAGATGGTTCAAATGGATTAAGAAGCTGGCTGCCAAGCCCGACAACCTGAGTTTGATCTTTGGAACCCTTACCATGGAAGGAAAGAACTGGTTGCCACAAATTGTCCATGAAAATCCTCATGCATGCCTCCCCAATAAATAAAGAAATATATAGAAAGTGATCAAAAGGAAGGAAGACTAGTTAGGTGGTACTCGGTGGCTGATAAAGCTGAGGGCAGAGGGGTCAAATGATAGACAGAAGAACCTTCTGGCTGGCATGTGCCTCCATTCTGTGCGTTTAGTGCTTATCTTTGCTGCTCTGTCTTTTTCCATATTAGAGTTTCTGCCTTCTGGGGAGAGAGAGTGGGCTGGGGGCTTCTCTATGCCTTTGGTATGTGTCAGTGTTCCTGAAGGGGTGTCTGCTTATTCACACAAGGATGCACCTGCTGATACTTTATGCAGCAAACGGAAAGCCTCCATTGCCTGTTGCCTTTTGCATTTGCCGAAAGTACCTGCTGTAATTATGGCCACCTGTAATGAGAGCTTATGTAATTATTAGTGTGAATGGCTCTGCTCATTATGGGATGCATTTTTAATTTGCAAATGCATCAGTGGGGTCATGGTGATTGGATTCCCTTTTCGACCGTGAAGCTGAGAACACATGTTCCACCATTTTCATGGTTGGGCTTCTGATGAGATGGCAGGGGTAGTGACTGGAAGGGCGGCCTCTGACAGTTAAGGAGCATCATGGATTTGAAATACGAATCAAAAACCACAATATAGGGGTACTTCTTGTTCTTCCCCAGACAAACTCCAGGAAATACTGAGTTTACTATCTCCTAGACTCAGACTTCTGGCTCTCAGACTTGTGCATGCAAAAACTGTAGTTGATGCTATTTGCTGGAGGAACTCTGGGAAAGTCATAACCATCACCACATCCTTCACTTGGACAAGATGATGACATTCACTTGCCAGGCAGCTTTGTGGTGCATCTCAAACCACAGTTGCTTTGGTGTTTGCTCATTGTCTTATGTGTTTAGTATCTTCTCTTTTTCAGTGCCTGCTGTTATACCAGAGTCTGCACCATTTAAAAGGCAGGGTGTACTCTGTAGGTTTTTTTGTGGCATTTTGGACCTATCCTGCTTCCTCCAGTCTTCCACTCTTCCACAAGACTTCCTGAGTGTGGCCTATTGTTTGGCACTGAGTCTCTGCACCTGTTTCCATCAGCTGCTGGGTGAAGCCTTTCAGAAGACAGTTATGCTAGGTTCCTGTCTAGAAGAATAACAGAATGTCATTAATAGTGTCAAGGGTGGGCTTTACCCCATGGGGTGGGTCCCAAGTAGGCTAGTCATTGGCTTGCTGTTCCCTCAATTTCTGTTCCATCTTTGTTCCTACATTTCTTGTGGGCAAGACAAATCTTTGTTTGAATGTTTGATGAGTGGGTTAGTGTCTCCCTCCCTCCACTGGAAGTCTCTCCTGGCTACAAGAGGCAGCGACTTCAGTCTCCTTAACCTCCTCTGCCAGAAATCTCAATCAGGGTCACCCCCATAGACTCACTGGAGCCTCCCCTGTCCAGAGATGACTTCCACAGATTTCTGTTTTCTCTCCCAGCCCTCTCCACTCCCAACCCCCTAGCCAAACACCCTTATCTCCCCACATCTGGTTTCCACCTATTGCCCTCCCCATCCCCTTTCCCTCCTGTTCCTTTACTCCATCTTGGTACCCCTGGGTGGGGGGCTTCCCTTCTCTCAGAAGAAGGAGGGGGATGGAAGGAAGGGGCATGAGGGTGGGGCTGTGAGTAGAGGAGGGAAGGGCTGGGATTAGACTGTAAAATGACTAAATAAATAAAGGAGAAAAAGGTCGAGTATTCTCCTATATAACCGTGATGCTGGGAGGAACATTGATGCAATGCTCATGTGCAAAATGTGCCAGGTTCCCCCTCTTTGCCTGAAGCATCCTTAGAGCTATTTTTTCAAGGATTATATTGAATGTAGGCATCATGACTCTTTATTCTCCCGTATCCTGGAAGGACCCACCTGCTGTTGTATTGATGATCTGTACAACTCTGACATTTTAGGAAACTAAAGCCAGCTGTGTTGTGGACCAGCAATCGTCCAAGTGGGGTCCCTGTACCATCAGCATGGGCATCAGATGGAAATTATTAATTCATCACCTGGAATATTATCAGGCTAGAGTCAGACAAATCAAATATAAACCTGTGGAAATGAAGTTCATGAATCTAAAGCATGTGTGTGTGTGTGTGTATGAGAGAGAGAGACAGACAGACAGAAAGACAGACAGACAGAGAGACACAGAGAGACAGACAGACAGTCATAAAAAAGAGAGATGGGATTTGCAGTGAAAATGTGTTACCCTTTTTCTCACTCTGATGTAAGGGAGGAGGGTTGTTTTCACTTGTGCTCTTAGAGTCCATTGCAGTGGCGAAGGCACGGCAGCTGGAGGGTTCAGACCCTGGTGGTGGTGGCTCCCAGTGCAGCTTATGCACGTCTTGGGGACCAAAACACAGGGAGCTTTGTGTGACCACCTGAGGTTGTCATACCCTAGGTGTACTCACTCCTGGTGGCTTACTTCTCCAGAAATGCTCCTCTTCTCAAACCATTGCCATCACTTGGGGACCAAGTGTTCAAACACGCCAGCCTGTGGGGAATGTATCTTATTCAAGCTGTGATGTGTGGTGTCTCGTGTTCTCTAAGATAGTCCTCAACGGCAAGACTTATCATGGAAATCTCAGGAAACACCCAGGCCTCTCAGACCTTGAGCTCCGGGCATCAGGTCTGAGTAGGTTTGTGCTGGGAACTGAGAGTCCTCCCTCTCTCTTCTTTTTTCTTTTCTTGTCTTGTCTTGTCTTGTCTTGTCTTGTCTTGTCTTGTCTTGTCTTGTCTTGTCTTGTCTTGTCCTGTCCTGTCCTGTCCTGTCCTCTCCTCTCCTCTCCTCTCCTCTCCTCTCCTCTCCTCTCCTCTCCTCTCCTCTCCTCTCCTCTCCTCTCCCCTCCCCTCCCCTCCCCTCCCCTCCCCTCCCCTCCCCTCCCCTCCCCTCCCCTCCCCTCCCCTCTCCTCTCCTTTCCTTTCCTTTTTTCTTTTCTTTACACTTCTCCACCTAGCTACAAAGTAGTTTCTTGTAGAGCCTAGAGCAAATAGAATTACCAGTGACATGGCCCTACCCTGTAGTGTCTACTTTAGCTGCTAAGTGTGTTTCAGAGCTTATGAACTAATTCTAATATTAATAATTCAATTATTAAGATCAGGTGCTCTGGGGCTGTTACTTAGCTACATCTGAGAAATTTTAACTGTGAGGTGGTATCACCAGATACAATGTATGATACCCAGCAAAACTTGACATGCCTAGAGCAGCACCTTTTTCATTGAACACGTGTATGTATGTGGTGTATGTGTGTGTGCATGTGTGCAGGTACATGCCTGTGTGTACCTGTGGAGGCCACAACTTGGTGTTGGGGATCTTCCTCTATAGCTTTTCTTTTCCTCCTTATTTAATGGGGCAGGGTCTCTTGTGGAACCCAGAGTGTGCTGATTTGACAGACTAAGCTATCCATCTTGCTCCAGGCATCTCTTCCTCCACCTCCAAAGCACTGATATTACCTTTGGCTACCATGCTCATCTACTTTTCATGTGGGTGTGGGGATCACAACCTTGGTCCCCACATGTGTGAGGCAAATGCTTTACCTGATGGTAGCATCTCCCTAAGCCCAACATTTCTATCTAGTATAAGAATGTTCTAACTGTTGTTTGGCACCCTTGTGTGAAGGACTGTGTGTGGTTTGCCTGAAGTTCAGGTTGAACACGGAACACTGTATTTCTTTGTCACACCTAGCTACCATCCTCCTAAGGGATTACTGCAAGTGTCTGCAGATCAATCTGCTTGTCACCACTGGGTGTCAAGAACTCCTGCCTCTATTGGGTGGAGAACAAGGGTGTCCTCCAACACTGCCCAGGACAGTCCCACATTAGAGGCTGTTCCAGCTTAACATCTCAGTTTGAGTGATATGTCTGCATTCCCAGGGCATCCCTGGTTGACTGAGGGAAAGGCCATCTGGGCTTGTGACAGGCCCAATAATCGCCTATAATTGACGGAGAAACGTGGTAGGCCCAGGGTGGGTGGAACACCCACTGGTTTAGCTCAGCAAGGTGGGGCAGGGATCAGTCATGCCTTGGCAGAAAGTAGCTGGTCTCCATTTTTGGTACCACTGCCAGGCTGCTGGTAGCACGGCGTTAAACTCAGCAGAAAATGACCACAGCAAAGGTACCTAACAAGGAGATTTTTCATCCTAATTTCAGGGATGCTCACAGTGCCCTTGTGGGGCATCCTGAGTCCTCCATTATTAAAGCTGTTCTTAATTAAAGTGCTTTATGACCTTCTGAGAGGCCAGGCCAGAGAGGGCATTGTGATGTGGTTCTCAGCAGACTCTTCCAGCTCCAAGAAACCTAATGAGGACTCATAAGTTAGAGGAGCAGCCAGTAATCACCCCTCGCCTCTCAGCATGTCGCTGATCGTGTGCCATGAGCCAGCATTTAATCTCTGCAACCCGGACCTCGGCCAAACTGCCAAGGCCAGGCTTTAAGTGCTGCCTTCAGCTGCCTCCTGCTGTCCTGTCACTTTCCAGCCAAGATTTTCCAGCCATGATGGAAGAATATGGTGCTCCCGGAGCAGCAGGGTAGATGGCACAACTGGATGGGGTAGTGAGGGCCTTGCTTTTTCCCAAAATGTGAAACCATCCTGCCCCTGAGTACCATGAGACAAAGTAAGAGCTTGGGTCAATGGCAAGCCAAGAAAGTCTTCCCAGAGTCTAGAAGTTACTCTCTTTCATGTTATATTTACGGAAAATCAAGAAAGAGTTAACCAATAACCTTCTGAGAATAACAGCAACAGAGCGATAACAGCTGAGGTTATGAACACATAGCCTATAGCAAACTCCACTGTAGCAAATTCATGTCGTCTCCTCGATTTCAATCTTTAACATTTGAGGAAGGCAGTTTTATTATAAAATGATACATCTGGGTACATTAAGAGTTTAGAATTCTGTTTTTTTTTTTTTTTTTTTTTTTTTTTTTTTTGCTTGATTTTTTGTTTGTTTGCTTGTTTGCTTGTTTGGGACAGAACCTTGCTGTGGAGAGCAGACTGGATCCACACTCAGTAATCTACTTCTTTGCCTCCAGTGATGAAATGACAGTGAGACACTACCACAGCCAGCTGAGGGCTTAAAATTCCTCTGGATAAAATTAATAAACAAAGCTTATGGTTATTTAAATAAGAAGATGGGATATTATCATCCATCAGTTAGGAAATGATAGTGACCTAATAGAAAAGCAGGCAGAGTAGTTCACAGTTAAGGAAAGGGTATAAATGACATATCAACCTAGCCATCATGGCCATTCAGCATGGTGATCTTCCATTACCCAGCCAGGGAATGCTGACATCTGATAAATAACTGCACATATTGAAGAAGACACTGGGTGGAATTTGAATTTTAGCCAGACATTGAATAAGCTTGAATATAAATGATAAATGTGTGTATATGAAAAATACAGTAATTATCCAGAATTTACACTTAACATGGAGTCCTCTATTTTAGCTGGTACCTCAAAACGTTAGGACACATACACTCCTTTGCATTTGAATGTGTGCAAAGAAGTCACCCAGATTCCTGTTTTAAGGGTAACTGTCTGGCTTTCTTGGTAAGATTTTCATTAGGCTAGGGGTAGAGGAACCAGAAGCAGTCAGATGGAGGCAGCTCTTCTTATCTGGTGGCATATGACTGATGGGATTTTAGGATGTTTCTAAAATAGACTTTAGGTACTTGGTGGCCTAAGGTCAGTATGGTGGAAGCATTTACACCACGGCATTGGCAGGTATTATACATCAGAGATTTAATGCTTTGTAGAAAACTTAACTTTGGAATCTTGGAGACTCACATGTAGAGACTGGGCTGGGAGAAGTGATTTCTGGTCATTTATGCCAGGGGATCAATTGGAAGTCCTAACCAGGCATGGGAGCAGAAATCTCTTAGACTCTGATTTGGACCTGTTTCACTGCTTTGCTGATGGGCAGTTTGTGTGTGTGCATACACCCATGCATGTTTAATGTGTAGGCACATGTATATATAGGGACCAGAGGTCAACCTCAGCTGTGGTTCTCAGGTGCCATCTTCCTTATTTTTGAGACAAGTTCTCTGACAGACCTGGCAGGCCAGCAGTTCCAGAGATCCTCCTGTCTCTGCCTCCCCAGTGCTGGGATTACAAACATGCCCTAGCAAACCCTTTATATTTTCAATATGGGTTCTGGAGCCCAAACTCAACTCACTGTGCTTATGTGACAAGGATTTTGCCAACTGAGGCATCTTGCTAGTGCCTTGTTGGGCAGTTTTATAGAAGAACAAATAAACCAAAACAACAACAGAAAAACTTTACTGGATTCCACCTTTGTGCCTTTGAAGCACTGGTGGAGCTTGCTGGCCTTGCAGTATTTGGGAATGCCATTTGAGGCGCACCCAGCATCCATCTGGGGAGACCTGTGGATACTGTACAGAGGTAGTGCTTCCTCCTGGCTCATCTTGAATAAGCATCTTGTACTTGCTTGGAAACAGCATTAACTGGTTATCATCCTACACTCATCCTGCCAAGAAGAGACAAATCTTACAAAGATGTTCACAATGTCACCTGTCCCTTCCTTGGGCAGGGGTCATGATCTTGGACTCTGGTGCTAGATGCTCAAGGTACATGCCTTAGGCCTGGTAATTTTTAGCTGTAAGTGACTTGATCTCATCATGCCTCAGTATACTCATCTAGAGAAAAGGGATGATAATGGCAGGCAGGGGGGATTACATAATTCTCAGTTGTATTCATTTCCTGTTGTTGCTATGACAACCACAGCATGAGCAACTTGAAACAATACAGACATGTTCCCTTGTAGATCTGGGGTCAGAAGTCCAGATTCAGTGCTCTGAAGCTGAAATCCAGGCTCCTCTGGGAAGCCTCAGGGGAGAATGCATTTCTCACTTTTGTGAGCTCCCAACAGCCATGCACACAGTCTCCTAACTCTCGGCCCATCTGTCTCATCTCTGCTTCAATGTTTTCTCCACATCTCTGCCTCTGACCCTTCTGCCTCCCTCCTATAAGCATCCTTGTGCTTGTATACTGGTGCCCCCTTGATAACTGAGCCCCATTTCAGGACCTGTAACCTGTTCATATTTCCTGGGAAGACAAAGCAGTCAAAGGTTCTAGAGAATGAGTAGATGGATATTTTTGAGACTTCTACGACAGGTAAATTGACAGCATCTGGTACAAAGAAACCATGGATATGACCCACCCTTTGTCTATCTATTTGTTTTGAGACAGGGTTTCAGGTAGCCCAGACAACCTCTAAATTAGCAATAAATTGAGGACAACACTGATCCCCCTGCATCCACCTCTGAAGTGCAGGGATGCAGGCATGCACCACCACTGCTGGGTTATCCAGTGCTGGACATTAAAGGTAGGGATTTGTGCATGGTAGGCAAGCCTTCTACCACTGGAGCTGCACACCCAGCCTGGCAGCTTTAGTGGAGGGCATGAGGAAGCTAAGGGGAGAATGGCTCAGCCAGTGTCGGTGGTAGTGTGGGTGGTAGCTCTGTGCCTTCCTGGAGCTTGACCATTCTCTCAGGAAATGCCTTGAGAAGCAGTCCCCAGAATACAGCTGCACAACTCTAAGCCACAGAACAAGCACTCCTCCCCAACCCCCACCCCACTCTCCAGCCTCCACCCCCGGTTTGCTTCACTTTTCAGCTCTTTGTCTGGACTTGCTCAGAGGTCAAATGACATTAAAATTTGAACTTGACTGAATGCAGAGTGGCCTCCATTCTTGACCTAGTATTTATCATTCCAGGGACCTAGTACCTAGTTTACTTTCTCATTCAGATACCAATTCAGGGAGGTGTCCCAAGAGGACTGCTCATCACCCAGGAAACAAAGGACAGCAAGTGAGGACTTTTAATTTAGCATCCCAAGCAGAATTTCTCCCCCAGGACAAAATGTCTGTTTGGTAAGAGAGTTAGTGGTCATTTAAATGACTCAGTGACATTTTCAGCACAAATTGAGTTTGCATTTCCCTTCTGGAAATTTGTTTCATATACTGATTACTGATCTGATCTTTCCTGGGAGTTTTGTCGGGGACTACAGCCACTGCTCAGGGTACAATGGACAAGGGCCATGCCTTAATCTCCCCATTGAGCTTTTTTTTTTTTTTTGGTACAGGTCAGCATCATAGGGTCAAAATAGGGTGTATTTGTAGAGTTTACAATGAAGAATTAAAAAGTTGAATGGTGAGCCTTAAAAAAAAGTTGGATGGCATTGTGAATTAAACACTTCTCTTGTTTCGGTTCTTTGTTTCTCTCTCTCTCTCTCTGAACCTGGGGTGCCAGGTTAGCCTAGACTCTTTGACCCTGGGTGCCAGGAACCCACCTGTCTCTGCCTCCACAGCACTGGGATTACAGCTGTATATCATCATGTTCAGCTTTTTAAACGAGTGCAAGGGATTTGAACTCTGGTCCTTGTGCTTGTCCATTAAACACTTTACCAGATGAGCCATCTCCACAGGTGTTAACTTTGGCCATAGCTTACATTACAGTTGGCAAATGGGCCTTGGAAAAATGCTGCCTCCCTCACTGTCACAAAGACATGAAATGGATGACTGTGACTCAGATCTGTGAGATTTCCTATTAGTTCCAGCACCATGCCTCTCGCACATGCTATTTTTCTTTCACTTCCCCCTCCTCAAAAGTCTTCCATGCAAACTGTCAACCTGGAGCAGTGACAGTGTCATCTTCAGACATACCCCCACATGGAGTTATAAATACATTCATTCCACTTACGATTAAGCTACACACAGTCTCATCTCCTTTTTTAAAATCTCTCTTGCTTTTTTAGTGTTAATCACATGCAAGTCTCTCATGGAGCAGTCATCTCTCAGAAGCTTCTAGCTTCCCATCCGGTGCTTAGGGAGCTAAGAAGTGGCCTGGTTTCCCCGAAAGAGTTCATAGCATCACAATGCTCCACCCCACCTCTTCCATCACCGGGTTGCCTTTTATCAGCACGGACGCATTGAAAAGCCAAACATCTCTTTGAGTTAATCAGACCCTTTTATGCAGAGGTGGAGCCAAGTGCCTCTTCTTCCGAACAGCACAGCATTTCCTGGAACTCGAAGATCAATGGTGTTGATAGACTGTTGACAGAGCGTCGCCTGCAAGTCCATTAAACAGGATGTGGGTCTGCAGCTGTGTTCAGAGCCCCTGTCCAGAGGCAGGAAGCCAGCAGGGCACAGAGTCTCTTCTCTGGCCTCTTCACTTTGACAACCCAAGGTTGTCCTGGAAGGAGAGAAAGAAAACTTAAGAAGTATGTAATCCAAGAAGCTTTTGAATTTCTTCCAGCCATGTAGGAGAGATTCACATTCTGTCTCCAAGAGTGTTGAACTGTGTTCTTCATTGGTGTATGACATTATGGTTTAGATTGCATCATGTTACAAAGGAAAAAGGGGGAAAACAACCCAGGGGCTAGGGAGATGGCTCAGTCAGGAAAGTGCTCACCACAGAAGCAGGAAGACTTCTGTTTGGGTGCTCAGCTGCAGTATAAAAGTCTAGACATGGAGTGGTGCACTATAGCCACACCAGCATGGTAGGAGCAGACAGAGGGGGAAGCCTGCACTAAATGGCTAGCCAGTCTAGCCAATTTCCAAGAGTCACAGGCTTAGTGAAAGACCCTGGGTTAGTTTATGGTGATCCTGGGTTTGGTACTTCTTAAAAAGCACCAAGATTTCGCAGTCACTGAACGAGTGACAGAAACTGAAGGTAGGTGATGGGAGAGAATTCTTCAACTCTTAGCTTCCCACTATGTTTGGATTTTTAGGGTCTCCTCTTATAAACTGGATTCAAATAAGAATGAGTGAAATAAGAACAAACATACAAGGTGTTCAGAAACAGGTGGCCTTTCAATGGATTCATAAATGTTTTAAAGGCTCAATTCTGCTCCAAACTCCTTTTCACATAGCCTTTGTCATCTTGTGAAACAAAAAAAGTGGCTAGAGATTCAGCCATCACTTCTCTGCTGTCTTAGCTACTTTTCTCATGGCTGTGACAAAATAGTGAACAAGAAGCAATTTAAAGGTTTACAGTTTGAGGGGATACAGTCTACCACTGGGGTGCAGAGGAAGGCAGGAGCAAGGGGCAGGAGGCTGAGTGTTCACGAGGCACCTGCACTTAGGAAGCCAAAAAAGGAAGTGAGGCTGGCTATAAAGTCTCAAGCTCTCTCCTTCCATCAATAACAAAGTTCTTCAGCAAAATTCTGCCTCTTAAAGGTTTCATAACCTTCTACAAGAGCATCACCCTCTGGGGACCAAGTGCTCTAATACTTAAGCCTGTGGTGGAGATTTCAGGCTTGAAACAGCACAGATAGTAAGATGGTGAGATGAATGAAGGGGGGTGACCCCATACTGAGACTTCTTGAGGTCCACCATGTCTACTCTGGAGCAGTGTCCTAATCTCTTTCACACTCATTCTTGACATCTGTGTGATGTCAAGGTGTCCTTGTCATCAGAGCGGTGCTATTGCAAATATCCTGCATGGCTCCCAGATCCAGGCCCTTTCCACATTGATTCTCTGCTGGACTGCTCTCTGGTTGGTTTGAAGAATGCCTGTCACCCCCCTCCCCCACCTCCAAACCATGGGAAGTTTTCTATGGGCCTTCTACATCTACCTGATGAAGTCCAAATCCCACTTCCTATCTCCAGATCCCTACGGAAGAACACAAATCCCCACTTTCTTTCTGCTGCTCCCACTGTTCTGTATGGCCAGAATGCCTTTATGTAGTTGTCTCCTGTGGCTCTAAATGCTATACTTCCTTTAATATCCCTTCCCAGACCCTCCTCATTCAATCATTTACCCCATGACTACTGTTCCTTACAGGATATGGAATACCAAATCACAGCCAACAGACTGAAGAATGACTTGTTAATTATCATCATTACCAACATCATCATTGTCATCATCATCAAAGTAGGTGAGGCCAGAGGCAAGGACAGGAGGGTAAAGGTGGGTAGAGGTGGATAAAGGCATTTCCTCCTGAGCCTGATGAACTGAGTTTGATCCCAAGAACACAGATGATAGAAGAAGAGAGCCAGCTCCTGCAAGTTGTTCTCTGACCTCCTCCACACATGTGCAGAGGCATGACTGCACACACGTAAGTGTGAGAGCAATTGTTTAAAATGACAAAATAAAACTGTTTAAAACTGAAGCGGCGTATGCATTTTTTCAGCCACTGGACTATAAACTATAGATGTCCTTGCTAAGTGATCCGGGCACCATGGATGTCAGATGTGAGAGATTTTAATGATTACACAATGGTGAATGTGTTGCTCTGTCTAGAATGAATTTCTTTTCTCTGATGAGCTTATGGTTGCCACTCCAGCCAGGGAACTGTGTTCAATATGTTTTTCTGATGCTTAGGAAGTAATTGCCTCTACTCATCCTGAATACAGGAAGCACAACTTAACAAGACAGAATGATGGCTTATCCACTGACAGTTGTATTATGTACCACTAATTGCAAAGTGCACAAGTCAACTTCTGATATATATTTTTATGTTTATAGGATTCATTACAGCTATTAAAAGACCCTTGAGGGGCCGGAGAGATGTCTGTGAGAAAAATGCTTATGGTGCAAGCTTGGCTACTTGAGTTTAGATCTTCAGAACCCACATAAAAGCTAAGCATAGTGGCGCATCTCTGTAACCTCAGGTCTGGGAAAGCAGAGAGAGGAGGGCCCCCAAAACTCACTGGCCAGCTAGTCTAGTCAGAGTGAGCTTCAGGCTCAAGCAGGGGCCCTGTCTCAAAAAATATGGTAGAGAACAATAGAGGCTGACCTCTGGCCTCTGCATTAACACACATTCTCACACACATATGTACAAACAAGCATATACTCTTTCACATAGACACATATATACACACACATGCATATATAAACACATACAATGCACATAAACACATACACCACCACCAGAAACACACACCACACACATAAACGTATACAACACACCCATACTCACACACACATGTATACATATATTAAACACAAATGCAAACCCCAGGTATACCACAAACACACACCACATGCATGCATTTATATGCAATCATATACCACACATATCATATAAACACATACAGCACACATATCATACACACGTGTGTACAGACATAAACCACACACATGCATTTGAACACATACCAAACATATATACACATACCACATGCTTATAAACATACATACCATACACATGCATAAAACAAACACAATGCACAATATACTACACATGTACAAATACACATATGCCAAACACACGCATTTATGTACAGACATCATGTACACATCACATATGCCACCGAAATGCACACAACACATTTGTGTAAACACACACACCATACAAGTACACAGGAGCATGTGTACCACAGGCACAAACACACTACCCGAAAAAGACATTCGAGACAGTTTGCCTTTGCACAGTTTCTGTGTCTGCCTCTGTCAGTCAAAGTCTCTTAATGCCGCCATGCCTAACAACCCTAGAAGTCCATGAAGAGCCAAGCGTTAGTAGGCATTCACACATGTGCGTGGTAGGTTGGTGGCCAGTCGGACTCAGGGTGACAGAGGAACGGTTACGATCGGCACTGACAATGGGGAAGCTTTGAGTTGAGAGGAGAGTTGAAAAGAACATTCTAGAGGGTTAAACCAACAACTTTAAACAACCACCCTCTGTGACAAACGAAATTAAAAAACCCTGAAGTTGTGCAGAGCCACAAAAGTTCCTGGATAGTAGAGCAACCGTGAGCAAGAGCAAAGTCCATGGAGTCATGTCAGGTTTGAAGTCATAATCGTGGCAGGGGAATGGTGCTGACCTAAGTACAGACACATCAAGCGATGGAACATGAGCAATCATGGAGACAAACCTGCATGTCTGTGGTCAGCTGCCTTCCCCAGCGTGTCAAGGATGGACGAGTGAGAAGGGGAAGGCTCGTCGGTATGTGGGGCAGGACACAGGCTGTCCATGTGCAGAAGCCTGGAGCCCTTGTTCTCACCAGCTGTGGTATCTGAACACAGGTTTAGTGGTGTGTTTCCTATTCATTACGCCTATTGTCTGCAGATTCATGGTTCTGCTGGATCTGCTGACAGTTGGCACAGCTGTGACGTGACAACTCCTCACTGTCACCCCTAGTTCATCTCAGTTTGCAAGTCACTCTGTAGTTGCTTCCGACTGCTTGTCATTATGTTTACAACCATCTAGTCATTTGATTGTCGCTGTTCGTTTTGCAGTGGGCTGTTCGGGGCCGCCTCAGAAGTTGTCAGCTTTCCTCACCATGTGAGCCAATTCCTTGTAATTAAAAAAAAGTGCAGGACTGGAGATGGCTCAATCAAAAATGCTTGCCTTGCAAGCTAAATGCCACAGTTCAAGCACCAGAATCCACCTAAGAAGTTGTGCATGGTGGTATAAGTCTACAACCAGTTTCAGTACGGGAGAGGTAGAGACAGATTCCTGAGTCACAGGAGACAGGCAGCCTAGTAGAATCAGCAAGCTCCAGGTTCATTGAGGGACGTTGTCTTAAGATGAGGAAAGAGGAGAGCATTGATGAAGATACCTGATGTCCTGGCCTTCAGGTGGGTACACACATGGACACAGATACATTCACACACATGCACACAGATATATACACAGAATATGTACATGCACACACGAGTGCACAATACACACATACAAAATGCTTATATAGCAACATAAAATCTGGGACCAACTGTAATTTCATCTAACATGATGGTCTTTGCGTCCATCCATTTTCCTGAAAAGATGTAATTTCATTTTTCTCTATTGCTGAATAAAACTCCATTGTGTGCTTGAACCATATTCTTTTTTTTTTTTTTTTTTTTTTTTTTTTTTTGCTTAGCTAGTCTTCTTTTTTTAACTTTTATTAATTACACTTTATTCACTTTGCATCCCCCCATAAACCCCTCCTAATCCCACCTTCCTTCTCCCGTCTTCAAGAATGCTCCTCTCCAAGTCCACTGATAGGGGAGGTCCTCCTCTCCTTTCTTTTGATCTTAGCCTATCAGATCTCATCAGGAGTGGCTGCATTGTCATCTTCTGTGGCTTGCTAAGGCTGCTCCCCCCTCAGGGGGAGGTGATCAAAGAGCAGGCCAATCAGTTTATGTCAGAGGCAGTCCCTCTTCCCATTACTATGGAATCCACTTGGACACTGAACTGTCATGGGGTTCTAGGTTATCTCCATGCCTGGTACTTGGTTGGAGTATGAGTCTCTGGAAAGACTCCTGTATTCAAATATTTTGGTTGAACCATGTTCTTCGCCCATTTACCTGTTGGTGCACACCTATGCTGATTCCATAGTTTGGCTGTGGTGAGCAGTGCTGCAGTCTGTGTGTATGTTTAGGCATCTCTGTGATATTATAATATAGTCCAGCTGGGTAATATGTCCATTCTAGTTTTAGTTTCATGTGGCATCTCCATACCAATTGCCATAGCTGCAACATGATTTTACATTTGAAGCATCCGTGTGTAAGTCTTTCTTTTCCCCAGCTTCCTCACAAAACATTTTGTTTGTTTTCTTGAGAGTAACCATTCTGAATGCCATTAGATGGGATCTTAACTTTGTTTTAATTTGGTTACGGATGTTAATGGCTAAGGATGCTGAATGCTTTATACATATGTTTGTTGACCATTTGCATGTCAATATATGCTGCAGAAAAAAAATAAATAATATTTTAAATCTGGATATCTGCATGGAGAGAAATGAAACTAGATTCCTATATCTCACTCACCACACCAAAAAAAAAAAAATGGATCAAAGACCTCATCGCTAAATCTAAAACCCTGAAAGTGATAGACAAGAGCTTCCAGGAGAATCAATAGTCAAGGGCTTTCTGAAAACACCCCCCGTGTCCTAAGAAATGGTACCATGTATTGACAAATGAGGTCGAATGAAGCTAAAATGCCTCTGCACAGTGAAGAAGCAACGAAGTGAACAGACAGCCTGAAGAGTAAGGAAAAACCCGTGCCAGCTAGACATCTGACAGATTCTACATTAATTCCTAGACTACATAAATAACGCAAAACAACCTACACAAAACTGAATACCTCAGTCAGGAAATGGGAGAATCAAATGTACAGACTGTTCTCAAAGAGAAAATGTTCTATTTCTTTGATGATTTGGGGCAACAAGTGCTACATGACAGATGAACTTCGTCTTCTGACCACTGGTTGTCAGTCTGCTCTGGGTTTAGACCCCGTGGCCATATGCATGCTAGACAAATGCTCAACCACCTGAGCTGCAGCCCCAGATGTTCTTTCCTAATGCATCACTTTCCTCTCCCTGTGACTCTGTGTAGTACATTTGGTTTGTCTGTTTCTCCCTCCTTTCCCTCACTTCCTTGGAGAGAGGATAAAGAATTAACCGTTGCTGTTATTGAGTCATGGACAGCAACAGAGGGGCTTCCCTACTCTCATCTGATGACTACATCTCCTGCATCTTGTGCTTAGAATATTCAGGGAACACTCAGGAAATGAACACTGGCCCTCACTGTGAAAGCCTGTGTTCAGTTAACCTAGCACTTGTAGGGCCAATCTCCTTCTAAAATAAAGAGGACACTGTTTTCAAGGGAGAATTATAATACAGACAGAACGAGCATGCGCAGGAAGCATGCAGTCCAGTGGCTGGGAGGGGGTAGCTGACCAATAGTCATTTTCTTCTGTGGCCATCCCACATCTGTTGTGCAGCTGGCAATGCAGTGGCTGCTCCGTTTAGATCCCAGTGATGACACTTGCTCTGAGCAGTAGGAACTTCAAGAGAGGAGGCACTGCACTGCTTACCTCTTTGCAGTGCTGAAATTCCTTACTAAAGCAACTTAGAGAGGGAAGGGTTTACTGTGGCTCACAGTTCAAGGAGTTCCCCGTAGAGGGAGAGGTGGGAGAGCAGGAGTGTGCTGTGACTGGTCACTCATCTGCGGGCAGGGAACATCCTGAAGCTGGTGCTCAGATCACCTTCTCTCTTTTGAGTACCCCAGGGCCCCAGGCCATGAGATGTCGCCGCCCACCTTCAAGGTGGTTCTTCCTACCTCAGTATACAGAGCCGAGGAGCTTTTTTACAGAGCAGCCCGGGGTCTGTCTCCTAGGTGACTACATAGGGCACTGATCATCATAGGTAAGCTCTCATGCTTAGCTTGGGGTGGAGGGACCTCCCTTTGGGGAGAGGTGTCGTCCTGCGGTGATTCCATCCCACTGACATAACCTCACTTGCAGAGTAGGGGTTCATTAACTCTAAGCACACACACAGAGGGCCAGGTTTGGTTCCCAGCACCCACACCCAGCTCACAACAGCTTGCCATTCCAGCTCCAGGGGACATGACACCCTCTTCTGGCCTCCGTGGATACTCAATGCTTGTGGTGCACTTATTTATGTACAGGCAAAATATTCATGTGTATAAAATAGAAATAAACAAAATGTTTTAGAAAGCTGAAACCCCAAACTTCCAAGAAAAGTTTCCTTTCCTTCTTTTTTCAATAAGTTAAGCCCAAACCACTGCAACAAAAGTGCCTTTGATGCCTTTGTTGTTCGGTACTTAATAAATCACAGCACATAATTATGTTGATAAATTCCAGCAGCTGGGTCGACTCCTCTTTCCTGACGCTGGCTGGGGATGTCTCTGATAAATCGATCTTGACTCCCCCGAATGAGCTGCTATCCTGCCTGGGATCTGCTTGGCTCCACCATCACAGCTGCGTGGCCATCCATCACTCGGGCTCTTCATCCTTTTTCTGTATCATCCGAGCAACAGCTGGTTCTGATAATGCATTAATGTAATACATCACCAAGTGCCAAGCTAGGCTGAGTTACCCAGAAGCCAATGTGATAGGGATGAAAGTGGCGGGGGGTGGGAGGAAATCAGCTAGTGCACTGATAACTGTAGAAGTTGAGTTCTGTTGTGGAGTTTTGGTTTTGATTCACTTGGCACTCTAGACTTCGGAGTTGGGACTTTTTTTCCCCTGAACAGTCTGTTCTCACTGCTCAGCAACACAGTAGAGGCTGCAAGGTCATGACCATTGTTCTTGCTGATTTTGGAGCGGCACGTAGCATAATTTAAGGTCTGGGTTGGTGTCCACTTGCCTGGGTCTGCTGCTGTGAACACTGGAGCGCATACTAGGCAGCTGAGTTTGTCTTTCAGGGCACTACTTAACAAAGCTGGTTCTTGAGAGACAGAGATAGCAGAGAAGGGTCTATAAAGAGCAAAAGAGTGAGTTTTGCAGGCACCAGAGTTAGGGGACAAGTGCTTTTAAAATTCACATAAGTTCTACATAGGCAGCTAATTATAATAGGTTAAAGCAATTTATGTATATAAGTTAGGCAGTTTTTGTGTGGAAAGGGATGGAGAAAACCCAGATTCTCAACCTTTCATGAGAATCTTGTCACTTCTGTTTGTTTTTGCGATGGGATCTCATAGAGCTCAGACTGGCCTCGAACATGTTAAATAGTGGAGGATGACCTTGAACCCCTTCATCCTCCTGCTTCTGCCTCTTGAGTGCTGAGACTATAGATGTGTGCCACCATGCCTAGAGCTGGAAATAGAACCTGTAGCCTCAAGCACATTAGGCTAGCTCTGCCAGCTGAGCTGTATCTCCAGCCCCCTAGAACTGGATTAAAGATGAGTGACAATTGCTGCTTAGAATACTGTGATGTTTTATATTGGTTGTCAACTTGATTGCACCTGGAGTCAACTAAAACCCAGGCTGCTGAGCTTTCCTGTGAGGGACTCACTTGATCAGATTATTTGAAACTGGAAGACCCAGCCCAAATGTGGGTGGTGCCTTCTGCTTCTGGTGGCATCCCAGACAAAAGAACATGAAGAAGGAAACTTAGCTTTTGCCTGCTTTCCCTCAGCCTTGCTGGCACACTCCTCTACTCTGCTGCTGTGACATTCATTCGTTAATATTAGAACCAACTTCCTTGGATAGCAGTGTAGTCTGAAGTTCAGCAGTTCTCCAGGAGATCTGCAGGACTGCAGTACCAGATCGCGGCTGTGGACAAATGGCTGCTAGATTCTTGAGGTCTCCAGTGTGAAACAGTCATTGTTGGACTTTTCAGACCATATCCCATAAGCCAACCTAATAAATCTTCTTTTAATACATTTTAATACACACACACACAGACACACACACACACACACACACATTCTAGTAGTTCTGTTCCTTTGGAGAACTCCAAGTAGTACAAATACTGCATGGGAATCCCAGCATGGCCCAGACTCCCACTAAGATTCCTGAGGTCTTGGTCAAGGTGCCCCAGTGTATCAGGTCAGTGTGGGGCAGAACTCTGAACTCTTAGGCACATGTTCTTCTCTTTTTCTTTCATTGTCAGCATGCACAGGTGTGACACATGATCTTCCCAAATCAACATCACCATGGAGACCCCTGCAGCCCGGCATTTCAGACCTGGTGACTCGCAATCTCCCACATCAGAGCCCAAGTACCCGCACAGCAGCACATTCATTTCTTGGGTGATTTTCTTGTGAGCCAAGGTCAGGACCGCTGGACTAGGGCTGGGATGTGTGTCTGAATTGGCAGAGTTCTGCCTGTTGAAAATGTCTTCATTGGGGTATCTGGTGATTTTTTTGCTGCAAAGATTCCCGTGATCAGGTGGCCTGCCATACAGATGCCTGTTTGGATACCTGCATAGACCACCTTAGCACTAGACATCACCATCCCTGTAGTCCTGATGATGACCCTCCAGAGATATCTGTACATGGTGGAAGATGAGTTAGAAACACAGAGGCATACCCAAAGGCCTGCTAAGCCACTCAGGAGAAAGTGCTAGGATGCTTTGGTTTCTATGGAGACCAGGTGACTGTTGCCCACCTTTGGCCCTGGAAACAGTCTCCAGCTCTGGAAAGCACTGAAAAGCTATGGCTTGCATCAAGAACAGAGAACAGAACACAGTGGGAGAGATGAGCTCAGTGCCTAACCCAGCTGCCTGCCCTGAGCTGCAAGTGAAGTTAAAAAGAAATTGTCAAACCACAAAAAAAGTAAAATAAAAAACCGAGGCTAAACTGAAGAGACAGAAAGTCTAGAAAGACCTTCAGCTACTGGGAACATACAGGACAGGCAACTTTCTCTCCATTCTTAGCTGGAAGAGAGATGGTCTCTAGGTGAACATTAGTCTACATTAAGTCCAACTTTTTGCTTTTTAAAAATAATTATAGTATAGAAAGTTATGAGCATCCCAAAATTAGGCAAGCCACTTTGAGTACTCTTTTAATTATTTTTCTATTATCTATCAGTCTATCTATGTATCTATCTATGTATCTATCTATGTATCTATCTATGTATCTATCTATGTATCTATGTATGTATGTATGTATGTATGTATGTATGTATCTATCTATCTATCTATCTATCCATCCATCCATTCATATCATCTAGCTTCTGTTGGGATGCTAGACACTCTGCCCCTGAGCCAAACCCCACTCTCTGCCCTCTCATTTCTGCTGAGGCTTATATTCCACTATGCTCCTGACAGTCATGTGCAGCTTGCTCTGGGTCTGCTCTTTCTCTTTCATCCTGGGAGTGGCTATGGAATATGGGTCCCTACTCATTTTCAGAAGTGGGTCTGGGATCTGGAAATGTTTGCGGTATTTTCTGCACACCCTTGCACCATCATCCCCAATGTGAGCATCGAACACCTGCAGGAAAACTATACCACTGGAGGAGTCGTGCTGGGCTATTTCTTTGTTCAGCTTCACATTTCTTAGGATTCTCCAGTGTTCCCAGTGATGACCTGTTTCCATAATGATCTCATCCTCTGATTTGTGGGGAGGTTAACAAGTTATTGTCTCCAGCATACATATTGTCTCCCTCTCCAGCTCCTCCCAGTGTATCAGTTTGGGGAGGAGCTGGAGAGGGAACCCAGGACCTCCTTCATGCTCAATTAGTTCTCTGCCGTTGAGCTACACCAGCCCATTCTGGCATTCACGTGTCTGTGTGTGTGTGGGGGGGGGGTGCCTGTGCATGTGGAGGTCAGAGGTCAACTTGCTCAGGAACCATGCTTTACTTTTTGAGATAGGTTCTCTCACTGTGACCTAGAGCTTGCCAAGTCAGTTAGGCCGACCCACGAGTCCCAGGGGTGAGAGTGCCAATGTGGTGATTCTCAGTTCAAACTCAGGTCCTCATGGTGCACAGCAAGCACTTACCCACTGCACCATCTCCACAATGCGTGGGGGGGGGCATTTTGAAAAATTGTCTAAGACAGTTTTACCATAAATGTCAGTTTACTTTCTATTATTATTATTATTATTTGTGTATGTGTGTGTGTGTGTGTGTGTGTGTGTGTGTGTGTGTTCCCCCATGCACCACAGCATGTGTGTAGGTCACAGGACAGCTTCTGGGAACTGACTCTTCTTCTGGCATGTGGACTTGAATTCAGCTAGTGAGGCTGAGGCTTAACTGTTGAGCATACTCACCAGCTGGGGAGTATACTTTACTGTAAAAGGATAGCCAGGTCCTCCAGGACAGAAATGATGATTGGCAGTGAAAGCTTCTGGTAAAGACCCTTTTACCTGCCTGTGGGAGGCTGAGGACATCCCTGATCCCAGCTTGCAGCATCGTTAAGGCTTGTAAACCTCTGCAACAGGGGCTCTCCTGATGGGCAAACATGAGCTGTAGCCTTTATCACAGACAGTGAAACGCCTCTGTCTGAGAATGAGTTCCACCCAGGTCCTAATGGGACTCACAGCTACAGGTATCAGTAGACATGCCTTTTTCTATCTCCTTCCTATGCCATGAAGGGAAATAATTCTTCTTTGTGTGCCAGATGCTTGCCTTGGGCCTTGACTAGGTATGTACCACCCTTCACAACTCTCGCCTCCTTTCAGGCTTGTTACTTCTAGCTCCCAGTAACACACAAGGGTGGCTGGCGCTAGAGCACATTCGTATATACCCACCTGACATCAGCGCTCTCACATGGTTGCTGTGGGGCTATGGTATTAGGGGTTTGGTCAAGAGGCTCCTGAAAAGAGTCCCAGACAGCTACACATAGCCGCCTCTCTAGGAACTCTTGTTTCTTTCTTCCCACAACCATTCTTCAATGCAAGGCAGGGAACAGGTTGTTAAGCCAATGCAAACAGCCCTGATTATTTGGCTTGGGCACAGAGGTCATGTGCTTCACTGTCTCCTATCTCCTTGCACATCTCTGTTACAGGTAAGTGACTGCATCCTCCAAGCAGACTTTCTCCTGAAAGAACTTGTCACCAGGTCACAGGTTACTGAGAGTTGGGGGAGTTGGGGTAGATGGTGATAGTTCCCAGCCAGTCAGACCTGGGGAAATTGGAGGATGCTGATGGCCTCTGTGGAGTTTCCTCTGGGAAGTCACTTTCTCAGCCTGGTCCTGAATGGCACTCAGAGAGGGGCCAGAGCTTCGCTGTGGGGCAAGGAACAATGGAGAGTCTGCACCCTCAGAACTTAAGAGGGGAGAATTAGAGTAGGCTAGATTTTCTAGAGGTGTAGAGTTTTCAAGATGAATGAAGAAGCTATTTGTAAAACTGGTTGATGGGACATGGCCCTGACACTAACAATATAATAGTTTAAGTTGCCCTCCCACCCAGTTCCCCAGTGGCCCAGAGGAGGGAGCAGCAATTAGATGCTGGAGCTGGTGCATTTAACACCTTTTACATCCTTGCTAATGTCCCCTTTTAGCGCCAGCAGAGGCAGACCTCAAGCTTTTGCCTTGGAAGGAGACACCCTTTCCATACAAGTGAGCACTGCTTCCTTTACACTGGTCCTGCCTTTCCCGGCAGCTTCCCTGTGTGGCATCCTGCATCCTGAGAAAGATACTCATTTCTGAAGTCAGAGTGCATCTTTGAATCAGCCTGGAAGAGGGGACCAGATCCCACCCCAGGGCTTTTTGTATTAAGAGAGGAAGGCATGCTCTGGCATGCCCACAACTTTGGCATTGCTTTGGGAGCTACTAATATGTTTTTCCTTTCTATGTGTACTCATTATGCGTGTGCCTGTGGTGTGTGTTCATGTTTGTGTGTGTGTGTGTGCATTTATAAATGTGAACACAAGCACATATAGACATCAGAGAACAACTTCAGGTCTCCAGTTCTCGCCTTCCACCTTGTTTGTGGCATATATGGGCTTCTAGCCCCTCAAGCTTCGGGAAAGTCTTTTCTCTGTGCTTCCCATCTCAAAGAAGGAGGACAAAGGACATATGGGCAGAGGATGTATGGGCTATTCTGTTCTGCCTTACTCGGGCTCTGGGGATCTGAACTCAGATGCCCGTGCTTACACAACAACTGCTTTACCCACGAGCCATCTCCCCAGCCCTGATATTTATTTTTAACTAGCATATATGGTGACCTGTTTTCTTATGATATTTTCATGCATTCTTAGTTTTGAACAATGCTGCTACCCTCGGAGTCTACCCCCTCCCCATCTCCATGCCCTCCAGCATCTCTCCTTCCACTTTCATATCACGTTTTCTATCACCCCCTACGCCCCTCTTCAAAGCCTTTGGCCCCTCTCCTGTTTCCTGACCAGTATCCACACTGTATTAGTAAAGGTTACCTAGAGAAAGAGAACTGATAGAATGGATGATTTATTAGAGGGGCTTACAGGTTGTGGTCTGGGTGTCCAACAGCAGCCATCTCGTGGTGGGAAGGTCAAGGATCCCGAGGCTGTTCAGTCCATGGGGCTGATGTCTTGGCAGCCCTAATCTGGTACAGGAGCCCCAGAATTCCCAGAAATGCTCTCGTCTTCACTACCCGCTGAGATCTAGGGCAAGTGAGATCTGCTAGTGAGGAGACGCCTCAGCGTCAGGATGGATGAACTTGCTAAAGAGAATGAGAGCAAGCAGGCAAAACTCAAAAGTTTCCTTCTTCTCCAGCCTTTTATGAGGGCTGCCACTAGGTGTGGCCAGATTTAGGGTGGGTTCTCCTACCGCAAGTGATCCAGTCAAGAAAATCCCTCCTGGGTGTGCACACATGCTTGTATTTTAGTTAATTTGGAAATGTATGTGAGTTGACAACCAAGATTATTGATCACAGACACGGACTGTGCATGAAATACTCTTGGATAAAACTTTAAGGTGTGCTCCAAAAGTGAGAGCGAGCACATGGTGTTGGTCTTTCTGGAGGTAGATTACCTCTCAAAATAATGTTTTCTAGTCCAGTCCATTCTCCTGAAAAATTCATAATCTCATTTTATTAATGGTTGAACAAAATTCCATTATGTCACGTGAGTGTTAGCTCTTTATCTGTTGATGGACATCTGGTTCTCAGCTAGAGGTCACAGGAGGGACATGTGACCATGTACAGGGGTATGTTTTGTGTTGTTTTAACTGGGTACTGCAGTGGCATTCACAGAGTCAGCGACACCATCTTCATTGCACAGATCAGTGCTGTCCTTCTAGGGGAAGTGCTGGCATGGATGAGAACCACTGACATGAAGAGGGTCTTTGGTATCCAGAGTGACTAAATACTGATTACATAGGCTGCAGAAATCCCAGGTCATATGGAGTTCTGCCCCAAACACATCGCTTTCTGTTTCCTGAAGTGTAAAGGCAGGGCCCTTAAAATGCATACCCACCCACTCTCCGCTGCCCTAGAATCATTTACCTTTCATCCCACCACACTCAGCTCCAGCTTGCACTGGAATCCAACTCGGTTTCCTCCTCTGGTGGGGTCTGGGCACTGCCCACTTTTCAGGTCCTTCCAGCTGTGCTGTGCCTGGCTCCCAGTCAAGAGAGAGAAACATCTGCATCCCTAGCTGGCTCTCTAGTCACCTCTGTGCTCTCATGGCCCCACTCCCATTACCCCAGATGCCTTCTGTCAGAGCCCAGAAGCCCCAGAGAATTAGGCATGTCAGAAATCCTCAGAAAGTGGCAGATCCATTGTGTGCACCACTGAATTGGGTAATTAGGGAGGGTGGCACTTCAGTCCTTTTAAAAGCTTAGTAGGTGGGGAGGAGAAATGCTTCCTGACAGCTCAGCACATCCACTCACAAGGCAGCTCCTACACGGGAAAATCAAGTTTTGTCACCAAATTGGGCTTTATTGGTCTCCAGAGGGCTGTATGGACAGAAGGAGGAAGGGCAAGGGTTCCTGGGTTTGTACCCCAAGTGTGTGTGTGTGTGTGTGTGTGTGTGTGTGTGTGTGTTATGTGGCCTGTGTGTGGTATGTGTAGTATGTGTGGTGTGTATGTGGTATGTGTATGTATATGTGGTATGTATGGCATGTGTATGGTATGTGTGTATGGTGTGTGTGTTGTGTGTGTATGGTATGTGTATGATGTATGTGTATGGTGTGTGTGTGTGGTATGTATTGGGGGATACATATGGCTAGAGGTCAACCTCTGGTTTTGCTCCTCAGAAGCAGTCCATCTTGTTTTGTTTTTGAGACAGAGATTCTCACTGGCTTGTGGCTTTCTGGTACTGACTAGTATTATGTCAACTTGACACCAGTTAAAGTCATCTGAGAGGAGGGAACCATTTGGAAAAATGCCTCCTCAAGACCAGAATGGAGTCAAGCCTGTTGGGATTTTCATTAGTGATTGATGGGCAGGGCCCATGGTGGGTGTTGCTGTGTCTGGGCAGGTGGTCCTGGGTCTATAAGAAAAGAGGTTGAGCAAGCTGCGTGAAGCAAGCCAGTGAGCAGCACTCCTCCATGCCCTCCGCATCAGCTCCTGCCTCTAGATTTCTGCTTGGACTGAGTTCCTGTCTTGGTTTCCCTCAAAGGACTGTGAGTCAGGATATGTAAGCCAAACTAATCTTTCCTCCTCAAGCTTGTGTTTAATCATAGCAATGGTGACCCTAGGACAGCCAGACTGGCTGGATAGAGAACCTCAGTGATCCACCTGTCTCTGCCCTGCTCTCAGCACTGGGAGCACAAGTATGTGCCAGCAGCTTCAGTTTGCTGAAGCTTCTTTTGGGATTGAGCTCAGGTCCTGCTTGCTTAGCAAACACTTCACTGCCTGAGGTATCTCCCCAGCCCTGCACTATAGATCTTTGAGTAGAGAAAGGACTGTGTGGAAGGAGGGGACTGTGCAGCCATGTGAGGCAGGATGCCTTGGGAGTCTTGTAAGTTTCAGGAGACTCCTGAGTCTCACAAGTTACCTGAGCCTGGTGATTTTCTCTTTTTCCTCACAGAAGAAATGTTCTAATCTAGAAGAAATAGCTGCATAGTAAGGCCTGACTGTCCTCAACCCACAGGTTGAGAACTCTCATACCTCTCCATCTTCTTCAGTACATTTTACTTGTCCCACTTCCAGTTTAGTGTTTGGGTGACGAGCTCAACATTCCTGCTTCCTACATCACCACAGAAACTCCCTGGCTCCAGTTTGGAACCTCTTTTGAACTGCAGCTAAATCAGATTTTCTAGAGGCACACATGCGATTTAATGTAGGATATCTGCTCATCATTTAACTCAGGGAAGTCTTTTCCCCTTACTAATATCCATGAGAAAGCATATGCAAATGTCTGTAATTGAACATAATTAAAATAATGAGAGTTGAAAGAATACGATATTCAAAATAAATGCAATAAAGACTTGGACACAGCCATTATCCTAATTCAAGGTGATTACTTTATGATTATGTTACTGCAGCCTCTAATATCTCTGTCTTTAATATAATTTTATTTACCTTTGTGATGCAGGTGCTCTTGGAGTGGTTCACGGTTCTGCATTTTGTCTGCTTACCATCATTTCATGGTCCCTGCTCGAGGGAGGACCCTGACACTTTGACCAGAGCCCCATGGCTTGCCACCTCCCTACCACCTGCACCCACAAGCATAAACCCGCTGGGAGGTGGCTGATAGAGAAAGTGCAGTGATGCAAGGCACCCAAGCACCTCAGGAGCTCTGCTAAAGCGTCCTCGGAGTGCATGCCAGGAGCAGCCTAGGGCCAAGGGCTCAGTCCCTTTGGTGCTGGCAATGCACTCTTCTTGTACCTCTCAGAGAAATTTCCCTGTGAGTCCTTTCCTCCAGACGCTTTTCTTTTAACGACACATACAATCAGTGTGGACAGAGACTTGGAGAATATGGGGTGGAGCTCTTTGGTGAGCACAGAGAACATAGGACAGGGTCGTGGCTCTGGTTGCTAATGGTTGGGTCTCACCTCTGCCTTGTACTGGCTGTGTGGTTTTGGGTGCATTACCTGCTTCAGTCTCCCAGATAGCTGGTGTACTTTTCTAAAGAAAAGTACGAGAAGGCAGAGATTTGTCTTACTGGGCCTTCCCCTTCATAACAAGACACTCTTTAGTAAGAACCAGACAGGAAAACATGCTTTGGGGATGCTGGTCATTAAATGTCTGGAGAAGGGCGGTTTATAACTGTTTGGCTGGGAGTTCAGGTGCTTGCGAGATGGTGTCTGAGGAGAGGACCTGAGGGAGTGGGCTTAGTCTGTAGCTCCTAGCCTGGGCGGACTCTGAGAACAGCAGCTGTTTCTGTCTCTCAGCTACTCCTGCTTCTCTGCCCCTTTATCCTCAGATCTTGGAAGATCCAGAGCTGAGGATCAATTGCTTTGGGAGTGTAATGTGATCTTGCCCATAGGAGGAGGCAGACAGAATGGTCACACTGCCTGTGTGGCTCTCTACAGAAGCTTCTTCTGTTTGTGGTCCTGAGATGGGATAACTGGGCCCTTTCTCCACTGTGCCTCTGTGCCCAGCACAACGCCAGTGTGTAAAGCTGAGTTCTTTAAATTCAGTCCCTGACTCAAGTGTGCGACCTTCTGGACAACCTTTATGTAGCTCCGACTCATCAATTCTTTCTGTGTGTACATGTGTGTGCTGTGTATGCATATGGGTGCACCAAGGCCTTTTCTCCCGTGTATGTATGTGAAGTTGTGTTTTCATATCTGTGTGTGCATATATAAAGATGCCAGGAATCGACCTCAGGTGTTTATGTCAGGTGCCATCCATATTTTGGCTTGGGACTCACCGAGAAAATGAGGCTGGTGGGCCAGCCAGCCCTAGGGGTCAGCCCCAGTTCTGAGATTATGAGCTAGTGTCACCATGTCTGGGATTTTATCTTTAACATGGGTTCTGGGGCGGGGAGCAAACTCATATCCCCACACTTTAACAATCACATTACAGACTATGCCCCAGCCCTGGGTAGAGATTTCCATGGTTGTCTCTGTAGGATTCTGAGGGAAACTCAAATCTCTGGAAGCAGGCTCTGTGGAGACTTGTGAGGCGGCAGCAGATGCTCCACACTGCAGAGCTGAGACCATGGGAGGACACTGAGAGCCAGCCCAGGTGACTCTGGGCTCGGGTCTTCTGTTCCTTTTTTCCTCACCCTGAGGCCCTTTCAGGCCCACAAGAACTGATCTGTCTAAACTGAAATGGATGGAGACTGAGCCATGACCACAAGGTCGAGCCACTGACCTTCTGTCTTCTATCCACTTACCCATGATAAATAAATGGAGGTGTGTGGACACTGGGACCTCAAGAGTGATGCTCCCTGGGCTCTGAGGCATAGCAACTCATCCATTATCCTTTCTGTAGCATGTATGTGGAAACACAGGTGGGAAAATGCCTCTCCACCTGCCTATTTGAAGATGCCTGTGTCTGGGAGGAGAGATGGAGGTGTCCAAGCCTCCACCTGAGGCTTGTACTGTGTTCACCTTCCTCCACCTGAGGCGGTACTGTGTTCACCTTCCTGCCCAGCATATGTGAGTCTGTGTTCACTGAAATGTTGGCCATTATTCTGTTTGACTTCTCATATGCTCTTGGGTTGGTGTGTTTAAGATTAATGAGGCATTAACTCTCAATCAAGGAGCTACAATCAAGAATACCCATTTAGCTGCAGTCAGTCGTGACTCTGCATTAATTAATAGCATTTGACCTTTGCGTTTTGGGTGGAATGATGCAGCTCTGCCTTTTCCTGAGCAGTTCCTTAAAACTGATAGCATGGACATTGTTGATAATATGGTGAAACAGTTCATTTATGTTAAATACTGTGCTTGTAATTAATGTAAGACAGGTAATCCTAGAAAAGGATGTATACTTCTGTACCCAGCCCTGTGTGTGTGTGTGTGTGTGTGTGTGTGTGTGTGATATGCAAGCATGCTCATGTTTGAGTTTGACTCACTTGTACGTGTGTGGAAGTCAGAAGACAACCTCAGTATTAGGCTTCTCTATCACCCTGTTTGAGACAGCTATCTTGTTTGCTACTGCATACACCAGGCTAGCTGCTCCATGAATTTTGGGGCATTCTCCTGCTTCTGCCTCAAATCTTGCCATAGGGATATGGGATTAGAGATGGACAGACACTAGCATACGTAGCTTTCCATGGATTCCTGGGATTCAAACTCAGATGCTCATGCTTGCATAGCAAGCATTTTACTCACAGAGCCATCCCCCCATTCCTCTATTTATTTTTCATCTTCTTATTTGCTTACTTCCTCCCTTCTTTATCTATCTGTCTGTCTATCTATCTATCTATCTACTGGCAGGATGTTAGGTTCATTCTTGAACCTGGAACTTACTGAGTTAGCTAGACTGTACTGCCAGTGAGCCTCAGGGATGTTCCTGTTTGTGCCTCCCAGGCTCTGGGATTACAGGCACATCCTGTCATCCTCAGTTTCTATGTGGAGACTGGAATTGAATCAGGTTCTCATGTTCTTGTGGCTGTTACTTTGGTAATAGCCTAGAGCTTACTATGTAGACCATTCTGGCCTCCATTTCACAGAGATTTGTATGCCTGTTCCTTCTGAGTTTTGAGATTAAAGGTGTACACCCCCATTTTGAGCTCGTTCTTATTTTTGCAGCAGACCTCACCAAGTGGGATAGTGACACTTGGGTTGCTTCCATTACAGCACTTTGCTACTGCAATGTTGGTAATTATGAGGACGCTCTCCTGAACTCTGCAGGAGGAGTCCTTCTTTAACTCCGAGGTTAGCCCAGGGGTCAGTAACACAAAGCGGGAATGGAGCTGGGACCTTTTTGGCTATAGTGAGTATGCAGTCCCAGTGCAGGGAAATGGAGAGCTTTGGTTTTCTGGGGTGGGAGGTGGATGGGAATGCTGGCTCCAACAGTGTTAGCTGCAAGTTCTCACTCTAGAGCTTGGCAAGCCTTTCTGAAAAGACTCATAGAGTAAATACATCTTTAAAAATATTCCTTGGCAATTTCATGCATGTGTGCAAAAGCATTTTGGGCATACTCATCCCCCACACCCCAACCCTTTAACTCCTCCAGACTCACCTCTTCCCAGAGTTCATGTCTTCTTCTTTTTTCAAAAAGAATCCCTTAAATCCTATTAGTACCACCTATATGATCTCGTACACAAAACATGGGCAAGCCCTGAAGAAAACTGATTCTCCCCCAGAAGTTGGAGAATGCTGGTAGTTACTAAGTTATGGATACAGCATCACACCCCTTTCCTGATCCAGCCTGAACATTTTAATGATTTGCTTGTATGCAGTTGAGTAGAGCTGCTGTGAGCTCAGCCCTAAATGGGACATCTAAATCATACCCCTCCCCCTAAGGCTTAGGGAATATCATGGAAAGGGAGTAGAAAGACCGTAACAACCCAGTGGTCAGGGAGTGTGGCTTTCAAAAAGTGTCTCTGGCGTAAATATTCCACCTCTTTAGGTCATAGACTCTCCTGATGTGACTGCTGACTCATTTCTGCCCTGGAGTGGCAAAAAGGGTTAGTGGAAATATGTCAAGGAAGGGACAAACTATGTGCAAATAAAACTTTATTAACAAAATAGGGACCAGGCTGGTTTAGCTCTTGGCTGGTACTTTGTTGTCCCCCATTCTGGATCATAGATCCTATGAAATCAAGGGCTGAGTATGACTCTTGGCTGTATTTTTGTGCCTAGTAAAGTACCAAGGACATATTGGGGAAAGCAAATATCTAAGAAATAAGAGACAGAGTTCCACATATTTTTGATGGTGTTGGCAGGCCCATTAGGCCACAGCAGGAATTGTGTTTCCTGGTGTCAGAACCTAAAGCCTAGCTCCAGATGCCTATGTCTGTAGCTGGCTGTGAGGGAAGATGGGAGGGAGGCACAAAGAGTCTCTCTTTCCCACAGCCACAGCCTGTTTGATGGCGTTCTAGCCCCTAGGTCCCTGACAAGCACTTCTCTACTACACTGCAACCTGTCCTGAAATCATCACAGTGCCTTCCTCCCTACCTCTCTTCCTCCCTACCTCTCTTCCTCCCTTCCTCCCTCCCTTCCTTTCTTCTACCCTCCTAGTTCTTTTACTTCCTTCCTCCTCTTCTTCCTCCTTACAAATATAATCTTGACAGAGGTCCTTGCTATGTAGCTCAGGATGGCTTTGAACTTTCTGAACCCTGTCTTGCCACAGCCTCACAAGTACAGGAATTATAGGTTTGGGCCACTAACCTTGAATTTAACAATGTTAAAAAAGTATTGTTCCACATCATGAAGTATTCTTTTCACAGTTCTTTTTATTGACTACACAACTGTCTATACTTTGTTTAAACAATATGCTCTAGAAAAGCATTCACAATCTGTCCTTTCGTTTCCAACTGCAAACCCCCATGTTGTTTCCAAGATCCTGACCCCTGTCTTGTCTCACATAAATACTTGACCAGGCTTTCTGCATAGGCAGGTAAGCAGTTTTTTTTCTTTTTCTTTTCTTTCTTTCTTTTTTTTTTTTTTTTTTTTGGATGCATGATTGTACAGCATCCCCAGCACTGGGTTTATAGGTGCGAACCACTATCTCTGTCTGGCTCCTATTTTCAAACTTTTGAAACCCTAAGACAGGTTGACCTCTGTGGCTTTTAGAGTGTGACTAAAGGTATATGAAAGTTTATTTTTATTTTCTTTTTTAAGAATGCAGAAAGGGAGAGAAACAGTCTTTGAAGAATGACTGTTGTGCTAAGTGGACTATGAGAGACAGGGCAGGACAGGACAGGGATCTTGGGTGAAAAACTGTTGTGTGTATGCACGCATCTGTACACACACATGTGGAGGTCTGAGGTCAGTGTTTGAGTGTCTTGGTCAATCACTTTCTATGTTAGTTATTGAACCAGGTCTCTTACCGAACCAGCGCCCACCTGGCTAGGAGGATGGCCAGTGAGCATCTGGGGTATGGTAGTCTCTGACTCCCCAGCACGTGGGTGACCAACACAGGCTGTTGTGACTGGCTTTTATGTGGGTGCTGAGGAGCCAACCCTCAGATGCTCAGGGCCACACACAAGCACTCTGCCAGCTAAACCGTCTCCCCAGCTCTTCCTTTTTGAATTATGCAGGGACATTCATTTAACCTCCTTATTTCCCAAACACCCACCTCCTGACTCTATCACACGGGGAATTTAGGGGTGACACAAACATTTTGACGGCAGCAACTTCTGTCTGCCCTGTAGCCTCACTCATCTGAGACTTCTGTAGCTTTTCTGCAGTGTGACATGCTCCTGCATTCTACCCCTCCTTCATGTCTCCCAAAGAGGGTCCACCGGGAAGCCATGTTTGGAAGTGAAAACTGTAGGAATTCAGGCCAGGGCAATTATTTGGGATACACACTGGATTTTCTTTTCTCTCTTATTTTTTTCTTACCTCTTCTTTCTTGTGTATGTTTTTCTAAATGTGTGGGGACATCTTCTCGCACAGGTATGTACATGTGCACATGTGTGTGGGAGCCAGAGATTGATATCAAATGTCTTCCTCCATCTCTTACTACCCCACTCATCGAGGCAGGATCTTTTGCTGGCCATGGGCTAATTTGGCTAGCAGCTTGTTCATGGGATCCTGTCTTAGCCTCTCCTCTCTCAGGGCACTGGGAAGATGCTAGGTTTTTGTGCTCTGGTCCTCATACTTCTGTAGACAGTGCATGCTGCTGAGCTGTACCCCAGCCATGCACAAGGTTCTCTTTGATGGAGCACTCGCATCGCCCCTCTAGCTTGTTGAGGGAATTTTGTTTTTAGCCAAGAACTACAGGAATTTGGTGTGAGTGGAGGCCTTACAGAAATGACTACAACAGTTGACTTGAGTGACCTGGGTGGAGGGAATAATTGGACAAAGCAAGAAGGGATTATTGGAAATTATGTTTGGAGTGGTGGTAGAGGGGGTGTTATGGACCCTGGGCTACAAATAAGAAAGACATTTTCCTCCTCAAAGGCCTGAGGGGTGAGAACAGCACTTGCTAATTCTCTGATCAAAAGATGTAGGAAATTCTGTTCAGAGCACAGCTATCTGCTCACTCTGCTACAAGGATAGCATTTCCCCTGGGAGTCCATTTCTGGGCCTCAATCTCTTCTTTCCTTTTCTCTCTGCTGGTGCTCCCCATGGGCCAAGCCTATCAGAAAGCCAGCAAGAACACACCTGCTGGTATGGGTTACCCAGATATACCTGCTGTGTGAGGCAGAGGGCAGAGCTTGCGGGAGTGGGGATGAACTTGGGGTTGTTGGGGAGACAACAGGTGCACATCTGGGTGGCTGTGTGGGTTAGTTATACAAGCTTCCTCTGCTTTCTAGGGTAGGTTCTTTGATTCATCCCTGAAGCTGAGAGCATCAAGAGTGTGTAGGCAACACGGATTGGAGATGCAGCTGTCAGGAAGACAATCTGTTCTAGAAAGGCGTCCTGAGAGGTGGGAATCGTGCACACCTCCACCTCGGCTCTAGGAGTTCTGTGGTGGAGCCTTCAGAGCCCCAGATCTCCAAGGACTACCCAAACATAGCTCACGAATTTGCAGTGTTTGTGGGTGAGTCACAGCCGGGAAAGCAAAATGCCAATTTCCGTTTCAAAGATGGAAGAGAATTGGTTTGTGTGTTTGCCCTGAGGCAGGCAGAGGAAAGCAAAACAAATCACTTTCTGGTGGGATTCCTCCTTTAGTCTAAGCTGCTTCCCAGAGACTCAGGTTCCAGCATGCACCGAGCTCTGCTACACACTGGGTCCTCATCCCCTCTTCTCCCCTTCTCCCTCTCCTGCTCTTCTCTTATGTTGCTCTTCATCTCCTTCCTTCCTCTTCCTCTCCTCAACCCCTTCTCTCCTCTTAATCTCTCGACCGGTGAGAAACAGGAGGGAAGAGAAAACTGCATCAGGATCTTTGTTCCTGTCTCCTCCTGGTGAGATTTCCCGTGCTTCTCCCTGCAGGTGCTCATTCCTTCTAGAAAGCACCTGCACCCTACTCCAGTCCTCGTTGTAAGCATGGCTTCTCTGGTCTCAGTCCAGGGTTTTTGCTTCGCACCTGCTGTGCCTTTGTTGCTAATGCCCTTTAAATCTGGCGACATTGTGTGTTGCCTCCGTTGGAGAGGGCCAGGTCTTTTCCTCTGGGATCCTGCCAAGGCCTGGAACAGCTTCTGCTTTTCACTAGATCTGCGGCCTTGGCTAGGTCTCTAACCCCTCTAAGCTTCAGTATCTCCATCTGCAAAATCACAGAGTTGGGCCTCAGGTTTCCGGAGGAAAAGGTGGGTCTGTGTCCCACACGAAGTCTCTCTTCCTATGTCTGCCCCTTTGCTATGCAGCAAACAGGTCCAGCAGGATAGACATTTTTAATTTGTCAGAAGAATCAAGAACCCAGCTTTTCAGAAGTATTGAGCAGACTGAATTTTGAGTTAAGATTGACTGAAGGAACCGGAAATGGATGGACCATAGGAGGCAGGGTTGCTCAATAGTTAGGGTTACCTGCTCCCAAAGCAGACAGCCTGGCTCTGCTGCTGCCTCTGGTTGTTGTCGGAGTTAGCTTCACTGTGCCAAGATGCCTGAGGCCAGAACTTAAAGAAGGACAGCGGCATTTCACTTGGTTCATGGTTTCAAAAGATTTAGTTCCTATTTGACTGACACCATTGTTTCTGGATCCACAGTTAGTGTGCCTGGTGTGTGTGTGTGTGTGTGTGTGTGTGTGTGTGTGTGTGTGTGTAGTGACAGGGCAGAGCTGCTCATCTTATGGCAGCCATAGGATGAGAAAGGGACAATGCCTGCATTGGGGTTTTCTTCCTTCATCTCCTTTTATTCCATATGTAGGACTGAGCCACCCAAGCTCAGGGCATGTCTGCCCTTCTTAACTGTCCCTGGAAGTATCTTTACAACTACATCAAGAGGCATGTTTATTAACTGCCCAAGTGTCTCTCAGTCCAATCAAGGTGACAGTCAGGATTAACCAACATACTGGGTGACCTTGCACACTGGATATGTGCATGTGTGTCTGCACCTTTGTATGTGCATGCGTGCGCCTGTGTTTGCATGTCAGTATATGTGTGTGTGCATGAATGTGCCTGAATCAATGGCTCTGAATGTTAGGGAGCAACTTCAGCTTTTATTCCTTGTGTGAAATCCACCTTTTTATCAGACACTGTATCTCTCATTTACCTGGGACTTAACAAGTAGGGCCTGGATAGTCCTCCTGGCTCTTCCTCCCCAGTTCGAGGATCACAGGTGCCTGCCACACACTTGACCTTTTGTGTGGATTCTGGGGACTGAACTTTGGTCTTCATGCTTGCATACTTGTTCCCACTGAGCTGTCTCCCTGCTAATCAGTTTCTCCAAGGCTCAGTTTCCTTCTCTGCCAGTTAGCAATATTACAAACAGTCCACAGCATCCTAATGAGGATTAAAACAGTTAATATTTGCAAAGACTTATAAGGACCTAATAGAAAATGCTCTCTAAGTGTTTGTTAAATAAAAATGAGTAGCTGTGACATGCAAACACGATGCTGCTGAGTTACAGTTCTTCACTAGATGGGGGCATACAGAAAGAGACACGGGAAAGGTCTGAGCTACGGGAATGCAAACACCTGTCCTCCCTCTTCAGCTGTGTCATTCAGTGAGCATGAATGCTCAGAATAACGGAAGCATTTCATTTCATGTCTCCCTTTGGAATAGCCTATTGAGCGTCCGTAGACATGAGCTAGCACCTGACTTCCTTCTGAGGTCCTCATCAGGGTATATTGACACTCAGCCCTAAGATGGTTATAATAAGCTTTATTGACTCACTGAGCCTCCGAGTGCTTTCTATTGGCATTAGCTGTAAATCATTCCATCTGACATTTGAATGTCCTTTCTGAGAAGCATGTTGGACCTCACATGGACTACTGAGCTCCCAGCAGTATGTGTTTCTTTTTTTTTCTTTTTTTAATTTAATTTTATTTTATTAATTATACTTTATTCACTTTGTATCCCCCCATAAGACCCTCCTTTCTCCCCTCCCCGTTCCACCCTCCCCTCCCCCTTCTTCATGCATGCCCCTCCCCAAGTCCAGTGATAGGGGAGGTCCTCCTCTCCTTCCTTCTGATCTTAGTCCATCAGATCTCATCAGGAGTGGCTGCATTGTCATCTTATGTGGCCTGGTAAGGCTGCTCCCCCCTCAGGGGGAGGTGATCAAAGAGCAGGCCAATCAGATTATGTCAGAGGCAGTTCCTCTTCCCATTATATGTAACCCACTTGGACACTAAACTGCCATGGGCTACATCTGTGCAGCGGTCCTAAGTTATTTCCATGAATGGTCCTTGGTTGGAGTATGAGTCTTAGGAAGGACCCCTATGTTCAAATTTTTTTGTTCTGTTGTTCTCCTTGTGGGGTTCCTGTCTTCTCCAGATCTTACTATTTCCCACTACTTACATAAGATTCCATGCACTCTGCCTAACAGTTGGCCATAAGTCTCAACGTCTGCTTTGATAGTCTGCAGGGCAGAACCTTTCATAGGCCCTCTGTGGCAGGTTTCTAGGTTGTTTCCTGTTTTCTTCTTCTTCTGATGTCCATCCTCTTTGCCTTTTGGGATCGGGATTGAGCATTTTAGTCAGAGTCCTCTCTCTTGATTAGTTTCTTTAGATGTACAGATTTTAGTAGGTTTATTCTATATTATATGTCTACATGAATGAGTATATACCATGTGTGTCTTTCTGCTTCTGGAACAGCTCACTCAGTATGAGTCCCACCATTTACCTGCAAATTTCATGATTTCCTTATTTTTCATTACAGAGTAACACTGCATTGTGTAGATGTACCACAATTTCTGCATTCATTCTTCAGTTGAGGGGCATCTGGGCTGTTTCTAGCTTCTGGCTATGACAAATAAAGCTGCTACAAACATGGTTGAGCAAATGTCCTTATTGTGTACTTGAGCCTCTTTTGGATATATGCCTAGGAGTGGTACATCTGGATCTTGAGGAAACGCTGTTCCTCCTTGTCTGAGAAAGCGCCAGATTGATTTCCAGAGTGGTTGTACAAGTTTACATTCCCACCAGCAGTGGAGGAGGGTTCCCTTTTCTCCACAACCTCTCCAGCATGTGTTTTTACTTGAGTTTTTCATCTTGGCCATTCTAATGGGTGTAAGGTGAAATCTCAGGGTCATTTGATTTGCATTTCCCTAATGGCTAATGACGTTGAGCATTTCTTTAAGTGTTTCTCTGTCATTCGATATTCCTTTACAGAGAGTTCTCTGTTTAGCTCTGTTCCCCATTTTTTAATTAGATTCCTTGGTTTGCTGCTTTTCGGCTTCTTTAGTTCTTCATATATACTGGATATTAGCCCTCTGTCAGATAAAGGGTTGGTGAAGATTCTTTCCCAATCTGTAGGCAGTCGTTTTGTTTTGATGATGGTGTCCTTTGCTTTGCAGAAGCTTTTCAGTTTCATGAGGCCCCATTTATTGATTGTTGCTCTTAGAGCCTGTGCTGTTGGTGTTCTGTTCAGGAAGTTGTCTCCTTCACCAATGAGTTCTAGGATTTTCCCCACTTTTTCTTCTAAACAATTTAATGTGTTTGGTTTTATGTTGAGGTCTTTGATCCACTTGGACTTTAGTTTTGTGCAGGGTGATAAGTATGGATCTATTTGCATTTTTCTACATGTAGACATCCAGTTAGACCAGCACCATTTGTTGAAGATGCTGTCTTTTTTGCATTGTATGGTTTTGGCATCTTTGTCAAAGATCAGGTGTCCATAAGTGTGTGGGTTTATTTCTGGGTCATCTGTTCAGTTCCATTGATTCTGTTTCTATGTCAGTACCATGCAGTTTTTATAACTATTGTTCTATAGTACAGCTTAAGATCAGGGATGGAGATACCTCCAGAAAATCTTTTATTGTAGAGGATTGTTTTAGCAATTCTGGATTTCTTGTTATTCCGTATGAAGTTGAGAATTTTTCTTTACAGGTCTGTAAAGAATTGTGTTGGTAACTTGATGGGAATTGCATTGAATCTGTAGATTGATTTTGGTAAAATGGCCATTTTTACTATGTTAATCCTGCCAAGCCATGAGCATGGGAGATCTTTCCATCTTCTGATATCTTCTTCTAATTCTTTCTTCAGAGACTTGAAATTTTTTTCACACAAGTCTTTGACTTCCTTGGTTAGGGTTACTTCGAGGTACCTTATGTCATTTGTGGCTATTGTGAAGGGTGTTATTTTCCTAATTTCTTTCTCAGCCATTTTGTCTTTTGTATACAGGATGGCTACTGATTTTTTTTTGAGTTAATTTTGTATCCGGCCACTTTGCTGAAGGTGTTTATCAGCTGTAGGAGTTCCCTGGGGAAGTTTTTGGGGTCACTCACATATACTATCATATCATCTGCAAGTAGTGATAATTTGACTTCTTCCTTTCCAATTTGTATCCCCTTGATCTCCTTGATCTCAACTGTCTTATTGCTCTAGCAAGGACTTATAGAACTATGTTGAAGAGATATGGAGAGAGTGGGCAGCCTTGTCTTGTCCCTGATTTCAGTGAGAATGCTTTAAGTTTCTCTCCATTCAGTTTGATGTTGGCTATAGGCTTGCTGTATATCACCTTTATTATGTTTAGATATGTGCCTTGTATCCCTGATCTCTCCAATACTTTAAACATGAATTGATGTTAGATTTTGTCAAATGCTTTTTTAGCATCTAGGCAGATTATCATGTGTTTTTTTTTCTCTCAATTTGTTAATATGGTGGATCACATTGATGGATTTTCGTATATTGAACCACCCCTGCATACCTGGGATGAAGCCTACTTGGTCATAGTGGATGATATCTTTGATGTGTTCTTGTATTCGGTTTGCAAGTATTTTGTTGAGTATTTTTGTATCAGTGATCGTAAGGGAGATTGGCCTGAAATTTTCTTTCTTTGTTGGGTCTTTGTGAGGTTTAGGTACCAAGGTGACTGTGGCTTCATAGAATGAGTTTGGTAATGTTCCTTCTATTTCTATTTTGTGGAATAGTTTGAAAAAGAACTGGAGTTAGCTCTTCTTTGAAGGTCTGATAGAATTCTGTGCTGAAACCATCTGGTCCTGGGCTTATTTTAGATGGGAGACTTTTGATGACCACTTCTATTTCCTTGGGGGATATAGGACTATTTAATTGATTTACCTGGTCCTGTTTTAGCTTTGGTAAGCCAAATCGATCAAGAAAATTGTCCATTTCATTTAGATTTTCAAATTTTGTGGCATATAGACTCTTGAAGTAAGTCCTAATGATTGCTTGGATTTCCTCAGTGTCTATAGTTATGCTCCCCTTTTCTTTCTGATTTTGTTGATTTTGGTGGTGTCTCTTTGTCTTTTAGTTAGCTTGGCTAAGGGCTGATTAGCTTGTCTATCTTGTTGATTTTCTGAAAGAACCAGCTCTTGATTTCATTGATTCTTTGAATTGTTTTATTTGTTTCTAATTGATTGATTTCAGCCCTGAGTTTGATTATTTCCGGCTGTCTACTCCTTTTTGGTGTGTCTGCTTCTTCTTTTTCTAGGGTTTTTAAGTGGGCCATTAAGTTGCTTGAATGTGCTGTCTTGAATTTCTTCTTGAAGGCACTTAGTGCCGTGAACTTTTCTCTTAGCACTGCTTTCAGTGTGTCCCTCCAGTTTGGGTATGCTGTGTCTTCATTTTCATTGAGTTCTAGGAAGACTTTAATTTCTTTCTTTATTTCTTCCCTGACCCAGCTGTCATTTAGTAGCAAGTTGTTCATTTTCCATGTGTGTGTAGGCTTTTTGCTATTTCTGTTGTTTTTGAGGTCCAGCTTTATTCCATGGTGATCAGACAGGATATAAGGGATTATTTCAATATTCTTGTGTCTGTTGAGGCTCGCTTTGTGACCAACTATATGGTCTATTTTGGAGAAGGTTCCTGAGAAGAAGGTAAATTCTTTTGTGTTTGGGTGTAAAGTTATGTAAATGTCTGTTAGGTCCATTTGATTCATGACCTCTGTTAGAGACATTGTTTCTTTATTTAATTTCTGTTTTGTTGACCTGTCCTTTGTTGAGGGTGGGGTGTTGAAGTCTCCCACTATTAATGTGTGGGGATCTATGTGTGGTTTAAGTTTTATCAATGTTTCTTTTACAAATGTGGGTGCCCTTGTATTTGGGGCATAGATGTTCAGGATTGTGATGTCTTCCTGGTGGAATTTTCCCTTGATGAGTATGAAGTGTTCTTCCCCATCTCTTTTGATTAATTTTGGTTGAAAGTCTATTTTATCAGATATTAGAATGGCTACTCCTGCTTGCTTCTTGGGTCCATTTGCTTGGAAAGCCGTCTTCCAACCCTTTACACTCAGGTAATGTCTATCTTTGTGACTTAGGTGTGTTTCTTGTATGCAACAGATTGCTGATTGCTGAGTTTTGTTTACGCTTCCATTCTGTTAGTCTGTGTCTTTTTATTGGAGATTTGAGTCCATTGATGTTGAGAGAGATTAATGACCAGTGGCTGTTAAATCCTTTGATTTTGATGTTGGCTGTGGTCATAGGTTGTGTGTTTGGTTGCTTTTTGTTTTACTGTAGTGAGGTTAATTATTTCCTGTGTTTTCTTGAAAGTAGCTAGTTTTCTTGGGTTGTATTTTCCCTTCTAGTGTCTTCTGTAATGCTGGATTTATGTGTAGGTATTTTTGAAATTTGTTTTTGTCATTGGATATCTTGTTTTCTATGAGGACTGAGAGTTTTGCTGGGTACAGTAGCCTAGGCTGACATCTGTGTTCTCTTAGGGTCTGCATGATATCCATCCAGGCCCTTCTGGCTTTCATAGTCTCTGTTGAAAAGTCAGGTGTGATTCTAATGGGTTTGACATTATATGTTACTTGGCCTTTTTGTCTTGCAGCTTTTAGTATTTTTTCTTTGTTCTGTATACTTACTGTTTTGATTATTATGTGGCGGGAGGATTTTCTTTTATGATCTACTTTACTGGATGTTTTGTAGGCCTCTTGTATTATTATTGGCCTCTCCTTTAAGTTGGGGAAATTTTCTTCAATGATTTTGTTGAAAATATTTCCTGGGCCTTGGACCAGGGAATCTTCTTTTTCCTCTATTCCTATTATTCTTAGGTTTTGTCTTTTTATGTTGTCTTGAATTTCGTGGACTGTCTGTGTCAGGAATTTTTTAGATTTAACATTTTCTTTGACAGATACAACTATTTCTTCCATTGTATCTTCCACACCTGAGATTCTTTCTTCCATCTCTTGTGGTCTATTGGTTATGCTAACTTCTGTAGTTCCTGTTTTCTTCCCTAAGTTCTTTCTCTCCACAATTTCCTCCATTTGTGTTTTCTTTAATTTTTCCAATTCTATCTTCAGATCTTGAGCCATTTCGTTGATTTCCTTCACCTGTCTGACTGTATTTTCCTGTTTTTCCTTCAATTCCTTCAGCTGTTTGTTTGAACAATCCTCTGTTTCTTTTATTTCTTTCAGTGACTTAAGCATTTCCTCTCTAAAGGCCACAAACTGTTTGGCTGCAACTTCCTGTATTTCTTTACGGATGGCCATAATATGTTTGAGTTTATCTTCCTTTAGGTCTTTACGCATTTTATTTGTTTCCTCTGTTATCCTCTACAAGAGCATAGATGTTAGGTCATCTTCTTGAATTTCAATTATGCTGGGGTATCCAGGCCTACTTGCCCCTGGATAACTGGGTTCTAGAGATGCCATATTGTTCTGCCTTTTGTTGGTTTGAGCTTTTATGCTGGCCTCTACCCATTGGGCTATGTTAGATGTTTGGAGTTAGTTTCTGGTGGTTCCTGGAATCCTGTGGTAGAGAGAATCCCCTTGGCAGGAAGATGGTTTTTCCTAAAGGAATTCTTCTCAGCTTTTTGGGTATAGTCATTATATGGCCAGTGTTTTTCAGGAGTTGCCACTGCTCACCTCAGGCATAGAGACCTGAGTGGTAATCGTGTTCCTTGTTAGTCGAGAGGGTTCTCCTCTCATCTGGAAAAGTCCTAAAGACAGCTGCCCTGCTTCTGGGTTTCTTGCTGTAAATTTAGTGATCTGCTGGTACAACCTGTGTGTCCTGTGGTTTGGTCAGTTTTGTTAGGGGTACCAGGTTGCCCCTTGGAACAGTATCTGGGGGTCGATCTCGGGGATTCCGGGCTTCTGTAGGTCTGAGGTTGGGGCCCTGTGCCCCAGTACCCAAGCAGTAATCTGTGACGGGTGAGTACCGCTCTCCTGGTAACAGCAGGTTATCTGGTGCACAGCAGGTGGCTGGGTTGGGCAGGTCTGTGGGCCCTTTTCTAGGGATATACTGGGTGGCCTAAGTCAGTCCCTTTTCGCTTCGTTCCCTGTAAGGACTTCTCCTGACAGTGACTCCCAGTCTTTCCCTGGAAAAAGTCTCACAGACCGGCAGGTATTAGCCGCCATCACTGAACTGGGCACCAGCCACGGGCACAGACAGTTGCTGCGTGCCCAGCTCTTTGGCACACACAGAGCTGTGCGCCCCAGGATACCAGAGACTGGGAGTCACTGTCGGGAGAAATCCTCACAGGGAACAAAGTATGTGTGTTTCTTACTCAAGTGAGCAATGGATGATGGAGACACAACACATGCGGCCTTATTTGAGCCAGGAATTGGATGAAGGAAGAGGGTCATGAACTTTGGTTGCACAAAAGTTCAAGATGACAACAGTGTGGAGATACAAACACATATGTACACACACATTCTTAGCAGGATTGTGTGATATATGTGCCTGTGTGTTTATGTGAATACGGGTGCACGTGTGCCAAGGCATTCAAACAGAGATCCAAGGATAACTTCAATGTCCACCCTCATCTGCCAGCTTGCTTGAGACAGGATTTCTTGCTCTTTACTCATATGCCACGCTGGCTGGCCAAAGGGCTTCTAGGAATTCTCCCATCTCTTCCATCTCTCCTCTAGCAGGAGTGCAGAATACCAGATGCCTGCCCCAGAGTCAGGCTGTCTGTGAGTTCTGAGGGTGTAAATGCACATTCTCGTCCCTGTATGAGAGGTCACCCACCATGCAGGCTCAGCAGCCCCTGGCCTGGATATCCCAATGAGAGTGTAGGGATTTCCTCTGACTTTAGAAAATTATTTTGTAAAAAGCCACTTCATAATGACTATCGTGAAATAAATCAGCTCCTCGCAGTCTTGCAGATCAAGTCACGTGACAGTAGTATCAGAAGTTGACTCTTTTTGCAGTTAGCTTCTTGGTGGGGGGAGAGGGGACTGTAACACACCCTGCCACTGAAATTTTCAAATACAATAGCCATGTAAGGAAGCATGGTGCCTTCCAGGAACTGGGTTTTCTTGGATTATGTTTCATGAGCCCATCTGGACACTCGTTCCCTCCCTCCCTCATCCTGCCAATGTTTGTTGAGCATCTGCGATGGGCCAGGCACCTGCCAGAGCTGAGAGAACATTGACAAACACAGCAGTATCCCTAGCCCTGAGGAGCTCCTGGTTTAATCAGGACACTATGAAATTGATCATTATAATACGAGGCCTTAAGTGTTGCAAGAGAGAATGAGAGTTGCGCTCTGGCATGGTGACATTCAGAGAAGGGGCTGAAGGATGCTGAGAGGTGTCTCTCCATTCTGTCCACTCCATACTCACCACTAGAAATTTCCTCTCTCCACTCATGACAACCAACAAAGTGTCTCTAGATATTGCCAAACAGTTCCTGGGGGACAGCATTGCCTTCTGTGGAGAGTCATGATTTCTTGGGAAAGAAGCAGCCAGGAGAAGCTGAGTGAATTTTTTTCCTGAAGGATACCAGCCTTTGAGCAGGGTCTTCTGCAGGATTCTGCATGGCAGCTGAGGAGGTCAAAGTGGTGTCTTCCAGGCCAATGGGGCTGCAGAGCATCTGCAGAGCACAGGCTGCATAGGCTACAACGTGCAGCTCTTTGAGGCAGAGTACCAAACGTGTCCCCTTCATGTACACATGCACACTGCCTGCAGAACGTGCAGCTGCCTGCAGCCAGTGACAGCTGTGAAGGCCGTCCAGTGAATTCTCAGGAGTTTACCCAAACCTGTTCTGTGATATTCTGACACTGATTTTAAAAAGTATCAGTGTGTTTCCACTAAGGAGCTGCCTTCATCCTCTGATTAGGCACTTTCAGTGCAGTAATACAGAGCTGACTCCACAGGGTTGGTCTGTCAGAGCAGTGTTATGTTGCCAGGGAAGGTTCAGCCATAGGCTGATAGCCACATTAAAGATTCTACTAGACCCTCCTGATATATACATACATATATATGTATACATAAATTATATATAATATGTATTATATATAAAATATAAATAAATAAATATTATTTTTTGTCAGTCATTAATTTGGTGGAATGTGATATGTGGCTTTCAGACTTTTGAAACCCTAACCATATAACCAAGAGGCTGCTAGCAACAGGAAGAAGAAATGAGGCTATAGACAGACAGTCCTCACTGCCCCAACATTTGGCTTCAGCAATGTCTGTAGCCAGTGCCTGCTGGAATTAGCGTCCCAGAGGTCCATCAATCCCATTTCTGACTGATTTGTGTGGAGGCTCTGTCTCTCACTGGGATCCCAGGCTTCCTGGTGAGGCTGGGTTGGCTGGGCACTGTGCCCCAGAGACCTGCTTGTTTCTGCCTTCTCAGGGCTAGAACATATGACTGCATCCAACTTTGTCATGTGGGTGCTGGGGATCAAACTTAGGTCCTCATGTGCTTGTATAACAAGTACTTTTCTCTAGCCCCTTGTTTGTTTTCAGACAGGGTCTATCTATGTAACCCAGACAGACCTTGAACTCACAATCCTCCTGCCTCAGCATCTTGAATGCTGTGGTGAATGTTACGTACAATCACACCTGGATCTTGCCATCCTTTTCCCCCATACCTCTGCCATGATTTTTGGGATGTGTGTCACTGGATCCAAGCTTTCTGAAATGAGATTGTGGCAATGAGTTCTAACATTGGGCTGTTTGATTCCTGTCCCCTAGGAGATAGACACTCACATGACTCTCTTTTGTTGGAGTGTGGGCAAGGACACATTGCTTCATTTCAAATGAATGAAACACAACAAAAACTATTGTGGTGTGTATGTGGCATGTCCCCCACAGCTTTCATGTGCCATTTGTAAGGTTCTGGAACCTTGAAGGAGGAGGTGGGGTAGGGGTAGGTCTTTATGCTTTTTATTATTTCTGATTTATATTCTGCCAAGAATTAAAGAGGTTGGGCTGAGAGATGGGTCTGAGAGTAAGAGCACATACTCCCCTTGCAGAAGACCTGAGTTCTGTTCCCATGATGGACATTGAGCAGCTCACCACTATATGCAACTACATCCCCAGGGGATCTGATTTCATCTTCTGGCCTCTCCAGGAACCTGCAGGCATGTGGACACACACACACACACACACACACACACACACACACACACACACACATACGGAATTAGGAGGTAATTTGCACAGTCCTGATACAATAGAGCTGACTGCTACCATGCCTCCTGCCATGATGGAATATATTCTTTCAGATTATAAGCCCAAACTCCATTGTCTCCCTTGAGTTGTCCTTATCTTGTTACAGAAACAAGGAAAGAAACACCTGCAGAAATTATGATCTGTCTCTTTTGAGATTAGGCTACAGAAATGTTGGCTTCAACCTCAGGTACTCAACTGCTCTTCTGTCCTGAGGGAACCCAGTTGCCACGTTGGGAGCTGACCCCTGAAATGATAAAGGGAAGGTGGCCATTTGCCAACAGCCATATGAGTCATGTTTTAATTGTGCTCCTCATTGCAGAAGGCAAACCAACAAAGAGCCGGACAAAAGCAGCTAAAGGAAGGAAGGGTTTATTTCAGGTCACAGTGTGAGAGCACAGTCCTGTCATGGTGGCGCAGGCTTGATAGCAGGATCCCAAGGTGGCTGGTGATAGAGCATCTGCAGTCAGTCAGGAAGCAGAGAGAGATGGATGCTGGTGCTCAGTTTGCTTTCTCCTTTAATAATTAAAAAAAAATACAATTTGTGTGTGGGGGGTGTCTGTGTTTGAGTGCACATGTGCCATGACGTGATGTGAATCAGGTCAGAGGACAGTTTTGTGAAGTCGTCTCCCTCCATTTACCTCTACATGGGTTCCAGGGACAGAACTCAAGGTGTCAAGCTGCCTGGCAAGCACCTGGCCTGTTGAGCCATTTTGCCAGTCCTCACTTTATTTCTTGTGTGCAGCTCCCGCTTGCAGCCCCTAGAATATTGTTTTCTGTATTTATAATGTACACCCCCATTTTAATTAACCTCATCTAGAAACCTCTTCACAGACATGTATAGAGCTTTGTCTCCTAGGTGATCCTAGATCCTGTCGAGTTGACAATGGTGATTAACCATTGTGGTGGGTGTGGGAGCAGATTTCATCATCAAGCCCTGAGCAAGAGCTGTAGTCATAGCTGATACTCTGATGGAGGCCTTGCTAGTGAGCTTGAACTAGGGCACCCCTCTGAGTGAGCTGTGCCACACCCCAACCCACATACACTGTTAGGTAATGTTGGCTATTCTGAACTGCTAAGTTTTGGAGCAAATACTTACCGCAGCACGAGCCAACTAATACAGTGAAATTTGTTGCTAATTTATTTTGCAAACATACTAGGCACACAAAAAATGCTTGCCAAATGATGACTGGATGGAGTCTAAACAGCAGCCCAGATGCCTGGCAGATAGCCAGAAGGATTAACATTTTGAGCTGGAAATGTGGAGGTGGGAATATAGCTGAGAGGTGAAAAGTCCAGATACCCCCTGAGATATAGCAGCCGTGGAGATGTCAGTGGCATCCACAGGAAGTAATGTGAGCAGCATATGAATGATAGAACACTTTACCATTTAAAGGGGCCAATGTGTACTGACTGTTTAGAGAAGATAGACAAGAGGGCAAGGAGGAAGCAGTTCAGATGCAGGGAGACACCAGGAACTGTAGATGCTCAACACATCAGAAGGTGAAAGAGAGAGAGCTATGGCTTGCACGTGGTATGTCCTGAAAGCCCATGTGTTTAAAACACTTGGTCCCCAGATGGTGGTGCTATTTGGGGATATGGTGGGCCCTTTAAGAAGTGTGGCTTTACTGAAAGAAGAGTGTCAATGAGGGGTGGGCCTTTGGGTTATAGCCTGACCTCACCTCTGGATGCTCTCTCTCTGCTGCCTGTTGATCAAGAGCTGAGCAAGAAGCCTCACGCTCTCCACATGCTTCCCACAGCTACTCCACAACTGTGAGTTGTCCCGTCATGATGAACTGTATCCACAGTGAGATAAGGTAAATCTTTTCTTCTTCTTAGTTGTCTTGTCAGGGATATGGTTGAGAGAAATAATTAATAATAAATAATTACTGGGAGTCAGGACTGTGCATGACTTTGAAGGTCAGCAAAGAGGAAGAGGAGAATCTCAGTGCTTGAGTGAAATGATGAGTATAGAGAAAGCATCTGCAGCAGGGCAATGAGTAAGCCAGAGGCAGTGTTTGCACTAAGCTTAGAGATGACAGGTGGACCTCGATCAGGAACTCAGCTGAGGCAGAGCAAGAGTTGAGGCAGAAGGGTAGTTTAATGTTAGAGAACCTTGAAGTGTCCTTACCCTGGTGGCCACAACGTGTGAAGAGGGAGCATAAGGAGAACTTAATGGGTGGGAAAAGATCCCAGGAGAGAAGGACGGTTCTGGAATCAATGCTCTGGCAAACCATTTAGCTTTGGCAATGAGAAGTGTGTTCAGAAAAGTACTTATGTCTTGGTTCAACATCTGTCCTGTGCTGTTCTGTATTCTCTGTGAATGAGTCCAGGGGAAAAAAAAGTGGTTGCTTTTATTGCCAAGTCGCTTAATTGCCTGACGGAATAACAGCAAGAGAGCTCATCTTGGAGCTTTTGAACACAGAGATGCCTCAAAGCAGGGAGAGGGAGTGAAATCAAATAGACCGATGGCCTTTTCATTGACTGTCTCTCTCATTGGTCCCCCTTTCTTGTGTCAATCCACGGATGGTGGCTAATACCTGGGAAATGCTTTACAGAGTGAAAGTAGAGAGGGGTGCAGGAACAAACTGTTTGCTGTCCTACAGTGTTCAGTGTGAGCCTTGTTTTCCTTTATTATCAACTATAAAAGAATGTGTGCCATTGCCACACTGGTGACACTCTGCAATGCTAAGAGAAGGAATGCAATCACATTCTCTAAGACAGAGCTGCAGAGGACAGAGATGGCTCTACAACCAGTTTTCCTCTGTACCAACAACTGCTGATGTACCTCACCTGGAAACCACTTCCTCACCCTTGAGCCAAGCAAGGCACTGAGAAGACAAAGTAGGTCAGCCAGACTTGACTACTCTGAGTTGCTTCCCTGGGACAAGGATTGGCATCTCCCAGAGCGTAACCTAGGAGGTGTATGTGTTTGGTGTGTGTGTGTGTTTGCATGCTTGCAACAGTATGTGTATGATTTGATTCCTGATCTTACCTCTAGGTTTCCTGAATCTCAGTCTCCAGGGTGGGCCAAATATCTGAGTTTTGATAGGCATTTCAGATGAGTGTTCTGTCCCTTGCAGCTCGGGAGCCACAGGACATTTGCATGTGTCACAGTGAAGTTTCATAGGTAAGGAAAGACCTGGCCTTCATTCTTTCTGAGACTATGAGTGACAGTGTTTGAAATGCCAGGATTTCCCTTTCATCCCTTCAAGGGACACTGAGCAACCAGAACTTACACCATCGCTTCCCACTTTGAGACTCACGCTAGTGTGTATGTGCACAGAGTGTGCATTGCTTAGTGCTGACAATTTAACCTGAGCTTCTTTCTGGGAATTTTTTTGTGGCCTCTAGATTCTACTCTACCCAGACCCCATCCAAGACCTCTATGGCCCCTGGACTCTGTGCTAAGTCCTTCTCCCTGCCAACTCTCATTAAGATGCAGTATATTCATGTCATCAAGACCTCTCTAGGGTCACCGTTTCCTGCTCTCTCCACAACTCCGTATTTATTGTTGCTGGACTCCACTCTCCTCATGCCCAGTGTCTTAGAGTTTCTCTTACTGTAATGAAACACTAGAACCAACGCAACTTGGGGAGGGGAGGGTTTATTTGGCTTGCACTTCCACATCATAGTCATCATTGAAGCACATCAGGACAGGAACTCAAACAGGGCAAGAAACTTGAGCAGGAGCTGGTGCAGAGGCTGTGGAGGGGTGCTGCTTACTGGCTTGCTCATCATGGTTTACTCAGCCTGCTTTGTTATAGAAGCCAGGACCACCAGCCTTGGAATGGAACCGTTTGCAATGGGCTGGGCCCTCCCCCATCAATCACTAATTAAGAAAACACCTTACATCTCGATCTTATGGAAACATTTTCTCAGCCGAGGTTCCCTCTTTTCAGATGACTAGGGGTTGTGTCTAGCTGACCTAAAACCAGCCATGGAAGGTTAGAAGTGTGTGGAATAAACATGGAGATAACAGTTCCCCTTCCCATAAACACAAAATGAGTCTTCTGGCCTATATTGATGTGAATTGAGGTGGAACTAACCAATTTCTTGCCTCCTGGGTTTGAGAACTCTAGGGGATATGGTCCACATTGGCTCCTAGAATCTTTTAGTGGGAACAATCTCTAGTTACCTACAGTGGAAATTTGTTCTATAACATGTTTGTGTTGAATTCTGTCCCTTCACTTTCTTACTTCCCTACTCTCTACCTCTAGGCCATTCCTTCCTAAATTCTTTCTCAAATTTAAGACCCCTATGCTCACACTATTCTGAAGATCCATTTCCGAGGGAACCCTGAAGGGTATCTGTAGATTCATGGAGGAGGACATAGAGCTGAGCGTGTGGTGACAGCATGGGAAACTCGGCTAGAGAAAGCTGCACTTGCTGCAATTTAGTTCTTGGAGTGGGGTTTAGTTTTCACTAAGTGCCCACCCTGGAGCCCCAGGAGGGTCAGGGCTTAGCCTCCGCAAACCTGGCCCTCCTCTCCTACCTCCTTAGATCACCTGCGATGTGTTCTTAAGCACATACCAACTGATTTCTTTCGTTTAGAAATGCCTGCCTCTTAATTGAAGAAGGAGAGCTAAATAGAAATAACGTATGTGCAAATGCTGAGCATAGTAATGTTTGGTTTGGCCGTGATTTATAGATCTCTAACTGTGCAGACCATCCATAAGCCACCAGTAAGCACTGCCTATGCGGATTCTTCTTTGCAGGGTTGCGTATTTCATTCTAAATGGCTTCAATGTCTTTACTCATCCATTTGTAATAAAATGAGTAAGACTGAAAATGAAGTGCATCTGAAAGAAATTGATCTCCTGTACTCCGTGTTGCTAAGACACAGAGCATTTCCCCCTCTGAGTTGTTAGTACGTTCAGGGAAAACCTTTTCTGTTCTGATTATAAATTCATTAACTATTAACACCTCATTGACTTGAGACATTTTTTTTTTCCTTCAGAGGTCTTAATTTTAACCTTCATGCCTGACTATAGGTGGAACTACAGGGAACCGTATTTTGGCTATTTTAAAAAGGACTTTTAGTGGGTGTTGATATTATTTATCCATTTACAGGGCTAGATGATGCCTCAGCAGTTAAAAGCACAAACTGCTCCTGCTGAAGAACCAAGTTCCTGGCATCTCCGTTATCTGGATCACAACTGCTTGTCACTCCAACTGTTAGGGATCCAACACCCTCTTCTGGCTTTGGGGACACCTGTACTCATGTGGGTATAGTTTCAATGTACAGCATATATATGTATGGGGACTCGTAGCCATCTTTATCTCCAGTTCTAGGAGATCCAACGGCCTCGGCCTCTTGTAGTCTTTGTGGACACTAGGCACATGTATAATACACAGACATTCATGCAGTCAAAACACCAATAATAATAGTAACATAACAATAATAATAATAATTACAAATCCTAAAATATTTATGCACTTGTTTTCTGTCTCATTGGCTTCTGAATGCCTGTATGTATAGTGAGGTTATAGAAATGTAGTGTAAAATCCTATGGTCCTTGTATCAGATGTGGAGGATTTAAACCTGAGGCCTGGAGCTTAAATTTGTGATCTTTAAAATTTTACTTTTTTCCTGCTTGGAGCTTCAGTCTCTGTCTGTGAGATGGGAATTAGAAGGATGCTATCTCCTCCACAGGGCTCCTCTGAGGTTGGGTGTAACACACAAGGTATGGACTGAATTCCCAAAGGTACTTCTATTTTCAATTTGTAGCAAGTCCTTCAAAGGCACATCATAGCTTTCCTTGGTACAAAACAGGTGAATGAAGCTGGATTTGAACTAAATCACCATCCGGTGAGCAAGTGAGACTGGTGACCCTTGATATCCAAGGCTTAATCCTCCTTTCAGTGGTGGACAGTAGTCTGCTCTGAGTGCTGGAGTCCTGGTGAAGACAGTGCCTTTGTTAGTTGGGTGTCATCTAATGCAGACTGAGCACTCAGCCCAAAGCGAAACTCAAAAGGAGCAAATGTTGATATTCAGATGTGAGAACTGCCAAGGCTGCTGTGCATTGCTGAGAGATCATATAACGCACTCATGTCAGATTCTCTTCCTTCCCTGTCTCACATGCCTACTCTCCAACACTGGATCACTCTTTCCTGGGTTCTCTCTCTGGTTCACCTCCAGTGCTGAAACACTTTTCTGAAGATCCATTTCTAGAGGACCATAACTAGCATCTGCAGATTCACAAGTGAGTGTTGAAAGCCTCAGTGACAGTGTGGAACAGAGAAAGCTAGAAGTGCTAGAATATTGTTCAGTTGAGTAACTGAACTGGTATTTATGGAGTAAGTCTTTTTTTTTTTTTTTTTTTTTTTTTTTTACCAACTGAGCTCTCATGATGTCACTATTCATCAGAGTGTTGTTCTGTCCTTTAATGCTGCATCATGATCATGATTGTGCTTTGGACCACTGGGATGGTTTTTGCCTGGTGAGCATGTGACAACTCTGGGAGACATTTCTAGCCTGAGCTAGGGGATGAAAGATTAAGTTCTACTGGATTTGATGAGTGGGAGCTGTGACACTGAACATCCTCTAGTGCATAGCAATCTGCTCCATCAGGGTTATCCTGATTAAGAAACCAGTGCTGCTGAGTTTGACAAGCCCTGCTCTAGAGCACAAAGAACCCTCAGCAAGCATGCATGGTAAGGGGACATGCCCATCATACAAGACAGACAGAGCAGCAGCAGCAAGGCAATGGGACGTTGATCTACTCAGGGACTCCGTAGCAGTATGGATACCCCTAGTCCTTTGTTCTTGGCCATGCTGCCATCCTTAGCATCGACTCTGTCTTTGGGTGGTTTTAGTTGTGTGACAGATGTAGATGCTGCATCGGCACCCAAACCATCTTAAAGTAAAGAAACACTATCATTTATTTCCCGTGGCTTTCACATGGAGCACAGCAATAATTCTTAAAATATTATCATGATAGAGGGTACATGGAGCCCAGCAGATCTCCTCTCACCTGCAGGGGCATTGTCATCTTGCTTTGTAGTTGCTGGCAGCTGCAGTTCACCATGTTAACTGTCACTGCTACTATGTGCATTACGTCACCATCACTGTCACTGTTCCTAAGTCACACACAAACAAGTGGATCTTCAGTAAACTGTGAATCCTTCCCTAGGGGCTGTAGAGATGGCTCGGTGTTTAACCGGCTGCTCTTCAGGAGGACTTGGATTTGATTCCAGCATCCACACGGCAGTTCACAACGATCTCTATCTCCAATTTGGAGATTTGTTTCCCTCTTCTGGTCTGAGGACACCAGTCACAAATGTGATGCACAGATATACACGCAGAAAAAACACCTGTACATATAATATAAAATACTAAAAACATGTCTAGTTCACATTAGCAGTAAGTGGTAGATAAACATATGGAAGCAGGTAGTTTTACTTGTCCTGGCTCTTTAACTGTCAACTTGACATAGCCTAGAGTCATCTGAGAGGAAAGCTTCAACTGAAGAATTGCCCAGATCATTCTGGCCTGTGGCATGTCTGTAGGGGATTATTAAATGTAAGTTGATGAAGAAGGACCTAGCCCACTGTGGGAGGCACCATTCCCCAGGCAGGGGGTTCTGGGCTGTGAGAAAGTTAGCAAAGCATAGGCATGGCAGTGAGTTCTCTGAAAAAAGGCTAATTTAGTCCAGCCAGCTTCTCTAGGGTGTTCTCTGACTCTTCCTTAAAGTGCTGGAATAACGGGTGAGCCACATGTCCTCCTAGCATTCATGTGAGCTCTGCTGATCTGAACTACAGTCCCCATGCTTGTGTGGCAAGTGCTTTTCCCCTGAGGCACCTCCCCAGGTCAGCCTTGCTGTGTTCAGGACAGAAAAAGGGAGGAGAGCAGGAGATGAGAGAGAAGTTCCTCTGTTCACTATTTTAAAGACATTTTCTTTAAAAATTAAATTAATTTATTTAGTCTTCTCTCTCTCTCTCTCTCTCTCTCTCTCTCTCTCTCTCTCTCTCTCTGTGTGTGTGTGTGTGTGTGTGTGTGTGTGTGTGTAGAGGACAACCTACAGAAGTTGGTTCTCTGTTTCCACCTTGTGGATCCTGAGGACGAAATTCAAGTTGTTAGTCTTGGCAGCAAGTGCCTTTAATCTGATTAGCTACTTTTCTGGACCTCAGAGACCTTTCAAACAGCATGGAAACACGTATATTCTGAGACACACAGAGAGAGACAGACAGAGACAGAGAGACTCAAATGTTTTCTGAGATGTCTGGATAAATATCAGAATTTTGAACTACAAGACAGTGGGCAAGTTCAACCAAGCCATACCTGCTTATTAAAAATGTATCATGTGCCCAAAGTCTAGAGAAGGGAGTAGAGAATATGAGGCTCAGACAATCTTTCTGTGCGGACTGTTCTAATTAGTTCTAATTGGTTGATAGACACAAAAATTTCAGCTTAGTGCAGGGTCAGAGAACCCAAGGCAATGCATGTTTTGGTGTAATCTTAGGATGGTAGGGTGCACTTTATGAACCAGAGGCTCTTGTAAAAAAGATCCCTACAAAGCATCCTCTCCTTACCTGCTTGTGGAAAAGCATCCTTACAAGGGAAGATGAGAAGATGCTTGGCTATTTGGATGCATTTTTAGTTGATTTTTCCATCCATTTTCCTATCCTGATATACTTTTAATATTCTTGCTATACTTAACATCATCCCTAGAATTAACTCACCCCTAGAATTCACTGTGATGCAGCACTGTCAATCTGGAAGTTTTTAAGTCAGTGGAAGGTCATCCTGGGGAAGAGGTCTTCAAAACATCACTGAAAGCAAATTAATGATCACGCTTCGTAGATAGGAATCCTGGTGATGGAGAGTTTGGGTGGGAGACTCAGCCAAAGCCTAGTGACAAAACAAGAGTAACCATGGGACTCACTTCCCAGCCCTCCCTGACACCTCGGCCCACATCCTTAGCTTAGTCACTCCATCCTGCTTTCCCTTCAATCCCTTGCTCTCAGCATGTTTCTCTCTTCTGAACAGATCTTGTGTTTCTTGAAAGAGCTGATACTTTCCTAATCCTTCTCTAGGATTGGCCTTGACCCAGCTCCTCAGATGATTCCTCCTTATCTTGTCTATTTGGAGTCATCTCCTCCAGACTCTAGGTGGGTCATTTTCTGAAAAACAAACAAACAAAAACCAAAAATGAAAAACATAGTGATTGTATCTTCTGCTTATTCTGGCAGACTACAAATAGAGATGATATCTAATTCATGTATGGGAGGGTCCCCATGAGAAACATAAACACTGGATGACTGCAGGGGGTGTGGGATATGATTCAAGTGCTTGGCATGTGGACCTGAGTTCAGACACCCAACACCCATGTAAATATCCAGGCATGGTAGTACATATTGGAATTCTAACACTGGGAGAGAGAGAGAGAGAGAGAGAGAGAGAGAGAGAGAGAGAGAGAGAGAGAGAAGAGAAAAGAGAGAAAGAAAAAGAGAAAAAAGAAATTTCTTTGACGTGCTGGCTAGCCAGACTAGTCAAATTGGTGAGACCTAGGTTCAGTGGTGAGCCCAGTCAAAACATAACCTACAGCAAGGCAGAAGGAAGCTTCAACAAAACATTTATTGAGCTTAACATGCATCTGGCCCTTCACTTTGGGTAATAAGTCCTTGACATTGTGGGTCCTTCTGTTCCCTGGGGGAAAAATAGAATTTTCAATAGGCTGGTCCAGTTAAATGCAGGTACTAGGGAGTTTTAGAGGAGCTGAAAGGCTTCCCATGGTGGGGTATTCTGAGGGTTAGACTGTGGTGTCCTAATGGATATTGAGAGGATAAAAAGAGGCCAGAGGAGTCTGCAGAATGTTCCATGGGAGGACCAATCTATGCAAGGAGCCAGAGGCCACTCAGAAAAAAGCAAACCTGGGTCACAGAGCCTGAAAGAGAACCAGGTGGCCCAGAGGCTATGGACCTGTGTTCAGAACTGCTGACCAGATCAGGAAGACTAGGAGAAGCAGTGCTCAAAGTTCAAGTGTGAGATGATGAACTTTGCAACCTACATTAGCCAAAGGTGAGGCTGAAAATTACTCTTCTCCCCCTCTTTGCTTCCTCCTCCTTGATTCCTTTCCTCATCCACTTCCTATCTCCTTCTTCTCCTTCCTTCCTCCTTTTCCACCTTCTTCCTGTCTTCCTACTTTTCTCTCCCTCCTCTCTTCCTCCTCCTCCCTGTGTTCTTCCTCCAACTTCCTGCCCTGGTATCACTATTATCATCATTTTCAGCTTTGTGAAAGACACCGTTTTAAATTTATGCTTCCACTATATCAAATGAACAGTACTTTCTGTGGCCAGTAGGAGGAGCCAGAGCCTCCCTGTTCTATGTACCATAGCTGGGGCACTGTCCCCCCTAGGCGGTGCAAGGAGCTGTCCAGTCAGCACCTCCCATGACCTTTCAGTCTTAATACTGATGTGACTAAAATACTGTCTGTGTGGAACTGGAACAGGTCAATGTGAGAATGCAGCAGCCTGTGCTTTCCAGACTAGTAGAATGATGGCGTACTACTGGGGTGGTGACGATACTTTGTTTTAAATTGTAGTGGCTGTCTCCTCTTCCTTTCCTTCCCTCATCCCTTCCTTTATCCCTCCCTCTCTCCTTCCTTTCCTCCTTATACAGAGCCTCACTATGTAAACCTAAGTGGCCTGGAACTCATCATGTTGAACAGGCTGGCCTCAAACTGCCTCTGCCTCTGCCTGTCTAGTGCTGGGATTACAGCTGTGAGCCACCATATCTTAGCTCTTGGTAAGTTTTCTTGAGCCTGGTGAGGCATCAGCAATCACCTCTGGCATTTGTTACTGATATAGAAAAACCTATTTCTGCTCCCAAATAAATAAATCAGAACAGATTCAAACTGACCTTGATTTTTGGATTGGTAGCTTTTATTTCATTTATTATTGTAGAATTATGTATTAAAGTTAACAAATTGGTTCATCCATCACCCATTTAGTGAGCCAACAGCCAGTGTCTCTGCCTTGGGTGCTCAGGCCTGTGTCTTCCCCTCAGAACCCTAGTGCAGGAGCACAGAGAAGCAGTGCAACAGAACTCCCCATTAGCTGCCATTTATTTATTCTCCCATTATTGATAATTTGCCCTTAAATTGAGAATACCTCTTTTACAAGCCATGGAATCTCTCTGTATAGCTAGACAATTGCATTTAAGTTCCGCAGCTCTCCTAATGTAAACAGTTTTTGGGTGAAAATGATTATGATGTTACTAAGATAGATTTATGGCTTCTTTGTGCTTTCTGGGAAGGATAAGAGTCTATGAAAAAGGAAAACATAGTTGTTTACATACAAGTATATTATTATTGGAGAGAAAGCCCATGGTCAAACATAACCCAAACTGCAAATAACTGGTGCCAGTGATAGACAGTTTTGTGGAGTTTGCAAGGTTACTTTCTCAAGTAAGTATGACTTCAAATTGGGTGGTTTTCATAAATTGATGGTTGTGGGCAGGAGAATACTGTGTTTGCTGGATGTGGAGGAATCTGTAGACTAAATAATAATAATAACAACAACAATGTGATGTAGAGACTAGTGAGACTAGATGAGGCCCTGGGGACATCCCGGAGGAATACAGAGGGGATGAGCTGTCAACCCAAAGCCAGGAAGTGAGCCAGGGCCTCAGGTCAAGGGTCCAAGATAGAGTCTGGCCTTGCCTAAGCTCACCTGCCCATAAGCGGCAGGGCAGTATAATGGCTTCCTTGGTCAATGAGGTAGACTTGCCCAGGGTGGGATCCTGAATCCTAGCAGAAGACTTGGTGATCTCCAGCAAATGTTAGAGCTTAGAGCAGCTTCAGGGAAGACTTTATTGTGTAACATGATAATTTAAAATGTAAATTAGAGAGGGAGGGAGGAAGGCAAAGAGGGATGGAGGGAGGAGGGGAAGAAGGGGAGGGAAGAAAGGAGAAAGGAAAGAAGGAAGGCAGGAGGAGAAAAGAAGGGAAGGAGAAAGGAAAAAATTAGGGAAGGGAGAAAGAAGGCAGGAGGGAGAGAAGGGAAGAAGAAAAGAAGGAAGAAAGGCTGGAGGATCTAGAGAGGGAGGAAGGATGGAGGACCAAGAAGGGGAAGGAAGGAGGAAGGGAGAAGAGGAAAAAGAGGAAGAAGAAAAAAAAAGAAAGGGAGGAAGGCACAGAGAACAAAGGAGGGAGGCAAAGAGGGAGGGAATGAAACAGAAAGAGAGGAAAGGAGGAGGAAAGGTCAGAAGGAAGGAGAACAGAAAGAAAAGAGAAGTGAAACGGCATTTCTGGCTGGGTAGTGTAGGGAGAGTTTGAAGAGAAGCCCAGCTTTAGCTTCTGATCCCTCAGCTTTCTCACAAGTGAAATGGGCAGATGCTGAGCACCCTTTTCATCTGGCGGTTGAGATGACAGTGCAAGGCAACACATGGCAGTGTGAGTTGAGACCCAGAAGCACTCCTCCCGCCAAGAAGAAGTGGCCGCTGGCATGCAGGCCCCACGCCTGGCTTCCAGAGCTGAGGACTTTCCAGGGGCCCCTCACTTTTTTGTTTAAGGAATAGGGCTCCTTCTCTGCCAGGCCCGGAGATTTGAGGATTTGCCAGAAACTTCACAGAACTGAAGTGGACCAGGGCAAGGGGGCTTCATCCCCTTAGCCTTCTCTCAAGATTCCCTTTCCTCCATTGCCTGTGTGGGAGGAGGATTCGGTATGGAGAAGCGCTCAGGTGGTGGCTGAGCAAACCCACTTTGGGAAGGGGAAGGCGGGGGGGGGGGGGGGGCGGGGGCATTACCCGAAGGACTTGGGCTCATTGCTTCACCCTGTCTCCAAGTCAACTTTCACCCCTTAGGCGCTTTAGAAAGAAGAGCCTGGAGGTACCTAGTCCCTTGCCCACAGCGGCTGCTGGAGTTCAAGGCTGCACGCGTGACCGTGACCGCGGCGCTGAGGAAGGAAGGGGGAGGGGGCGCTCCCTGGTGCTCTGGATTATTTTTGGCTCGCCAGCCCGGCTGCTCGCTGCCTGTCGCGCGCGAGCTCGCGCGCGCGCGCACACACACGAACACACGCGCATCACACACACACACACACACACACTCGCACACACATGCACACATTTTCTCGCGCTCTCCCTCGCTCTCCTTTGTTTATTTTCTAATCTGGATTTTGTTGGTTGCGCTCTTCTTCGCTTCCGGGAGCCTGGCTTGCCAGCACTCCCGCGGGCCACCCGGTGCACGCCTGCTGTTCCCCAAATCAGCGTCACCCGGGTCCCCTCCTCCCGGCCTCCTGGAGCGCGGGGTTTGAAGGTCACCTCCTTTCTAGTTCCCCCCTGTCAGCCGAGCTGCCACCACCCTCCTCCATCTGGAGCCCAGAAGTGTCAGTCGCAGCGGCTGCTACCAGATAGGGGTCCGCGTGGGGTAGCAGGGAGGGGAGTCCGAACTCAGAGCCAAGGGGGAGTTCCTCCTTCGCATCGCACCAGACCCGGCTGCACCCGCGGAAGAGTGGGGGCGCTCTGCCAGCTTCAGGACCCACGCGTGCGCCTCGCGGACCCGAGAAGCCACCAGTGAGTCGCGCAGCTCGCATCTGGAGGGGACAGTCGCGCGCCCCGCCCCGGCGTCCGGAGCCGACAACTCCTAGCGTCCTCCCAGCTCAGGGCAGATCTGAGAGGACCGTGCGCATCTCCAGATCCTCGAGAAGCCTGCGCTCCATACCAGGTGGCCTTGGCCATCAGGGCCCCTTAGGGGTGATTCGGACCTTTGCCGCGCCCAGCTTAGGGCGCGGCTGACCTGCCCTGAAGTTGCGGCCAGCTGGTGTAAGAAAAGCCAGCATCCCACTTCGTTGCCTCTGGCGGATGCTGAGCGTGGCTGGGGGTACACAGAGCACTGAGGAATCGGAGGTCCTGAATCCAGGAGCAGGCGACAACTGCCGGGCTCGCCAGGAGTTCTAGGTAAGTCCAGGCAGAGTCGCCCGCTTCTGCGCTCCCTAATCCGGACCCAACCCAAAGGGTCCCAGGAAAGAAAAATCGAGGTTCCACCGAAGCTGGCCTCCTTCCAGCGCGACTCTGGGTGTACTGGACCGGGAACTTTTGCAGGGGGAGAGGAGCCATCCCGTGGCACAGTCATGCACAGGGACCCGACCCTGGGCCCCCTACTCCACCCAGACACATTGTCTCTTCTCCCTTCTTGTCCTTCCTTGCCCCAGAGCGTCCCTTCCAAGCTCCCAGGCTGCCTCCTCTGTCCTCCCAGTGCGTTCTGGGGGGGGGGGGGGGGGTTGGTGGCAGAGGCAGTAATCTGGCTGCGCACTTCGGGTCAGTCTACTGGGTTGTCTACCAGGGACACTGGGTGGACCTCCCGGTTCTTGGCTGCCTCCCAAGCCCTGTTGAAGTCAGGGGGAGGAGGCACCTTGGTGGTTGGGAAGGCCTTTGGAAGTGCCAAGCCACCGGTGGGAAGCAGGGGGAGAGCAGGCTGGGCAGGCGAGGAAGGACAGCTGTGGGGTTTTTGCCAGGTCAATGCCCAGCTGCCCTGGACCCCAGAAGAAGAGGTCGGCACGGAAACCTTTGAGTTGGGAACTCTCACCGTGCCCCCTGGTTCCTTGCGTGCCTCATGGGGGAGAGAAGTCAGACCTCAGAGCTGCCTTGGAGCACAGACAGGCGGTTGCCCCGGTGCTGGCCAGTTTCTCAGTTCCATGGGGGTGGAGGCAAAGGCAGAAGCCGAGCTGGCTGAACCCAGCGGGCCACCTGGCTGAGAAGCTCCTGGAGCCTCCAAGGCCCGAGCTTCAGGAACCAGGTGTCTCGCAGCACCCAGAAGGTGTCTGCTGGTCAAGGGAGGGGAAGACCCAGTCCTGGTGCACCCTGGAGACACTGCTGTCTCCTTTGTCAGAGATCACAACAGGAGGCTCTCGACTTCACTGCAAGCTCCAGTACCTGCTGCGCCTGCCTGCCCCAGAACTACTAGAGGGGCATCGGGTCCAGCTTCCATACAGCTTAGGAATCCTTAGCAGGCATTCTGTGAAAGTGGCTCCCAACCAAGGGTCTTTGCATTTGAACTTGGAAGTGGGACAGGAGTCTTGGAATAGATTTGAGCTTGTGCACAGTGAATTACAACTCGGGCTGTGTTTTATCATCATACTGGTTTTTACTTTGTAATTGCATGCAAGGAACAGACCTGGCCTTGTCCTGGCAAGTTCAGAGAGCACTGCCACTGCTGTCCTCCACCCCTACACCATTTGGTCTACTCTCTCTGTGCTCTTTATCTTCATTATCAAAAGACAGGGGGGAAAAGATGAAAGGGGCAGATCCTTTTCAGTTTTTAAGTGAGCACAGAGGCCTGGCTGGAGCCACTAGCAGATTTATTTTGGTCCAAGACTCTTTTAGCTTTTATTCAGAGGTAAGGCTTGGGCACCCCTCAAGGGCAAAGGTGCCAGAGACATTACACAGACTGCAAGCCCAGCTCTGTCTTGACCTCCTCTGGAGCAGCTGAGACATAAGGGTTCTTTGGGCCTTCACTAAGTTAGTTTATAGGAATGGAAAGGGAGCCAGCTGTATCTGGGGTCTAGAGTGTGGTAGCCTAGAAGAGCCCAGTGCTGCTGGCACTGTTTCCTGCCAGCTCTGTGACCTTGGGCAAGTTACTTTACCTTTGTGACTGTTGATTCACCTACACAATGAGAGCTTTGGTGGTGGTTCTGTCCTTAGGTGGGAATTAAGTAAAGCAGAAAATATCTAGAGCAGGACCTAGCATAGGTAAGTGCTTGAATCACAGATATCTCATTTTCTTTCTTTTTTTAAAATCTTTTTTCAACTAGATTGTTTTCCTTTTCAAGCCTCACCTCAATGGTGGGTTCTAACAGACGAGAAGCTTGTTGCATATACATCTGTTTCCTTCTAAACTTATATATGGAGCGAACTCTGGTAAATTACAAGACGTATTTGCTCGGAGGGTTGCCAGAGCTCTCCAAACCTACCACTGCCCTTATCTCATCTTACTCTCTTCTGTTTTTTTTTTGGATTCGGGACAGCTGTCCACTGGCTGTGTGGGCAGGTGGTTGGTGGCTTTGACTTTCAGCTTCCACAAGTACCTGGACCTAAAGTTAGGATCTGTGGCATGTTTGCCTTCCCCTCATCTGATAGAAGGTCACCGTCACTTCTGCCCCCTGGGATGCAATCCTCCATGCCTTCCTAAGCCCTCTTTAATTGGACACTCACTGCTCTGATGTAGGGACTGTTTTGAAAACGAAGAAATTAAGGAGTATTAGAGTCGGCCTTCTGCAACACTTATCCTGTGACTCACACCCTGACACGTTGAAATGAGGGATTTTGTATCATTATCTAATCTCAACAATGTAATTATGGTCACCCCTCACCCACAGGAAGGAGAAATGTATGGAAAGGTACTCTAACCAGTCAAGTATTTCACTTCATGAGTGTTACAAGATGAGTGTTACAATAGGGTTTACAGGTCCCCCTCCCTCATATTGGGAATGGGACCCAGGAATCCATTGTACATGTTATGCAACTGCCTGACCCCTGAGCCATGATTCTAATCACTCACTAAAGGCTTCTAGAAAGAGGATCTTACCCTGGGACATGCCCTTGGTCCCTGCCTCATTGGTGGATTCTAATTAGGTACCTAAGACTGAGCCACACTTCCAGCCCTCGGTGGTGGACTCCAAGTCAGACCAGTGCTCTACCATGGAGCTGCAGAGCTGCCTCCTGAGCCTTTCCTTCATAGGGTTTTCAGAGCTGCACATACTGCCAACTGCAGGATGCCTTTCCCCAGACAATCATGGCTAACAGGAGGCATTGGGAACACACGCCCTGGGAGCAGGGAGCAGGAAGGTGCCTGTTGAGGTCTGGGAACAGTGATTCATTAATGAACAATTTGAATTGATGTCTTGGGGAAGCTTGATGCTGTCTTCCAAAGTTTTCTCCCCTTGATCAAGCTATGCCCTCATGCTGTACCCCTGATACTCATCTGCCCTGTCCAGCTTGGTCATAGTCCCACACAGTTTGTGTGTGTGTGTTTGTATTTTGTCCTCCAAGGTTTGATCCCACATTGTGTCTATTTTCTCACTGACATCTGTTTTTCAGTTTTTATAAACAGCATTGTCCCATCAGCTCCAGTCATCCAAGCCATGTTTTTATGTTTTATGTTTTTATCTAATTTAATGAATTTATCATGCAAAATTTCTCTAAATTTGGTCATATTAAAAATACTGAGTTCAGCATGGTAGGGCACAGCTGTAGTCAGCACTGGAAGGCTGAGAAGGACTGTGATTTTGAGGCCAGCCTGGGCTATGTAATGGACATGGAAGATCTCACTTTCTATTTCCCTTTTGTATTTATTTATTTATAGTTTTCTTTTTTATTTGAAAATACATTTATTTTCATGCAGTATATTCTGACTACGGTTCCCCACCCTCTAACTCCTTCCAGGTCCTCCATACTTCCTCACATAACCAGATCCATACTCATTCTTCCTCTCTCATTAGAATACAAACAGGCATCTTAAAAAAATAACAAGATAACAAAAGCAAACAACCCAGTATGTTTTTATCAAACTCCTTTCTGATCTTTAGCTTTGTACTTCAAAGTGCTGGTCTGCCTGGACATATGGCTGGTATTTCCCCTTTTCAAAAGCCATTTTGCCGATACCCTTTAAGCTCATGGGTTCAGGAATGAGCGCATTCCAAGAGGGAGATTGTATTTGACAGGCAAAACACTCTGGGGGCACAGAAATTTCCCAGTGGTCTGTGATTCTAGAAATCTGAGAAACTAGCTTTGAAGGTCACCAGGTAACTTGCCCTGCCTGTGCTTGACACGGGGATTACACAACAAGCATGATTCCCCAAACTAATACTGACTTCGTGGCTCTCCGTGAGTTTCCCTGGAATCCACCACATAGATGTTTACTTCCAATATTTAAAGGAGATGTTTAAAGGAGGTAAAATAAAACTTTCTCCCCAATGTCTACCTTCCTTATTTAAAATACTGCCCCAAGGCACATACACATGAAAACCTTAATTAAAGAATTAATCAGTAATGGATCCTCAGAGCAAGGAGACCCAGCACTGTGAAATGACATCAGTGGTGAGCACAGGCTAGGCTGAAGGGCTGAGGTGTGGCACTGACAATGACATATGAGGTCGAAGGGGAGACAACTGCCTCATATTTTGCATCTGTTCTTGCTTTAAACTACAATTTGCTTGTCACTGTTCACTGCACACAGAGATGTGGGTGGCCGTGGTCTTTCCAATGGCTGGGAGAGGACCACGCAATACCTGCCTATTAATAAAGAAAACATCTCATATTAGAGCAGGTACTTTCTTGACAATGCAGGAGGGAACTTGGTGATCTTAGAGGTCCTCTTGTCGTGGGAGAAGCCATGCAATTCATAAAAGGTGGATAATGACAATGGTACAGAGGTTACAATATAGCAATGTGATGGGGGTTTGGAGAGCAGGTGCCAAGGCCCAGGGGTTAGAATGAATGAGCATAGAGTCTAATAAATGAACTGACTTACATTAGTTGCTTTCATGTTGCTTTGATAAAATACCATGGCCAGGGAAAGTTAGAGGAGAAAGTGTTTATATGAGCTTTAGTTCCAGAGGTGCAAGAGCCATTGTAGCAGGGAAATGTAGCAGCAGGCAACATACATGGTGGCTACAGCATGAAGCTGAGAGCTCAAATCCTCAACAGTAGGAAGCAGACAGAGTATATTCGAATCAGGGTGAGTCTTTGCGCTCTAGAAGCTCACCCCTCTCACTTGTGACATGCTTCCTCCAAGGAGACCATCTCTCCTAGACTGTGGCTCCAGCTGAGGAACAAATGTTCAAATGCTCAAGACAATGGGTGGACATTCTCATTCAAACCACTACACTTATCTAAGCACTGCTAAGGAGTCTACATAACATTGTAGTGGAGTCCTCCAGAAATTTTCATGAAAAGGGAAGCCATTATGTATGAATGACTTAGGCCACATGGGAAACGGTGCCACACAATTTGAAGATCCTGTCTGTTTTGGTTTATGCTCTAAGCCCTATCTTATCCTATAAGTATATTTGGTCCCTCCATCTGTTGGCATTTGGAGAGACAAGCCTGTAACATCCAAGTGCCTAGATTGGATTATTTCCCTTCCTTTGTAGTTTAGAGTTTTTCATCAGAAAGAGAATAGGGTTGAGATTTCAGTGTAGTTTAGTAGGAGAGCACTCACCTCACATGCGTGATATACATGGTTACAATCCCAACATGAAAAAGACGAAGAAAAATGTCTATATTCTATCTATCTATCTATCTATCTATCTATCTATCTATCTATCTATCTATCTATCTTGATCTATCTATCTATCTATTTATCTATCTATCTCATCTATCTTGATCTATCTATCTATCTCATCTATCTTGATCTATCTATCTATCTATCTATCTATCTATCTATCTATCTATCTATCCATCTAGCTAACTAGCTATCTCTAGCTATCTCATCTGTCTATCTCAATCTATCTCTCTGTCTATCTGTGTATTGTATGTATGTATGTATGTATGTATGTATGTATGTATGTATCTTGCCTATTGTTTTGTCATACCTATGTATCTATTTACTCATCTAAATATCATCTGTCTACCCTAGGTGTCTGTCTAAGTTTGTAGGAAAAAAGAAGTCCATTTTCCAGTAGTTTTATTGTGTGAGAGAAGAAACCCTGTGCTTGGAAGGGTTGCATTCTCCTGCTTGAAGTAGTCTCTTGAAGCAAGCAATGCCAGTCCAACAAACACACAGTCCTTTCTGTTGACATCTCCTCATGAGTTCTTTGAGAACTGTGGCCCATGGTTCCTGGCTCCTCATCCACTGCCCTTGTAGGCTCTCAAAGAGAACACCTCTTTAACTGACTGTTTGGTATGGGTAGGATTGTATCTAATATTTGCAGTATATAGTAGTTCCTCTAAAGAGCTCTGAGTGCAAACATTGTTCACCGACTCCAGTAAGTGGAGTATGCTTTGATGTAGAGCTTCAACCTGGGGGAAATCAACCTCACCCCCACTTCCTAACTGCCTCCTTACTCTTCCCTCAGGTTCTCACCCCATTCTTCCCAGTTTTTTGCACAGATTCTCTTCCATTGCACTCATCCCATAGGCTCTTGAGAGTTTACCATCAGATAAGATAAACTCTAGGGTGCTGAGCACACACTTGGCCAGACTTCCTTGCTGTGTCCCTAGCATCTTACAAATTGTCTGGTGTTTTTTGTACACTTTAAAGTTAAATTCATTCTTTTTCCTTCCTTCTCTCCTTCCTTCCCTATTTCCCTCCCTCCCTTTCCTCTTTTCTCTTTCCCTCTTTCTCAGTGTGTGTGCCTGTGTGTGTGTATACAAACATTGGCTGCTACTAAAGACCAGCCTGCCTTTCTTCAGGTACCATCCACCTTGTTTTGTTGTGTTGTTTGCTTTTTGAGGCTTGTCCCTGGAGCTTGCAGGTGCTCTTAGCCTGGCCAACAACCCCCAGAAATTCCCCAATTTCTGCCTTTCCAGGGTTGGGATCAAAGGTGTGTTACCATGCATGGCAAATTTTTATATGGCTTTTAAGACTCAAAATCAAGTCCTAAAGTGTTTGAAGCAAGCACTTTACTAACCAAGCCACCTCCACAGCCCCAAGGTTATTCTTTGAGTCTCCAAGATTCTCTTTGAATCACTCTTTCAGAGATTGACAGTGAGCTGTGGGTGGACCTTAAGTAAATTTTTCACCCTTATCTGCTGGAACAGCTGAGCTCCATATGCAGGAGTTTGAAGCTGATGGTCCCATGAAGGTGATAGCCATCCACGGGGCCTCTTACTGCATCTTAATCTTCAAGTGAGGTAGGAGCTGTGTGGATGTCCAGAGTGAGCCATTAGGGGTCATGCTGGATAGTTTTATATCAACTTGATACAAAGTAAAGTTATTTGAGTGGAAGGAACCTCACTGAAGAAAATACCTCCATAGAATTGGGCTGCAGATAAGCCCATAGGGCTTTTTTTTTTAATTAGTGATTGATGGGGGAAGGCCCAGATCACTGTGGTAGGTGAAACCCCTGGGCTGGTGGTCCTGAGGTCAACAAGAAAGCAGGCGGAGCAAGCCATGAGAAGCAAGCCAGTAAGCAGTCTCTGCATCTGCTCCTGCCTCCATGTTCCTGCCCTGTTTAAGTTCCTGTCCTGCCTTCCTTCAATGATGAACGGTGAGATAGAAGTGTGAGCCTAATAAACTCTTTCTCCCCAAAATTGCTTTGGCCATGGTGTTTTGTTTTGTTTTGTTTTCACAGCACTAGAAACCCTAACTAAGATAGGTTGTAGCAGAAGTGGGGTATTGTCATGACAGTCCTGACCATGTTTTCTAGAGGATTGTGGAAGGGCTTTGGAATTTCGGGCTAGAAAAGCCATTGAGTGTTGAGAGCTCAGTGTGATGTTCTATAGGATCCTGGAAGATAAGGATGTTGTGAACAGAGCATAAGATGGAGGCCTGGCTTGTGAAGTTTCAGTGGGAAGTTTAAAAAGCCATTTGTTATTTTCAATTAAGATTCTGTCATTCTGGTCAAGTTGAAGCTGAAGAGTCAGCCATGATTAACGAGAAGCCAGTACAGTGAAGTGAAACCTTTGCGTTACTGGGACAACTGATGCCAGTTAGCTAGAGCTAAGAAATTAGTGGTGATGACCCTGCATCACCAGTGAAATCTTCCAGGGAGTGTTTCCATGGGGCCAGCACAGAGAAGCTGTACTCCAGAAGTGGCCTAGGTTGTTCCTGGTGTTCACAGCCAAACTTGGTAGTGTGAGATTCAACGCAGTGATTCCAGTTTTGAAGGCATGAAAAAGTCATGGAGAGCAACTCAGGTTCCCACTGTATGGGGTGGGAGGTTGGGGTTCCTGAAGAAAACCCAGGAGAGCATAATGGTGAAAGTGCAGCCCAGTGACATCAGCGTTGGAGATGCCGGCACAGTGGGAAAGCCGTTGAGAAGAGCAGCAGCGGTGGAGTGGTGCCTAGAAGAGAAAATGTGTGTGCTGCAGAAGGCAGAGCTGAAGGAGCCACCCAAGCCCCTTGGAGGAAACCAGAAGATCATGAGTGAATCCCAGAGATTGAACGCTGAATTGTTTACATTGTTGGAGTTTGATTTGTACAGATTGTGACTGTACCCTGGTTCTTTCCTCTTGAAGTAAGGATGTATTTATTTTTGATTTTTCAGGAGCCCACAGTTGAAGAACTGAATTTCTAGACTGAACTTCCAAATTTTAGTTTTTAAAAGTGTTTAAATTTTAAAAAGGACTGAATTTTAACGTTTTTGAATTTGTAAAGTATGTGGGACTTTCTGAGTTTGCAAATTATTTTATAATATGATATTGATATTCATGTGTCATCTTGGAGATGGTTGTGGCTTAACGGTGATGTGTTTGTGTGTCAAGCTGAAAAGGGGTCAGTTATGCTGGCGAGTTTTATGTCAACTTGACACAAGCTAAAATCATCTCAGGAGGGACCATCAGTCAAGAAAATGCCTTCATAAGATCTGGGCTGTAGGCAAGCCTGTTGGGCATTTTTAAAATTAATGATTGGTGGAAGGGGGCCAAGCCCACTGTGGGTGGTGCCATACCTGGGCTGGCAGTCCTGGGTTCTATAAGAACGCAGGCTGAGCAAGCTATGGCTGAGCAAGCCAGTAAGCGTGGCCTCTGCATCAGCTCTTGCCTTCAGTTTCCTGCCCTGTTTGAGTTCCTGTCCTCATTTCCTTCAGTGGTGAACAGTGATATAGGAGCATAAGCCAAAGAAGCCCTTTTCTTTACAAATTGCTTTGGTCATGGTTTCTTCACAGCAATAGAGACCTTAACTAACACGGGAGTCTCACTGCTTGGTTCCGCTTGCTCTGGGAAGCTAGGCTGAGAGCATCAGAGTCGCACAGGGAAAGCTGGGGCATGATCCTGTTCAGTGCAGCGTTCTGCAAGGTTGTCGCTTTGAGGGTGGTGTCCAGGGCACACTGGGCCTCCCATCTGTCTGTGGCGGTTGCTGGTCATCACATGCTTGAGGCTGGAGCTGCTCGGCTGACCACCAACTGTGCTGCCTGCACACAGCTGCTTGCTCTGTGTCATCTCGCCACCCACACCAGCTGTGTCTGTTTCTTCTGGCAACCCAATGGGACATGGGTCACATAATATATGGTCTTAACAGCACTCACTGCTCTTTTTCGAAGTCTGTCTTTCTTCAAGATGTCTGTGCATCTTTCCTGTGGACTTCAGACTAGGAGATACAGAAAACTTAGTCTTCAGTTGTGACTGTGTCATTGTCAGAATGCTAATACACCCCTTTGCTGGGGATCCTTTTACTCCAGAGTGCCAAGGGAGTTGTATGTGCATGTGCTGTATGCCTGGGTCTACATGCACATCATGTGGTGTGTGTGTGTGTGTGTGTGTGTGTGTGTGTGTGTGTGTGTATTTACAGGCATCTGTGCATTTATGTAGAGGCTCTAGGGGAGTCTCTGGCACCCCTCTCTATTAGCCTCTTTTTTGTTTCCTTGAGATAGGGTGTCTCACTAAACTGGAGCTAGGCTGTCAGCCAGCAAGCCCCAGTGATTCTTCTGTCTCTTGTCTTCACAGTCTGGAATTAAAAGCACATGTGGCCATGCCTAGCTTTTTTACATTGGTCCTAGGGATTCAAACTGACCTCATGTTTGTACAGCAAGTACTTCTAACCACTGAGCCATCACCCTGGCCCCAAATGGGTCTTTGATCATCTCTTTGTCATACAATTCTTTCTTTCTTCCTTCCTTCCTTCCTTCCTTCCTTCCTTCCTTCCTTCCTTCCTTCCTTCCTTCCTTCATTCCTCCCTCCCTCCCTCCGTCCTTCCTTCCTTCCTTTTCCTTTCTTTCTTTCTTTCTTTCTTTCTTTCTTTCTTTCTTTCTTTCCTTCTTTCTTTTTTTCTTCCTTCCTTCCTTTCTTTTTTTTTTTTTTAATCTGGGCACAGGGGTCCTTTCTGAGACTGATACTCCAACCAACGACCATTCATGGAGATAACCTAGAACCACTGCTCAGACATAGCCCATGACAACTCAGTACCCAAGTTGGTTCCCTAGTAAGGGGAACAGGTACTGTTTCTGACATGAATTCAGTAGCTGGCTCTTTGATCACCTCCCCCCCCCAGGGGGGATCATCCTTGCCAGGCCATGGAGGAAGACAATGCAGCCAGTCCTGATGAAACCTGATAGGCTAGGGTCAGTTGGAAGAGGAGGAGGACCTCCCCTATCAGTGGACTTGGAGAGAGGCATGGGAGGAGATGAGGGAGGGCAGGTGGGATTGGGAGGGAATGAGGGAGGGGGCTACAGCTGGGATACAAAGTGAATAAACTATAATTAAATTAAAAAATAAAATTAATTAAAATTGTTTAAAAAGAAATAGAATCTTGCTATGTAGCACAGGCTAACCTCAAACTCATGGCAAAATTCTTGCTGACTCAACTTCTCAAATGTTGGAATAAGAGCCAACTGGGCAGAGCAATGGTTCACAAACCAGAATGTGAGGCTTCCCCCGGTTCTTCAATCCTAACCTACAAAGGATGGGGTTCTGAAGGTTGAAGTTCCTACAGGAATCTGAGCACCTTTCTTCACAACATCTCTTGAGGATTACATTCTTCTGTGTGTAACTGAGCTGATGGATTACGGGTAAGGGAAAGAGCCCAGCATTGCTGCAGATGCCCAAGGAAGGAGCCGACAGCCTGGATCTCGCCAAGGAGCTCTGCCTGCTGAGGATGCTGACAGCAGCCATATGCACGGCTCTGATTGATCAGCAGAGAAATGCTCGTTTATTAGACTCGTTATGAAAATGTGACAGCATGGTGTGGAGGGAGCTGACTCAGCACTGTCAGCCCTGACAGACATGGGTGGGGTGTTGTTCCACTCTGGACAGGTCCCTTTTTGATTCCAGGACTGCTGTCTGAGTTCTAGTCTCTCGGAGGCTCCAAGGCTTGCTTGGCTCACTGTCATGGCTGTCAGGTCAGCCTGGCTCATGCTGCTGTGGGTGTGAAAGCTGACCAGTAAGGGGAAGGGTGCTAGCTGACCTTCCTGGAATGACAGGAAGGAGAGTGCAAAAGCTGTGCACATTTCATAATGTGTCTGACGTCATTCTTTGAGAACATAAGACCAGTGAGGTCTGCCTGGCAGAGCACAGTTGTGATCCCAGAGCTCAAGTGGCTGAGGCAGAGGAACTGTGGAGGACTATAGCCCAACGCCAGCCTGGGCTACCGAGTGAGTTCCATGCCAGCCTGAGTCACTTGGTGAGAGTGTGCCTCAGGAAATAACCAAAACCGAACAAAACAAAAAAACAAACAAAAGATAAACCCCACGGTTCTCAACTAGAGGACTTTCAGAAGTTTAGGGATGCTGGGCCGCATTAGAGGGCCGCATTAGAGTGGGAGAAGAAAGCCCTTGCTTTCAAAGGTGTTGGCACACTGACCTGGCCTAATGGAGTTATTTTGGGCTTGGAAAAGCTGCAAGAAGACAGAAAGACTGACTACAAGTAGAGATGGGAGAATAAAGGCTTTGGGGCCAGGTGGACCCGACAGGGAGTGCTAATTCTGCTTCTCTGAAGCTGTGTGACCTTGTGAAAGTTACACTAACTCTCTGAGCCCCCATTTCCCTTTCAGATGTAGTCTGCCTACCACTCCAGATGTCCCCAGATACCAAGGGAGGCTCCTTGTCCACGTATTTACTTTGTGATTCTCTGAGGGCAGTTAGTATGCCCGTGGCTGTTTGAGGTAGTGACTGTCATTCATTTCCCATCGGAAGCACGTAAGTCTGCGTGAACTTGACTTCACCTCTTCAAGGTGTAATGAGGAACCGCCCTCTTCATCTGTGAAGGTCACTGTTCATGATGAGGAATGGTGAAGAAAGGCATGTCACCCAAAGTTTTAAAAGGTAGATGTCATACGAATCCTCAGGTCATTCAGACTCAATGTGGGGGAAGTGCTAGAGCCCAATGCTACACACAGAGGCAAATCAAACAGCATGTTATTGCAGAGAAATCAGGAGAATCAAGGAAGTGGAATGATGAGGGATTCACGTTCCCTGAGCTTAGGTTCTCTGACTACATTTCTGAAGGCATTGTTGCCTATTGCTGTGTGATCCCCGCTCTCAAAATCAGGAAGATGTTGTCTTTTTGTGAGATGCTTGTTGATGTTTATATCAGAAACTCCCCGAGTTGACGAGCTGACCACACTCCCTTTTCACAAAGCTTGCCAGGAAGCTCATGCTAAATTCACAGTGTGACCCCTACAGTGTCCGGTGGCACAGGCTTTATGTGTTCATCTCAGAATCCGGTCCATTTTGCCTCCTTTCCCGTATGTTAGTTTAGTTCTCTTCCTGTAATGAATTTTATGTTTTTATCCTATTTGAATTTTTTAAAAAAAATCTCTGTAAGGTGGGGAGATGATTCAGCCAAGGACCCAAGTTCAAATACACAGCATCTATAAGAGCAATAGCCTGGTACAATGCTGCATATCTGAAAGTTCAATAATGAGGAGACAAAGAAAGGAAAAGATGTAGGGTGCATCAACCAGTGGACTACCAAACTCCTGGTTTGGTGACAGACCTTATCTCAAAGGTTGGGAACAAACTGAGGATGACACCCATCATCATTCTCTGGCCCCACATGCACACAGGTGCACACACACACACACACACACACACACACACACACGCTACATATACATACACGTCAAAAATTAATCTTGATAGGTTTCTAAATAAGCATGTTCAAATAGTAAATGAATGAACAACACACAGGTATGAGGACAGGAAAGAGCCAGAAGGCATGATTCACTGCAGCTCAATACACCAGAAAGCCAACAGTAGAGGGCTCAGGCCAGTGCTTTGGGTTTGAGGTTTAAACAAGATGAAAGGAATGCAGCTTTGAGTCTCCAGATAGAAGAGGAAGCTTCCTCATTCCTCTCACCTTTCCCCTGGGGCACTTGTTAGACCACACGTTTGTTGTTGTTGTTGTTGTTTGTTTGTTTGTTTGTTTTTCTGAAGGGGTTGGTGGTACTCATTTGTTGCCTTTTCCCTAGGTAGGGTTCAGCAAATATTTTGAACTCATGCTCTGGGTAGGTGCTTTATCAGGAGAGGGGGAAGCTCATAGTACAGCAGGAGAGGCCTGTGAAAAACATGAGAAAAGGGAGAATGTATTCAAGCTGGAGCTCGCTCGTCACAAAACAGTAGATGATCACGTTAGGGAGGTAGGTTAGGGGAAGGACTCCAGGAACACCAATCTGGACACACTGAAACATAGGCCTAGAAAAGGAGAAGGGCCAGTCTGTGCCCAGAGTGGAAGAGGGGAAGTGTGGCAGGCTAGCCTGGGCAGTGCCCAGAAGATGAGGGAAGGAGTAGGGGACAGGGTGCCTGGGGACATATGCCTTTGCTTCTGGGATGGTTCGTTCTTAACAAGCAGCCCCCCCCCCCACTGTATGAAAGACTGGGATTACTTTTGGGAAGGTGGCATGTTTACACACATGTGGGAATGGTGTGTCCCAACCAACATGCACACATACCTCACATATGAGGGCTACATGCATATACTTGCTTAAGATGCACAGCACATAGGTGTGCATTAATGGCTGTCTCTGCAGGTCTATGTTCAGTTACATGTGCACATGTATGCAAATGTGTGTGCACATGTCCATTCATATGCATGCCTGTGTGTACACACACTCATGTTTTGTTTGAGGAAAAGGAATAAGAGACAGTGTCATGATGGGTGACTGAAGACATGCTATCCTTAGGAGCAGGAGTAAAATGGCTAAGCCTTCCCTTTGATATGTTTCCAGTGCAGGTCTGGGTAGCCCCCTGCATTTGTACTGGACCACTCTCCTGTGTTTTCAGAGTTTGGGGTGATAGTCTTCCCTACTCAGACAAAGGCTTTGGGCTCTAGAAGAGCATTTTCATTGATCTCCAGAGCTTCCTGAGAAAGCAAGTCTGTACTTTTCCTCCTCCAGCTGCCTCACTGCCCAGTTGTTCGTTGGTTTCATGTCACAATGAGATTTACATAACTCTGGGTGATGCTCTGGGCCTGTTTTGAACTCTGTTTTGAAGGCCCATGGCCACCAGAGTGCCTGCTTTGCCCCTTCCTAGCAGGAAAGTTTGAGTTCTTGCTCTTTGTCCATATTGTCAGTTCTGCAGAGGTCTGGCCTCCCAGATCCTCTCTTTGCCAGTCCTGAAAACAAAAGCAAGTGTTTTCTTGTCCTCTGTGTCTTCAACTGTTTACTCTTTCCAGATTTACATTGCTGGGAGAGAGAAGCCAGTGGTCAGGCCTGGCGAGTACAGTTATGTCATCCCAGCACTCAGGAGGCTAAGGAAGGAGCACAAGTTCAAAGCCAGCCTGTGCAACTTAGTGGGATGTCTCAAAACAATAAGTAATAGGGGTTGTGTGTATGTAGCTCAAAGGTAGAGCTCTTGCCTACTATACAGGAGACCCTGGGTTCAATCTCCAACACTACAAAAAGAAAAGAAAAGGAAAGGAAAGGAAAGGAAAGAAAAGAAAAGAAAAGAAAAGAAAAGAAAAGAAAAGAAAAGAAAAGAAAAGAAAAGAAAAGAAAAGAAAAGAAAAAAGAAAAAATCAGCCCAGGGAGAGAGCTCCCAGGATTGAATTTGCCAGCAGCCAGCCCTAGGGTTTAGCAAGAGACTTAACTCATTTATGTGCATGGCTCAGGCCTGTGAGGTTGAGGGAAGAGGGAGGGACTGGCTATGGCAACCCAGAGGCTCTTGTGCTTTCCTCCTTTGTTGATTAGGCGCACATTGAGACACTGAGGAATATTAACTTCAGCTGGCTACATGCAAGCCTCCATGTGCCAGAAAACAGCAGGACAAGAGGCCAACCCTCCTCCAAAGAGAAGTTTAGGAAGTGCCAGCAGGTGTCAGTATGGCTTTGCCGTCTGAGGTTTTCCCCTCTCAACTTTTATAAAGCAACATTTGTTATGTTCAGTGGCCAAAGGACACAATTGTATCCCTCTTCAGCTGTAAATGGAGATGCTGTGAGATGGCGTTTATCCGGCTTGAGGGGAGGGCAAGAAGAACTCAGGGCACCAGGCAAAGCCTTCAACTTACCTCAGGAGGTCACAGGACCTCATCTTTTGTTTGGTCTCAAAACTGAAAGCTCAGCATAAGTTTCTTTCTCTTTCCTCTTTTACCTTCTCTTCCCTCACTCTGTTGCTTCCTCCCTTCCCTTTTGTTATGTCTGAGCTAACAATGCTTCAGGATCTAGCTCAGCTGTTGAATTGCTAATTGACAGGACAGTTGATATACATATATCAACTGATATATGGGAGACTGAGTTGGCAAAGCAGAGGAGGAGGATAGGCAGAGCCTTGAGGAGTGTCCTGAGCTCCGGGAGGACCTTTTGCCATCTTTCTTGCTGGAAGTAGAGGAAGATAGATGTGTCTGCTGGCCGCTGCCTGGGCATTGCTCAGCTTCAGAATGGGCAGCCTTCATTGAAGGTATTGAGTATGACTAACTTTCAGCAGGCGTGACTGGGCAGCATGCACCAATGTCAAGTGTGCCAGAAGCATTCGCAGGGAGCAATGCCCTGGAAGGTGCATGAGCTAGTTGCTTTGTCTATTTAATAGTTGAGGTTAAAATGGGAGAGCCACAAACACTGTGAGAGGAGACAGTGAACAACTATCTCTTGTCTTTGCCTGTCACTCATCAGAGACAGTTAATGCAATTAAAGCAAGGATTCTGTCACAAACAGTGTTCATGGACCTATACTTACAGAAGGTTACCCCACGGGACATGTGGGGTAATACTTACGATCTCAGCATTGAGGAGGCTGAGGCAGGAGGGTCTAGAACAGTGCTTCTCAACCTTCCTCATGCTGTGACGGTTTAACACAGCTCCTTATATTGTGGTGACCCCCAACCATAAAATTGTGTCATTGATACTTTATAGCTGTCATATCTCCCGCCTCTATCCTGTAGGTGACAGTAGCTTTGCCTTTCTCTACAGAAATAACCCAGATACTTACAGATGTTTTCCTCTGAGGTATCTGGGGAGGGGCTGTTCCCCAGCTGGAGAGTGCTGACTCACAGAACAGACAGGCATTTGAAAACACTTATGGAAGCTGTTTTCAGGCCCCCTCCATTTATCTGTCCCAGATGAGAGACACTCACGGGATCCTTGCCTCAGGGTAGAACAGATGGCCTGGCCTTGACAGACACCCATCCAGAGGACCACGTATGCTTTGGAAGCCACATTTGCTTGCCTTCTGCTCCATCCCAGTGGCACCCCACAACTGGACTTTGTCTTTGAAAGCTCAGTTGACAAATTGCCTGGTAAAAATAGACTTCTAAAAATCATTTTCTCCATGATAGCTCAGCTTAGGAAAAAATTCAGTTTTGCTGTTTTGGATCTTCCTTTTGATGTTCAGAAATACTGGGCATCTAAATGGCCTGCAAGCTATACCTTCTCTTTTCATGGTGGACATTAATAATCAATTCCTCTATCTCATTAGGAATACCTCTTCCAGATTTCCAGCATATCACCTTGGGCATGCGTCATCAACTAGCTGGGATACTTTGTGAAATAAATTGTTTTTACCATTTGCATTATTTGGTGCCTTCCTGGGAGGCAGGTTTTTGTTTTTGATATATGTAAGATTATATTTTGGTTAGCCTGAGAAACATGCATGATAGATGGAATAAACACCTCTTCCTAAGGCATGAAGAATTTACATCCTATCTTGTAACAGTAATTGAGGGATATATCTGTGATGGTGGCATGGTTTAGCATCAGCTGCCTTTTGACGTGTTGTCTTCTAATCGTATACATACATCAGCAGGGGAAGATCTCTCCTGCTGGAAATTACTCCCTTCCCTCCTTTAAGTTTCTAAAAGTAAAAATAGGAAACTATTTTTCTTTATTTTCTGAAGATAAATGGTGATGATTTAATGTATAGCATTACTATACATAATGATATATGTATAATTCTGTAATTTGTTTTTTCTTTTTTAAAATTAACGAAGAAATTTGAGATTACATAATTCCTTTGATAAGTCCTTGAGATTATCATAGCATTCCTTTCGTTCATTCCTCCCTCAAACACTTCCCATGTACCCCCTTGTTTTCAACTCAAGGCCTCTTTTTTGTAATTGTTTACATACATACATACATACATATGTATGTACATACATACTTGTATGTGTGTTCCTAAATATATAAATACAACCTGTTCAGTTTGTATAATGTTACTGTGTGTATGTTTTCAGGAAAGCTCACTTGGAGAGCAAATTGGTGTACTCTTCACTGGGTAAGACAATTTCTCCTGCTCTCAGCATTCTATAGCTACCTGAAATGTTTTGTCCAGGGTTGTGGTCTCTGAACTTTTCTCATCCACGTTAGCCTGTTTATCAGTGTTCTGTGTAGAGCTCGTGCTTAACTGTAATTTTGTTTTATGATTTTTTATTGCGCATGTAAAATACTTAGTACCATTTTATCAGTGCTCATGAGGGCAGGTGCCTTTGGAAGACAGAGTTGGAGTTATAGGCAGTTGTGGTTTCTCTGGTATGGGTGGCTAAGAACTGAACTGGAGTTTTTTGAGGTTCTCTGTGAGACCAGCATGTGCTATTAACCACTGAGACAAAATGTTTGGCATTTTCAAACAAAGTGGGTATTGCTGGTTTCTCCTCTTCTCTTCCCCCTGCTCCATCTTTGTGTAGCATACCCACTCTCCTTGTAGTTTAATGACTTGTGGTTTTTGACCCCTCTCCTTCATCATCTTTTTTTTAATGAACTCTTGGTGTTCTTTCTAGTATTTGTGGGCTTTACCCACATTGACACCACTTATATACATATTGTATACTCCACGAGCTGGGATCTTTATAAAAGAAAGAACATGAAACCTACCCGGGTCCCCAGGTGATGTGTGGTGACTAGAGTATCCCTGGTAGGAAGCAGTCTGGGACCCAACAAGTCCCAAAGTGAGGGAGAGGGGTCTGGAGGAGCCAGCCATTCCTGGAGAGTAGCCTCAGGGTTCAGGAGACCAGAGGCTATTGCCATTACTTCTAGTTTCCTTCCAGAACTTGACAGCAAGACCCTCTTGTTGAAGACACCACACATTTGAGTCATACAACACATACAAATCCAGCTCGTGCTCATCTGGAATCCTCATTCCTCCTGGCTGGCTTTTATAGTGCTGGAAGGTGTTATACATATTATCAGAGGAGAAGAAAATCAGTGTCCGTCTTCCCAGATATGAACTCTGCGAGCTACAATAATGACTGGCCTGGCAAGACATGCCCACTGGAACTATAGTAGCATGAATGGCAAAGAAATAACAAACTGCTCACTTTCAAGGTTTCAGGGCTCACTCCAAAAGATGGCACCTATATCTGCCACCATGATCAGTGTCAAGAACCTGTGGTTCCAGAAATCATGAGCTCTAGGGGAAAACCTCCTCCTATTATCCCGAGAAACTGACACAGTGTTGAACTGACTTCTAATGGCTATCATTATTAAAGCATTTTGTAACCCTTATCTGAGGGGCTGTTGTTTACAAGAATAAACACAAAACCTGTAGGGTTTGACTTTTTAATCTCACTTTATTTGGTGTTCCTATGCCTCTTTCTCTATTCTCTACCCCAGTCCCTTCTAAGACCCCAACACCAGGTTGGAGAGAAAGAAGGTTAGTGGGGAGAGGGGTCGTAGTTCTCTTTAACTGCTTCTGGCTGGTTAGGGTTGTTGGGTTCCTAAATGCCTCTACCACCAGTCCACCAGCCTTAGGTAGGAGAGAAAGAAGGTTAATAGGGATGGCGAAGTAGTTCTTGGGGTGATTCCACTCTTCGTCAGGATATCAGCAGTCCAGTGAAACAGCAAACCACCAATCCAGGAAAAGTAGCAAAAGAAGCAACAGGGTCCAGCAACATCAGCAGCAGGGGACAAAAATGGCATGAAGAGTTCTTTGGAGCTCTTCTCTCTGCGAGCAAAGCAATGGAAAGTGAGTAATGTAAAACAATCTCTCTCTCTCTCTCTCTCTCTCTCTCTCTCTCGGTTCTTATTTATACTGTCTTAAAGTCCACATGAGGCTGTTTTTCAGCTGGCTAAAACCATGCACCCCCCTGGAACCTCCCCCACTAGATAGTTTCCTGTTGACAAGGGTCACTCATTCTCTCACTGTTTATCAGCTGATCAAGGTCAAGAGCCTCTGGGAAGAGTTGGGGGAGGTGATGAATATGATAAATATTGTATAAAATTCTCAAAGGACAAATTAAGATAGAAAGAGAGAGAACAGAAGGAAGGAAGAAGGAGGGAGACAGAAAGATGGGGTAGAGGAAAGGAGGGGAGAGGAGGCTAGAAGAGAGGTAGATTTTGTCCTTCTAGGTCATGGTTGCCTCATTTAATATAATACTTTCCAGACCCGTTTATTTCCCTGCAAATTTTATAACTTCATTTCTCTTTACAGCTGCATAAGATTCCACTGGGCATACATGCTACATTTTTATTATCCATTTTCCTGTTGATGGACATCTAGGCTGATGCCATTTCCTGGCTATTGTGAATAGAGCAGCAATAAACATGGAATGAACAAGCATCTCTGTGCTAGGATATAGAACCCTTTGGGTATCTACCCAGGAGTGGAATATCTGAGTTTTATGAAAACTCTATTTTTAATTTTTTTTTTGTGAAATCTCCGCACTGATTTCCATAGTAGCTGGACTAGTTTTTATGTGCACCAATAGTAAATAAAGGGGTCTCTTTCCGCATATCCTTGCCAGCATTTGTTGTCAGCATTTTGATGATTGCCATTCTGACTAGGGGTGAGTTGGTATAACTTTAGTGAGACAGACGCCTGGGGCAAGTCAAATGTCCTTTGGGAGAGTGGGGAGCAAGATGGTTCAATGAGTAAAGGCACTTGCCGCCAAGTCTGCTAACCTGGGTTCATTGCTGAAACTCGCATAATGGATGGAGAGAACCAGCTCCGGAAAGCTGTCCTCTGACTTCCACAGGCCTGCGGGGCCACACATGTGTCCTCACACATACAAATAATTAAACGGGCATGATAAAAAATTTAAAGCAATGTTCTGGAGGCAGTGGGATGCAGGAAGCCCTTCAGCGGAGGAAATGTAAGAATTCTAACACTAGTCATCACAAGGCCTGTGAGGGTGGCTGAAGACCTCAGAGAACTATAGGGGCAGCTGCAATTTTCAGAGGCTCCAGATCTAGCTGCCATAGAAAAGAAACCCAAGCCAATGACTTGAATGCACAGCCATGGTAAGAAGATGGGAACATTCACAACCCTGATTGATTACTACAAGGACATCAACATATTGACCTAGATCCCTGGACACCACAGATACATACAATCAAAATGACAGTTTCCAAAAGTCCTACACCAGAGCTAGAGAAATTGCTTGCTAGGTAACTGGGCTTTCTGTGTAAACCTTGGTTCCTGAGTTGGAATCCCCAGAACCGCTATTAAAACTTGGAGTAAGTCTAACTTCAGGGCTGTGGTGGGCAGAACCAGAGGGACCTTTAGGGCTTGCTGCCCACCAGTCTAGCTTCTGGCTCAGTGAAGACCTGGCCTAGGGCAATGAAGCAGGAAGTTGAAGGATACGGAAGCCGATATCCTCCTTGGGCTTCTACTTTTGGGTTGCTTGCACCTGTACTCACAAGTACACATACGCCATTGTACCCCACACCACAGCCCCTAGCACACACACCGAGAGAAAAACAGATTTTAAAATGTAGTCAGGTATCTTCTACTATGCATCACAGGTAGCTTCACGTTTGTTTCACACATTCAAGGTGTGAGTCCAAGCTCTGACCCCCATTATCCAAATGAAATATAAAAGAAATAAAAGAGACAGCAGTAATGTTGGGAGGAAAATTCCTGGACCAGTGTGGCAGTCTTCCTCCTTGGGGTCTATGGAAACATCTTCATTCTCCACTTTGAGGTGGTTTAGCCTGTGTGAGATCCAGACAAATGGGACAAGATACTATCTCCTCTAATGAATGAATTTTGAAGATGGCAGGGAGGCTTAACAGCCTGCAGGGGCTTCTTCAAGTCCTATTCAGAATGACTTGAGTAACTGTTTGTATCAGGATGGGAATCCCAGACCTTGGGAGGTACGGGCAAGAGGATTAGAATCTCAAGATCAAGTTCACCCATCCTAAGCTACACAGAGCATTGCAGGTCAGGACAGCCTAGGATCTATTACATAGTTTAAAAACTAATTAGGCCTGGTATCATAGGCCTACAATCCCAGCTACTTGGGAGGTTAAGACAGGAGGTCCCAAGTTCAAGGTCTGACTGCCCTACAGAGGGAATTCAAGATCAACCTAAGTATCATAGAATATATATAATACACACACACACACACACACACACACACACACACACACGGAGAGAGGGAGACTGAAAGAGAAAGAGAGAAAAAGAGAGAAAGAAACACACACAGAGAGATGTAGGCTTAGATTTTTCACCAAACCTACTTATTTTTTAAGGTTCTTAACCACTTTATCTCCCTTCCAACACCAACCCCCCTCCTACCTTAGGTAGATTAGTAGGGAAAAGGGCTGTAGACCTCTTTTATCTACTTCTTGCTGATTAAGTTGATGAGTCTTTAGGGAATCACCAGATTCAATCATCAGGACACCAGTAGTCCAGTCCAAAGGTCAGCACCAAGCAGCAACACAAAGTCAGTGAAAGCCACAATACTCAGTTGGATTGCCTGGAGAAGCTCTCTGGAATGCTCCTCTCAACAAATTCAAGTGGTGAAGCATGAAGATCAGCTCAGTCAATCCAAAAAGCAATGTCTAACTGTGTGTATGCCTCTATTTATCTCCTCTCCTCAGAGTCCACCCACCAATGATCTCAGCTGGCCAAAGTCACGCCCCTTGCAAGTGAGAGCTCACAGCAAAACATCACATGCCCTCTCACGAGCCAACCTACAGCAAAACATCACATGCAAAACCGAGTCTTCAACGAAACCAGAAACTTCCACTTTACAGAGAAGACTGGGGTTATAGCTCAGTGATAGAGCACCTGAGTAGAATGAAAGGCTCTATGTCCAGTCCCTGGTATCATGAAATGGATAGGGAGAAGCAGAGGAAGAGGAAGTAGAAGGGAGATTTTTGAGGTACATGGAGCTATAAAAATTTTTATTTGCCCAAGGACAATGGCTTCCATATTATTTTCCTGTGACCCAGTTGGTATCCAAGGGCTACCACTTTTTTAACTCCCTGAAAAGTCTGAGATGATACTGACAGTGAAGAGTCTTGGTGTCATGGTGTGGTAGCTTGAAACGTCCCCAATAGGCTCAGGCATTTGAATTTAGTTCCCAGCTCGTAGCACTGTTTGGGACGGTTTCGGTACCAGAAGAAGTGTGTCACTGGAGATGGGTTTTGGGCGTTCATAGCTTTGCCCCACATCCAGTTCACTCTGTAGTTGTGCTTGTGGCTGAGGTATAAACTCTCACCTTCCTGGTCCTGACACAATGTCTCCTGCTTGCCGCCACCTCCTACACCTACCTCTCTGCAGTAATAGAAACTTATGACAAAATAAACTCTTCCGTAAATTGCTTTTGGTCACAGTATTTTATTAATGCAGTAGAAAAATAACTAATACGCATTGCATATGAGAGGGGGAACACATGGAATTGTATCAGTAAGAGTATGTGGCCTTCATTTGAAACAGAACCTCACTGTGCCTTGCGGCCACTGACTTAAGTATTTGCCAAAATTATAGTGCAATGCTAGAACAAAAGCAAGAATGATATCATAGACTATGGTTGTTTGCAGGTGAATATTTACATTTAATTATGGGCCTCAGCTGACTTTTCTCATAACCCATGTCGAGTTTCAGTGCTACTGACTTGGAATGCCAGCAGTAGGATGGATTGTTTTTTCATAAGTAGTGAAAGCATCCATTGGTAGATGACATTTCAATCATGCATGATGAGGACACAGAGAGTTGCGGTTTTGATTCAGCTAATGGCCCATGGCAAGGATGCTCCGGGTCTGTGTGCATCAGCATCATATGTTATGCTGAAAGAGTTTGGTGGACAGAGGCCAGAGGGCTAACTCACGTGATCTCCATGCTAGGCAAATTCTCATTTCCATCCCAGTGACTCTAACAGCCAAACCACACACACACGGGCACATATGAATATGTAAGTTTATACTTTATCTCTCTGTGTGTAGTATGTGTGTTGAGGCACATGTGTATATGCCATGGTGTACACATAAAAGTCAGAAGATGTGATGTTTTGATGTCAGTCAAGGAGAAGCGCACAGGCTTTATTTCCTTACTAAAGAGGAAATCTTTAATCACCACTGAAGGATTCTGCATTGCACACATCACCAGCTTCCATGAATTCCATTTCTAACCCTTGATCTGACCCTGGGTGTGTTCAATTATTTTGAGGAAGCCTACAAACCTGTCAGTCTACTCATTTCAAATCATTTGTGTATGTATGTGTGTGACATATGTGAGAGCATGTTCATGTATGCAGCTATACATACTTGCATATGCAGTGTGTGCTTGTGTGTGTATTTGTGTCTGTGTGTGCACGTGTGTGTTTATGTGTGTGTGTGTGTGTGTGTGTGTGGTGTGTGTGTAGTCTGAGGTCCATCAAACTCAAGGAAAACTCAAGTGTCATTTCTCAAGGGCAGTCCACCTCATCTCTGGAGACAGGGTCTCTCTCTGGCGCTGGGGCTTTCCTGTTAGGCTAGGATGACTAGCTATGGAGACGCAGGGGTCCTCTTGTCTCCGTCTCTCCAGCGTTCAGGTCCTGATGCTTGCAAGGCAGTACTTCACCCGCCTCCCCAGCTACTGTCATTTTTATTTGAAGTGTTTCTTAAAGTGTTTTTTTTTTTTCCTTTTTTTTTTTTTTTGGTATATTAGTGTATATTACTCCACTGCAAACTGGCTCCAGTTTTATAGTCCAGCATAAAAGGACATAATGTCTTTTCTGTACCCAGAAAAGTATGAGGTGATCAGTTGAGTCTCAGTAGGCTGCTGCCGCCTGATATGAAGCTTGGAGTGGAGGAGGTCAGCTTGGTGACAGCAGGAACATTTTTTTTTTCTGTTGTCCTCAGACATGGGATCTTTCCTTGCTTCTTTCCAGCTTCCATGGGCTGCTGGGAGGCGTGGAAGAAATTCCTTCCCTATCACCCTTGGCTACAGTTTTCATGTATCCAACATCCCCGCTTAGGCATGTCTCTGGCTCTGAATGAGCCCTGTCTTCCCTTAAAAGGACCTTGGGGCTATTTTGAGTCCACTTGAATAATTTAAGGTGTTCTTCCCTCCCTCTCTCTCTGAGGCAAGGTCTTACTCTGTCACACTGACCAGACTAGCTTGGAAGCTTCAAACTCCCTGCCATTCTCCTGCCTCAGCATCCCCAGGGCTGAGGCTTATATCACACCAACATAAATATTCTCTTAACAGATTAACAATAAAATTCACTTGGAATCATACTTTGCATCCCTTCCCCACAGCCCACAGTCATCCCAGGTCCTGAGATTAGGAGCCAGGCTTTCCTGGCCCATTCCTCGTTCTTCCATGGAAACTTGAAGCAGACCCCTGAGGAAGGCATCCTGGGCTCTGCTGCATAAACAAGCTATGATTTCAGGCATTTTTAGGTAGAGAGTAGAAGGCCTGGTGGAAGTTAAGGTGTTTACAGGCTGGGTGCTCTTCTAGGGTGCCAGGGTGTGCATCTCATACCCAGGCTGCTGTCAGTCTTCATCAAGGGGCCTCCTTCCATCTGGGACCCTACATTGGCTTTTAATTCTGGGGAGCAGTTTGGAGGTGTAGAGGAAAACAACTATACTGTGTCTGATTCAGTCTGATTTTCCTGCCTCCTGTGGTCCCCTGGCTTTCCCTCTGAGAATCCTCTTCTGTAACTGAGACCTCTAACATGCCATTTGCTTCTCACAGGGACATCTGATGACTAAGCAATTCATATTTAAAGTTTAAGAGGTGCTTCTGAAATTAAAGAACAGTGAATAATACACAGCACCTCCTCCTATATCAAAGATGTCCACATGAAGCCATGTACCTGGTTGTTGCATTGGTCTTATACATCAGGCTGACTCCCACAGTAAGGAAGACCCTTTAATGGACATCTCAATCAAGGATTTCTTGACGAGATGGAACAGTTTCACTTTTACTAACGTTTCCCCCCTGTGTTATAAAAGGGGAGGAGTGTAAAAGAGCCTTCTCTTGTAGGATGTTCTTATCTGATCCTACCAGAACTACTGATTAATTTAAACATTTATATATATGAGAGAGATTCATTTAAAGTATATGTATATTTATACAAGCTTTATCTTTATTATAGGCTTTTTTTTAGGTAGACAGTTAATAGTATGATTCCTTGTGACTTTTTCAGATCGTTCATATCCTGCCATTGCCGTCTCTATTGTGTTTCCTACCCCATTCCACATTTTTTCTTTTTTTTTAATTTTTTATTTAACTTTTATTAATTACACTTTATTCATTTTGTATCCCCCCCATAAGTCCCTCCCTCCTCCCCTTCTGGTCCCACCCTCTCCCCTTTCCCAAGTCCACTGATAGGGGAGGTCTTCCTCTCCTTCCTTCTGATCTTAGTCTATCTGTTCTCATCAGAAGTGGCTGCATTGTCAGGGTTCTAGGTTATCTCCATGAATAGTCCTTGGTTGGAGTATGAGCCTCTGGGAAGTTCCCTGTGTTCAAATTTTCTTGTTCTGTTGCTCTCCTTGTGGAGTTCCTTTCCACATTTTTAAAAATTTTCCTTGTCTCTGAAATCACTCCAGGAATATGTACTCACATCTGAAAATCTGGAGCTCGGAGCCTCCAATGAGAGAGAACATGTGACATTTTTCATTTGGGGGTCTGGGTTATTTTACTCAACATGATCTGTTCTGGATCTATCCATTTGCCTGAAAAGTTTATGATTTCATTTTTCTTTATAGCTGAATAGTATCTCATAGCTTATATGTGCTGCCTTTTCATTATCCATTCACTGTTTGAAGGACATTTATATTGTATCTATTTTCTAGCTATTGTGAATAGAGCAGCAGTGAACAACAAGTATCTGTGGAGTATGATATTGAGTCTTTTGGGCATGTGCCAAGGAGTGCTATAGCTGGATGTATGGTAGATTTATATTTAGCTTTTTGAGAATTAGCCACACTCATTTTCAGGGTAGCTAAACCAGTGTTCAATTACATTACAGTGAATGAGGGTTCCCTTTCTCCCACACTCTCTCTAGCATTTGTTGTCAATTCTTTTATTGATCTTTGCCAGGCTGACTGGGGTAAGATGAAATCTCAGCATTCATTTGATTTGCACTTTCCTAATTGATAGAGACAATAACATTTTTTGAGATATTTCTTAGCTATTTTTTTCTCTCTGTTTAGGTTCCAGGCTGTTTTTTTGAATGGGTTGTTTGTTGACTCTTTTTTTGTTGTTGTTATATATTCTGGATATTATTTCTCTATTAGATGTCTAGCTGGCAAAATTCTCCCCCACTCTGTGCGCTTCCTCTTCATCAGTAGCTTGCTTCTTTATCTGTGAAGAAGGCTCTTAGTTTTATGAATTACCATTTGTCAATTGTTGGCCATAGTTCTTGAGCAAATGGAATCCTATTCAGAAAGTCCTTTCCTACACTATGTCCTGAAGGGTACTTTTCATGTTTTTTTTTTTTTTTTCCTAGCAGTTTACATTTAGGTCTTTGATACATTTGGAGCTAGTTTTGGTGCAAAGTGCTATATGTGGATCTAATTTCATTCTTCAGCATGAGGACATTAAGTTTTCTAAACACCATTTGTCAAAGATGCTTTCTTTTCTCCAGTGTTTTTGGCATCTTTATTAATTATTAAATGACTGAAGTTTTGTGTACTCATGTTTGGGTCTTCAATTTTGTTGGACCAAATATCTATTTTTTTTCTTTTACTTGCACCATATTGGATATACTACTTTGGCCTTGTAATATCTCTTAAGGTCTAAAATAATAATCCTACACATGAAGTAATGTGTAATGTGTCCATTACTTTTTTCTTTATGCAACTGTTGCTGATATATAGAAATGCTATTGAGCTAGTTAAATCTGTACCCTGCACTGCTGAATTTGTTCACTGTTCCTAAAAGCTTTCTCATACAATTTTTAGGACATCTAATGTATAGTATCATGTCACCTGCAAATTGAGACAGTTTGAGTTCTTTTCCTTTCTGTATTTCTTTAATTTCCTTCTGTTACCTTCTTGCTCCAGCTATTTTACAGTGTGGAAAGAGAGTGGGGATAGGCAAAAGCACTGTGTCATTACTGATTTCAGTGGGATTGCTTCAAGTTTTTCTCTATTTATGATGCTGTGCCTATGGGTTTCTTATATATAGCTTTCATTTTGTCGAGGTATATTCCTTCTAGTTCTACAGTCCATAGGACTTTTATCATAAATGCATGATGGATTTGACAAAGGCTTTTGAAAAGTTTATTGAGATGATTATGTAATTTTTTGTTTTAAATCTATTAATGTATTTTATTCTATGTATTGACTTTCATATGTCAAACCATGGTTACATTTCAGGGAAAAAGCCAGCTTTGTGGTTGTTCTGGTTCCTGCCCTGTTTGATATCCTGTCCCGACTTCCTTTGATGATGGACAGCAAAATGGAAGTATAAGCCAAATAAATTCTTTTCTTTTGGTTGTGTGTCAGCACCAGGTGAGGTCAGGGTCTCCAGAAGGGTGGACTCAAGAGTGAAGAGGGAGGAAAGAGTCAGGCACAGGGATTGGGAGGAGTTTTACATCCTGACTTACTGGCTTCTTTATTTACACAGAATTTATTAGATAGGGATAGATGAATGTTGTTCCAAAAATAGATCATATCATTTTTATCCCCAGACAACTGTGTTAACTTCTGCTTGGTCATTGAGAAACCATGACAGAACATTTTATAATCAATTTTCCTCATCAATCACAGAACCAAAATTTTAACAATATTGCAGTTTTAAGGGCATATTTTGCTAAAGCATTACAGCTTGTTTTCAGGTTGGTAACTTTACAGTTTCAAGGACACTAGACATAAAGAAAACATCTAAGCCATCCTGGGCAGATTGTTATGTCCCAAGCAGTGTGTTATCAACTTTTAATACTCAGAGTGTTAACTGTAATTAAGCCCAAGAAAAATCTTCAGTCCTGAACTGCTGTACTTATTATTCAATTTCTGTGATAACATAATGCTTATATTTTATATATTTGTAAAATTTATTTATTTGTCTAATCTTGCTATTTCATATTCCTCAGTTATATGACACCAAAGTGGCCCTGTATAAGTTAGCATTTTTCTAAGAAAGAAAGGTCTTAGTATTTTATTCTTTTATCATTTATCTACACCATTCTTTGTCCATCTGTAGTAGGAATAGCCTTTTAATTTGATCTGCTGCCAACTTCTCTAGCCTAGTGAATATTGTTTACCTTTTAAAGTTTACTTTGTTCTGATTATTTTTTTCCTGAGTAAGTGCAAGGGCAGATGTGCCAAAAGTATCTGTGAGTCGGAGTTTCATAAGGAGGTCTTTGGCATAATCATTTGAGTCACAACCTCCAGGGTGAAAGGAAGACCTTCAAGTAGACCCAGATCAGGAAATCTCCCTAAGAGTGTGAGGGGTGGTACGGTCAGGACATCCTGGGAAACTTAGAAGCAGTAGTCTTGGGAGACGGCATAAATGGATCATAAGAAAATTTCCAGCAATACATATCCCCAAGTTGTACAAATAATAGAAAATCCCCAACCATGCAACACATAGAGATGAAGGCCAAAAGAGAAGAGACTGTACCACGGTGATTGCATCCCTGGGCTCAGCTTTGCTGGATCTTTGTCAGGCAGCTGTGCTGGCTTTCTGACTTTTGCTGTTCCCATTAGATGTGGCTGTGCCAGTCATGGTGTTTCGTTGTGGCAATAAAAACCCTAACTATGACAGTCATGGTGTATCATCTTTTTGATGAATGTCTGTATTTGTTTGGAAATATTTTATTGAGCATTTTGAATCCATGTTCATCAGTGATTTTGGCCTGTAGGATTCTTTCTTTTTCTTTATTTCTATCTTTTTGTTATTGTTGTATCTTTACCTGGTTTTGGTAGTAGAGTGATACTGGCCTTATAGTATGAGTTTGGAAGTTTTCCTGTTTTGATTTTTAAAAAATAGAGCAAGAAGCAAAGAACATCTAACAAAAACCCTAATATCAGGGATGAAAAGCCCTTTTTTTGAGTTGTTGGTCAGAGTTTTTCAGGAGACAACACAAACATTTTAGATTATTGTTACTACCCTTGGTTGACCCTAGAAGTGGAAAGTAAGTTCCTATTGCTGAGGACACCACACAATTCAGATTCAGGTCCCAGAGTCCCCTGAGATGGAACTGATCTGAAAGCTTTCTTCCTGAGGACTAGTTTTCATGGTAACAAAGTGTTCCATACAAGCTTCCAAAGAAGGGAAACATGCAACAACCCAGCTATGCTGCTTATGAACCACCACAATGATTAGCATGGCACAGTAACCCTAAGGGTGCAGTAGTGGCAAACACACCATGGTGAGAACAAACAGGTCTCTAATAGGGCTCAAGACTTGTTCAAAAAGAAGGAGATGGTATCTGGTACTGGAAACCTGGCCTGATACCCAAGGTTGGTCGAGTTATATATCTTAGAAGAGAACTTGCAATTACCACTTCACTGGGCCAGCATATCCCTAACTATATTATAAATGTTTGTTTTTATACCTACAGACACATATGGTCCTTAACCCTCAGCCAGGTAACTTATCTGTCAGATAGATGGAGAACACTACAGACAACCACAACTATCTAAAATGCAGATTTGTGAAGCCCAGTCCCAATGGATACATCTACAAAACAACTCCCATATCTAAGGCTCAGGGAACATTGCAGAAGAGAGAGGAAAGGTGGGAAGACTAACAGGCTGAGGGGGTTTGCTCTGAGGTTTTGTCAGACCGCTAGTATAAATTCTCACCAACATGATTGCTCAAACAAGAGCTTAACAAGGACAACACAGATAGACATGGGAAAGGTGGTGGGGAAAAGCCCATGGTGCCCAAACCCTGTACTAAAGAAGTATAGGTTACTAAGGAGCAGAAGAAATGGTCTTTCCCAGAGAAGAGGACACTGACCAGTTATCCAATATCAAATGGGCAATCCTGAAAACATATGGATAAGAAACATTATATGGTCTTAGCATGGTTAATTTACGTATTTAAGAAAATATGTAAAACAACAGTTAATAAAAAGGAAGCCATGAATTGAAAGAGAACAAGAAGGGGTGTAGAGGAGGCTTTGGAGAGAAGGGGGACATGATGTAATTATATTATAATCACACACATACACACACACACATTCTCCAAACAATTCCACAGGTGAGCTAATGAGCCAATTACAGATAGTGGTTTCAAAACACTGGTACTGCACAAGTAAACAGCATCTGCCTTACATTGAGGTGCAAAATTTCCAAAAGGTGTGAAGAGACGGATGTCATCTTTAGGTGGTTCATTTCCTCTCTTTCTTTGATTACTGTGGAAGCTTGCTAAACGTCTCCATGCCTTTTGTGAGGATGGCTGAGAGGACTAAGCAGTGTGTGTGGAGTCCCTTCTTTTGTGTGAGCCAGGCTCTCGCCTCTCGAGTTGCCTTGCTCTTGCAGGGCAGAGCTTGGTTCATGGTGTGAATAGGGAGGTTGTTGCCTAGGGGTCCCTCCTTTCTGTTCTAGTTCTGTGTCCTGTTTTTATTTTGCAGTAGCTGCTTCCTCTCCATGTTCAGAGAGTTGGTAAAAATGTTTGTTCAGTTATATGTGTCTCTGTCGTTTTAGCACTTCTGAGGGACAGGTATAGAGACACTGTCATCCTCGGCAGCCTGAGGAGTCTCCTTAATATTTTAAGAACCTCAACTAAGGCATTGTGAAACTGAATTTTGGATTTCAATACAGAAAGGATTTCAGAATAGCCTGTATGAAGCAGAGTTTGGGTTTATTAAAAATAGAAGTAAAAAGGGCTTGAGAGCTGGCTCAGTGGCTAAGAGTGCTTGCTGCTCTTGCAAAAGGACCTATGTTCAGTTCTCAGCACACAGAGGGTGGCTCACCTTTCCTTGCTACTCCAGTTCTAGGGGTTCTTTCAGCCAGTTTCTAAGGTACCTTCCCCCTCTCAACCCCTTTGTTCCTATAATTGAGTTCATGGGTGGTTCTCTCCATGAAATTACAGTCATAAGAACAAAACAAAACAGAATGGGAGCATTTGGGTTGCACACGATAAGATTCCTACAACTAGCAAAGAAAAAAGGCCTTTATCAAGGGTGTCTGGCTACTGGTGTTAGAATTTCTGTCCTTTTAGCTGGGTAGAGGCTTCAATCAGACTCCAGGGTGAGGGACACTCCTTTTCTTTACCAAGTCCCCATCATTTTTCATCTTTTTCTCCTGCCTTAAACATACCTTAGAATAGCATTTGAGTTTTGAAAAAAGAAATAGCCAACGTGACCAGATCATGACCCCAAAGACTGATAAATTGGCTTGGTTTGGTGTCTACTAAGAAGAAGCCAAGTTCAGACCCCATAACTAGGTGGAGCTCCTTCCATTTTAATGTGTAGCAGACCACCAGAACATCTTGTTAAGAGGCTAACTGGGGCTTCTGGGGCTAGAGCCTCAGGCTCTGAACTGGAGCTCATCCAGCAGTCAGCATTGCTGACTCTGACCCTTTGGACACATTTTTTGGTATCCCAAGCATTGTTTGGTCAGGAGGACAGAAAAATGACACCAAGAAACACTCTTTTCCCAGATACTAGAATGACGAGAGTAGAAAAGACACTAAGGAAATTTGGCTCAACAAGAGGGATGCCAGCAGTCCTTGCTCTGTTCCGCTAGAACTTGGTGTGTTGGGAGAAGGGTCCTCATGATGATGATGATGATGATGTGGTTTTAGGATTCCTATGGTAGCAGCTCACAGTGAGCAGGAGGAGGGAAGTCATGGAAGCTTCTCAGAAGAGATGACATTTTAGCCAAGACATGAAGGATGGCAGTGGGAATGCAAAGGCCCTTGGGAATCTCATTCCTGGAAAGAGCAGAGGCAGAGTCCAATGTCCTGAGGCAGGAAAGAGGCAGATTGATTGAGGTGACACATTGGGTCAGTGCAGCCTTGGTGTCTGGAGGGGAGAGGCAGGCTGCTTGGAGAGGCTGGCATGGATTATGCATGAGGTAAAGAGCACCAAAGGAAGCCAGCACTGTTTGAGGAAGAGCCATGTTGTGGTTCCTGCATTACAGAAACTGCTCTGGTGGCTGTGTTGCTGATGGTTTACAGAAGAGAACGTACAGAGTACTGATGGCACAGGTCTGCCATTCCAGCCACGGTGGGAGGTGAAGCAGGGCATCCAGAAGTTCAAGGACTGGCTGGGTTACAAAGTGAGTTAAAGGCCAACCTGACCAATTCAGTGAGTTCCTGCTTCAAAACAGAAGGAGGAAAGAAGACTGGGCATGCACTTTGGTGTGGAAAAGGAAACAGGCTAGGTTCCGGCCTGTGGATACACAGTGGAGTTTCTCATGTATGTGAGACACTCGGTAGAACTTTTGCTTAGGACATGACCAGCTTGAGGAGCTAGCTGCAGTGGGAAGCAGTGTGGAATGTCCTTTACGCTTGTCCAAGGGGGCCAAAGAGTACAATTACATTCCCAAGTCTAGGTCCCAGGAGTAAGCCAAGTGCTTGATCTGGCTAGGGGGGCTAGCCTGCCTCCTGATATTAAGAGTCACATATGCAAGATCAGAAAACTAGCGTCTAGAGGTCCCACTTGTCAGCCAGCCCAGCCCAATTGGTGAATGGTCTCCAGGCCATCAAGAGATATTGCTCAGAAAGTAGAGTGGACTACATCCAAAGTTGACCTATGGCTCCACATGTACCTGAGTACACTCAAATACATGTAATATATTTATACACACACACACACACATGCACACACCATGTATGTACACACTCATATTAGTACTATGGATTAGATCCAGGACTTCACCAAGGCTAGGAAAGTGCTCTACCACTGAGCCTTGTTCTTTTTCCTTTTGTTTGGGGGGGAGGGGCAAGGTCTCACCAAGTTGTCCAGGCTGGCTTTGAACCTGCCACCTTCCCATCTTAGCCTCAGTTTGCAAAGCAAAAGAAATAGACAGAGAATATTGGAAAGAAAGGGCATTTCTATCTTCAGAGCATTAAAGGAAGACTGGCCCAAGGTTAGGGGGGCTCTCTTTGCCCCTCCATTCCCCAGCCCTATCCTGGCCAGGGTCCCTAAATCCTAGACTCAAGGTAACCTCTGTGGCAGTTTCAGAATTAACACAAATGCAAACTTTAGCAAATATTATTTCCCAGACATAGGACATCTGGCCAGAGTCAGTGTAATTTGAAATGATGTCAGCTTTATCTCAGAGTCTCTCTCTCCGAGGGACAAATTGTGAGCAAACAGATATTCTGCTGGCTGATGATGGGGGGAACGAGTGTGCCGCTTCATTGGCCAGATGTCTAAGTATATGGTGAGTGGTGTTAATGGCCATGGGGACAGCAGATGCGTGTGGGGCTGGCACCCTTTCCTCAGCGCTGGGCAAGGTTGCCGATGAAGGACGCCTGCTGATGGAAACAGAGGTAGAGAAGGATTTTTTTTTTTTTTTTTGTCCAAGGAAGAAACCCAGCAGTTGCTTATGCTGCATTCTAAGAGACGAGGAAGGCTGTGTGTGTGTGTGTGTGTGTGTGTGTGTGTGTGTGTGTGTTCCTGTGTGTGCAGAGACATTTTGTGTGTGCAGGTACATATGATCATGTGCACATACATGGGGAGGCCAGAGGTCAACCTCAGGTGTCATTTATTGGGAACTGTGCACATTGATTTCTAAGATCATAACATGAGCTCAGTGGGACCAGAGCTCACCGATTAGGTGAGGCTAGGTAGCCATGGAGGCACCTATCTGTACCCCTCTGCCCCCATGCTGGGATTACAAGTACACGCTACCACACCCAGCTTTTTAAATGTAGGTTCTAGGTATCAAACTATTTTCCCAGAACTTCAAATATTCCTTTATAACTTCCAAACAATCGTTTTATATGTTAGAGTGCTTGTCTGCACGTGTGTCGTGTAGGCACCACTTGAGTGCCCACTGCCCACAGAGACCAGAAGAGGGTATCGGTCCCCCTCTAAGTAGAATTAAAGACTGTTTGACCCTTTTTGTGGAGTCCTGTGAATTGAACACTGGTTCTCGGGAGGAACAGCAAGTGTTCTTAATCCAGCCCCTCAAGCATTATTTATAATTTATGTGTGTGTGTGTGTGTGTGTGTGTGTGTGTGTGTGTGTTCCTCAGGTCATCCTTCTTATTCTGACCTCACACAAACACTCAGCCTGGACATGTCTGCTGCCCCATGACTGTCTCAAAGGCAGGCTCCCTTACATGGGGAGAGGAGACAGTGCAGCTTTTTAGATTCCTCTCCCTGGAGTTATTCCTGGCAGCTGATGAGAGATGAGATTTCTCTGAAAGGCTCACCCCTTTGAATTGTGTTCCTGGGGAAAGAGGCCAGATGTCACATGACCAGAGCTTTAGAAAACTCCAGGCTTTAGGGGTGATGAGCATGCAGAGCCTGGCTGCCTTCCATCTGCAACAAGGGCAGGGCCAGCGGGGAGCAGAGACAGAGGTACAGACAGCAAAGGAAGTGAGGGGTGCAGGCTGCTTCCTCACAGATGGGAGTGTTTAATCCCAAATGGGACAGTTTGGGGTGAGTGAAGTTGCCTTCAAACAGCCTCCAGGGCTGAAGGGCCTGGATTGGCAGTGAGGCCATCATGGGCACTGTGGCATTTCAAGTATAGAATATTCATTGCATTGTGCATTGTTTTAAAGGTTTTGCTTTTATGTGCATGGAATCACTTAACTCCACCACAGGGCAGAAACAGGGAGGTGGGGCAGGTTTCTTGCTGTGCCCACTTAATACATGAAAAAAAAGAAAGAAAGGAAAAGAAATATCTGGGGAGATGAAACAATTTCCCTGAGGTTTCACAGCCAGAAAAAGATTGGAATCTGGAATTGGAACTCAGACAGCTACACTGAGAACCCATTTTGTTACATGATAGAGGAAATGCTCAAATGCTCACTTAATAGAGAGTGAAGGGAAAGGAATGGATATGGGGAGGAGGAGGGGGAGAATTACGGAGAAAGAAGAGAGGCCAGAGGGATGGTTTAGAGGGAAAGATGCTTGCAGCACAGAGTGAGAACTTGAGTTCAGTTCCATGGGACTCACGGTGAAGGAGAACAACTATTCCTGAGAAACAGGGGGAAAGAGACAGATAGCTTGACAGAAGGACTGGAACAGACAAGCTGAAGGGTGGTGGAGGCCGACCCCTCATGTTCTGTTCAGCGTTGCTGAGCACGCACCAGGAGAGCCCTCTCCTACAGAGCTGTATGTGTAAGCCCTCTGACTTTTTATTTCAAGACAGTCTCACTATGCTGCTTAGGCTGAACTTGAACTTACCTCTATAGCTCCAGCCTTGCACTTGCCATCCTCCTGCCTCAGTCTCCTGAGCAGCTAAGATGATAGGCCTGTGCTTTCAGGCCTGGCTATTTTGCAGAATTCTCAGAGTTTTAATTTAATATAAATACAGCTTTGTTAATGTATGCTCAAATTTTATGGTGACATTGCCGTATCTGATTTGATTGAATCTCTTTTTATGGCTCCAGGGAAGAGCCGTTATCTGTCACATCTGAGGAAGTTGGCTGAAGAGCTCACGGCTGAGGCCAAGCAGCTCTGAGCAGCTGAGCTTAGATGCAGATCTCTGTTCTCTGACTGACACCCTTAAACCCCTGTTCAATGCTTCTGAATTTTAAATGGCTGGGTCTTCATTTCTCCTCCCAAACCCAGATAGCATGGGACCTCTATGCATTTGGAGGCTCCTTGCGCTTTGGAAATGGAAGTATATGTGTATAAAGTCAAAGCACAGTGTGACAGCTTGAATAAGAAATGCCCCACCCCCGCCCCACCCCCGCCCCACCCCCACCCCACCCCCTTGGGTATTTGAAAATTCAGTCCCCAGTTAGCCATGCTGTTTTGCTTCGGGAGGCTATAGAATCGGATAGAGCCTCACCCTCACCAGCTTTGAAGACTTATAACCTTGCTCCACTCCACTCCACGCTCTCTCTGTATTCTGTATGTCCACAAAATGTCACCAGTCAGCTTCCTACATGGGTCATGTGCTGCCATGACTTCCCAACATGATGGACCCTCTTGTTAGACCCTGAAGCCAAACTATATTCTTTCTTCTTGAAGTTGTTTCTGGTCATCCTACTTTCTCACAGCCACACAGAAGTAACTGGTACAGATGGTTGTATTTTCTTCTAGATAGAATAAATTTCTTTCCAAGAAGCAATGCCTTGCTACCCACACCTCTGCTGCTTTCCCCCATGTCCCGTGCACTGCTGGCTTAAATGTGACATTCCCTGCTCTGCTACTGACACTGTACTTACTGAAGTTTCTCAGCAATAAGGGCACACATACATTACTTTTGTCGGTTTGGTGTGTGCGTGTGTGTGTGTGTGTGTGTGTGTGTGTGTGCTTGCTTGCTTGTACACACAAGAGCTTGTGGAGGCCACAGCCTAATGTGCTTCTACTGCTGCTTTTCATTTCGTCTCTTGGGATAGGCTGTCTCATCGAGCTCAGAGCTCTAGACTGGTTGGCCAGTGAGCTCCAGGGGTCCCCTATCTCTGTAGTCCCCTCCAGCACATTAGAGTTACAGGTATACAGGACAATGTGTGGCTTTTAAGTGGGTACCAGGGATGTGAACACAGGTCAGGTCCTCATGCTTCTTTACCATCTGAGATGCTGTCACAACTCCATTTCTGTGAGTCTTAAATAACTTTCAGATGTAACACTGTAAAGTGCAGGTAGAAGTAAAGTGAACAGAAGGCAGAACCAGTGTGTAGCCACCACACACAATCAATCCCCATGGTAGGGCTCAGCCTGGCTGACCCCAGTCTGGCCACCTGCTAGGCAATCCCAGCCTACTCTGACGACACCACCCAGCAGTGTCTCAAAGAATTTGTCGTCTCCACAGCTGGGAGGTCTTCTCCTGATGTCTTCATAGTTACTGAGGATTAGGAATTATTTTTTTCGCCTATGAACTCATTACATATGCAGTTTTCTAGAGCATAACTTGCTTGTTTCCAGTTTCAAACATAACTATTTTTTAGAGCAGCTTCAGATTATACAAAACAGTGGGTTTCTTTGTGAAATTTCCATATAGGCGCAACATTTATTTTGATAGTATTCACCCTCATTACCCTCTCTTGTCTCCCTCCGCTCCCATTACTTCCCTTTCTTCGTAAATAGTTTCCTCAGCTTCTGTGTGTGCATGAGTGTATATGTGTGTGTGAGAGAGAGAGACTGAAATGAGAGAGATCTAGATTTCACATCTGAGAGAAACACATGTTGTTATTTGTCTTTCTGAGTCTGCCTTATGTCACTTAAAATAATGATCTCCAGCCAACAACATATTTTCATTCTTTGCTGAATGAAATTCCACTGGGTACGGGTTCCACCTTTTTCTGTTCACCAGCTGATGGACATCTAGGCTGGTTCCCTTCCTTCCTAAAGTTGGTTTTTACCTGGCATTTCACAACAAAAAGACAGGTAATGAATAGCGGTAGAGAAATGGCTCAGTGGTTAAGAGAATGTATTGCTCTTCCAAATGACTTGATTTTGGTTCGCAGCACTCATGTCGGATAGCTCACAATTAATTGCCTGTTACTCCAGCTCCAAGGGATTCAACACCTTCTTCTAGCCTCCATAGGTAGCTGCAGTCATGTGGATTCTCTCTCTCTGCTTCACACACACACACACACACACACACACACACACACACACACACACATTCCAACTTCTTACTTTCTCCATCCCCTCCCCTCCTCTTATGTGTATGTGTGTGTGTGTGTGTGTGTGTGTGCCTTGAGGTCCCTTGAAATTAAGGAATTCTTCAGGATAAAGACCTCATTCATCCAATAACAGTTTTTACTGTTTAATATCTGGTCCCAAACAGTGCCTTTCCCATGATAAAGCCTTGTTCACTATTGCCAGTGTTTTAATACCACAGATGTAACAAGAATTCTGCATGAGTTCCTGATGTGGTTCCTAACCCCCTTGCCTCTCACTGGGAATAATAGTTTTTGTTTATTTCTGTTTTGTGGCGCTGGAGATAGAATCCAGGGCCTCCCTCAGGCTAGATAAGCACTTAGCCACTGAGCCACATCTCCATCCCTCAACAGGAAAGAAGAAACAAAGAAGTATTACTGTCTGGCACCAAAAACTAGCATGGGGAAAGGCAAACAGAATCACTGTGAAAGAACAGAAGGGAGCACTACCCTGGCAGGACTTAAAGGACAGTCAGAAAAAGAGGAACCAGGAGAGGCCTGCTAGGAGAGCAAAGCCATGGAAGTTCAAGGCTGAGCCTAGGTGAGGGGGTAGCTGTGGTGGCCTAAGTGAAATGGTTTACAGAAGTGAAGATGGTTCCTGTGGGTGTGAGCAAACCAGCCAAAGACTCACCAAGGCCAATAAACTGCCCGAGGAAACAACACCCTGTATTAGATCAATATCCGCATTCGCACTCTCACCCAGAGAAACTGGTATTTAACTGGGTACTTCCCCTAGTTTAATTTTCCCTTTTCTTCTCTGTGGGACCTTCAGGACAGAGGTGGTTTTTCCAGCATCCTGGCTGATGCCTTGCTCTTGAGTTCCTATAGAAGCATTTTGGAGGTTTCTGCTGTTAAAAAAAACTGATAGTTTGGGGTGGTGGAATGGGCTTGAGGAGAACCTATGGCACACTGTCTTTTGTTTTCTTACTTTGGTTTGTACTAACCAGCATTAAAAAGAATTATGCAAAATGCTCATGGACGGAATAATTATTGTAATTTCATATAATGGACCCACTCATGTATCACCACTGCTGGAGTGTGTGTGTTC